>NC_063167.1:17500743-18139589 GCF_023159225.1 Perognathus longimembris pacificus
CCTCCACAGAGCATTTGGTGAAGTGTAGAGGCATTTGTGATCGTCACACTTGTGGGTGCCACTAGCTTTTAGTGAGGCGTGGCCAGAGACATGCTTACCATCTACTATCTAACACAGGAAGCTGCCCCACAAAGTCCCTATGTTGAGAGATCTTGACTTAATTAAATATGCACATGATGTGTTCAATATACCTGCTATGTACTAACTGCTTGGTAAATCAAAAAGAAATAGACTTTTTAAAGAATGTGTCCAGAAGGAGGAAAAGCAGACTTCATGAGGAATGTGTCTGCAAGGCCATGATTCTTTCTCTCAAACCAAGCCATAGGGCTGTTAGGAAGTGAGGAGGTTCTCACCCAAAAAGTGGCTTCTATCACAAATGCCTTGGAAACCAGAGGTGAGTGATATGTTCAAAACAGACCAGCAGCCTGAGACTTTGGGTTGGGGGAGGGAATTGGGAAGACTCACATTTGCCCCACCAGGCAGCCTCTCCCCTGGCTGGAGTTTCAGCTATTGTCTGGGTCAGTGCAGAGACCTTTGGGCCACCCCACATTCAGGGATCCTACCAGTGTATAGCAGTGCCAGAAGATATGTTCTGGTCAGCAGGAATTAAGTGAGGCCCCAGGAGAACCAGGTCACCTTAGGCTATGACACAGTCAGGGTGAACTGGAGAGGGGCTGTCACAGTCCAGGGCAAAGGGCAGCCAAAGTGGAAATGGATTCCATTCTACAGAATCAAGCATTTAGTAATACTCAGTGCCAACTATGGGCCACTGCTTACAAGGGAGGCTGTTGGAAAGAGTGGGCAGGAGTGAATACTATCTAGAAAAAGGCCTTGGAATCCCAGCTTTGCCAGAACGGGTTGTCTTTTGCAAAGTACGTCATCTCACAGACATACCTAAGCATATGTGAAATAAATTGTATGCGTATCAGCCAGGCACAGGTGGCTCTCACTTATAATAATCCTAGCTACTCAGGAGGCTGAGATCTGAGGATCATAGTTAAAAGCCAGCCCATAGTAGGAAAGCCCATATGACTCTTAATCTCCAATTAACCAACGAAGAGCCAGAAGTGGAGATATGTCACAAATTATGAGCACCAACCTTGAGTGAAAGAGCCAAGCAAGAGCATTGTGCAGGCTGGAAATGTGGTTTAGTGGTAGAGTGCTTGCCTAGCATGCATGGAGCCCTGGGTTCGATTCCTCAATACCACATAAACAGATAAAGCTGGAAATGATACTGGGGCTCAAGTGGTACAGTGGTAGCCTTGAGCAAAAGAAGTTCAGGGACTGTCAGTGACCAGGCCCTGAGTTCAAGCATTGTGCCCTAAGTTCAAGCCCAAGTACTGGAAGTGAATCCAGTGATGGAAAGGATAAGAGGAATAGAACTGGCATGGCGAGTTGCACTGGTCATTTTCCACTATAGTACAAAACAAATCCTAGCCAAAAGCAGAGGTGATTTCCCTCTGAAGTCCAAGAAGGGAAGATTCTGCCATAACATTTTTTTTCATCTGTGGTAAAGCTTGAATTCAGAGCCTGGGCACCATCCCTGAGCTCTTTTGCTCAAGGTTAGCACTCTACCACTTTGAGCCACAGCTCCACTTCCAGCTTTTGAGTGGTTAAGTGGAGATAAGCATTTCACAGGGACTTTTCTGCCCAGTCTGGCTTTGAACCAATACCCTCAGATCTCAGCCTCCTGAGTTAGAATTATAAGCATGAGCCACCATTGCCCAGTGTGGATTTTTTTTTTTTTGCCAGTCCTGGGGCTTGTACTTGGGGCCTGAGCACTTGGGCCCTGAGCACTGTCCCTGGCTTCTTTTTTTTTCTTTTCTCAAAGCTGGCACTCTACCTCTTGAGACATAGCATCACTTCTGGCTTTTTCTGTTTATTTGGTGCTGAGGACTCAAACCCAGGGCTTCATGCATGCTAGGCAAGCTCTCTACCACTAGGCCACATTTCCAGGGTACCAGGGTACCAGGGTTTTGAACTCATTATTTTTATCTTGCTGAGCATTCTTGAGCCAAGCCTCCAGACTGACTTTTTGCTGATTATTTTAGAAATAGAGGACTTTTCTAGTCAAGCTGACTTCAAACCGCAGTCCTCTAGAACTCAATCTCCTAAATAGCTAGGGTTACAGGCATGAGCCCTAGTGTCTGGCCCTAGCATGGAATTCTTTTTTTTTTTTTTTTTTTTTTTGGCCAGTCCTGGGCCTTGGACTCAGGGCCTAAGCACTGACCCTGGCTTCTTCCCGCTCAAGGCTAGCACTCTACCACCTGAGCCACAGCGCCCCTTCTGGCCGTTTTCCATATATGTGGTGCTGGGGAATCGAACCGAGAGCTTCATGTGTTGGAGGCAAGCACTCTTGCCACTAGGCCATATTCCCAGCCCTCCTAGCATGGAATTCTAATATGAATTTACATAGAATTTTCTGTTTCAGAAAATTTACTAAAAAACAAACTTTTCAAGTAAGCATTTTATAGAAGTAGGAAGTCCAGACTTCCAGAGTAAGCAGCTTGCCTAGAGTCACAAAGCCAGTAAGCCACAAAGCCAGGGCTCTGAACTCGTCTACCTAGTGTGGATGCCAACACTCAGGTCTGGCCATCATCAGAGAAATAGGAGCTTCCCCGCCTCTAACACATCCTTCTCTTCCTGACATTCATCCTGAATGATTGTTAGACTAGAATAACCACCAAGAGATGTTGTATATAACTTTGGCACCCCAGTTCGGTCATCTGTGATGCCTCAGGACCAGAATTCACAGCCGGTGCTTGGCACCCTGATCTGGGATTTGATGAACAATGTGTTTGTTAGACACCATGTCCTCTCAGGGTTTCTCACTAAACAGCCCCTGCCTGCTGGTTGGAGGCAGGGAGCAGGCCCAGGCTGAGTCATGGCCAGGCTCTTTCGAAATCTGTTTGTCCACTGGGCAGGAGAGGCTGGCCAAAGCACTGGATGAGTGGCAGGTGTCTGCTAAAGCTCCTGCACAGAAAGATGGCTCTTCATGACAAGGATCACAACAAGGATAGTTCGGCTCACCAATACCCACCCAAGGCTGATCTAGACAGTTTTTTGGTTTCTAGGCTTTCTTTGACCTGAGGTTCAATCTTGAGAGGAGAGAAGCTACAATAAGCCTCAGTTCCTCATCTGGAAAATGGGAACTACATATGTATCTATATGTACATACAGTCTATATGTGCGGTGTAGTTTCATCTTCACAGATAGTATATCACTCACCAAAGTCACAGCGTAGGTTAGTGAGGGGTCAGGAGTCTTCCACTCAAGTCTTGGATCTAAATGGACTGTATTCAGAACTGGTGCTGGTGGCTGGTGCCTGTAATTCTAGGTACTCAGAGGGCTGAGATCTGAGGATTGTGATTTCAAGCTAGGCCAGGTAGGAAAGTCCATATGACTCGTTTCCAGGTAAGCAGCAAAAAGCTGGAAGTGGAGCTGTGCCTCAGGTAGTAGAACACTAGCCTTGAGCAAAAAAGTTTAGAAACAGTGCCCAAGCACTGATTTCCATCCTGAAGACCAGTACCCACAGAGAGAAAGAAGGAGAAAGAGAGATTGTGATTGTAATCAGAAAATGGCAAGAGTAGACTGTGCATGGCTAAGCTACCCTGTTTCCCTATCTCCAGACTGGCCCTGTTGCTCTGAGGGCTCAGTCTTCATATCCATTCTGTGGGGTGAGGGATCGAGAGCTAGAGTAGAGACTGTGAGGCCTAGGGTGTAGCTCAGTGGTAGCGTACTAAACTAGCATTTACAAAACCCTGGGTTCCATCCCAGCACCACAAAGAAAGGAGCCTCTGAGCCTATGATTTAAAGTCAGAGAGTTTACCCTATTGCACATTTCCCCTCCCCCCCCCCCCCCCCCCCCCCCGCTTTTCTTGTGCCAGTCCTGGGGACTGAATTCAGGGCCTGGGCACTGGTCCTTAGCTTTTTTTGCTTAAGGCTAGCACTCTACCACATAAGCCACAGCTCTACTTCTAGCCTTTTTTTGGTGGTTAATTTGAGAGAAGAGTCTCATGGACTTTTGAGCCTCAATCCTCAGATCTCAGCCTCCTAAGTAGCTAAGATTACAGGCATGAGCCAGCAGTGCCCAGCATAAATGACCCCTTGAACACCATCACTATTCCCTGCACAGCCCACTCGTGAGCTTCCTCTAGGAGAAAAGCTGCTGACAGTGATGCATTCTTCTGCCCCAGAGATTCCCGAGGGAGTCACCACTCTTGCTGATACAGTTTTTATGATTTACACTGAACCACGTCCACATCCACAGTCAGAAAACTCAAAGTAACAGCAGTTTTGCCACCACACATACCCCTGTGCTAGGCATATGCCACTTACATTTGCTTTTCATTTCCTAATGGCTGGAGGTGAAGATGGCACTTATTTAGGTCACTTAGCTTGTAGGAGCTGGAGCTGGTATGGCAATGTGGACATGTCTGTGGATCCTTAGTTCATAGGGTGACCGATGGGACTGGGAATGTGGCTCAGTGGTAAAAAGCTTGCCTCGCATGCATGAAGCCCTAGGTTCGATTCCTCAGCACCACATTAACATAAAAAGCCAGAAGTGGAGCTGTGGCTCAAGAGGTAGAGTGCTAGCCTTGAGCAAAAAGAAGCCAGGGACAGTGCTCAGGCCCTGAGTCCCAAGCCACAGGACTGGCCAAAAACAAAAACAATAAACAAACATAGGGGGACCAGTATGACTGAATTCACTAAGGACAAACAGTGGGGCCCATCCACAATACTCTCACCAAGGAGGAAAGACAGTAATAAATATTGGGAATTAGCTCCCTGCTTCACTTCGTCATTGCCAAGTACCATATGACCTTCATGTATCCTCAGCTTTTTTCTGCTATTTTTTTTTGCCAGTCCTGGGCCTTGAACTCAGGGCCTGAGCACTGTCCCTGGCTTCTTTTTTGCTCAAGGCTAGCACTCTGACACTTGAGCCACAGCACTTCTGGTCATTTTCTATATGTGTGGTGCTGAGGAATCGAACCCAGGGCTTCATGTATACAAGGCAAGCACTCTTGCCACTAGGCCATATTCCCAGTCCCCTATTGTTATTTTTGTTGTTGCCAACTTCTTACTCTTCACCCACAAAGAAGTGAGAAGAAAGAGCTCTACCATCAAGTAGAAAATCAATCAAACCCAATTCCTTATTAGCTTGTCTATCTGACCCCATTCTCACGTCTCTCCTACCCATCAGGTTCTCACAGAAGTATTCTCTGGCAACCCTCAAGCTATAGAAATCTGGATTTTTCTCTGGGTATGATGGCACACATCTACAATCCTAGGTGCTCAGGAGATGGAAGCAGGAGGATCTTGAGTTGGAGGCTGGCCTGGACAATGTTATCCAGCTCCTGTCTCTCAAAAACAAAATACATCCTGGCACTAGTGGCTCATGCCTATACTCCTAGCTACTCAGGAGGCTGAGATCTGAGGATCATGGTTCAAAGCCAGCCCAGGCAGCTTCTTTTGCTCAAGGCTAGCACTCTACCACTTGAGCCACAGCACCCCTTCTAGCTTTTTCTCTTTAGGTGATACTGAGGAAACAAATGCAGGACTTCATGCATGCTAGGCAAGCACTCTACCACTAAGCCACATTCCCAACCCTCAATTTAATTTTTGGTATCTTTCATTATTGACTTTAAGTCATATTAATAAACTTTTACTTTACTAAACTACTAGACATACATTTTCTTGTTTTTCTCCCAGATACAATCTTGATTATTTTGCTCATAGCTGGGGCTTTACCATTTGAGCCATGCCTCCAGTTCAGCTTTTTTTTCTGCTTGACTGGATATAAAATCTTGATGATTTCTCCACCTGAGCTAGCAAAATCTTGATCATTGGATGTCAGATCTCAGCTTCCTGAGTAATTAGAATTATAAGTGTGAGTCCTTGTGCCAGGCTTTTTTTTTTCATTTTTCTTTTTGTTCAGTACTGAGGATGGAAGTCAGCATTTTATGCTTGCTAGCAAATGCTGTACTGTTTGAACTATGCTTCTAGTTCTTGTTTTTGATTTTTCAAGTAGAATCTTGCACTAACTTTGCCAGGTCCACCTCAAAACTCTATCCTCATACCTCTGCTTCTCAAGTAGCTGGAACCACAAGGCATATACCAACATGTTTGGGGTTTTTTCAAGGGAGTGTTTCACTACATTTTTCCTGGCTGGCTTTGAACGATGATTTTCCTGTCTCCCCCGGCTAAGTAATGATTATAAGTATGTACTACCATGTCTTCCTTTGTTTCCTTTTTCTTTTTTAATACGAATATAGTCTCATTGTATAGCCCAGGCTGGCCTGCAACTCACTATTGTTGGCCCTTAATTTCTGGTCCTCCTGCCTCAATTTCCCAAGTGCTGGAATAGAGAGATATGACACCACATGAAACTTCTGTAGTCTTTTTTTTTTTGCTGGTCCTGGAGCTTGAACTCAGGGCCTGGGCATTGTCCCTGAGGTTTCTGGCTCTTGGCTTTTTAGTGGTTAACTGGAGATAAGAGTCTCAGAATTTTTCCTTCTTGGGCTGACTTTGAACCTTCATCTTCAGATCTCAGACTCCTGAATAGCTAGGTTATCAGTGAACCACTAGTACCTGGCTTCAAAATCCCTTTCCTTTCTCTCTTCCTTCCTGTTCTCTTCTTTTTTTTTGGGGGGGGGGGCAGTTGTGGGCCTTGGACTCAGGGCCTGAGCACTGTCCCTGGCTTCTTTTTGCTCAAGGCTAGCACTCTGCCACTTGAGCCACAGTGCCCTTCTGGCTGTTTTCTGTATACGTGGTGCTGGGGAATTGAACCTAGGGCTTCATGTATGGGAGGCAAGCTCTCTTGCCACTAGGCCATATCCCCAGCCCCTGTTCTCTTCTTTTCCTTCCTTCCTTCCTTCCTTCTTCTCTTCCTTCCTCCCCCCCATCTCTTTCCTTCTTTCTTTCTTTTTTCCCCAGTCCTGGGGCTTGAACTCAGGGCTTGGGCACTGTCTCTGAACTGCTTTTGCTCAAGGCTAGTGCTCTACCTCATGAGCCACAGTGCCACTTCCTTTTTCTGCTTATGTGGTACTGATGAGTAGAATCCAGGGCTTCCTGCATGCTAGGCAAGCACTCTACCATTAAGCCACATTCCCAATTCTTTCCTTTCTTTCTTTCTTCCTCTTCTTTTGTCCAGTACTGGGATTGAACCTCTGGCTTTACTCTAGGGCCCATCTTTTTTTTGGTGTTTTTTTTTGTCTTTTCTTTTTTTTGGTACTGGGGATCGAACCCCAGGACTTTGCACTTGTTAGGCAAGTGCTTTGCCACTGAGCTACATCGCAGCCCCTCTAGGACCCATCTTAAACCATAAACACTAGTGTGTTAACCTCTGCCCTCTCTTCTATACAAAAATCTTTCTGAGCTTCTCTATCTTCTCTAGGCTGTACCAAGAGACTCCCTCAGAAAACATTTGAATTGATGATAAAGATATGAACCCCCTCCCCAGTAAAGGGTTAATGGCAATGGGATCTTAAGGGCCAGAAACAGACTCTTTGCTTTTTAAATACTGCCTACCACCTAGCAGACTCTGGTTCTGGCCGCTGGGAGGAGGAGTAAATCAGTCACAGAAAGTGCTTACCCTACAGCTTGGCACCCAACAAGTGCTCTCCACAGAGAGCTGTTGAGGGGCCTCCCTCCAGGAAATCTGAGACCCAGCGGATTAATTATCCTCAGACAGAAAACAATGCTGACTTCCCCAGACAGCCTGAGAGGGGAGAAACCCAAACACACAGTTACAGTTCACCCAAATCAGAGCTAATCTTTAATCTTTTATGGATATATGTAATACATTAACTATTATAGCCTCTCCTCTCCGGGCAGCTCAATACCTGGTCAACCAGAGGCTGGGTTAAGTGGAAGGGAGCCAGGAAATAAGCCAATTACCCTTCAGCAGACTCTTACCCCTCCACCCCCCCCCCTTACCATTAAGTAGCTAATGCTGTCATCTAGGGGGTGGGGACGGGAGAGGAACTCGTGAATCAGCACTCCATAGAGAGCACTAAGCACAAAATGATCTGGCTCCCCAACCCCAACAGACTGCTCAGCTTTGCCTCAAACTCACTACGAAGCAAAGACTGGCCCTGAGCTCTCATTTCTCCTGTCTTCAGCTTCTGAGGGCTGACAGTACAGTCATGCATTGGGATGCCCAGCTTGATTTCACGTGTTTTAGTTATCTCCCAGCAAACTAACTTCCTAACAACAAGACTTATACCAAGTGATGGCTCATGCCTGTAATCCTAGCTACTCTGGAGGCTGAGATCTGAGGATTGTGGGGTTTTGGGGTTTTTTTTTTTTTTTTTTTTTTGCCAGTCCTGGGGCTTGAACTCAGGGGCTGAGCACTGTCCCTGGCTTCTTTTTGCTCAAGGCTAGCACTCTTGAGTCACAGTGCCACTTCTGGCTTTTCTGTTGATGTAGTGCTAAGGAATCAAACTCGGGGCTTCCTGCATGCTAGGCAAGCACTCTACCACTCGGCCACATTCCCAGCACAGGATTATGGTTGAAAGCCAGCCCAGGCTGGAAAGTCTATGAGAACCTTATCTCCATCTAACCAACAACAACAACAACAATGCAGGAATTGGAGCTGTGTCTCAAGTGATAGAGCCCTAGATTTGGGTAAAAAAGCTCAGAGACAGTGCCTAGGCCTAGAGTTCAAGCCCCAGGACTGGCACAAAAATCAAACAAACAAAAACAAGACTATGTCATTTATTATTGGTGTTTACTGCTTATGGTTGCTATGAATAATGTTGCTGTAGTTGTCATAATATAAGGGGAAAAAAATCCGAAGGTGCCGTATGACTAAGGGAAGGTGTCTGTATGAATTATGAAGTCAAAAGTTCAACTACTTATTTTTTCAGTTGTGTCCATGTTTATCAGGCTACTCTTAATAATACATTTATACATAGAGAGAGAGAGCAAAACATTTGTTGATTGCCTGAAATGCTCTCATTAAATATATGTAATCCAGGCAGGGTGCCAGTGGCTCACACCTGTAATCCTAGCTACTCAGGAGGCTTGAGATCTGAGGATCGTGGTTTGAAGCCAGCCTGGGCAGAAAAGCCCCATGAGATTCTTATCTCCAATTAACCACTCAAAAACCAGAAGTAGTGCTGTGGCTCAAGTGGTAGAGCTCTAGCCTTGAATACAGAGAGGCTCAGGGACAGCACCCAGGCCTTAAGTTCAAGCCCACAACCTCCACCAACAAAAAATAGATGTTATCCCAGCACTCAAGAGGTTGAGCCTTGGATATGTAATATAGCAAGATCTTGTCTTTAAAAAAAAAGAAGTAAATAAATAAAGGAGGGAAGGGGGAATGGAGGAAGAGAAGAAGGAAGAGAGACAAAGAGAAAGGAAGAAAGGAAAAAAGGAAGGAAGTTTTTTGGTGATTAATTGGAGATAAGAGTCTCATGAACTTTCCTGCCTGTGCTGGCCTCAAGCCACAATCCTCAGATCTCAGCTTCCTGATGGCAAGAATTACAAATGTGAGCCACAGCTTATTTTTTTTTAATAACAGAAAAGAAACTGGTATGATTGTTAGGTCCTCTCCCTGAGGGCTACATGCAGATGCCCCCACCTCATTAAGTCTCCACCCAGTTACCTGGGTAACCAGCAGACCTGGAGGCAGTTACCTCCCCTTTCCCTGAGGTCACCTCCTAATCCACCTGGCCACACCCCTTGCCCCTGCCCTAAATAAAGCAGGGCTGGGTGGGGGTCTCTCTCTCTCTCTCTCCCTTCTCTCCGGCCAGCAGTTCGGTAATAAACGTTTTCTCCTGCCTGAATACCGCGTGGCGTTCTCCTTTACCGGCTACCTACTTTAAAAACCTAACAATGATTAAATTGAACATACACTAAATATACAAGTTATTCTGTTATTTCATATTCCATCTTGTTCACACCATGTCCCAGTCATCTGTGTAAATCCTCTAAATATGGCATGTCTCAGCCAAAGCAACCCAGCTTGGGGTTAAGACCTCCACTTTTTGTTGTTGTTGTTGCCAGTCTTGGGGCTTGAATTTACAGCTTTTTTGCTCTAGGCTACTGCTTTACCCCTTGACCCCCAGTTCCACTTCTGGTTTTCTGATGGTTAGAGACAAGAATCTCATGGACTTTTCTGCCCAGACTGGCTTCGAACCCGATCCCTAGATCTCAGCCTCCTGAATAGCTAGGATTCTAAGTGTGAGCTACAAGCACCCAACCACCTTTTCTTTTTTTTTTTTTTTTTGTCAGTACTGCAGTTTGAACTCAGGGCCTCATACTCTCAGCTTCCTTGTTCTCAATTGGTACTCTAGCCCTTGAGCCCAAGGACTTCAATGCATCCAGTGCTGACTAGATGCCCGAGACCAAGAAAAGCACTGAATAATTCTCTGCTAACCTCAGGGCCTGTAAATTATTTTCTCAGTTTGTAAAGTATGTATCAAGTTGTCTGCACTGTGCCAGGCATCGTTTCAAGTGCTGGGGATAGCACAAGTGAAACAGAACCTGCACCTTTATTGAGCTTATCATTTTAACGGGAGGAGTAAACAAATCAAGTGGAATGTTAGTAGTGTGTCACTTAGTCAAAGGAGATAGGCAGACCACTGCAACAGTGTATGGATGGATAGGGTAGGTAGTTAATAGAGTGCAACCTTTTTAGAAGGAGGCAGTACTAGGGTTTGAACACAGGGTGTTGAGCTTGTTAGGCAGGTGCTCAATTGCGGAACCACACTTCCAGACCTTTTCTGTGCTGGTTATTGAGATAATGTCACAATATTTCCCAGGCCAATACCTGCCCATACCTGGACCATAATTGTTTTATTGTATGCTTCCTGCAAAAAACAGACATGGCATTTTTTAAACTATTTTTTTTTTTGGTGTGGGCTTGCCCTAAACTATTATCCTCCAGATCTCAGCTTCCCAAGTAACTAGGATTCTAGGCATACGCCACAGCAATCTTTCTTTAAAAAAAAATATAAATTATAAAATATTTAATAAAATACATTATTTACATGTGGGTAAGAAAATGTGGTGAATCTAACAATCTTCACTTATTTTGAGACTGAGGATGGTGTAAAAACCTCTGGTCTTAAGTGATCCAAGTGCTTCATTTTCATAAGTGGTTGAGACTAAAGGTGCACACCAACACACCTGGTTTAGACTATAGTTTTAGATCAATTGTCAGGACAACTTTCCTAATATAGGGATGTTTAAATCAAGATAGAAATGGCTGGGAATGTGGCCTAGTGGAAGAGTGCTTGCCTACCTTGCATGAAGCCCTGGGTTTAATTCCTCAGTACCACATATACAGAAAAAGTCAGAAGTGGTGCTATGGCTCAGGAGGTAGGAGTGCTCGCCTTGAGCAAAAAGAAGCCAGGGATAGTGCTCAGGCCCTGAGTTCAAGCCCCAGGATTGGCAAGAAAGAGAGAGAGAGAGAGAGAGAGAGAGAGAGAGAGAGAGAGAGAGAGAGAGAGAGAGAGAGAGAAAGGAGGAGGAGGAGGAGGAGGAGGAGGTGGAGGAGGAGGAGGAGGAAGGAAGGAAGGAAGGAAGGAAGGAAGGAAGGAAGGAAGGAAGGAAGGAAGGAAGGAAGGAAGGAAGGGATTGGATCTTGAGGTTCTAGGAGTGGGGATGGGGGTAGAGGGAAAGAACTCTAGACAGATTGTATAATTGCAGAAAAATTAAGCCAGGAACATGTTGGGCTGGATGCATTGAGCAAGTAGTAGAGCTGGGAACGTGGCTTAGTGGTAGAGTGCTCGCCTAGCATGAAGCCATGGGTTCAACTCCTCAGCACCACATACACACAAAAAGCTGGAAGTGGGCACTGTGACTCAAATGGTAGAGTGCTAGCCTTGAGCAAAAGAAGCCAAGAACAGTGCCTCAGGCCCTGAGTCCAAGCCCTAGGACTGGCCAAAAATAAATAAATACTATGCCAATATTGAGGCTTGAACTCAGGGTCTGGGCACTGTCTCTGAGCTTTTTTGCTCAAGTTTAGTATTCTACTACTTTGAACTACAGCACCACTTCCAGTTTTTCCAGGGGTTAATTGGCGATAAGCATCTCAGACTTTCCAGCTTGGGCTGGCTGTGAGCCACAGTCCCCAGATGTCAAGATCTCAGCCTCTTGAGTAGCTAGGATTACCTGTGTGAGCCACCGGTGACTGGCTTAGTCTTATGTTTACTCAACATGGGAGGCTGATGAAGGAAGATAAATTTTAAGTACAGAAGCTCAGTAGTTCAAGACTAGCCTGGGCAATATAGAGAGCCCCGATCTCAAAATATTATTACAACGACGACTTCTATTACCTCTATTTTACAAAATGGAAGCTCAGAAAAGAAAACTGCACCAGGCCCCCTATATTTTTTAACTGCAGTATAATATACACAGTCAATTAAACAAATACGAAAAATATTGGTGAGAACGCTAACTGTTCCAGACGTTATGCTAAGCCGCACAGGGCTTTTTTTCAACCCCTTCCACTTCCAGGTATCTAAGAAGAGGTCTTTGTTTTATAGTAAATCTCCCCTTCTGTTTGTCTTGCAGCTCCCTTCGCTGGGCTCTTTCCTCCAGTGTTGTCGAAATCGAAGATCAGGGATAACATCTCTGGTCAGAAAAACCTCCCGGAGATTTTTCCACACAAAAACATCTCCCAGTCGTAGAGCACGAAAAATGCAAATGTTTTCCTAGAGGCGGGTTTCGAGCCCCAAGGGAATGCTCCGGAGGGCGTCCCTTTGTGCGCATGCTCGGCAGTTACTCAAACTCGAAGGAGCTATTTCTGTCCTTCTCGGCATCCGTTAGTCATGGGGGCGGTGACAGTGAGACGTGCGCGACGTCATTTCCTGCCGGAAATGGGAAGGAGAAAAAGGGAGGGCCGTTGCCTTCTAGGGTCCTGGGGGCGCTCACGTCCTGTGAGGGCTTGGAGTGGCGTTGTCGCCCGGAGTCTGCAGGGTGCACGGCTGGATTTACGTGCGGCTGTGGGAGAACCTGCAGCAGCCTGGGAGTTGTGGTCCTGGTGTAAGTGCTCACGTGTCCTGGATGCCGGCGTCGGGCCGGCAGTACCAACATCTTAGGCTTGGCATGGTTCATTCTATTATTTGTTTTTTATGCATGGATCGTTGTGAAAGGCATTTTCAGAGGCAGAATCTTTTTTTTTTTTTTTTTTGGCCAGTCCTGGGCCTTGGACTCAGGGCCTGAGCACTGTCCCTGGCTTCTTCCCGCTCAAGGCTAGCACTCTACCACTTGAGCCACAGCGCCGCTTCTGGCCATTTTCTGTATATGTGGTGCTGGGGAATCGAACCTAGGGCCTCGTGTATCCGAGGCAGGCACTCTTGCCACTAGGCTATATCCTCAGCCCCAGAGGCAGAATCTTTTGATTCTCTGCAGTTTGCTCTACCACTGCCTTGCCTTCCCGTGCGCGTCCCTGGTCTCTCCCCGTCCCCCATGCCCTCCTCTGTGAAATGAAGGGGAGACAAGGCTCCGAAGTCACTTTTCCAGCGTTTGTGTTGTGTCCTCGAGACGGTCTCACTGTAGCCCCGACTGACGTTTTAGACCTCAGGTTCAGGAACGTCCATTGTGTCATTGGAGCCTGCATAGATAGCCTCAGGGGTTAAGTATAATCGGCCCCCTTTCAAAAGAAAGAAAAGAAAACCCAACAGTGAGTTTCAGGACAAGAGATCACACAATTTTTCGCAAGATTGCACAGATAACCTTCGTAATTTATAGAATTTGCGACTAGAAGGTTGTGTTGTAACGACTTGGCCAGGTCTCACGTTTTTTGTTTTTGTTTTGTACAACAGGTTCTGAAACTCACCTTCTAAGCAGATAGAAAGTTTCGAATGAGTTCATCTTGATTTCAACTAATATCACAGCGAGTCTGGTGTCCCTCTGCCACTGTGAGATATAAACAAATATAACCTTCAGGTGTATCCTGTGATTTATCTTACTGGGAGCTGAGTCCAGTTCTGCTGTCTTTGAGTTAATCAGACATAATGGAGGCACCCCCAGTCACCATGATGCCCGTTACTGGGGGCACTGTAAACATGATGGAGTACTTGCTGCAAGGTAAGTAAACCAGAAAGGTTTTGTTGTTGTTGTGGCACTTGAACTCAGGGCCCGAGCTTTATCTCTGAGCTCTATTTGCTCATGGCTAGGGCTCTACCACTTTGAGCCACATCTCCACTATAGGTTTATTGGAGATAAGAGTGTCTCTTGGGAACTTTTCTGCCAAGGCTATCTTTGAGCTTAGATCCTCAGATTTCAGTCTCCAGAGTAGCTAGGATTACAGGTATGAGCCACCTGCAACTGGTTTCAGGAATGTTTGTTTCTTTTCTTTCCTGAGCTCTTTTTGCTCAAGGCAAGTGCTCTACCAAAGCTCCACTTCTGGCTTTTTGGTGGTTACTGGAGATGAGAGTATCATAGACACCAATCAGTATCATTACAGTCTAGATAGCTCCTGTGGCTGGAGATTATTATTACCAAGAAAGGCCCAAAGACATTCTAGCACCAAATAAAGAAACACAACCTCATTGTGCAGTAGTTTGGTGGGATAACTTCTCCAGAATCTCCTGGATTGGGCCTTTGTCTTCACAAAATGTTGCACTAAACTACTTTGTTTGGTGGGTTTTTTTAATCTTTAGCTCATTGCATGATAGAAAAATAAAAGCTGGAACTCTGGTGCTTTTTCCCTCTTTAGGAAGTGTTTTAGATCACAGTTTGGAAAGCCTCATCCACCGCCTTCGGGGTTTGTGCGACAACATGGAACCGGAGACTTTCCTTGACCATGAGATGGTATTCCTACTTAAAGGCCAGCAGGCCAGCCCATTTGTTCTAAGGGCCCGACGATCTATGGACAGGGCAGGGGCACCTTGGCACCTACGCTACCTGGGACAACCAGAAATGGGAGACAAGAATCGCCATGCCCTGGTGCGGAACTGTGTGGACATTGCCACATCTGAGAACCTCACTGACTTTTTGATGGAAATGGGCTTCCGCATGGACCATGAGTTTGTTGCCAAGGGACACTTGTTCCGTAAGGGCATCATGAAGATTATGGTATACAAGATTTTCCGAATCCTGGTGCCAGGGAACACAGACAGCACTGAAGCCTTATCACTCTCCTATCTTGTAGAATTAAGTGTTGTTGCACCAGGTGGACAAGACATGGTCTCTGATGACATGAGGAACTTTGCTGAGCAATTGAAACCTCTGGTTCATCTAGAGAAAATAGACCCCAAAAGACTCATGTAACTAAGAGGGTTGGGCCTTCTTTTTTGTTTTGTTTTGTAGTGGTTCTTCAGCTTGAACTCAGGGCCTAGGTGGTGTCCTGAGCTTTTTTTTGCTCCTTCTACCAGTTGAGCTGCCGCTCTACTTCCGGCTTTGCAATGGTTAATTGGTGATAAGAGTCTCATGGACTTTCTTTCCCTGGCTGGCTTTGAACCATGATCCTTGGATCTCAGCCTCCCATGTAGCTAGGATTACAGGCGTGAGCTAGAGGCCCATGGCTTTAGTACATCTTTGAGGCCTATCCTCAATTGTTAGGAAGATAATACAAATGCCCCATTCTGCCACTGCCAGCCAGTCCATTTTCCTTCAAGAAGAACAGTTCTTTGCACTGTTTTCTTCATGTAATGATTTGACATCATGACAGACTTTAAAATAAAGGCTCAGAATGACATGGAGAGTTTGTCTTACTCCTCTGCACAAAAGTGGAAACTGGGATTAAATCGGTTAAGTAAAGTATAATTGGTAGGTATAGAGGCTCGTACCTATAATCCTAGTATTTAGGAAGCCAAGGCAAGAGGAACATGACCTTTAACTTTTTTTTTCTTTTTTTTCTTTTTTTGCCAGTCCTGGGGCTCGAACTCAGGGCCTGAGAACTGTCCCTGAGCTTCTTTTGTTCAAGGCTAGCACTCTACCACTTGAGCCACAGTGCCACTTCCGGCTTTTTTCTATATATGCTGTGCTGAAGAATAGAACCCAGGGCTTCATGTATGGGAGGCAAGCCCTCTACATCTAGGCCATATTCCCAGCCTGACCTTTAAGTTTGAGAAAGGAAAAAAAAAAAGAAAAGAAAAACTCTTACTTGTTTCATCATTTGTACATAAATTTATTTTTTTGTTTGCCAGTCCTGGGGCTTGGACTCAGGGCCTGAGCACTGCCCCTGGCTTATTTTTGCTCAAGACTAGCACTCTACTTCTTGAATCACGGCGCCACATCTGGCTTTTTATGTTTATGTGATGCTGAGGATTCAAACTCAGGGCTTCACCCATGCAAGGCAAGCATTCTACTGCTAAGCCATATTCCCAGCCCTGTACACAAGGTTTTTAACACAAGAGACTGTGAGCCTGTACTCTGTGGTAATAAAGGTTATAAAGAAACATGTCTGTGATTCTGATTCTGCTGTGCAAATTCAAGGTTGATTCATCATTACCAGTTGAAGCAAGCAAAACAAATGACATGATTGTTTCCCAGTGCTAGGAATAAGTTTCCCAGCTTTGAACATGCTAGGCAAGCACTCTACCATTAAGCTACATCATCTTCAGTCCTAGTTGTTAAGGTGTTTTGTGTGTTGTGTGTGTGAGTGCCAGTTACTGGGCTTGAACTCAGGGCCTGGGCACAGTCCCTAAGCTTTTTTTTTTTTTCCTCAAGGCCAGCCCTTTACCACTTGAGTCATAGCTCTGCTCCTTGCTTTTTGATGATTAATTGGCAATAAGAGTCTCGTGGACTTTCCTGACCAGACTGGCTTTCTTTTTTCTTTCTTTCTTTTTCTTTTTTTTTTTTTTTGCCAGTCTTGGGGCTTGGACTCAGGGCCTGAGCACAGTCCCTGGCTTCTTAGCACTCTACCTACTTGAGCCACGGGACCACTTCCAGCCTTTTCTGTTTATGTGATGCTGAAGAATCAAACCCAGGGCTTCATGCATGCTAGGCAAGTACTTTACCACTAAGCCCCATTCCCAGTCCCAGACTGACTTTAACCATGAGAACCTCAACTTCCTGAGTAGCTAGGATGATAGGTATGAGGCACCAATACCCAGCCTCAGTCCCAGTTTTTGTGGTTGCTTTTGTCCCCCCTCCAGTCCTGGGGCTTAAACTCAGGGCCTGAGCACTGTCCCTAGCTTCTTTCTGCTCAAGGCTAGCACTCTACCACTTGAGCCACAGCACCACTTCTGGCTTTTTCTGTGTATGTGGTGCTGAGGAATCGAACCCAGGGCTTCATGCATGCTAGGCAAGCATTCTACCACTGAGCCACATTCCCAGCCCCCTCCTCTAGCTTTTTTTTTTTTAAATAGACTTCCTTCTTCCTTTTTTTTTTTTTTTTTTTTTTTTTTTTGGTATTTCTGCATGACTGGATCTGAACCATTGTCCTTTTATGTCTCCTGTGTAGTTGGGATGGCAGTCATGTACCACCTTGGCCATGTATTGGTTGAAATGAGGCTCTCACTTTCTGTGTGTGCTGGCCTCACACCATGATCCTTTGGGTATCTGCTGCCTAGTAGCTAGGATTAAGAGTATGAGCCCCATACCTGTCTCCCATTTCTCTGTTTAATTTCCAGTACTTTTTGTACATTTTAGACATGAATCCTTTGTTTAAATGCCTTTCCTAATTTTGTGGGCTTTGCTTTGCAGTGTTGGGGATCGGACCCAGGACTTAATAGAATGCTAGGCAAGTAAGCAGTCTACTACTGGGCCACATCTCCAGCAAATAATCTATATGGACCTTATGTTTGCTTGTGGAGAGAGTGTCTGTATGCAGCCCAGACTGACCTGAAACTGGACATCTTGCTTCCACCTTTGGAGTAGCTGGAATTACAGGTGTGCCCAGGACATCATGCCTGGCATGGTTGGGAATTTTGTCTATAGGCTCATTACCTTCTCCTAGTTACATAGATTTTCCTTTTTTTTTTTTTTTTTCCCCAGTCCTGGGGCTTTGATTCAGCCTGAGCATTGTCCCTGGCTTCTTTTTGCTCAAGGCTAGCACTCTGCCACTTGAGCCACATCACCACTTCAGGCACCATTTCATGTGGTGCTGAGGAATCGAACCCAGAGCTTCATTCATGCTAGGCAAGCACTCTACCACTAAGACACATTCCCTGCCCCTTCATGTACTAGTTTTATGGTTTTACCTTTCTCATTTAAATCTTTAATCCACATGGAGTTCATCTTCCACATAGTTTCTCCTTATTGTGAATTTGTATCTCCATTTGAAAAACCACCTTTCTAGTCCTTTGTAGAGTCACCTTTATCACATATTAAGTTTCCACTGAGTCTTCTTTATTTACAAGCCCTCTATTCTGTTCTATTGGTCGTTTTCTTTGTTTAATGTTAGCAACATGATGTTTTTATTACTGTGGCTTTGTGGTTGAGCCAGTTCTGCCAGTAGGACAGGTTCCCTACTTTGTTTTACCCTCAAAATAGACCTAGCTTGCATAGACCTTTATTCTTTCATACTCAGTTCAGTGTAAGTTTTCCTGAATTTCATTGAATATTAAATACAAACGATAAAAGTTGAGCTAGGTTATTCTGGGAGAAAACTGATGCTGGCTTCTTTCTACTTCCAAGTCTCTGCTAAAAAGTCAGAGTAGGGGCTGGGGATATGGCCTAGTGGCAAGAGTGCTTGCCTCGTATACATGAGACCCTGGGTTCAATTCCCCAGCACCACATATGAAGAAAACGGCCAGAAGTGGCGCTGTGGCTCAAGTGGCAGAGTGCTATCCTTGAGCAAAAAGAAGCCAGGGACAGTGCTCAGGCCCTGAGTCCAAGCCCCAGGACTGGCCAAAAAAAAAAAAAAGTCAGACCAACCTTCCCTGACAATCCTGAATTATGTTTTTGTTGTTTTTGCCAGTCCTGGAGCTTGAACTCAGGGCCTGAACACTGTCCCTGGCTTCTTTTTGCTCAAGGCTAGCACTCTACCACTTGAGCCACAGCACCACTTCCAGCTTTTTCTATGTATGTGGTTCTGAGGAATCGAACCTAGGGATTCATGTATACGAGGCAAGCACTTTACCACTAGGCCATATTCCCAGCTCACAATCCTGAATTATGTAACACACTCTCCCCACTTTTTTTGTGTGTATTTGTGTGCCAGTCCTGGGGCTTGGACTTAGGGCCTAGACACTGTCCCTGAGCATCTTTTGCTCAAAGCTTGATTCTACCACTTGAGCCACAGCTCCATGTCTGGCTTTTCCCCCTCCCCCCCTGTAGTTTATTGGAGATAAGAGTCTCACATACTTTCCTGCCCTGGCTGGCTTCAAACCTCAATCCTCAGATCTCAGCCTCCTGATTAGCTAGGATTACAGGCGAGAGCCACCACTGCCCAACTTTTCTCCTTCTGATTGGATTTCATTTTCCCAAAGCATTTATTACTCTGTGGCCTGATTCATTCATCACTTTAGTAAAATGTGAGCCCCATGAGGGCAGGTGCTTTGTCCTGTTCTTCACTGTGTCATTGGCACCCATAACAGCAACTGGCCCATGGTAGGTCCCACTGGATATTGGTAAACAAATGAATAAAATCTTGATCCGATTGAGGTTATCCTAAGAACATTTATTCATGGCTACTTCTGGCAAGAATAGTTTACATTTGCCCTTACTAAATTTCCTTAAGCATTTGCTAAGGCTCAGGCTGATTACTGTGGACTGATAAGTCATACTCATGTATGGCATCCAACCACTTGGTTTTGTAATTTAAGTTTTATTGGAACACAGTCACATTCATTCATTTAAATATTGCCTGTGGCTGTCTTTACAGTATGAGAAATTTGACTAGCTACAATAGAGTTTCTCTATTAAGTATGAGAAAAGGTCATTTTTTTAATCCTTTGATTCATTAATGGGGTGATATTTGACAGATTTTCAGCTAATGGGCCATTTCTTTATTCCTTTAGTTCTGTGCATTGTAATGTGTCTACTTTTTAAAATTTGTGCCCTCACTGGGTCTTGAATTCAGGGCTTCTACACTTTCCCTTATTTTTGTTTTTAAGCTTTTTTTTTTTTTTTTTTTTTTTTGCCTTTTCTTTTTTGGTACTGGGGATTAAATCCAGGACGTTGCCCTTGCTAGACAAGCGCTTTGCCACTGAGTTACATCCCAGTCCTGTTTTTGTTTTTTGTTTTTCCTCAAGTATGGTACTCGTGTTTGAGCCATACCTCCCTCCCCTTCTGACTTTTTTTCTGCAGTTAATTGGAGATGGGTTTCATCCTTTCTTTCCTGGGATGACTTTAAAATGATGATCTTCAAATCTCAGCCTCCTAAATAGCTAGGATTACAGTTGCAAGTCACCAGCACCTGGCTTACGATATATTTTTTTTAATATCCTGTTGAATTCAGCTGTATATTAATTTCCTTAGTACATTTGCATTTTGAATTCCTTAATTGCAATGCAAGGTCACGTTATGTGTTCACTGGGTTGAATGCTACCATACAGTAGTGGCTAAGAGAAGATCCCTGGTGAGATTGCTCCCATTATAAGGGCAGGGAGCTTTGTGAACAAAGGCCTTCTTTGGGAAGGGGATGGGTGTTCAATGCTGTCAATCAGGTCTGCTTCCTTTCCTTGGGATACACCTCAGTGCTCTTGCTTACCTATTCTCTCTTGATGCTCTTTCCCTGTTCCTTTCCATTCATCTCTGCCTGTAAGAACTCAGGCTTGAGAGACAAATGTAGATTCTGGTTTTAGTCAGGTCATTTACTACCTATATGACTGCACATAATACATCAACTCAAAGAGAATCTATTTCCCCACCTTTTAAGTCAAGCTTACTAACAATACCTTATCACAAGCTTATACAAGGAACTGAGGACACTTCAACACAAGGCCTGAAAGGTTGCTAGCAATCTACATTTCTGTGCTTCTAGGATCTTTTCTGGACTACAAAAAACTTAGGGAAGTGTCTCTCATCTGACCTCTGACTTCTGACAGCAGCTAAGTAGCATCATTCATTTTACATTTCTTCACGTTCCTCGTGCCATGTGGTAATTCTCTGTGTATTTATTTTGGCTTCTAGCTCTACCGCTGTTGGAATGTTAGACATTATTTAAGTCAATTTTCTCATCTGTAAAAGGAACATAGTAATAGTGCCTGTTTCTAGGGATATGTCAAATTATCAATATGCATAAACCCTGGCAGAGTGCTTGCCATATAAGTGCTTAGTGTTACCTGTTTTGAATTTTAGTATTATATGCTTTCTATGTTTTTGTAGCATAGCATAACTCTGGAATTCTGAATTCAGAAGTAAAGTTTGAATTCAAACTCTGAGTTCTGGGCTGTAGCTCACGGTAGAACACAAACTTATCATGTTAAATGCACTAGATTTGTTACTAACAACTGAACAAACAAATATACCAAGAACAAGACTTCACTGAAAATAGAGTTGCAAAACTTTGCTTTCTTTTGCAGTTTTCTTTTCCTTTTTTTTTTTTTTTTTTTTTTTTTTTTGTGCTGGCATTGGGGCATTGGGAACTCAGGGCCTGGATGCTGTCACTTAGTTTTTTTGCTCAAGGTTGGAACTCTACCACTTGACCACATCCACACTTCTGACTTTTTTTTTCCCCCCCCCTGTCCTGGGGCTTGGGACTCAGGGTCTGAGCACTGTCTCTGGCTTCTTCCTCTTTTTTTTTTTTTGCCAGTCCAGGCTTTAGCTCAGGGCCTGAGCAATGTCCCTGGCTTCTTTTTGCTCAAGGCTAGCACTCTAACCACTTGAGCCACAGCGCCACTTCCAGCCTTTTCTATGTATGTGGTCCTGAGGAATTGAACCCAGGGCTTCATGTATACGAGGAGAACACTTTACCACTAGGCCATATTCCCAGCCCCTCTGTCTTCTTTTTGTTCAAGGCTAGCACTTTACCTCTTGAGCCAGAGCACCACTTCTGGCTTTTTTTTGTTTATTTGGTGCTGAGGAATCAAACCCAGGGCTTCATGCATACTAGGCAAGCATTCTACTGCTGAGCCACATTCCCAGCTCTACATTTCTGACTTTTTGCTGGTTGATTGAACATAAGAGTCTCATGGACTCCTTTCCAGTCCACCTTTAAATCCTCAGATCTCAGCCTCCGGAATAGCTAGGATTAAGGGGTGAGTCATTGGTGCCCACTAAAACTTTCTTAATTACTCTTTTAAAGTTCTAGTACTCGGCAAGGACATAGCTTAATGGTAGGGCATTTACCTATCATGCTTGAGAGCCTAGGTTTAATCTCCAGCCCCACAAAACAAAGCAAAGCAGAACAAAACAGAAATTTAAAGTTCCAGTGGTTTGTCTGCTGATTCTGTTTTATTTTCCATGCAGACCATCTTATCATTGGCAAACAGTAGCTACTGTATTTCTCCAACATGAACACAATCATAGAACCCTGACCTTAGTGGTTATGAAACCAGAGTGTTAGACCCTGGGCCTAGACTCACAGGATTTTACATGTAAGGCCTAGACACTTACCCCTATATGCCAAATAAAAAGACATGGTCCAGTCCAGGCAGGACACTCTGTGAAACTCTTATCTCCAATAAACTACTCAGAAAGAGCTAGAAGTGGTGCTGTGGCTCAAGTGGTGGAGGGGTAGCCTTGAGCACAAAGAGGCTTGGCAACAGCACCCAGGCCCTGAGTTCAAGCCCTAGGACTGGAGAGAGAGAGAGAGAGAGAGAGAGAGAGAGAGAGAGAGAGAGAGAGAGAGAGAGAGAGAGAGAGAGAGAGAGAGAGAGAGAGATTTATTTTGTGGGGATATGTCCTTCATGGGGAGATAACACTTTAGCCTATCTCTAGCTGGTCTTTATTCTATAGACCTGAGCTATGAGCTATAGGTTTAAATAGACAAACAACTGGAGACAGGAAAAAGAACTACATATAGTTAAACAGTCCCAGACAGGGTGATCATTTTCTTAGTCCTGGTATTGAGAGAGGCTTGGGAGTCGTTGTGTGTCATCCCTTGCAAGAGCAGCTTGGTCAGGACAAGTGAATCAGTGACACCTGCCAGAAGATCTGGTCCTTCAGGGATTTTAAGATGGCTATGAAGTGACTACTGGAAACAATGGCTCAGGACAAAGGATATGGATACAAAGGTGAGGCTGGAATTCCTAGACTATCCTTTTGGTTAATTTGTGGGTCAGTGCTTTTCAGCAAAAGCAGCTTTTAAGCACCTGTTATAGTTCTTCTGGGGATTAAATGAGATAATCCACTCACTTAATATTGGTATTTAGCACAGTGCCTGGTGTAAATATTGACTTACTCAATTAAATGCTTTATTTAGCACTTATAGAATGTCTTCTTTAGCATCAGCATTCTAAATATGTTATTTCTGTGAGCCTCAAAGCACATTTCTACCTTGGCCCTACTCATCTAATGGCCTTTCAAATGATTGTTGAGCGAATTAGAGAATTCTGACTTACAGAGCACAAATTCTGTCTGTGTAAACCTGGCTTGTCCCAGGTCAGCAGTCTTATGCCTCTGCCATGTTTGGTATCTAAGGTACAGTTCAGCTCTGTGAAGAGCAGAGGTGATTTAGGGAAAGGAGAGCTATTAGCCCTACTTTTTCTGTTCTTTTCATTCAATGCTTCTAATTCATTTTTTCAGAACTGCAAAAGGAAACCCATTCAAAGAAATGCAGAGGGCTAGGAAGGTGACATAGTGGTAGAGTGCTTGCCTAGCATGCATGAAGCCTTGGGTTCAATTCCCCTGTACCACATAAACAGAAAAAGGAAGTGGTGTTGTGGCTCTAGTGGTGGAGTGCTAGCCTTGAGCAAAGGAAGCTCAGAGTCACTGCCAAGGCCCTGAGTTCAAGCCCCAAGACTGCCCCCCCCCCAAAAAAAAAGTATTAATAGAGTTAGGCCCTGCTAGCTCATGTCTGTAATCCTAGCTACTCAGGAGGCTGGTTCAAAGCCAGCCAAGCAGGAAAGTCTATGATAATTACCTCCAATTAACCACCAGAAAGCCGGAAGTGGTGTTGTGGCTCAAAGTACTAGAGTACTAACTTTTATCAAAAGAGCGTAAGGACAGTACCTAGTCCCTCAGTTCAAGCCCCATCACCACCACCACCAAAAAGAAAAAGAAAAAAAACACACAACACAACAACAACAAAAACAGAGAAGTTAGCCCAAAGAACTGATTAAGTGTTCACAAAGGTTTACCATGGGTTGATCATTTTAGTGGATGTATCTGGTAGCAAGAAATGGAAATAATCTAGATGTCAAATGAAAGGAGATAGAAGATACAGGCACTGGAGGCTCACCCTTGTAATCCTAGCTTCTTAGGAGACTGGGAGCTGAGAATCTATGTACTTTGAAAGGTGATCTCTTGTTAGATACAGGCAGTGACAGGTTCTTAACACTGTTGGTACCCAACAATAGAGTATCATCAGTGAACTCTACAGGTGAACAGGATGTGACTCACCACACTGGCCTTTTGTTAAGTTGACTGTAATTGTTTCTTTGTTTTTCCTTAGTGTGGATGTGAACTGATGAGACTAATTTAAAAAAAAAAAAAACACAAACAGCAGACAAATATCCAAGTAAGTACTTCCATTCTGTAACTTTTTTTTTTTTTTTGCTAGTCCTGGGGCTTGAACTCAGGGTCTGAGCACTGTCCCTGGCTTCTTTTTGCTCAAGGCTAGCACTCTGCTACTTGAGCCATAGCACCACTTCCGGCTTTTTCAATGTATGTGGTACTGAGGAATCGAACCCAGGACTTCATGTATACGGGACGAGCACTTTACCACTAGGCCATATTCCCAGCCCCTCATTCTGTGACTTTTGGTGGTTCTTTGGAGGAAGAGGATAAATCAAACCCATTGATTTTAAAATTAGTTTATATGAATTTTTTTTTTTTTTTTGCCAGTCCTGAGGCTTGGACTCAGGGACTGAGCACTGTCCCTGGCTTCTTTTTGCTCAAGGCTAGCACTCTGCCACTTGAACCACAGTGCCAATTCTGGGCTTTTCTATATATGTGGTACTGAGGAATCGAACCCAGGGCTTCATGTATATGAGGCAAGCACTCTTGCCACTAGGCCATATTCCCAGCCCTAGCCCTGAATTTTTTTTTCTGCCAGGTGCTAGTTACTCAGGCAGCTGAACTCTGAGGATCACAGTTCAAAGTTAGCTGGAGAAGAAAAGTCCCCAAGAGACTTTTTTTTTTTTTTTTTTTTTTTTTTTGCCAGTCATGGGCTTGAACTCAGGGCCTGGGCACTGTGCCTAAGCTTCTTTTGCTCAAGACTAGCACTCTGCCACTTTAGCCACAGCACCACTTCCAGCTATTCTATTTATGTGGTGTTGAGGAATCAAACCCAGGGCCTCAAGCATGCTAGGCAAGCACACTACCACTAAGCCACATTCCTAGCCCCTCTCCTCTCCTCCCCCCCGCAAACTCTTATCTCCAATAAACCACTCAAAAACTGGAAGTGGCAGTGTGGCTCAAGAGGTGGAGCACTACTCTTGAACACAAAGAGGCTTAGGAACAGAGCTCAGGCCCTGAGTTCAAGCCCCATGACTGATTAAAAAAGAAAAAAGGAAAAGTTTCTAGCTTTTTATTTTTATTTTTTATTTGTTGTGCCAGTCCTGGGGCTTGAACTTGGGGCCTGGGCGCTGTCCCTGAGGTTTTTTTTTTGCTCAAGGCTAACACTTGAGCCACAGGGTCACTCCTGGCTTTTTCGGTGTATGTGGTACTGAGGAATTGAACCCAGGGCTTCATGCATGCTAGGCAAGCACTCTCCCATTAAGTCACATTCTTAGCCTTTTTCTAGTTTTTTTTTTCTTTTTCTTCCAGTCCTGGGGCTTGAACTCAGCCTGGACACTGTCCCTGGCTTCTTTTTGCTCAAGGCTAGCATTCTACCACTTGAGCCACAGCACTGCTTCCAGCCTTTTCTGTTTATGTGGTGCTGAGGAATCAAAACCAGGGTGTCATGTATGTGAGACAAGCACTCTACCACTAGGCTACATGAGGTCTTGAGTTCCAGCCCCAGTATCAGCAGATACACACACACACACACACACACACACACACACACACATCTAGCAATACATGGTAACACATACCTGTAATCCCAGAACTCAGGATACTCAGCTCAAGGAGGATTGACACTTCAAGGTCATCTTGAACCACCTTGTCTCAAAAATAAATAAATGAATGAATGAATGAAGACCCGAAGGTCTGTATTCGTACGGAAAATGTCTAACCAAGATTTCCTGAAGAAAGAAATGAGGTAGGCAGTACACTATTATGCAAGGCACATTAGATGTCTAGACAGAAGACCTCAGTCCCAGCCTTGGCTCTACCATTTATCTTGGGAAACACTTGGGAAATGATCTTTCACTCATTTATTTAAACACACACCAGATGGCTTGGCTCACTCCTACAATCCTATCTACTCAGGAGGCTGAGATCTGAGGATTACAATTTGAAGCCAGCCTGTGCAGGAAGGGCCATGATACTCTTTTTTCCAATTAGGTGCCCAAAAGCTAGAAGTGGAACTGTGGCTCAAATAGTGGAGTCCTAGCCTTGAGCAACAACAACAACAAAAAAGCCTTAGGGACAGTACCTAGACCCTGAGTTTAAGCCCCCAGATTGGCACAACAGAAAAAAAAAAATTGACAAGCCTAGTGCTGGTGGCTAAAGCCTGTAATCCTAGATACTCTGGAGGTTGAGATCTGAGGATCATGGTTTGAAGCCAGCCCCAGCAGATAAGTCTGTGAGACTCTTATCTCCAATTAACTACCAGAAAACCAGAAGTGGCACTGTGGTTCAAGTGGTAGAGCGCTAGCCTTGAACAAAAGAGCTCAGGGACAGCACCCAGGACCTTAGTTCAAGCCCCATGATCAACAACAAAGAAAGAAAGAAAGAAATGGACAGTTATTGATGAAGAGACCCACCCAGATAGATGCTGTATACTAGTCATGTGACCTTGAAGTGGCTTCACTTGGTGAGCATCTGTTTCTTTCTCTGTGGCAGGGCTTCCATGAACATGAAATGAAACAACATCTGAGAAGTGTCTTGCTCCTTGCCTGGTTACAGTGTGCACTGCACTGCACTGTCATCATTGCATTAGGAAGAAGATTTTTGTTATGTAACTTGTTACAGCTTGAGCTAGAAGTCCTGCTTCTCTGAACGCCAATGGCAACAGTATGAATTTCATTGTTGAGACAGTAATATAGCACATAGAAAGTGACGCTTGATAAAATATTCTTTTCTTGACTTTTTTATGCTGAGACAAAGGATCAGTAAGGAGATGGAAACGTAAACATGTATTTGAATAGCATGGTGTGATTAATATATTTGAAAGCCATATTGATCTTCCTGGTTAGTGTGTCACAGAGCCAATTTGGGGTACTTCCTTAGACACACAGATTTCACCTCTGCCATATCTGAACATCTGGAACGAGGCTGTACACCTTCCTCACAGCTGTAAGTAATCATGGAGATGAGATGTCTGTGAGGACCAGGGTTAATGGCTGTCTTCCAAGATTTTTTTTTTCTTATTATTTTTCCTCTCTCAGATTACAAAGCATAAATTATGAGCTAGAAAGCCAAGTGAGAGTATAAGGTCCTGAGTTTAAGCCCCAGTACCAGCACACACACAACAAAAGATATTTTGAAAGGCAAATTTGACCAGAATTGAGTGTGATAGAAAAGATTAGTATGAGTATTTTGGTTGGCATGGGAGCTGGTGTCCCACAGATTGTAATCCTAACTACTCAGGAGGCTGAGATCTGAGTACTTTTAGGCTTTAGTTATGATCATTATCATTCTCTTTTATATTATTATTGTTGTTATGAGGCAAGCACTCTTGCCACTAGGCCATATCCCCAGACCTATATTGTTGTTATTATTTTGTCGATCATGAGGATTTAATTCTAGCAGGGTTTGGGAGCTATCCCTGAGTTCTTTTGTTCAAAGTTAGCGATCTACCACCTAGAGTCACAGCACCACTTCCAGTTTTCTGGTGATTAATTGTAGATAAAAGTCTTATGGACTTTCCTGCCTGGGCTGGCTTTGAATCACGATCCTCAGATCTCAGCCTCCTGAGAGCTAGGATTATACTCTTGAGCCACCAGTGTCTGGCTGTTTTATTTATTTTATTTTGTGGTGGAGTTTCACTGTATTGTTTAGACTGCTCTTAAAGTCCTTGGTTCAAGTAACCCTCTACCTCAGCCTCTCTAGTGCTAGAATGACAGGTATGCAATACATCCAGCTTGGATTTTTCCTTAAGATTGCCTCATATGGTGTTTGGCTTATGGTTGATGCTAAAAACACTTAACTGTTACAAGAAGTTCCATGTAGTTCTAGCTATGTTGTGGCTTTGTTTTTGTGGTTTTCTTTGTTTTGTTTTTATTTGCTAGTGATTAATACAATCTTTAACCCAGCACTTGGGAACTTGTCTTATCATGTGTGAAACATTGACAGTACCTGGCATCATGCCTACCATGTAGTAGGTACTCAGTTCATAGCTGTTGAACTCCATTAAGTAGAACTGAAAATCCATCCATTCAGATATTAACACAAGACTTGTGTCACCAAATAGCTGTCATTCCAAAAGTGACAACCAATCATGACACAGACATGCTTGCATAGTTTGTAAGCCATGACTTCAATTTCCTGCATTGTGGGCATCTCAATTGATATTCCATTCTACTTGCTTGACCCTTAGAAAGAAAGGGCAAACTGAGAAATCGCTCCCTTAGCAGTTAAGAGGAGGAGGTACTTTGATTTCACATCTGGGTGCTCACACTGTCTGGTGGGTCAATTAATCTCTCCCAGCCTCTGTTTTCTCATCTGTTAGAAGGCAGGGGAGTGGGGGGGGGATACTAACACCTGTCTTCCCAGGGTATTGTAAGAGTAGTGCCTTCCATCTGCTTCTCTTTGTCTGGACCACTCTTCCCTCATATTCCTCCCAGTTAACATCACTTCTTCCAAAATGCCTTCCCTGCTGCCTATGCTAGGCTACAGCCAGGTTACTCTCCCTGTAGCAGCAGCCAATTACTCTTTGTAATTACTTCTTCAATTCTTCAACTACTCACTTCCTTTCTGGATTGTGAATTTGCAAAGATGGTGTCTACCTCATTCATTCCTAAATCTCCAATGTCTAATAGTCCCTTGGCATGCGCACACACACACACTATATATATATATGTATATATATGTATATACACACACACACATATATATATACATATATATGTATATATATATCCTACCTACTTAGGAGGCTGAGATCTGAGGACTGAGGTTTGAAGCTAGTCTCAGCAGGAAAGCCCGTGAGACTTATCTCCAATAAATCACCTAAAAACCAAAAGTGGAGCTGTGGCTAAAGTGGTAGAACACTAACCTTGAGCAAAAAAGCCGATTGACAGCATCCAGGCCCTGAATTAAAACCCCCAGGACACACATACAAATGCACATCATGCCAGGCACTGTGTCACATATTTATGTCCTAGCTACTAAGGGTGCTGAGGCAGAGGATCAGTTGGACTATACAAACCAGCCTACGCAACATGGGCTCAAAAGGAAAAAAAAATAGGTGCTAGGCACTGGTGGCTCATGCCTGTAATCTGAGCTACACAGGAGGCTGAGATCTAAGGATCTCAGTTTGAAGCCAGCCTGAGCAGGAAAGTTTGTGAGACCCCTTTTTTCTTGCCGGTCTTGGGGCTTCAACTCAAGGCCTGGATGTTTCCCCTGAGCCTCTTAGTGTTCAAGATTATCACTCTACCACTTGAGCCACAGTGACACTTCCAGATTTTTGGGGGTAGTTTATTGGATACAAGAGTCTTTTGGACTTTCTTGCCTGGGCTGGCTTTGAACTGCAGTCATCACAGATCTTAGCCTACTGAGTAGGTAGGATTACAAGCGGGAGCCGCTGCTTCCTTCTCACCTACTTGATCATTGGGCTTCAGCCACCTGACTACTCTGAAGTTTCCAGGAAGCACTTATCTTGGGATTTTAGCCAGGTTACTTTGTTTTAATTGTTGGCAAGTGATTTAAAAAAATGTAAAGCACTGGGGGTTTGTAGTCTGTGCTATTCAGTCTTTAGCTGTTGGTAACTACTTCTGTAATTGCCACACCATTATCATTCCATTTATCTGTCAGACAGTGTCTTGGTGCTTTCAATGATCTCATATAATCTTCCAAAACACCTGTGAGGTCAAGTAAGGTTCAGCAAGGCGAAGCCGCTTGCCTAAGGTCACAAGTTCTAAGTGGTAGAGCCAGGTGCTGAAGGTCTTTCCACTAGACTAGTGTGTGTCAAGGTCCAATTTGGCAGTTTATAATCCTAGCTACTCAGGAACTAAGATCTGATGATTGCAGTTCGAAGCCAGCCTGTGCAGGAAAGTTCATGAGACTCCAATTCACCACCAAAAAATCCTGGAGTGTAGCTGGGGCTGAAGTGGTACAACATGAGTCTTGAGCAAAAACCTCAGGGACAGTGCTAAGGCTCTGAGTTCAAGGCCTAGGCTCGCACCGCGTGTGCGTGTGCGCACACACACACACAAATTGAACGCAAGGGGCTATGATCTGCCTAACCACAGCTACTAATATTTGTTGTAACTAAGTTCACTGTGTGCCAGGCAGTGTGCTTCTCATGACATGATTTCATTCTTGGACTGCATGTCTGCAGGAGCCACTGCAATGGATGTAAACTGATGTAAAGAACAGGTTTAGGGGCTGGGAATATGGCCTAGTGATAGAGTGCTTGCTTCAAATACATGAAGCCCTGGGTTCGGTTCCTCAGCACCACATATATAGAAAAAGCCGGAAGTGGTGCTGTGGCTCAAGTGGTGGAGTGCTAGCCTTGAGTAAAAAGAAGCCAGGGACAGTGCTCAGGCCCTGAGTTCAAGCCCCAGGATTGGTAAAACAAAACAAAACAGGATTAACAGAAGTAGAGCCCAGACAATCAATGCCCCTTTTACAAACCTCTATTGCCAAATTAGTTTGGGTTTGTGGCAGAGTTTGAACGGAAAGAGAAATGGATAAGTTAACCTTCTCCAGTTCAGAACCCCATGAAGGACTGCAGGGAGGAATCCCCTGGGTAATTTCCATGAGCCTGATCTTGAGAGATGTGACCTGCAGGTGGCAGCAACGTAACCAGTCTCTGAATCGTTCAATGTTCAAGCTGTAATGTAGAAACTTACATACTTCCCATATTTGCCTGTTTTTCCGCTGATTGGCACAATGAATTCTTTTTGTTGTTGTTGTTTTTCTGGTCAGTCCTGAGGCTTGAACTCAAGGCCTGAGGCACTGTCCCTGGCTTTGTTTGGCTCAAGGCTAGCACTCTACCACTTGAGCTATAAGGCCACTTACGGCCTTTTCTGTCTTTGTGGTGCTAAGGAATTGAACCCAGGGCTCATGAATGCTAGGCAAGCACTCTACCACTAAGCCACATTCCCAGCCCCAGCACAATGAATTCTTTTCCAATTAACTTGATGTTTGTTTCTCAGCTCAGTGAGAACTGCCAGCTTGAGGAGTCCTGCCCAGCAATGAAGGAAGAGAGAGCCCTGAACATTTGAAACTGTGATAAAATAATCTAGTACAACAACCAACCATTGTGATTTGTTTGTTTGCTTGCTTGTTTATTTATTTATTATTGGCTGACACCTGTAATCGTAGCTACTTGGGAGGCTGAGATTTGAGGATCGTGGTTCTAAGCCAGCCCAGGCAGAAAAGACTCTTATCTCCAATTAACCACTCAAAAACTGGAAATGGAGCTGTAGTTCAAAGCTCTAGCCTTGAACAAAAGAGCTCAGGGACAGGGATAGTGCTCAGGCTCTGAGTTCAAGCCCCATGATCAACCACAAAAAAAAAAAACAAAAAAAAACTGAGCTGGGCTCCAGTGGCTCACACCTGTAATCCTAGCTACTCAGGAGGCTGAGATCTGAGGATTCCAGTTCAAAGCCAGACTGGGTAGGAAAGTATGTGAGACTTTTATCTCCAGTTAACCACCAGAAAACCAGAAGTGGGGCTGTAGCTCAAGTGGTAGAGAGCTAGCCTTGAGCTGAAGAGCTTAGGGGCAATGCCCAGACCCAAAGTTCAAGCCCCCACAACAGACAAAAAATAAAATAAAATAGGATTAAAGGAAAAATAGTGAAAAAAATCAATCTTCCTATCACATTTACTCCTATTTCTGATCCCTTTAACAAAGGATGGATTGTTCCAGACTCACCCTTCAAGGTAAATGTTCATCCTTTTTTTTTTTTTTTTTTGCCAGTCCTGGGCTTGGACTCGGGGCCTGAGCACTATCCCTGGCTTCTCTTTGCTCAAGGGTAGCACTCTGCCACTTGAGCCACAGCGCCACTTCTGGCCGTTTTCTATATATGTGGTGCTGGGGAATTGAACTCAGGGCTTCATGTATGCGAGGCAAGCACTCTTGCCACTAGGCCATATTCCCAGCCCAAATGTTCATCCTTGAGATAAATATTTTCCTTTGCAAAATATTTTTGTGCTGGGCTGGCTTGCCTGGTATAGATGAAGCCATGGGTTCAATTCTTCAGAACCACATATATAGAAAAAAAAAAACAGTAGTAGAGTGCTAGCCCTGAGCAAAAAGAAGCCAGGGACAGTGCTCAGGCCCTGAGTTCAAGCACCAGAACAGGCAAAAAAAAAAAAAAAAGATGTAAAATATCTTGTATATTATAGGTGTCCTAGAAAAAAAGTCACCACTTAATTATTACTACTACTAATTGTACTACTATTATTACCTGGAGTTTTCTTTCCTAAAAGCATAGATGATATTGATATCTCACAATTAAAGCTTATATGCAATGACTCCCCTCCCCCATCAAGATACTGAGAAGCCACTAAAATGTTATTTTTCTTTAAATTTTTTTTAAATTTTCTATTTTTTGAGTTTTTAAAGAAAAATTAACAAGCAAAAGCAGTGTATTTTTAAAGTAGTTTAATGAGTTTGATATACTTACACACCTTTGGAACCACATCAAGATAATGAACACACCCATCACCTTGAAAACTTTCTTCATGTCCTTGGTGATCCCTCTTGCCATGCCACCGTGTTCTTGGTCCCCAGGAAACCAATGACCTGCTTTTTGTCTCTATAGTTTCTTGTCACATATCTAGGACTTTGGACCATACAGTGACAGACTATTGCCTTACCAGGTATGGTAGTGCAGTTTTTGTTTTTGTTTTGGTACCAGTATTGGGGTTTGAACTTACTGTCTGGGTGCTGTCCCTTAGCTTTTTCCTTAAGGCTGGAGCTTTACCACTTGAGCCATAGCTTGACTTCTGTTGTTGTTGTTTGTTTGTAAGGTAAGAATCTCACTGCTCTGGCTGGTTTCAAAACACAATCCTCAGATCTCAGGTTCCTAAGTAGCTAGGATTATAGGCATAAGTCACAGACACCCAGCTATATATTTATTTTTTATTTTTTGTGCCCATGCTGGGGTTTGAACTCACGGCCTGGGTAATGTCCCACAGTTTTTTGCTCAAGGCTAACATTCTACCACTTGAGCCACAGCTCCACTTCTGGCTTTTTGGTGGTTAACTAGAAATAAGAGTTTCTTAAGTTTTTCTCCCTGGGCTGGCTTTGAACCTTCATCATCAGATCTCAGCCTCCTGAGTAGCTAGGATTGGCTGGATTGTGTTTTTTAAAAAATCAGATTGTTCTCCTGTTTTCCTAGAAGTGTTATAGCTTTAGGTTTTACATTTAGATCTAATTTAGGTGTGATGCAATTGGTTTGGCATCTAGATCCACTAGCAGCAGCAAGGGAGGTGCTGGAAGATTTTAGCCTGGAGGCCTGAAATGAATGCAACTTAGAGGAGCTGTTTTTTTAGGTATGAAGAAAATATAAAGGAGTTGGAGAATTGTGGCTGTTGAATGGCTAGACTTGGGCTGGAGGAATCAACAGTAATCCCCATTTGTTTTCTTTGCTTCAACTCAGGGGGCCTGGGCACTGAGTTTATTTTGCTCAAGGCAGCTAGTACTCTACCACTTTGGTCACAGTGCTACTTCCAGCTTTTTCTGTGATGTGGTACTGAGGAATCGAACCCAGGGATTCATGCATGCTAGGCAAGCGCTCTACCACTGAGCCGCATTCCCAGCCAGCCAGGTGGTTGTTGTTTTTAAATACACAAAACTGTGGGTGGCTTATTTCTAAGTTTTTTGCACTTAAATTGGCTCTGAATAGTTTTTCTTTTAGGAGGTTTGAACAGTTTAGTTTGTAAAGCAACACACTTGCATCAGCTGTCTTTTTGGGCACTTCCTGGAGCCCAGTATTGAACCTGCACTTCTAAGCCCAGAGACCTTTGCCTTCCTCAGTACCAGGAAAAGTGCCCAAGCCCTCGTCCACGCAGGGCGCGAGCCGCGCATGCCCAGAAAGGCGGGTGTAGAGCCGGCCGTTTGAAGATCGGGTTCTGCAGTTCCCGCCATTTTGTCCTGCTGGTCCCCAGGCGAGCCCCCTCATCCGTCCTGCTGCGGACTACAAGTCCCGTGAGCCTCCGCGGAGCCATTTCCGGCCCTCACTGTCCGGCCCGCTCCCTCTTCTCCCCCCCCCTCCCAGGGGCCGAGGGCTCTGGCTGCGGCCCGGCGGCCAGAGGCCAGGTAGGATTTCCGGGGGAAACTGCTGTGGAGACCGGGGAGGCGGCGGCAGCGACCTCTACCCGGGTGAGTTCGGCAAGCGAGGGAAAGTGAGTGGCTCATGTGCTCGGGCCGTGCTCTCGGCCTCGAAAGGGGGTCGCGGACTGGGCGGGGGGTGGGGGGAGAATGCCCGAGTGGCGACTGGGTCTGGCCAGGGCGTGGCGGTCCGGGGCCGCCGCCTCCCTCCTCGGCCCTCCCACCCACCGCGGTGCGACGGCGCGCGGTGTCTCCGCCCGCGGCTGGGCCGCGCTGGCTCGCCCTCTCCGCCCCCCAGACTCCTCCAAGCCCTTTTGTCTGCGCGGCTTTCTCGTGAAACCCTTTGTGTCCGTGCTTGGAGTCGTCGCCCGGGGTGTGGGGGTCAGTCCGCAGATCCCCGGCGGGGACCGGCTCCCGTGGGGATCCGGTGACCGTAACGGGATCGGGTCAGAGTCCAGTTTTCAAAACGGTTCTCCCGCCGACCTCGGCATTCCCACGAGCGGAGCGGAGCCTGCGGAGCCAGGCAGTTTCTGTGGAAACCGAGGCTGTCGTCCAGCTCCTCCATGTCAGCCGTCGGCAGGCTGCGCACGCCTCCAGCAGGGTTCTCCGTTGGGGAAGGAATCTGGGAAAGGCGCAGCCTTCGAACCCCGCTCCTGGCGAGCGACTTCGCTCTGGTCTGTGGCCGCTCTGGTGGAAGTGGAGGCGGGACACCTCGATGCACTCCTGTGCATAGCACTCCCCACTTCCCGAAACTCGAGGACAATAAGTGATTTGCAGAACACCTTTCATTGCTTGGAAAGTGACTTCAATACCCCGTTCCTTCATCACGCTACTCGCTTCCCGAAACAGGGTCCGTGTTTGGTTTTTTTCTTTAGTTTGAAAGAAAAAGCCCTTTCACCGAGAGACTTTAGAGCGAGAGCACAAACCTAGTGGTTTCTAGAAAGCACGCGCTTTTTCACCAGGTAAAAGTAACAGATTAGGGGTGGAGAGATGTATTTCTAATAGGAGTCACGGAATTGAGTGGCGTTGTTAGATTTAGTTTATGGTTAAAAGAAAAACAACCAAAAAAACATTGTAGACACTTCTTTTGAAAAGTAGATTAATGAGTATTTCAAATTCCTGAAATGAAGACAGCTGGGACTCTTTGCATGAATCAGAGGAAGTAAATTTTTACCAAATCCAAGCAAGGCAAAGTCCTTTATTTTCTATTACCTTTTTTATTTTTTGGTACCTCACAATGAAAATTACTTATTCTCAGAATACAAGAAGACTGTGTTAGTAATATTGTATAGGGTTGGGAGATCCTTAAGTGCAGTTGTTAAATTTTTTTTCTATCTTTAGTTTTTTTTTTTCTTATTGTCAAAGTGATGTATAGAGAGGTTACAGTTTCATACATTAGGCCTTGGGTACATTTCTTGTTCTATTTGTTACCTCCCTCATTCCTCCCTCCCCCTTCCCTTGTTTCTGTGTGTGTGTGTGTGTGTGTGTGTGTGTGTGTGTGTGTGTGTGTGTGTGTGTGCTAGTGGGGATTGAATCGAGTCTTGCCCATGCTGCTTTGAGCTACATCTCTAGCCTGGGCTATTACTGAGGTTTGAAATCAGGGCATGTCATTTGCTGGGCATAGATAGCACTTACTAGATAGGCAGTCTATTGCTGAGCAATGCTCCTAGCCCCTTATCTTTGAGAAAGGGTCTTGGGATTGCAAGTCTTCCTGCCTCAGCCTCCTGACTGCTGGGATTACAGGTGTGCCCCACCACATCCCAATTTTGTGTTCAGTTTTTAACAAAAAAGTGAGTGGGGGGCTGGGAATGTGGCTTACCGGTAGAGTACTTGCCTAGCATGCATGAAGCCGGGAATTCAATTCCCTAGTACCACATAAACAAAAATCTTGATGGTGGCGCTGTGGCTCAAGTGGTAGAGTGCTAGCTTTGAGCTAAAGCTCAGGGAAGTAAGTGCCTAGGCACACTGAGTTCAGTCCCCAGGACTGGCAACAACAACAAAAAAAGATGTAAATGGGGAATCTTAAGTTTTCCTTGCTAGATTTCCATGCAGTAGCCACAGTTTTAAACTGAGTTTTTAAACGATCCAAGAAACAATAGTTGCTATGCACCAGCTCTTATTTGTTCAGGCATGATAATACTATCAGTGTTACTTAAAAAAAAAAAAAAGTGGGCTGGGAATGTATGTGGCTTAGTGGTAGAATGAAGCCCTGGGTTCAATTCCTCAATGCTAGCCGTGAGCAAAAGAAGCTCAGGGACAGTGCCCAGGCCCTGAGTTCAAGCCCCAGGACCAGCAAAACAAACAAACAAAAAATGATTGGATACACTGTGTGGTTTAATTCTAACTACAATTCTGTGGGGTAGTGGGTCTTCATTTTATAGTTAATAAAACCTTCCCTCTTAATGTTAAGCGACTTACTTATTCAAGGCCATACAGTTAAACTAGGTAGGAAAGAGCAGAAGAGAACCTGCTCCAAGTCTAATGCTTCTTTCCTTTACCTCATATTTAATGCAAGTATTAGTCATACTTCTACAAATAGCTTTTATTTGCTGAGATCTGAGTATGGGAGAAAAATAATGGAAATATTTTAAGTGAAAACTGATTAATAAGGAACTAGAATTCATAGAATCTTAAATAATTAGTCTTTCCATAAGTTATACTGATCGCTGATGCCATCATTTTGGCTTGCCATATATAGTTTGATTACCTTATGTCTAGGCAGAATAGCAATTTAATAGAGCCTTGGGGTAGAAGCATGGTGAGTTACTCAGTTGTGGTTTTACAGTTTTATGAAAAGATTAACAGGTTTATTAAGATATAGGAGAATATAGGTATACAATCTTTGGCTCCTGAAACATTGAAGACAGAACTCAAATGCATACTTTTTTTTTTTTTTTTTTAGTCAGAGCATTAAGACTTAACAGAATGTTTTATTTTGCTTCTGCCTTTAATAAAAACTTTTAATCAGTTTCATACCTGCAATTAAATCTTGGATTTATGTCAGTACATGCCATAAATGTGACATCAGAAATAGAAACAACTTCAACTCCTTTACTTAAATTCTTAGGTAAAATGTATGACATGCTAGTGGAATTGAGTCAATACTGTTAATTTAGCTCACCCCCCTTTTAAATTTTTGAGACAGACTCTTGCTATGTAGTAAGGGTGGTCTCAAACTTCTCATCTTCCAGTCTTAGCCTCCCTGATACTGGGATTACAGGCTTCTCTATAACAGGTAGAAGCTTGTTTTTATTCCCTTTTATTATACCATCATCATGGGAAAGAACTGTATGTGTGAGAGAGTATGTGTGTGTGTGTGTATATGTGGCATGTTACTGGGGAATGAACTGGTGGCCTGGAGTTACCAAGGTAAGTGTTCTAGCACTTGAGCCAGATCCCCAATACTTTTGCTTTTCCTTGTAGGATCTTTTGGGGGTTTTTTTTTGTGTTTTTTTTTTTTTTTTGCCAGTCCTGGGCCTTGAACTCAGGGCCTGAGCACTGTCCCTGGCTTCTTTTTGCTCAAGGCTAGCACTCTGCCAGTGGAGCCACAGTGCTACTTCTGGCCTTTTCTATATATGTGGTGCTGAGGAATCGAACCCAGGGCTTCCTGTATTCGACGCAAGCACTCTTGCCACTAGGCCTATTCCTAGCCCTCTTTCTTTTTTTGTTGGTCATGGGGCTTGAACTCTGGGCCTGGGCGCTATCCCTGAGCTCTTCAGCTCAAAGTTAGTGCTCTACCACTTGAGCCATAGCACCCCTTCTGACTTTTTCTGTTTATGTGGTAATGTTTTATTGAAGCCAGGGCTTCACACATGGTAGGCAAGCACTCTACCACTAAGCCACATTCCCAGCCCCCCACATCTTTTTTGAAGAACTCTTTTTTTTCTCTTGTCTTTTTTGCTCTTGGTCTACTTTATTTCCACACTCATCAGTCATGAACGAGTACCTATTACATTCTAGGTCCTGCTATGTTATAGATATTGAGGACAAATTAATGAAGGCTCTTCCCTCTTGGGCTTTACAGATTGGTTAGAACTGAGGAAAGAAAAGGGACGAATCACAAAATAAAAATTGAAATCCTCTTATTGTGAGTAGCTCATGTAACCCTTGTGTGCCTTAGAGTTTTTTCAGAATAATGATTCTTTCTCTAACTTTAGACTTGTTTCCAGGAATAAGTAGAATTACATATCTGGTTGTATTATATGCTTCAAATTCCAGTTGTAAGTTATTTTTGCTATTACTATTAGAAAAGGAAAAGGTGTATTGAAATAATATTATAAAGAAGCTTAGCCAGTACCGGTTGCTCATACTAATAATCCTAGCTACTCAGGAGACTGTGATCTGAAGATCGAGGTTCAAAGCCAGCCAGGGCAGGAAAGTCCGTGAGACTCATATCTCCAATTAACCACCAGAAAACTGGAAGTGGTACTGTTTCTCAGTACCACTGAGAAACCAAGTTTCTCAGATAACCAAGGTTCTCACTGAGAAACTTTTCTACCAAGTGGTAGAATGCTGGCCTTGAGCAGAAGAGCTCAGGGACAGGGCCCAGGCCCAGAGTTCAAGACCCATGACCGGCCAGGAAAAAAGAAAGCTTATAGGAAGAAAAACTGAGTGGATAGATTATTTGGTCTAACAGAGTATGAGATGTCCCCTTGTAAAGGATGTATGCCTTTTCAAATTATTTAATTTAATTAAAATTATTTTTCTTTCCAGTGACTGAGTTGAACAGTTTTTTTACACTTTGTTCTACCACTGAGTTACATTCACAGCTCCCTCTAGAAAATTGAGAAAAGCAACTTTTGCCCAGAAAACAGCACATAAGTAAATATTTACATGTCATTGGAAATTTGTTGGGCTGGAGATGTAGCTTCAGTGGTAGAGTACCTGCCTATTAAGCACAAGACCCTGAATTCAAATCCCAGTTCCACCACCACCCCCCCCCCCCCAAAAAAAAAAGGAAGGAAATTACAGATTACTGAGGAGCCCTGCTTGGATTAGGTAGTTAAAGGTACAATGGCTGCTGAAGGAACTGGTTGCTAAGGAGGTCTTTTTTTTTTTTTTGGCCAGTCCTGGGGCTTGAACTCAGGGCCTGAGCACTGTCTCTGGCTTCTTTTTGTTCAAGGCTAGCACTCTGCCCACTTGAGCCACAGCGCCACTTCCGGCCGTTTTCTGTATATGTGGTGCTGGGGAATCGAACCCAGGGCCTCATGTATACGAGGCAAGCACTCTTGCCACTAGGCCATATCCCCAGCCGCTAAGTAGGTCTTAAAATGCTTTGCCAAACCAGGTGCCAGTTGTTCATACCTATACTCCTAGCTATTCAGGGGCCTGAGATCTGAGGATCACAATTTGAAGCCAGCCCATACAGGGAAGTCTGTGAGACTTTTCTTTTTTGTGTGCCAGTCCTTGTACTTGAACTCAGAGCCTTTAAAAATTACATATATAGTACATATATGTAATCATATATATATGATTGGTACTTGAACTCAGAGCCTTTTAAAATTACATATATATATGATTATGGGCCTTGAACTCAGGGCCTTGGTGCTGTCCCTGGGTTCACTCCTCAGCACCAAAACTGAAAAAGATAAATGAAGGAAGGAAAAAAGGATGGATGAGAGAGAATTGATGGTGTATGTGTGATGAAATCTTGAGCCTTCTGCATACTAGGTCAGCATTCTATCACACCTGCCCATAGGTGTGACACTTTTGAAGGGAAAGTTTCCAGCAGAGGGGCAGATAAGTTGATAGGTACAAGAGAACAGGTAGATAGTGAAGAAGTCTTAAGAAGAAAAAGAATCAAAAGCTCATGGAAACATTAGACATATAGCTCAGTGGCAGAACACTTGCCTGAAGGAGATTCTGGAGTTGATCCCCACCACTAAAAAACAAACAACAAAAAACCTTGAAGGGGCTGGGAATATGGCCTAGTGGCAAGAGTGCTTGCCTCATATACATGAGGCCCTGGGTTCGATTCTTCAGCACCACATATACAGAAAATGGCCAGTAGTGGCACTGTGGCTCAAGTGGCAGAGTGCTAGCTTTGAGCAAAAAAAAAAAAGAAGCCAGGGACAGTGCTCAGGCCCTGAGTTCACGGCCTAGGACTGGCCAAAAATAAATAAATAAATAAATAAATAAATAAATAAATCATGAAGAATTAAACCTTGAAATGGAAAAGGATGAGAGATGTAGTTGGAAATGGTAGAGACAGAAGATAAAATAGGATCACCTGTTGCCAATTGCTTGTTCATGTACCCAGATGCATTTTTATGGATTATTTGATAATTCTTTGTGTGTGTGTGTGTGTGTGTGTGTGTGTGTGTGTGGACCTGGGCACTGTTCCTGAGCTCTTTGTGTTTTTTTTGTATTCTATTTTTTAATTAATTTATCGTCAAAGTGTTACAGTTTCATACGTAAGACAGTGAGTGCATTTTTTATCCAACTTGTTACCTCCTCCCTCATTTTTCTCCCACCTTCCCCTCTCCCCAGTTCCTTTCCCCTCAGTTGTACAGTTGGTTTACAGCATATTGTCTTGTAGGTATTGCTGTTGCATTGGTTCGCCTTTTACCCTTTGTCCCTCTCTCCATTTTGATGTTCCCCTTCCCTTCCCTAGTTCTGATAAATGTCATATACAATACCCAGGGTACCAAAATCAGTTACAGTGATATCAGGGTTAAAACCATGGGGAAGTTCCTAAGCTCTTTTATTCAAGGCTAGCACTCTACCACTTTGAGCCACAGAACCACTTCTAGTTTTCTGGTGGTTAGTTGGAGATAAGTCTCACCGACTTTCGTACCTCAGCTGCTTTTGAACCATGATCCTCAGATCTCAGCCTCTTGAGTATCTAGGATTACAATGCTGGGCTTATTTAATAATTCTATAGAGTAGAGCCAGGTACTGGTGGCTCACGCCTGTAATCCTAGCTACTCAGAAGGCTGAGATCTGAGGATCACAGTTCAAAGGCAGCCCTGGCAGGAAAGTCCATGAGGCTCTTATCTCCAATTAACCACCAGAAAACCAGAAGTGGCGCTATGGCTTAAGTGCTAGCCTTGAGTTCAAGCTCCAAGACTGACCAAAAAAAAAAAATTCTATAGAGTAGGCACCCTCACTTAACAGATGAAGAAGTTATGATTTAACTGGGCCAGGCTATATATTACTCATGCTTGTAATCCTATCTACTTGGGTCCTGAGATTGGGAGCCAGGTCTCCCCCCGCCCCCCCCCCCCCCGCCATATGTGGTGCTGGGGAATTGAACCCATGGCTTCATGTATACAAGGCAAGCACTCTACCACTCGGCCATATTCCCAGGCCCAGGAGCCAGGTCTTTATGCTAGCTAAATAGGTGCTGTACACTGAAGCACTTAAGCCACACACCCAGCTCTTAGGTTTTAATTCTTTTTCTGTGTGTGTGTGTGTGTGTGTGTTTGTGTTTGGTTTTTTCCCCCCCTATATATGTGGTGCTGGGGAATTGAACCCATGGCTTCATGTATACAAGGCAAGCACTCTACCACTCGAACATATTCCCAGCCCCAGGAGCCAGGTCTTTTTTTTAGCTAAATAGGTGCTGTACACTGAAGCACTTAAGCCACACACCCAGCTCTTAGGTTTTAATTCTTTGTGTGTGTGTGTGTGTGTGTGTGTGTGTGTGTGTGTGTGTGTTTGTTAAAAGGGTTTGGGGACAACACTTTACGCTCAGTAGATAAGTGCTCTACCACTTGAGCCTTCAGCCCTTTTTTTCCGTTTGCTGTTACCAAGGGCTTTAAGCTTATTTGATTTGCTCACTCTGTTAGTGCTTTCATTTGGGCCATGCTTTAGCCAGCTTTTTGCTGATTTTATTTTATTTTTTGTTTTGTTTTGTTTTTTGCCAGTCCTTGGGTTTGAACTCAGGGCCTGAGCCCTGTTCCTGGCTTCTTTTTGCTCAAGGCTAGCATTCTACCACTTGAGCCACAGCACTACTTCTGGCTTTTTTATATGTGGTGCTGAGGAATTGAACCCAGGGCTTCATGTATATGAGGGGAGCACTTTACCCCTAGGCCATATTCCTAGCACTGATTTTATATTTTGAATTGGAATCTTATGGACTTTTCTGCCCTGGCTGGTTTCAAAACATTTTCCACATCTCTGCCTCCTAGAAAGAGCTACCAGCACTCAACCCTCTAGACATTTCTTGTATTAAATTTATCCAAAGGCATACCACAGATAATCGCTGTATCTATTTCTTCAATATCCTATTAGTTACAGAGGTTATATGATCAACACTATTGAGTGTTGAAGGAACTATTCACATGTATTTATCCTGGGGAGGAAGAATTACTGGTATCTACCTTGGAGGCTAGACTTTTATATTGACCTTTGATTTGTTGGGTTGACTAACCCTTGGGTGAACTTTTGGAGTTCAAAGGCACCAGTGAAAATGACCATTCTGGGAAAAGTAGTACATATTTCTTAGTCAGTGGAATCAGGGACCTTTCTATCAGTGGCTTTGAGGCCTCTCTTCATCAGACTTTCAGCTTGCTTGAAAAATGATGTCATATGCTATGAAATCAGATTAACTTGGGCTTGAATCCTATTTCTTTCCAACTTAGGGTTGTGAGAGTTAACATGTTTTTTTTGTTTTGTTCTTGTCCTGGGGCTTGAACTCTGGACTTGAGCACCTGCCCCTACCACTGAACCGCAGTGCCATTTCCAGCTTTTTCTGTGATTAATTGGAGATAAGAATCTCATGGACTTATCAGCTTGGGCTGGCTTTGAACTGAGATCTTCAGATCTCAGCCTCCTGAGTAGCTAGGGTTATAGCTGTGAGCCATTGGTGCCCAGCTGGCTATGTATGTCTTTTTTTTTTTTTTTTTTTTTTTAGCTCACATTAGCTATATGGGTGGGATGGAGAGATTTTATTGTTGTATCTCTACACATCTTTCTACTGTATTCTAATTAACTTTACCCCGCTTTCAAACTCTGTGTCCTCTTCCCCCAAAATAGTGTTTCTTTTCTTTTTTATTTTGGCCAGTCCTGGGCCTTGGACTCAGGGTCTGAGCACTGTCCCTGGCTTCTTTTTGCTCAAGGCTAGCATTCTGCCACTTGAGCCACAGCGCCACTTCTGGCCATTTTCAGTATATGTGGTGCTGGGGAATTGAACCCAGGGCCTCATGTATACGAGGCAAGCCACTAGGCCATATCCCCAGCCCACCCAAAATAGTGTTTCTAACAGTTTTCTTTGTTCCATTTTGATAGTTGCAAATAATCTATTTCAACAGTATTTAGCCTCCCACACGTATTCTATTTCTCTTCCCATCCTCTCATTGATTAATAACTTTCTTTGGGTTTCTCTATGCTGCCTTCATATATAAAGTGTATTACAAAGTTACTCATCCTCTTTTTTTCTTTCTCTCCCTCCGCCCTCTGAATAGTTTCCTAGTTGTTTTTTGTTTCTTATGCATTCTGAATAGTAACCATTAGTCAGAAGAGTAATTTGCAAATACTTTCTCCTGTTTGGCAGGTTGTTTTTTCACATGTTAGCTTTGTGCTTTTTGCCTTTGTGTCCTAAGCTTGTCTGATTTTTTTTTAAAAACTAGTTCCAATGACCTGAGCCTCACATTTAAGTCTTTAATCTTTTTTTAATTGACTTTATTTTTTGTCAGTCATGGGGTATGAACTCAGGGCCTAGGCACTGTCCCTGAAAGCTTCTTCACTCAAGGCTACTTGAGCTACAACACTACTTCCAGTTTTTTCATGGTTAATTGGAGATTAGAGTCTCAGTAACATTTCTGCCTGGTCTGGCTTTGTACTGCAATCCTTAGATCTCAGCCTCCTGAGTGGCTAGGATTACAGGTGTGAGCTTGCCAACACAGGCTCATACTCCAAACTTCCCTCCCCCCCTCCCCCCCCCCCCCCCGCCAGTCCTGAGGCTTGAACTCAGGGCCTGGGCACTGCCCCTGAGCTTCTTTTGCTAAAGGCTAGCACTGTACCACTAAACCACATTCCTAACCATCCAAACTTTTTTTTTTTTGGCCAGTCCTGGGGCTTGGACTCAGGGCCTGAGCACTGTCCCTGGTTTCTTTTTGCTCAAGGCTAGCACTCTGCCACTTGAGCCACAGTGCCACTTCTGGCCGTTTTCTGTATATGTTGTGCTGGGGAATTGAACCCAGGGCTTCATGTATGGGAGGCGAGCACTCTTGCCACTAGCCATACTCCCAGCTCCCATCCAAACATTTTTTTTCTTTTTTTGTCAGTCCTGGGGCTTTTACTCAGGGACTGAGCACTGTCCCTGGCTTCTTTTTGCTCAAGGCTAGCACTCTGCCACTTGAGCCACAGCGCCACTTCTGGCCATTTTCTGTATATGTGGTGCTGGGGAATTGAACCCAGGGCCTCATGTATACGAGTCAAGCACTCTTGCCACTAGGCCATATCCCCAGCCCCATTCAAACATTTTTAAAGTGTAACTTAATCCAGCCCTGTCAATCACCTTGTAATACTCCTATTCTATAAAAAGTCAACGGGCCTGGGAATGTGGCCTAGTGGTAAAAGTGCTCACCTTGTATACATGAAGCTCTGGGTTCGATTCCTCAGCACCACATATATAGAAAAAGCTGGAAGTGGCGCAGTGGTTCAAGTGGTAGAGTGCTAGCCTTGAGCACAAAGAAGCCAGGGACAGTGCTCAGGCCCTGAGTCCAAGCCCCAGGACTGGCAAAAACAAAACAAATGAAAAGTCGAATCTTAGGAGTTTCATTTTGTTTTCTACCAGTGAGCTATTAATGAAAATTTCCACACTTGCCCAAGCCTTACATTATTCTGAATACTTTGTCAGTGAAGTATAACTAGTTCACTGTCCTTGATGTAAAAGACACTTATTTTGTATTCTTCTTACATAGGGAAGTCACAATTACTTTTTGCCTTTGAATGAGCAAATCCCAGTTAAAAACCACTCTTCAAATTGTTGGGCAGTATTCTCCCAGAGATTTAAAAACTTATTCAGGCTGGAGAGACACTGGCTAAAGACAGGAAAATGTTGCAATTAAGGAATAATGCAATTTGTAGATGACTTGTTGATCACCAGTCCAACTTATGAGCTTTGTCTAGAAAATACTAGTGAGTCTCTCTTTTTTTTTTTTTTCTTTTTTTCCAGTCCTGGGCCTTGGACTCAGGGCCTGAGCACTGTCCCTGGCTTCTCTTTGCTCAAGGCTAGCACTCTGCCACTTGAGCCACAGCGCCACTTCTAGCCATCTTCTATGTACGTGGTGCTGGGGAATCGAACCCAGTGCTTCATGTATACGAGTCAAGCACTCTTGCCACTAGGCCATATTCCCAGCCCACTAGTGATTCTCTTATTTGCTTGCCTGAGTATCTTCCTAAAGTGAAGATATGCAAAAAATAAGTTATTTATCTGAGGTTTTGATTATAACACGGTCAAGAAAAACTCATGGCTAGCCAAAAAAGACTATTGCTAGCATCCAGAGCTCCAACTACAAAATCTTGCAAAAAGGTTCCTGGGGATGACAGGCTACTGTAGAATATTGATAACTAGTTTTGGGCTTATGAAAAGCTCTTGTATGAAGCTCTAATAGGGACAGATTTTAAGCCCATAATTGGGCCAACAGAATGAATATGTAGAGGTTCTTGATGCACGTTTCTAGCCAGCCAGACTCGGTGAACCAGACATTTGTCCACATAGCTTGAGAAGTCTTTACAGATGGAGCAACCTCACACTTTCAGAAAGGAAAAAAGCTAACACACAGATTCAGAGTAAACCTTTTTTCTGTTGGTCATGGGCTTGAATTCACAGCCCACAAACTGTCTCTGAGCTCTTCCTAACACTCTACCACTTTGAACAACAGCACCACTTCTGGCTTTCTGCTGGTTATTTGTCGGTAATAGTCTCACAGACTTTCCTGCCTGGGCTGTCTTTGAACCGTGATCCTTAGATCTCAGCCTCCTGAGTAACTAGGATTATAGGCATGTGTCACCAGAGCCTGACAAGAGCCACCAGAGCCCGGTGAGGTTAAGGCTTTTGATTGTCCATGCTCATAGGACTATATGGAAAGAGTGAGAGAGAGAGCACTCTTCAGTCTTTTTTTTTGGTCATTTGTGGGATTTGAACTCTGGGCCTGGACACTGTCCTTGAGCTCTTTAGCTCTACCACTTGAGCCACAACACCACTTCCGGTTTTCTGGTGGTTAATTGGAAATAAGAATTTCACAGACTTTGCTTCCCGGTGTGGCTTTGAACCATGATCCTTGGATCTCAGCCTCCTGAGTAAGTAGGATTACAGGAGTGAGCCACCGGTACCTGGCTCTCTTCAGTCTTAAGGTTATAAAGCATCCTCTGGAGATAAGCAAACCTCTGGAGTTTGTCTTCATGCCAAAAGAGGTGACTACCACGCACTATCCCAAACATCAAAAGAGAAACTTGGTAATGGTCAAAGCAGATAAATCAAGACACCAAGAATGGGGTTTGAAAGAACAGGAAAGTAAACTCTTTCTCACTGGAAAGTAAACTCTCCTGGAGTATTATGGTTCTGGAGAAGCTTGTGTTTGCTATAGCTGACTATATTATATTCATCAAGGCTTTCATTAGGGCAAGTTCATTAACTGAAGTGATAAGAGGGCCAGGATTGTATCTAGCAATAAAAGGGGTAATGCAGAGGTGCCAACTTTATGCCAAGAAAGACCCCCGAACAGAAAAATTACCAAGAAAGAGTTCAGAGTATTGTGGCGATATCCCTTTGAAGATTGGCAAGGGTTTATCACCCAGATGCCTAAGGCTGTCAAGAATTTAAATATCTACTAGGTTTTGTTGACATTTTTTCCAGTTGGGTAGAGGTATATCTCACTAGTACAGAAAGAGCCTCAGAGCTGGCGTGGGCTCTGCTAAGTAAGCCATTTCTGTATATGCCATACTGGTCTCCATACAAAGCCATATTGGCCCTGCTTCTTTGTCTCACAGATAATGAAGCTGGTTTATAAACAAGAATCCATAGGAAGCTATATGCTACCTGAAGACCTCAGCTGACTGGTAGGTGGAGAAGATGAAGCATACTCTAAAAAGGACTACACAGAAGCTAAAATATGTTAAGAGACTAGCCTAATATGGAAAAGGTACTACCTGTTTCCCTTTTATGCACTAGGATGCCTCCTATGGAGAGGATGCAGTTGCACATTTAACCACTTGAGCCATGCTTTCAATCCAGCCTTTCTACTGGTTAACTAGAGATAGGGTCTTGTAGACTTTTCTGCCCAAGCTGACTGGCTTTAAAACATGATTTTCAGATCTTAGCCTCCTGAATAGCTAGGATTTACAGGCATGAACCTCCAGTGCCCAGCTTTGTTTTCTTTTTCTTCTAGAGTCATCACTACCTAATGATATATTATCTATAGTTAAGTATAGATGTACCTATGAAGATTTTTCCAGCTGCCTCTGCCAACTAGCAAGTATTATAACAGTGACACTCTCTGTTCTCTTTACTCCAACATCCAAGCATTTGCAATGTGTGTACCATATATTTACTTAAAACATTGAATGAACGAATGAGCACTAGCACCAAATGTACTGCTTTGTTCAGGAACAGTATCAACAACAAAAAACAGAAATGGACTTCAGTACACGATGTATATGAGCCAAAAGTAAACCAAGTGACCTCAGAGGACAAAATTTTCTGGCACTGTGAATATAGAAAACTGGTAGAATACTTTTTTTTTTTTTTCTGGTTCTGGGGCAGGGCGCTGTCCCTGAGCCAGGTTAGTGCTTTACCACTTGAGCCACAGCTCCTTTTCTGGCTTTTTTTGAGAATAGTTTATTGGAAATAAGACTCTCATAGACTTGCATGACCAGTCTAGTTTTGCTCATCAGATCTCAGCCTCTTGAGTAGCTAGGATTATAGGTGTGAGCCACCAGTGTCTGGCTAGACATTTCTTGTCTGTCTCCTTTGCTGGATTGTAGACACGAGAGCTGCAGCTCCCATTCTCTTTTTTCTTTTTGTGCTGGTCCTAGGGCTTGAATTGAGGGCCTGCGCACTCCCCTGAGCTTTTTTGCTCAAGGCTAGCTAGCACTGTACCACTTGAGCCACAGCTCTACTTGTGGCTTTTTAGTGTTAACTATAGATTAGAGACTCACAGACCCTCCTTCCTGGGCTGGCTTTGAACTGTAATCTTCAGATCTCAGCTTTGTAAGTAACTAAGATTACAGGGTGAGCCATTGGTGCCAGCTGAAATAAATTTCTTATATCACTTATAGTAGAGAAATACTAAAACTGAAAAAGGAATTGCACCCAGATATTGTGATTCACATTTTAGCACTCAAGAGGGTGAGACAAGAGGACTTTTACTTTGAGGCTATCCTGGGCTACATTGTAAGTTCAAAGTCAATTTCAGCTATTTATTTAAAAAATGGGGGGGGGGGGGAAGCATTGCAGCACATCAAAGAGTAGTCTTTCCTGATGTTCCTGCAGTTTGGTGTTTAGGACTAGCCCCAGGACTGGGATTTGCCCCAGGACTGGGGAAAATTTTTTGGTTTGAAAGCCAGGCATCCGTGGGTTCATGGCTAGAATCCTGGATACTTAGGAGACTGAGATCTGAGGACAGAGGTTTGAAGCCAGTGGGATAGGAAAGTCTGTGAGACTCTTATCTCTAATCTGGAAGTGGATCTGTGCTTCAAGTGGTAGAGCTCTATCCTTAAGCAGAAATCCTCAGGGACAGTACCCAGGCTCTCAGTTCAAGCTCCAGGACAAGCAACCCACCCCCCCCCCAAAAAAAAAATACCCAAGGGCTGGGGATATAGCCTAGTGGCAAGAGTGCCTGCCTCGGATACACGAGGCCCTAGGTTCGATTCCCCAGCATCACATATACAGAAAACGGCCAGAAGCAGCGCTGTGGCTCAAGTGGCGGAGTGCTAGCCTTGAGCGGGAAGAAGCCAGGGACAGTGCTCAGGCCCTGAGTCCAAGGCCCAGGACTGGCCAAAAAAAAACAAAAACAAAAACAAAAACCCAAATAACAGGGTTTTATTTTTTTAACTGTATTTTTCTGTCTTTTCTTTTTTGGTACTGGGGATCGAACCCAGGACGTTGCACTTGCTAGGCAAGCGCTTTGCCCAGCCCCCAAATAAAAGGTTTTGACATGATTTCTTTTGGTTCTTTTGTATAGTGGTAGAATCAAACATATAAGCTCATGCTAGATAAACCTTCTACTATTGAGCTACATCTGCTGGCTCTCCTTTAATTTTTTTGAATTATTGATAGGAATATGTTTAAAATCTTTAAAAATTCAACATCAAGGATCCTCTATAGTATTTTTTGTTTGTTTTGAGAAAAAATATGCTTCCTGGACTTCCTCAATAGTGTTCTTTTTAAATTAGTTTTAGGTGATGTACAGATAGGTTAAGGTAGTGAGTACATTTCTTGTCAAACTTTATACCTCCTCCTTCATTTTTCTCTCACCTTCCCTTTTCCCCAATCCCCCACCAATAGTGTTTTATTGACTACTCTTTTTTGTTTGTTTGTTTGTTTGTCATGGAGCTTGAACTCAGGGCCTGGGTGCTCTTTTGCTCAAGGCTAACACTCTACCACTTTGAGCCACAGCACCACTTCCAGTTTTCTGGTGGTTAATTGGAAATAAGACTCTCACGATTTTCTTGGCTGGTTTTATCCTTCGATCTCAGCTTCCTGAGTAGCTAGGAGAGCTAGCATGAGCCACCAGAGCCCAACTTATTGACTACTCCCCCTCACCCCCTCACCCCCTCACCCCCAGCTCTCTGAAATACTTGCCATACTTTTCTGCTTATTTGCATCATGATGATTTTCTTTTGGTCAGTCATGGGGCTTAAACTCAGGGCCTGGGCTCAGTCCCTGGGTTTTTCTGCTCAAGGCTAGTGTTGTACTACTTTGAGCCATAGCTCCTCTTCTTGTTTTCTGGTGGTTAATTGGATATAAGAGTCTCATAGGGCTGGGGATATGGCCTAGTGGCAAGAGTGCTTGCCTCCTATACATGAAGCCCTGGGTCCAATTCCCCAGCACCACATATACAGAAAACAGCCAGAAGTGGCACTGTGGCTCAAGTGGCAGAGTGCTAGCCTTGAGCAAAAAGAAGCCAGGGACAGTACTCAGGCCCTGAGTCCAAGACCCAGGACTGGCAAAAAAAAAAAAAAAAAAAAAAAAAGTCTCATATCTGGCTGGCACCAGTGGCTCACGCCTGTAATCCTAGCTATTGAGGTGGCTGAGATCTGAAGATCGCAGTTCAAACAAAGCCAGCCCAGTTAACCACCGGAAAACTGGAAGTGGTGCTGTGGCTCAAGTGGTAGAGGGCTAGCCTTGAGTTGAAGAGCTCAGGGGACAGCGCCAAGGCCCAAAGTTCAAGCACCACGATCTACCCTCCCTCCACCCCCAAAAGAGTCTCATATATAGGAGGGCTCATAAAGTATAAGAGAGCTAGGCATGTGGCTTAGTGGTAGAGTGCTTGCCTAGCATATGTGAAGCCCTGGGTTCGATTCCTTAGTACCACATAAACAGAAAAAGCCCCAAGTAGCGCAGTGGATCAAGTGGCAGAGTACTAGCCTTGAGCAAAAGAAAGCTCAGAGACTTTGTCCAGGCACTGAGTTCAAGCCCCAGGACTGGCACACAAAAGAAAGTCTCATAGACTTTCCTGCCAGGGTGACTTGGAACTGTGCTTCTCATATGTCAGCTTCCTTAGTGCCCAGCCAGGTTTTTTTCTTTCTTTCTTTCTTTTTTTAACTTGGTGTTTAAAAGAATAGAAGTGGAAAAAGGTGTTTAGCTCAAGTGGTAAAATGCCAGCCTTGGGTGAACAAAAGCCAAAGGAGAGCCCCAAGTTAAAACCCTAGTGTATATCAGGTTTTATATGGTGGTAAATTTTACTTTTTCAGTATTATTTTTCTTTTTCTCTTTTTAGAAACTATACCCTACCTTCATAAATTGGTTCATAGTGGCATGGAAGATAAATTTGGTGAGTGTTACCTGCATTTTTCTTTATTTTCTTTTATTATTAATTTACTTTATTATAAAGGTGATGTACAGAGGGATTATAATTACATGAGTCAGATAATGAGTATATTTCCTTTTTAAAATTTAATTTAAATTTTATTGTCAAGGTAATGTACAGAGAGGTTACAGTTACAGTGAGTACATTTCTTGTCAAACTTGTTACCTAAAAATATGGAACACTTCACAAATTTGTGTGGCATCCTTGCAGAGGAGCTATGCTAATCTTCTCTGTATTGTTCCGATTTTAGTATATGTGCTTCCGAAGGGAGCACTGTACTTCCTGTTTTTTTTTTTTTTTTGCCAGTCCTGGGCCTTGGACTCAGGGCCTGAGCACTGTCCCTGGCTTCTTCCCGCTCAAGGCTAGCACTGTGCTGCTTGAGCCACAGTACCGCTTCTGGCCGTTTTCTGTATATGTGGTGCTGGGGAATCGAACCTAGGGCCTCGTGTATCCGAGGCAGGCACTCTTGCCACTAGGCCATATCCCCAGCCCTTGTTTTGTTTTTTTGGCCAGTCCTGGGACTTGAACTCTTGGCCTGGGCACTCTCCCTGAACTTCCTTTGCTCCAGGCTAGCACTCTACCACTTGATTAACAGAGCCACTTCCAGCTTTTTCTGTGTATGTGGTACTGAGCAAACCCAGGCTTCATGCATGCTAGCAAGCACTCTACCACCAAGCCACATTCCCAGCCCTATATTTCCTTTTGTATAGTCTTCTGTTCCCCCATTTTCTCCCAGTTACCTCCTGACTCCACCCATGAATTGTATAGTTCAGTCTCATCAGTGTTTTTAGTAAAAATATTAGTGCTTTATCCTCATCTTTGTGAAAACCTTGAGAGTACAGTAAATTAATTTTTTCATGTTCAGTATGCTACTTTCTAGAATAATATTTCTCTTTTTTTGCTTTTAGTATTTATTTATACTGTTAAATTTGCAAAGTTTATATCTGTTGATATGTGTTATACACTAAGCCTGACTCAGAGAGACAAACAGATATTTTCGCTCATATGTGGAAGCCTCATCTAAAATACAACTAGTCTTGATAATTATACAGGGCTTAATACGTTTACACACAAATCGACTAAAGGAGGGTGTATTTATGGGAAGAATCCAAATGCATAACTCCTATGAACAGCTAAAGTACTGCTTATCAAAACAAATACTAAGAAAGAGAATGTGTTTTCGGGGGGACACAGAAATGGAGGAAGTAAAGGTGAGCAAATGCAGTCATTGTATTCAATGTATACCATATTAAAGATAAACTACGTAACTCCTGGGTAGGAATGGGAGGAGAAAATGAAGGAAGGGGTGACAATGTCCAAGAAACATTGTACTCATAACTGACATGGAATTATAACCCCTTTGTGCAACTACTTAATAATAATAAAAAAAAAAGTAAGCCTGAGAAATTACTTGTATTCATTTTTTTTTTTTTTTGTGCCAGTCCTGGGGCTTGAACTTAGGTCCTGGGCATTGTCCCTGAGCTTTTTTGCTCAAGGCTAGTGCTCTACCACTTGAGCAACAACTCCAGGCTTTTCCATGGTTAATTTTTTTTTTTTTTTTTTTTTTTTTTGCCAGTCCTGGGCCTTGGACTCAGGGCCTGAGCACTGTCCCTGGCTTCTTTTTGCTCAAGGCTAGCACTCTACCACTTGAGCCACAGCGCCACTTCTGGCCGTTTTCCATATATGTGGTACTGGGGAATTGAACCCAGGGCTTCATGTATACGAGGCAGGCTCTCTTGCCACTAGGCCATATTCCCAGCCCTTCCATGGTTAATTGAAGATAGGAGTTTCACAGACTTTTCTGACCAGACTGGCTTTAAACTGTGATCTTCATATCTCAGCCTCCTTTGTAGCTAGGATTACAGAGTTGAGTCACCATCACTTGGCTTTTTTTTTCTTTTAACAGTATTGTGGTTGAACTTGAGTTTCATGCTTAGTTAGGCAGGTGCTCTACCACTGAGCCACGCCCCCCTGCTCTACCAATGAGATCTTTAGCTTGAACACTAGAGGGCAGTCAGTACTTGGATAACAAATTTATAGTTTTGTTGACATGTTTGTTTGTTTGGTTTTTTTTGTTTGTTTTGTCTTGTTGGTTGGGGTTGAATTCTGGGCCTGGGTGCTGTCGCTGAGCCTCTTTGTGCTCAAGGCTAGCGCTCTACCACTTTTGCTACAGCACCACTTCCAGTTTTTGAGTAGTTAATTGGAGATAAGAGTCTCATGGGGACTTTTGTGCCTGGGCTGGCTTCAAACGATGATCCTCAGATCTCAGCTTCCTGAGTAGATAGGTGTCCAGCCAACAAGTTAACTTTTGAATAAAATATTTATGACAAATTGGTTGATTGATTTTATTTTAGTAGCATCGTAACAAATTTTAAAGGCCGTATACATATGCAGAAGTAGAGCTGTGGATTTTGTGGCTGAGCACCAGCCTTGAACAAAAAAGCCATGCAAGACCATGAAACCCTGAGTTCAAGCCCCAGTACAGGCACAAAAATAAAAATGAAAAACCAAAGCAAAAAGAAACAAAGAAATAGAGTCTTACTAGTAGTTCAGGCCTAGCTACTCAGGATGCTGAGATCTGAGGATCGTGGTTCAAAACCAGCCTAGGCAGGAAAGTCCATGATATAACAATTACTCAGTCTCCTGAGTAGCTAGTATTACAGACATGAGCCATCAGCACTAGGCTGTGAGACACTGTGATAATTACTCTGTGTATAAAATTTTCATAGTTCTAAATTTCATTTGAAAACATCACTGATTATAAATATTGTTTTTTTTTGCCAGTCCTGGGGCTTTTTTTGCTCAAGACTAGTAGTACTCTACCACTTGAGCCACAGCGCCACTTCTGGCTTTTTCTATATATGTGGTGATGAGGAATTGAACCCAGCACTTCATGTATACGAGGCAAGCCCTCTACCACTAGGCCATATTCCCAGCCCCTCCTTTTAAAAATGCTGGTACTGGGGCTTGAAATCAGGGCTTTTTCTGTGTATGTGGTACTGAGGAATCGAACCCAGGGTTTCATGAATGCTAGACAAGCACTCTACCACTAAGCCACATTCCCAGCCCACAAATATTGTTTTCTTTCATAATGAGAAACTTCCTTTTGAGGAAAGGTCAAATAGTTTTTGTTTGTTTGTTTGTTTTTGCCAGTCCTGGGGCTTGACCTCAGGATCTGGGTGCTGTTCCTGAGCCTCTTTGTGCTCATGACTAGCTTCTACCACTTGAGCCATAGTGCCACTTTCTCCTATAAGCTTCTTTATAAGATTATTCCAATGCACCTCTTACTTTTCTAATAGTCATGGGACTTGAACTCAGAGCCTACACCCTGTTTCTGTGCTTTTTTGCTCAAGGCTAGCACTCTACCAGTTTGAGCCACAATTCCACTCCTAATTTTCAGGTGGTTAATGGGAGATAAGAATCTCACAGATTTTGGATTTGGATTTTCTTACCCAGGCTGAGTAAGATCTCAGCCTCTTGAGCAGCTAGGATTATAGGCCTGAGCCACCAGCACCCAGCTTCCATGAGACTGTTTATCTCCAATTAATTAGCAAGAAAAGCTAGAAGGGGAGCTGTGGCTCAAGTGATAGAATGCTGGCCTCGAGTGAAAAGCCTTAGCAACAGCCCTCAGACCCAGAGTTAAAGCCCTGGGACAAAAGAAAAAGATGTAAAATGATGTAAAATAAATGTAAATTTCTATGTATTGGGATGAGGATTTGGATTTAGCTTAGTGGAAGAACACTTACTTGCCTGGCAAGTTCAAGGCCCTGATTTTGGTTCTCAGCTCTGGGAAAAAATAATTTTTTTTGATCTATCCTCCCTAGTTATTTCCCAAAGTTGTTTGTTTGTTTTGCAATAAGAAAAGAAACAGATTTAGAAAAGAGAATAAAGCAGAAAAAGATTTAAGTATTTAAAGGGCTATTTTCTATTATAGGTTAACTTGATGACCTCTAAAAATGTAAAGATGCCGTTAGTGGATGAATGCATAAACAAAATATAGTACCTATGCCCAATGAAGCATCATTCACTATTTACAAAGGAAGGAAATAGTATCATATGTGACTACAAGGATGAATCTTTCCTTTTTAAAAAAAAATTGTCAAGATGATGTCCAGAGGGGTTACAGTTACATACTTAAGGTAGTGAGTACATTTCTTTCTTTCTTTTTTTTTTGCCAGTCCTGGGGGTTGGACTCAGGGCCTGAGCACTGTCCCTGGCTTCTCTTTGCTCAAGGCTAGTACTCTGCCACTTGGGTCACAGCGCCACTTCTGGCCATTTTCTGTATATGTGGTGCTGAGGAATCGAACCCAGGGCTTCATGTATGGGAGGCGAGTACTCTTGCCACTAGGCCATATTCCCAGCCCCTGTGAATACATTTCTTGTCATACTTGTTACCCTCTTTCTCATTTTTCTTCCACCTTCCCTCCCCCAACCCACCTCCCCTGCTTCCATCTTTTTTTTTTCCATTTGTGGGGCTTGAACTCAGGGCCTGAGCACTGTCCCTGGCTTCTTTTTCTACTACTTGAGCCACAGCACCACTTGCGGCTTTTTTCTGTGTATGTGGTGCTGAGGAATCGAACCCAAGGCCTCATGCATGCTATGTAAGCACTCTACTGCTAGGCTACATTCCCAGCCCATTTTTTTTTTACCTTCCCAATGATGGATATCATGTCCTTTTTTTGATTATGTATGTATGAAATTTTATTTATAGTCATTGCTTTTTAACCTTGAAAATAACATTCATCATATAATCAACCTATTAATAAAAGGAATATCTATTTCCAAAATTATTTAAAGGCAAAGTAGTTCTATTTCTCAATTACACATAATTCATATAGTTCTTTATGTTTAAAGGCATATTTTGTGCAAATGTCTGTATCTGAATTCTTTTATCTAAGATCAGAGATTAACATCTTGTACTTATTTTCCATTTATTTTGGGTTCTTTCATAATAGAGTTTTTCTCTGGCGCTCAGTAATTACTAGCTGTGTGTTCTTGTTAAGAGTGGAGATGTACATTGCAATTAGGTTTTTTGGTTTTTGTGTTTTTCTTTTTGTTGTGCTGAAGATTGAACCAAGGACCTTCAACTTGCAGGCAAGTGCTGTCTATCACTTAGCTATATCCACAGCCCTAAATTAGAAGCTTTTTTTTTTTTTGCATGGGGGAGGATCTGTGTGCTAATTAAATTCTCAAAATGTTTTAAAACATCTGAGTGATTTCATTAAGTTTCCATGTATCCTCCCTGTACATATATAAGCACATTTTTTTGAAAAAATACTTTGGTTGAAGGCATATGATGAAATAAGTAGACTGTTTGGTAGAGAGAAGTAGCACAATCTTATGATGTATGCCTGGAAAGTTCAGCATGCTGCTGTTATTATGGTCTAACTCAGTGCCCTCTTACTACTTCTTATCACTTCTACTTACTCCTAGAAAATCATTGGAAATGTGATAAGTTCACTAAATGGATAGATTGGGTTCTGTCTGAATTTGCTTCTACATACCTTGTCCTTACCTATATTATGTGTTATGTAAGTGCTTTTTTTTTTCTGCCTGTTACTTGTCATATTTTTTCACTAGTAAAAGTTTCAAATTTATTGAAATCCACTGTAATGAGTTCATTCTTTTTGTGTCCTTAAGAAATGTTTTCTTGGGGCTGGGGATATGGCCTAGTGGCAAGAGCGCTCGTATACTTGAAGCCCTGGGTTCGATTCCCAAGCACCACATATACAGAAAATGGCTAGAAGTGGCGCTGTGACTCAAGTGGCAGAGTGCTGGCCTTGAGCAAAGAGAAGCCAGGGACAGTGCTCAGGCCCTGAGTCCAAGGCCCAGGACTGGCAAAAAAAAAGAAATGTTTTCTTAACCCAAGGTCATAAAAGTTTCCTTTTATTTGAATAGAGCTTCTTGGGCTTTTCTGCTTGAGCTGGCCTTGAACTGTGATCCCATAGATATCAGCCTCTTTAATAGCTAGGGTTAGAGGCATGAACCACTAGTGTCCAGCTGCTAAACTTTTTTTTTTTTTTTTTGTCATGTGTGAGGCTTGAACTCAAGGCCTGGATGCTGTCCTTGAGCTCTTTTGCTCAAGGCTAACATTGTACCACTTTGAGCCACAGGCCTACTTCCAGTTTTCTCATGGTTGATTGGAGATGAGTCAAATGGATTTTTCTGCGCAGGCTGGCTTTGAACTGTGATCCTCCGATATCAGCCTCCTAAGTAGCTAGGATTACAGGTGTGAGCCACCAGCACCCAATAAACATTTTGTTATTGTTGGAACTCAAGGCCTGGGCACTATTCCTGAGGATTTTTTTGCTCAAGACTAGTGTTCTACCACTTTGAGCCACAGTTCCACTTCTGGTTTTCTGGTGGATAATTGGAGATAAAAGTCTCATGGACTTTCCTTCCTGGGGTCAATTCAAATCATGATCCTTAGATCTTGAGTAGCTAGGTGTGAGCCACCAGCATCCAGTACTAAAAACATTTTGACGTATCTACTTTTATGATTCTTCTCCCTCATCCTCTACCCCACCCCCACCAGGGCAGTTGTGTAGGTATATATCTTTGTTTTGCTATTTTTATTTTTATTTTTTTTGCTGGATTTTTAACTAAGCCTTGAGATTGCTTAGCTTGCTTGATAGGCTGGTTTAAATACCTGGTGATGATTTTCTCCCATTCCATAGGTTGTTTCTTAGTTCTGGTGGTTGTTTATTTGCCATGCAGAAACTTTAATGTCTCATTTTGTGAATTTTTGCTCCCATCCCATGGGTATCTGAAATGCTGTTAAGAAATGTACCTTGTGCCTATAATTTCCTTGGTTTTTATACAGGTGAAAGATAGAAGTCCAGTGTTAGTCTCTTGAAGATAGATACCCAGTTTTTCCAGCACAATTTGTTGCAGATGCTGTCTCTTCCCGGGGTATCTTCTTCTTTTTTTTTTTTTTTGGCCAGTCCTGGAGCTTGGACTCAGGGCCCGAGCACTGTCCCTGGCTTCCTTTTGCTCAAGGCTAGCACTCTGCCACTTGAGCCACAGCGCCACTTCTGGCCATTTTCTGTATATGTGGTGCTGGGGAATCGAACCCAGGGCCTCATGTATATGAGGCAGGCACTCTTGCCACTAGGCCATATCCCCAGCCCCCGGGGTATCTTCTTGACTCCTTTGTCAAAAATGATTTGAAGCTGGGTGCCGGTGGCTCATGCCTGTAATCCTAGCTACTCAGGAAGCTGAGAACTGAGGATCATAGTTGCCAGGCTGGGCAACTGGGAAATTCTTTGAGACTCTTATCTCCAATAAATTACTCAGAAAAAGCTACCAGCGGTGCTAAGGCTCAAGTGGTAGTGTGCTAGCCTTGAGCAAAAGAAGCTCAGGGACAGAACTCAGGCACTGAATTCAAGTCCCAGGATAGGCACAACAAAAACAACAACACAAATGAGTTGGTGATAGATGTGTGTGTGTGAGTGAGTGTGTGTGTGAGTGTGTGTGTGAGAGAGAGAGAGAGAGTGTTTGTCCTGGGGGCTTGAACTCAGGGCCTCGGCACTGTCCCTGAGCTTCTTTTTGCTCAAGGCTGGCACTCTACCATGTGAGCCACAGTGCCACCTCTGGCTTTTTCTGTTTATGTAGTACTGAGGAATCAAACCCAGGACTTCATGCATGCTAGGCAAGCACTCTACCACTAAGCCACATTCCTAGCCCAGATGTATGGTTTTATTCTTGGCTCTTCTATATCGTTTCATTGATCTTAAGGTCTGATATTTTTGTACCTGGTTTTGTTATTATGGCTTGGTAGGATAGTTTGAAGTCTGGTATTGTGATATCTCCAGTGGTGCTAGAATTGCTTTTGCAATTTATGCTTCCATGTGAACTTTTGAATTGATATCTGTAATTCTGTGAGGAATGATACTGAGATTTTAAAGGGTATTGCAAAACATTTGTACATTACTTTTGGTAGAATGGCCATTTTCATGATTTTAATTCTGCCAATATGTCTTTCTTTTCCTTGGTTAAGGTAATGCCTAGGCAGATGTGTGTGTGTGTGTGTGTGTGTGTGTGTGTGTGTGTGTGCGTGTGTGTGTGTGTGTGTGTGTGTGTGTGTGTCTCCTCGGCTTGAACTCCATCTATGTACTGTCCCTGAGCATTTTTGTTCAAGATTAGCTCTCTGCCTCTTGAGCTACAGTTCCCCTTTGGACTTTTTGGTAGTTAATTGTAGTTGAGAGTCTCACGGACTTTCCTTTCTGGAATGGCTTCAAACCTCGATCCTCAGATCTCAGTCTCCTCCATAGCTTAGGACTATAGGTGTGAGCAGCTGGTTACTTCTAGGTATTTTTGAGACTATTGTGAGTGGATTGTTTGCCAGTTTCTTTCTCAGCCTGTTTATTGTTGGTGTGTAGGAAAGCTACTAATTTTCAATATTATTTGTATCTTGCTATATTTCCAAAGATTTTTTTTTATCAGTTCCACAAGTTTTTTGATGGATTCCATAGGGTCTATCAGGTAGACGATCATATCATCAACAAATAGGGATAATTTGTTTTCTCCTTTACCTATTTGCATCCTTTTTTATTATTATTGCTCTGGCTAGGAATTCTAGTATGCTATTGAAAAACAATGAGGAGGGGCTGGGGATATGGCCTAGTGGCAAGAGTGCTTGCCTCCTATACATGAGGCCCTGGGTTCAATTCCCCAGCACCACATATACAGAAAGCGGGGCAGAGTGCTAGCCTGGAGCAAAAAGAAGCCAGGGACAGTGCTCAGGCCCTGAGTCCAGGTCCCAGGACTGGCCAAAAAAAAAAGAAAAGAAAAACAATGAGGAAAGTGGACATCCTTGTCTCTTTCATGAATTTAAGGGAAATTATTTGTTTTTTCCTATTTTAATGTGATATTGGTCTATAGGTTTGTCATATATAGCCACTATTAAGTTGAGATATGTCCCTTCTATTCCTAGTTTGGCATTTTAGAGACAAGGTCTTTCTGCTTAGTCCATGCTGGCCTTGAATTTCTGCTTCATCTTAGTTCTGGGATTTCAGGCCTATTCTACTGTGCCCCACTTTTTATTTTTTAAGTAGTCTAGAAGTCAAGATATATATATTCCAAAACATAATTTTGTCTTTGATTTTTTTTTTTATTTTTTATTTTTTTGGCCAGTCCTGGGCCTTGGACTCAGGGCCTAAGCACTGTCCCTGGCTTCTTCCCGCTCAAGGCTAGCACTCTGCCACTTGAGCCACAGCGCCGCTTCTGGCCGTTTTCTGTATATGTGGTACTGGGGAATCGAACCTAGGGCCTCGGGTATACCGAGGCAGGCACTCTTGCCACTAGGCTATATCCCCAGCCCTGATTTTTAAAAATTATATAATCCTTTTTTCCTATAGTGTGTTACTTCCAAAGTTGTGAAAAATTGAGGGCTTTGAAAGAGGGGAATATTATAAAAAGAGATGAGTGTTCTATACATGCAAATCAATAAACAGCATACGAGTTATTGTCTGAGGTAAGTTTGCAAGGAATATCATTAATCATCCTTAGTTTTTTTTCTTTGTGTGTGCCCGCGCCCGTGCGTGCATGCACACAAATCCTAGGGCTTGAACTCAGGACCTGGGCTTTTTTTGTTGAAAGCTTTAGAGGTCTACCACTTGAGCCACAGCTTTACGTGTGGCTTTTTCTGGCTAATCAGAAATACGTGTCTCATGGACTGTCTTGCCTAAACCGCAATTCTTAGATCTCAGCCTCCTGAATAGCTAGGATTATAGGCATCCGTGATTCTTAGATCTCAGCCTCCTGAAGAGCTGGGTTATAGGCATGAGCCATTGGTACTCAGCTTCTTCCTTAGTTCTTTTCCAGGAATTATTATTGACTCATTGTGTTACCAGGTGTTCATTACTCAGACTTTTTATTTAGTATAAGATGAAGGCTATATTCTTCTGCACCTGTACAGGAAGTAAATGTTTAAGATGACTCATTATTAGAAATTTGGAATGGCTTTTGGATATTAGAGCTATCATCAGCCATTTAATGTAGCACACTGGATATATTACCAATTGTTGGTAATATTTGGGTTTCTTTTCTTTCCCTTCAAGTGAACTTGTGAGCCAGCTGAGTTAGAGACTTATGAAAGAGAGAAAACTAAGTGGCAGTGGCTGATAGCCATCTTTTGAGTCACCAGCAATGAATGCCAATGAATGCTGCTTTACTAGGAAACATCCAACACATTTCAAAACCCTGGGATGGGTGCTTCTTGATTTCTGTCTGGCTAGTTTTTGCACATCATTGATGCCACTTGGTTGCTTAACAGATGTCAATTGGAACTTAGTTTTTATGACTCTTAAATGATTTTATAAAGTATTTGTTTTTTTTCTTTCTTTGAGATTAAGGCTTGCTGGTGGCTCACACCTGTAATCCTAGCTACTCAGCAGGCTGAGATCTGAGAACCGTGTTTCAAAGCCAGCCCAAGCAGGAAAGTCTTTAAGACTCTCATCTCCAATTACCCACCAGAAAAAAATGGAAGTGGTACTGTGGCTCAAGTGGTAGAGTGCTAGCCTTGAACTGAAGAACTCAAGCACAGTGTCCAAGCCCAGAGTTAAAGCCCCACGACAAACCACAGCAACAAAAAAGATTAGGCATCTGTCAGTCACTGCTGACTCCTGCCTGGGCAGGAAAGTCTGAGACTCCCCGGATCGGCACATACACAGACACACACACAAAAATAAAGGTTTCTTAATGTCTACTGTAACTACAATCTATATTCTCTTCATGAAAAAGTAATATTTTAGCTGGGTTCTGGTGGCTCACGATGTAATCCTAGCTACTCTGGAGACTGAGATCTGAGAATCATGGTCCCAAACCAGGTGGGCAAGAAAGTCCATGACACACTTATATCTCCACTAAAAAATTGCCCCCCAAAAACCAAAAAATGGAGCTGTACCTCAAGTGGTTGATCACTGGCTTGAGCACAAAAGCACCCAGGCCCAGGGTTCGAGCTCCAGGACCAGCGAGGGAGGGAGAGAGAAAGAGAAAGAAAAAGAGAAAGAGGGGCTGGGAATATGGCCTAGTGGTAGAGTGCTTGCCTTGCATACATGAAGCCCTGGGTTCAATTCCTCAGTACCACATATATAGAAAAAGCCAGAAGTGGTGCTATGGCTCAAGAGGTAGAGTGCTAGCCTTGAGAAAAAAGAAGCCAGGGACAGTGCTCAGGCCCTGAGTCCGAGGCCCAGGATTGGCCAAAAAAAAAAGAGAGAGAGAGAGAGAGAGAGAGAGAGAGAGAGGGTAATATTTTAGCCTGGTAACAGTGTCTTAGAACTGTATTGCTAACTACTCAGGAGGCTGAGATCTGAAGATTGTAGTTTGAAGCCACCTTGGACAGGTAAATCCAAGAGACTTATCTCCAATTAATCAGCAAAAAGCTGAAATTGGTTTAAGCGGTAGGGATCTAGTCATGAGTGAAAAAGCCAATTGAAAATGTGAAGTCCTGAGTTCAAGTCCTGGCACAAAAAAAGAAGAGAAGAGAAAAAGGGAGAGGGAAAGTGGGGGGAGAGAGAAAGAGGGAGAAAGGGGAAGAAATTAAGTAGCCAGATGCTGGTGGGTCATGCCTGTAATCTTAGCTCCTAAGGGGGCTGAGATCTGAGGACTGTGGTTTGAAGCCAGTCCAGGCAGAAATGTTGCTGAGACCCTAATCTCCAGTTAACCATGAAAAACCTGGAAGTAGAGCTGTGGTTCAAGTGATAGAGTGCTAGCCTTTAGCAAAAAAAAACTCAGGGACAACACTACGTCCTGAGTTCAGCCCTAGAACCAGACCAAGAAAAAAAGAAAAGTATTTACAGTAAAGTATAAAGAATAGCAAATGATGGCTAGTGGATGAAAATTGTTAATTTTCCAATTGGTGAAAAGAACCATTCTTGCTTGGTTACTTAGGCTTTAAATTGTTATTGATATTTAGGGACTTTAACTGAATGTTGTTAGATAAGTTATGATTTAGTTGCAAAAAATGACTGTAGCTATTATGAGTACAAATGAATTGTTTGTAACTGAAAGCAACTTTTTTTAAACTGTCAAGATTCCTTCAGAGAGTACTCTACTTAGTAGTTGGTTCAGTGGAAGATGGACATTGTGTGCTGGTGAAATGTGCCATTATATCTTGGATATACTCTTGTGATAATTGGAAATTTTCTGAGTGTGCTATAAAAATCTTTTAGTTCAGCATGCCTAGTAGAACTTTCTGTACTGATAGAAATGTTCTGTATTTGCATTCTTCATGTAGTAGCCTTGTTTGGCTTTTGAACATTTGCAAATGGATTAAGTATAACTGAGAAACTTTTAAATTACTTTTTAATTAGTGTAAATAGTAAGCCAGGCATGGGGTACACACCTGTCATTCCAGCACTTAGGAGGCTGAAGCAGGATATGCTTAAATTTGAGGCTACCTCAGGATAAATAGCAAACCCTTTCTCAAAAAATAAAACCAAAATCATAGTGGTATTAACCAGTGTTCACAGGTATTTGAGAACCAAGCAGCACATTTGCTAATCTTTACTTCTCTCCCAGTGATTAAAATATACTACATGTAGCCAAGCACTGGTGGCTCATGTGTATAACCCTAGCTACTCAGAAGGCTGAGACCTGGAAGATCTGTTCAAAGCCAGCCCAGGCAGAAAAGTCTAAGAGATTCCCATTTTATGGGTGTGTGAACTGAGTTTTTTTTTTTTTTAATAAAGTAAGGTTTCCCAAATTACTTCATTAGTAAATGAGACAGTTGTGTTTTCTATTAGTAAAATTATGCTGCCTGTTCAAAGTATGAAAGGGTAATTATAGTGTTTGATCTTTTCTTTTTTTGCCAGTCCTGGTACTTGAACTCAGGGCCAGAGCACTGTTCTGGCTTCTTTTGGCTCAAGGCTCGCACTCTACCACTTGAACCACAGCACCACTTCTGGCTTTTTCTGTTTATATGGTGCTAAGAATTCAAACCCAGGGGGCTGGAGATGTGGCCTAGTGGCAAGCGTGCTTGCCTCATATACATGAGGCCCTGGGTTCAATTCCCCAGCACCACATATACAGAAAACGGCCAGAAGTGGCGCTGTGGCTCAAGTGGCAGAGTGCTAGCCTTGAGCAAAACAGAAGCCAGGGACAGTGCTCAGGCCCTGAGTCCAAGGCCCAGTACTGGCAAAAAAAAAAAAAAAAAGAATTCAAACCCAGGGCTTCATCCATGCTAGGCAAGCACTCTACCGCTAAGCCACTTTCCCAGACCCATAGTGTTTGATCTTGAATAGGACAGTTGTTATTTATTTATTTATTTATTTTTGCCTCTAGTGAACCTGTTGTAGAGAAACTACTGTTTAAGGTAGGAGTAGATGGCTGAGTATCTAGTGATTTTAGCAGCCTTGGCCTTCTCTCTTTTAGCTTATTCTTCACACTAGTTCACAGATGCTCTCTGTGGAGAATCTTGAGCTCAACAGTAGTGGTATACGAGGGTTTATGTGACCATCCAAACAAGGCGACAAATGACAAATTTACAAAGGACAAGGAGTATGTTATCCAAAACGGTCATGAACTTTCCATTTTTTCCCCCACAGAAGTTCCACAGCACTTCTCAGGATTCTTCAAGTGATAGAATAGTCCATGGTTCCACATGTCTTGTCTTTAATACTGGCATTCTTTACCTTAATTACTTTGTCTTGTTTTGTTTCATTTCCTTTAGTTTTGTTTGAAATGGTCTTATTATGTAGCCCTGCTGCTTTGAACTCCTGATTCTTCTGCTTTAACTTTCCAAATATAAGGATTATACGTATGTACTACCATGCTTGATATATTAGTTGCCTTTTGCTGCTAGATCCCACAAGCAAAGCTTCAAATTAAAGTATACTGTTTCTTCTTTGTATAATTCTTGCTGCATATGCACAGGTATGCGTCATCATACCTACTCAGATACCTCTCCAATAGTTTCTCCTGATGATTGTTGTTTTTCTGATTGCTGTGGCTGACTCTAGATATACTGACCCATCAATGTGCTTTTATAGTGCCTACATACTCAATATACTCTACTGTATATCCTCTTTATCTGCAGCTTAAAGGCAAAAACTTTGTTCTTGGTACCAGCACAATGCTAGGCACAATCAGAATTCAGAAAATCTTTATTAGAATTCTGTTTGAGTGACTAATAATTTCCTAAAATATGGGAAAGACTTCTCCAGATGGATATGGGAAAGAAATTCCAGGCAAAGGGAACAATTTACACAAATAGATGATATTGTAAAGAGTTCCTGGAAGTATCACTGTGGCTCAAATGGTAGAGCGCTAGCCTTGAGCTGAAGAGCTCAGGTACAGGGCCCAGACCTAGAGCTCAAGCCCCATGACCACCACCACCAACAAAAATATTGGGGCTAGGAGTGTGGCTTAGTAGTAGAGTGCTTGCCTAGCATGTATGAAGCCCTGGGTCCCATTCCTCAGTACCACGTACACAGAAAAGCCAGAAGTGGTACTGTGGCTCAAGTGGTAGAGTACTAGCCTTGAGCAAAAGACGCTCAGGGACAATGCCCAGGCCCAGACTTCAAGCCCTAGGACTGGCCAAAAAAAAAGGAGTTCCCAAGGATTAGGAAGGTTTTCTAATGTGGTATTTGAGGCACAGTAACTTGTAGAGCCAGATGTGGCAGATTAGAGAAAATCAACTGGTAAAGAAAAGGAAGCTGGGGCTGGGAATATGGCTTAATGGTAGAGTGCTTTATATTGGTACTTCAGGACAAAAACACATTTAAATTAAAGCATTATTTATTAAAAATATAAGGCATGTAAGCATGCTATCATGTTGCTGTATAATATGCTTTAGTAACAATGTTTTAGGATTTATAAATGTTATTAGAAGTTTAGAATCTATGGAAGAGTGTTTTAACAAAAACTATAAGGTCGGGGCTGGGAATATGGCCTAGTGGCAAGAGCACTTGCCTCGTATACATGAAGCCCTGGGTTCGATTCTCCAGCACCACATATATAGAAAACGGCCAGAAGTGGCGCTGTGGCTCAAGTGGCAGAGTGCTAGCCTTGAGCGGGAAGAAGCCAGGGACAGTGCTCAGGCCCTGAGTCCAAGGCCCAGGACTGGCCACAAATAAATAAGTAAATAAATAAATAAATAAATATATGTATATATATATATATATGGTCAAGGCATTTTGTAATTATTTTATTGCTGTTTTATTTGAGTGTTGAATCTAAGGAACAAAATATTGCTTAGGCAGAGCTAACAGTGGTAGAATATTTGCCTGATATGTGCAAGTGAGGTCTGCAAAAAGATGCTGGCTATTGAACCTAGGACAAGCAAGAGCTTGCTCTCCCATTGAGCAATACCCACAGCTAGAAAGATAGATAGATAAAGGGTCTGGGAATGTGGCTTAGCGGTAAAGTGCTTGCCTAGCATGCATTAAGCCCTGGGTTCAATTCCTCAGTTTCACCAACAGAAAAAGCCAGAAGTGGTGCTGTGGCTCAAGTGATAAAGTGCTAGCCTTGAACAAAAAGAAGCCAGAAACAGTGCTCAGGCCCTGAGTCCAAGCCCCAGGACTGGCAAAAATAAAAAGATAGAAAAATAGTGAAATCATTTGTACATGGGAGAAATTAATGACATAGCTTATACCTGATAATGAGGATTTTCAAGTCCTTTCTCCTCCAAGCCATTTTTCAATAAAATGAGGCTCTGGTTAACAGGCTTTAACTATACCTTGTATTCTCTGGCCTATTAAATCTTATTTTTATAAGGTCTTTCTTACTCTTTCTTCTCTGCCAGCCCCTAGTTTCTTGAGCAGGAAAAGTACTCTTAAAGGCGAATATCTTTTATTAGCTGCTAACAAGAGAGTTGTCTACCTGTGAATTTAAAGTGAAACTTCCCTTTCCATTTCTCTTGTTTCTTTTTGATATAATTTTATTTTGTGAGATAGGATCTCACTATGTAACTTAGGTTGGCCTTGAATGTGCTTAATGTTGCTCAAACTGCCCTCCAATTCTCAGTCTTCCTATCTCAGCCTAAGTGCTGGGATTATAGGTATGTGACATTGTGCACTGTTGAGCAGCTTACATATTTCTGTGGCCATTTATACAAAAGAGCTGAAATGAGTTCTGGAGTGAGAATTATGAGACCTGGGGTTTAGTCCTGGCTCTGAACAAAGATATTTAACCCCTTTGAACCTCAGTTTCATCCTTCTGCAATAAGTAGGAGATTTAAGCCAAATGATCACAAAGAATCCTTTCATTTTTGTTTTTTTCCAGTTTTATTGCCACCTTCACAGTACTAGAATCATCATGAGTCAAGGCAAGATAGGAATGTAAACTTGGCAGGTGATTTCAGCTGCTATATTGGAATGTTGGAATGCATAAATCTATAAGGTAGATTCTAAGGTACTGTTTCTAGGCAAACGTGCCTGATTTGAACTTACTCAACTATTCAAAGTAATCGTTTTTTAGATCCTTTCATCTCCTCAATGTTTTTTTTTCTTTCTTGTCAGTTGTGGAGCTTGAACTCAGGGCCTGAGCACTGTCCCTGAGCTTTTTCCACTCACATCCCTAACACTTGGCCTGAGAGCTGTCACTGAATTTTTTCCCTCAAGGCTAACATTGTACCACTTTGAGCCACAGTGCCACTTCTGGTTGTCTGGTGGCTAATTGGAAATATTAGTCTCTTAGACTTTCCTGCTTGGGCTGACTTCGAACCGTGGTCCCCAGATTTCAGCCTTCTGAGTAGCTAGGATTACAGGCAAAAGCCACTTACCTGGCTACAATTGCTATTTTTATCAAAAACTGATCATAGTAATATGATAATAAGAGAAAGCAGAATGTACTAAGAAAAGGCTAAAAGGAAATCTCAATTTGGAGAGCAAAATTTAAACTAAAAGTTCTTGCTTTTGGTATCTTTTATTGAAGGAATATTGAGACACGGATACTTATAAACTTGGTGATATAAGATACAAGTTTTTGGGGTTTTTTTGTTTTGTTTTGTTTTTTGTCAGTTGTGGGGCTTGAACTCACGGCCTGGGCACTGTCCCACAGCTTCTTTGTACTCAAGGCTAGCTCTCTACCACTTTGAACCACAGTGCCACTTCTGGTTTTTGATTAATTGGAGATAAGAGTCTCTTGGAGGGCTGGGAATGTGGCCTAGTGGCAAGAGTGCTTGCCTCTTATACATGAAGCCCTGGGTTCGATTCCTCAGCACCACATATGTAGAAAACGGCCAGAAGTGGCGCTGTGGCTCAAGTGGCAGAGTGTTAGCCTTGAGCAGAAAGAAGCCAGGGACAGAGCTCGGGCCCTGAGTTCAAGGCCCAGGACTGGCTAAAAAAAAAAAAAAAAAAAAAGAGTCTCTTGGAGACTCCCGAGTAGTAGCTAGGATTATAGGAGTGAGCCATTGGTGCCTGGCCCAAGATACAAGTTTTCATCTCACTAGCCCTTATTTTCTTACCTGAAAATAGAATAAATGATACATCCTCATAATGCAGAATTAGCTGTGGTGAAATAAGGTATAAAACTTTTTAATATTGTGCTCAAAATTGTTCTCTCTTTTACATTTACTACGAGTTGGTGAAATAATCGAGGGTATGTGGCTAAAAACAGTTAGGATTGTGTTACATGTATCTTATCTTAAACCATATCTAAGATTAAGGTGGCTGAAGATTTAGTGTCTATGCAAGTCCCTGGCTAGTTTCCAGACAGCTGTATTTTTGGTTTTGGTTTTTAATGCATCCTTCACGAGGTGGAAACACCTGGAGAGCTTTCTGAGGTATGTTTATTTGGGGGTAGGATAGAGTGGGGAGTAAGTTCCTGGGAAGCCCAGCCTGAACTCTCAATCATCCTATATCCTCTTCTCAAATTCTGGGATTACAGGCATGTACCACTGTGCCAAGCTTCTGAGACCTTTCTGTAAGGCACGAATCACACTTATATGGGCTTTACTAGTGACCTAATCTGTGATGATGTCCCATAGGCCCCATCCTATCACTGTCACATTGAGAGTTTGGATTCAAATGGATTTTTTCCATCATACACTCAAAACATACTTCTGACACTGCATATATAGTATGTATTTGCAGGGCAGGTGTCTCTTACCTGCCAAACAGGCAATGTCCTGCAACTAGTCAGGTATCCTTTAACATGATTCAGTTCAGTTCTGGCACTGTCTACGTAGCTCCAGATCTCATAGGTCTAGTACTTAATCCCCAAGACTATCCCCTCTTCAGGAGGCGAGCACTTTACCAGTAGGCCATATTCCCAGCCCTATCCCCTCTTCAGATGCCAGTCACAAGCCACAGGTTATTTGGACAGTGCTTCTGTTGAGCCAACTAAAAATCAGAGTTCCTACAACCCCTTCTAGGGCTCTAATAATTGCTGGAGCAACTCACAGGTCGCAAGAAAACACTTAGGTTTTCTGGTTTATTATAAAGGATTTTGTAAACCTGGCACTGCTGGTTCATGCCTATAATCCTTGCCACTTTGGGCTGAGATCTGAGAGTCCACAATGTGAACCCACCCCAAGCAGAAAGATTGGTGAGACTCTCATTTCTAAATAACTAGGAAAAAGCTGGAAGTGCAGTGTGGCTTCAGTGGTCTACCACATTCACTCCAGCTTTGAGCAAAAAAGCCAAGGAGAGCATGAGGCCCTGAAGTTCAAGCCCAGTAAGGGCACACGAGTGCACACGCATACACACATGCATGGATATTGCAAAGGGTATCAGTGAATATGAGATGAAGAACTGGGTGGGTCTAAGAGAAGGAGCTCAGGACTTCTACACATTCTCTAGGCTAGCCTCCTGAACCTCCATGAGTTGAGCTTTCTAAAGACATTTTGAAATTTTGTGGCAGCTTCATTACGCAGGTATGATTCATTAGTATTGGCCAATGGTGATCATTATAACTTTCAGTTCTTATCCCTTTTGGAAGGTTGAGATGGGATGTATAAAAGTCCCAGCTTTCTACTTATGCTTTAGTCTTTTTGGCGACCAGCTCTCATCCTAGAAATTTACAGAAGATGAAGACAAAGCATATATATTTCACCATATGGATGATGGTTGAGGGGGTAACAAATAGTCCATGCCACAATGAAATTCTAGAAGCCTATATCTGAAATATAACTTTTTTTTTTCTTTTTTGGTCAGTCATGGGGCTTGAAATCTGGGCCTGGGCACTGTCCCTGAACTCTTCAACTTAAGGCTAGCACTCTACCACTTGAGCCACAGTGCCACTTCTGGTTTTCTAGTGGTTAATTGGAGATAAGAGTTTCACAGACTTTCCTGCCTGGGCTGGCTTTGAACCCTGTTCCTCAGATCTCAGCTTCCCAAGTAGCTAGGATTACAGGCAGGAGCCACCAGTGCCCGGCTGAACTAAAACTTTAAAATGGACTTTTCCGTCCCTCTTACCTTAGATTGATACTTATGACCACAACCACCCTAATGGAGATTTTATGATTAAATTTACAAATACTTTGGTATAGTCTTGAGCAGGCTTCCTTTCTTTTGTGGCTCTGAGCTTGAAACATTTCAAACAAGCTCAATGTCAGGAAAAGGGGGTGTGGGCTGTTGGGCAGGCGCTCAGCAGCTAGAATGTGGTTGGCAGTCTCCTCCCCTTCCGCACTAGCTCTACACTGTGTGCTCTCTGGAATGACAGGCATTCCTGGGTGAAGAGAGCCAGCATGAAGACATATTTGTAAGGATCACAAGTGCCCAGGCCAGGATACAGGGAAACAGAAATTCCAGGAGGTTAACTGACCTCATGTCATTTCCTGACGTTTGGCAGTGACACTGAGAGAGAATTGCTGCTCCCCTCCTTATGTGGATTTATCTTTTAAGACAAGTTTGCTTTCGTCCGGGACAGTTTGTTGTCGTGAGATACATCTAAGAGAGTATAATCATGGGGCAAGCCGATGTCTCCAGACCGGTAAATCCAGATGCAGTTGGTGAGTAATTGAAGGCAAAGAAAAACCCAAAAATCTTGGCAGAGGCAAGGCAGATTTACAGGTGAAGTGAGTTTTTTCATAGGAATTTAAATGCAAGAACTTTGATGTTCATAACTTTGGAACGGTTGTAAGTTTGTGAGTAATGAATGAAAACATGTAAGTTATTATCACTTAGTTATATTAATTTACTATTCACAGTTTTGTTTTACTTGAAGTCTGTGTTGTATTTTTAGATATTGCTAGGAATTTTTTGCTCTTGAAGAAAAATGCTATTGGAAATGTTACTACTTTAAATTCAGAGATATCTTATTAGCATTTTTGTAAAACTTGAGTAATTGTTAAATAAGTGGTGTAGGAATAAAATGCTGACTTCTAGAAATTGCTCCAATTTTTAGAAAACTGCACCAGCTTTTAGACTTGGTTACACATTTTCCAAGTCAATCTCAGACTTCTTCCAGTGTGTTGGTGTTTCTGCTTCTTTGATGTACAAGCTTTTCTGAGGTCAGTGCTTTCCATCTGAAGAATTATTGTCTCAGGATAGCTACTGACTAGGCTGAGAATTGTGAGTGTAGCTCAGTTTCAAAACCTATAGTAATGGTTGTCCTTCACCACTGCAGGCGCATTGTCAGAATTTTTTAGGGCTTTATATGTGAGGTGACAATCATAACTGGGAAAAAACAGTTTGAAGTGGAGGAGTGATTCATGTATGTAAGCAAGGTGGGAGAAAGTCTGTAAATAATTTCTGGACATTATACTATTTAAGAAAAAGGGTTATACTGTCACTTTGATATATTGAAGCAGTAAACATTTTCAGTCCCATGTTCCTTTTTGTCTTGAAGGTAAAAAAATGGTAGGCACCTTAAAGGAAAGCATAAAAGTAGGAACACAGGCAGTATATGTGTGTGTGTGTGTGTGTGTGTGTGTGTGTATCTCATAATTTGATGTTACTCTCTGAAGGGAATATATTCACCTGAAATTTCTCAGGTGAAATATTTACAAAAAGGATGTGGCTCAGTGGTAGAGTGCTTGCTTGTCTAATATATGCATGGCCCTGGCTTGACTGCTAGCAATGAAGAAGAAAAAAAGAAGCACAGAAAAGTTCTTTTGGTTTTCTTTGTTGTTGTTGTTGTTGTTGTTGTTTTAAATGTACCAGTTCTGGGGCTTGAACTCAAGGCCCGGATTCTGTCCCTGAGCTTCTTTTCATCAAAGCTAGCTCTTTATCACCTGAGCTCTATTCCTGGCCTTTTTTTGTGTGTGTGAGGAGCACACTAGTTTATTGGAGATAAGAGTCTTACTGACTCTTCTGCCCAGGCTGGCATCAAACTGTGATCCTCAGATCTTGGCCCCCTGAATAGCTAGGATTACAAACGTGAATAGCACCCAGGGACAAAAAGTATTTTTCATATGTTCCTGAAATCAAGGCACATAGATAATGCTTCATAAATAGAACAAAAAAGTATACAGAAAAATATAAAGAACCTTCACTTTCCAACTTAAGAAATGAAATTAAAGACATAGAACAGTACTCCACCCTCTTCCTGTGCATGCATTCCCTGATGATGACAGTTTGCTACTTTGTTCCCAGAGTGAACCCTCTCCTGTATTTGGTAAATAACTCACTTGCATGCCACTCAATTTTCCTACTCCACTGATTAGTCCTTTTTAAACAAGTATAGAAAGAACTCAAATAATGCTAGACACTTGTAGGAATGAAAGAGCTTTCAGAAGCACTAAATTGTTTAGTAGCTACAGCTTAGTTGTGGGTGGTTGTGTTTATGAAGATGTCCACCTAATGTTATACTTTTGATATTTTTTATGCTTTTAAGAACCAAATTCATGACTGTTTCCTAACAATAGCCATAATGGAAGAACTTTGAAGCTGGGCCCTGTTGGTTCATGCCTGTAATTCTAGCTACTCAAGAGGCTGAGATCTGAGGATCAGGGTCCTAGTATCATATTTTTAAGTAAAATATGTGTAAATTTATGGTTTATTAAAGCATTCTCCCTTTTTTCTTTTTTGGGGGCGGGGGACAGGGTATTGCTATTTAACCCAGGTTAGTCTTAAACTCAAGATCCTCCTTCCTCTGACTCCAGTGTTAATATGATTGATACACTTGCCACACCCTGCTAATTGTTCCTTCTTAAAATTAGTTGAATAACTTGACTTATGATGAAAGTTTAGAGCTGTTAACGTGGAAGAATGTGCCTTTTTTGCCTTATTTGTTTGTTTAAGACAAGGTCTTAATGATTTAGCCCAGGCTACCCTGGAACTCATTATGTAGCTCATACTGGACTCCAACTCATGATCTTCCTGCATCATCTAGCAATATTGAAAGTTTATCTGGGTAAATCTATAGACTTCTCCTATAGGCATATTTTGTTTAAGGATAATTACTTTCTATGAGCTGGTGAGTTCAACTATTTGATTTCTTAGAGTGGATAAATTCTTTCTCCACATTGAAATACCAATTATTTTGCCAGCAGTTTAAAGCTCTAGTAGTAAGAACTGGTTGGATACTGACAATAACAACTTGTAAATTTGCATATAAATGCACTAGCAAAGGCTAAGGTTATTGCTGGGCATGGTGGTGCATGCCTGGAGGGAGCAGGAGGATTTCAAGTTTGAGGCTAGCCTGGCAGGGCAACACTTTCTCATAAAACAAAAACAGAAAAACCTTCCAGTCTTATTTTATAGTTATCAATCAACATAAAAGGTAACTTTGTCTTTACTAGAGTCTTTTAGTATTTATCATATTAAAACAGCTAGGACATGTGCTTAAATTAGGTACAAAATCAAAGAATTAAATAAATTCTGCCTAACCTCTCTATCTCTTTGCTATCTCTGCCTTTGTATTTCCCCTTTAGCTTTTTCCCGCTTGTCTTGCTCTCTCTTCATATTACTCTAAAAGATACTTGATTCTCTTTCTTATGTTCATTTCCCATTATTTGACTAATTTTGCTCTGGAACTTACAGTTCTGGTTTGTACCCTCATAATAATGAGAGCAATTTAGGAAAAAGTAATGGAAACACATTATTATTCAGAGATAATCCCAAGGAAGCCACAGATGGTAGCACATATCTGAGGTCCCAGCTACTTGAGACTTCAGGAGAATCATTTGAGTCCAGGTACTCAAAGCCAACTAGACAACATAGGGAAACTTTCATCTTGAAAAGAAGAAAAGACAAAACACACAAACAAAGCCAGTCTTGGTGATGCACACCTGTAATCCCAGCACTCAAAAGAATAAAGAGAATCACAAGTTTCAAAACCAGCCTGGGTTACATAGTGAATTCCAGGCTAGCCTGAGCTTACAAAGCAAAAAAACCTTAGAAATAAATAATGGGTGGGCTAATTAAAGCAATTCATGGGAATTTGGAGAAAATACTTAGTATTTATCCACTAGAATTGTTAGACTTTTCTCATATCCAACAAGAATCTTTGGCATAAGAGGGAAGAGGCCTATTTCTCCATCTGAGCCACAATTCAGATACCTTCCCTATTTGTAATCCATAATTCAGGGGTTGAGGGCATTAAAGGGTTCTTTCATAGACTCCTTAAAAGATTTCTATTGTTACTGAATTTGAAAGTATTGACCCCTCTGTGTTAAGTATTGTTCTTCTATTTAACTTATAGCTTATACTCTGGTCCCTCACTATAAACATCTATTCTAAGCCTGGAATTTATATCCAGGTATGAACATCAAGTTTGCAAAAGGGTTAAAATACATAACTTTTTTTTTTTTTGCCATGCTTAGAACTCCTGTATACCAGGCAAGTGCTCTACCACTGAGCTACCTTTCAGGCAGCATTACTTCTTCGTCTTCGTCTTCGTCTTCGTCTTCGTCCTGGAGCTTGGACTCAGGGCCTGAGCACTATCCCTGGCTTCTTTTTGCTCAAGGCTAACATTCTGACACTTGAGCCACAGCATGACTTCTGGCTTTTTCTATATATGTGGTGCTGAGGAATCGAACCCAGGGCTTCATGTATACGAGGCAAGCACTCTACCACTAGGCCATATTCCCAGCCTCCCCCCCCGCCCCCGCCAGCATTACTTCTTGATACAGGTGCTATCAGAATACTTTTTTCCAGAGAAAGAATCTTGGCCCTAACTATTTTAAAGTACAGAGAGAACTTATTCCCTAACCTCTCTCAAATGCCTTGTCTAGTTTTCTCTAATCCCCAAGGCTGTGCAAGATTTCAGGAAAAATCGTAGGTCTTCCCTGGACAAAGCCTACTTTGTTCATTAGTAACAGACTTTCATTCTGCAATTTTCTTACAATTTTCTAAACAGTTTGTTTAATCCAATAATAATCCTCTTTTAGCAAAAATGAGTAAGTACAATAGTTCAAGGACCATAAACTTATAGTCTGTTTACAAAGGTCAGATACTATGGAATATTTACAGCAAAATTTATTTCAATCAGTGGCCATATAATGTTAAATTATCAAAATCCTTAGATTATAAAAGATGTTTGGCATTTCTTGATATGGAAGGATATCATTGAACTAAACGTTTTAGATGTTAGATAAATAATTGATTATAAAAATATGTATGAGCCAAATGGAGACCTTTATGCTTTTTTTTTTTTTTTTTGGCCAGTCCTGGGGCTTGGACTCAGGGCCTGAGCACTGTCCCTGGCTTCTTTTTTTTGCTCAAGGCTAGCACTCTGCCACTTGAGCCACAGCGCCACTTCTGGCCGTTTTCTGTATATGTGGTGCTGGGGAATCGAACCCAGGGCCTCATGTATACGAGGCAAGCTCTCTTGCCACTAGGCCATATCCCCAGCCCAGCTTTTTTTTTTTTTTGCCAGTCCTTGGGCTTGGACTCAGGACCTGAGCATTGTTCTGGCTTCTTTTTGCTTAAGTCTAGCACTCTACCACTTGAGCCACAGCACCACTTATGGCTTTTTCTATGTATGTGGTGCTGAGGAATCAAACCTATGGCTTCATCTATACAAGGCAACACTCTACCATTAGGCCATATTCCCAGCCATTACAGTCTATTTTTTAAATTTAATTTTATTGTCAAGGTGATATACAGAGGTATTACAGTTACATACATAAGGTAGTGAGTACATTCCTTGTCAAACTTGTTATCCCTTCCTCCTTTTTTCTCCCACTTTCCTTCCCCCCACAATCTCCTCCTTTATACATTTTAAATATAAACGTCTCTGAAACCCAGTTATAGGAGGCCTCAGTGGTAGAGGAGGTGCTTAGCATATGTAATGCCTTGAATCCTATCCCCAGTACCCTACGTACCCCCCATTATTGTAATTATGGTAATTATGTTGTGATTGGAATGCTGGGGATAGTGGCAGTCACTACTATTTAAGCCACGCCTCCAACCCTTTTCATTGGTGACTTTCCAGATAGGGTTTCTCTTGGGCTTCCAGTTTCACTGTGGGTGACAAGCACATACCACTCTACCTAGCCAGTAGTTGAGATGGAGTCTCAAGAACTTTTGGCTGGGTGCTGGTGGCTCATGCTTATAATCCTAGCTACTCAGGAGGCTGAGATCTGAGGATTGTGGTTCAAAACCAGCCCAGGCAGGAAAGTCTGTGAGACTCTTATCTTTAATTGCCAGAAAAACCAGAAGTAGCACTGGCTCAAAATGGTAGCGCGCTACCCTTGCTACCCTTGAGCAAAAAGAGCTTAAGGACAGTGCCCGATCTCTGAGTTCAAGCTCTATAACTGACCAAGGGGGAAAAAAAAGAAATACAAGAGAATATTATTTGTTACACAACACTTAATATTTTCTGTAGTTTTTTTATAATATGTATGTAGAAGTAAAATATTGAACAACCCAGAGGATAGAATTAACATAAGATTTTTGGATTTTTCAAGAAGCAGTAGAAGTATTTTTTAAACATAGATTATAATAAGTCACAAGTGTACAAAATCAATGAGATAAATTCAGAAAGGTAGAACTAACCCCATTCATGCCAGTGAAAACATTCACTGTAAATGGACTAGGTGCAGGCAACTGGTAGGCTTTCATAGGCACACCTGGGTCCTAACATTGGTTAGGCTGGCACAGGAGAATGTTGAGTTTCAGGCCAGCCTGGGCTGCATAATGAAAGCGTGTCTCAAAAAGAAAAAGACATTGTCAAACTAGATAAAGAGGAAGAGGGCTAGGAAGGTGGCTTAGTGGTAGAGTGCTTGCCTAGCATGTATGAAGCCCTGGGTTAAATTCCTCAGTACCAAATCCACAGAAAAAGCCAGAAGTGGCGCTGTGGCTCTAGTGGTAGAATGCTAGCCTTGAACAAAAGAGGCTCAGGGAAAATGTCCAGGCCCTGAATTCAAGCCCCAGGATGGGCAAGAAAAAAGAAAAAAACAATGTAAAAATGTTTCTAGAATAGTAGAGGAATGTCACAATAACTTGAAGGAATTTTTCAACCAGAAAAGAACTCTGAAAAGCAAATATAACTAAAAAGACAAATCTTTCACACAGGTGTTAATGTGAGCAAGGAGACAGTATATCAAAAAGGATGATAATGATTTGTATAGTAGAGTTAACTAACTTGACCTAATTGGCATAGTTAGAGCACTACACCTAACAACTGCATGATACATTTCTGTTTGGTTTTGGTTTTGTTTTGCCCTGGCTGGCCTAGAACTCTTGATCTTCCTTCTCAGTCTTCCTATTGCTTGGATTTATAGGCATGTATACCACTAAATTTGATTTATAATGACTTGTTGTTGTTGTTCTCAGTTATGGGGCTTGAACTCAGGGTCTGGGCCCTGTCCCTGAGCTTTTTTTCTTCAAGGCTAGCACTCTACCAGTTTGAGCCACAATACCACTTCCAGTTTTCTGGTGGTTATTTGGAGATAAGAGCCACAAGGACTTTCTTACCCAGGCTGGCTTGGAACCAGGATTCTCAGACCTCTGCCTCCTGAGTAGCTAGAGTTACAGGTGTGAGCCACTGGTACCCGGCAACTTTATTATTTTTATTAGAGTATTTTTGGTTGGTCTCATTGCAATATTTTCATAAATGCATATAATGGACTTTGCTTAAATCTACCCCCTTTATTACTCTTTTTTTAACCCCCTACCTCTACCTTCTTAAACCATTTTAAGTTGTTTCATTATTCTAATTTTGATATATGAATATGAAGTACTTTGATATAGTCACCTCTGACTCAGTACATTTCTGTAAAAGTGCATTTAGAGCATCAGTCTAGCAAGAAAGAACTGGAAACTTGCTTTCATTTAAACTATGAGACAAGGAAAAAACAAGGAATACCTCATGATTCCTCTAGGAATATCTCGCTGAGTAGGAAACACTGTAATAATACTGTTGTTTTATAGCTTATTGTTCTTCAACTAAGAAGCAGGTTATAGACAGAAAATGTTTGCCTCTATCTCTTTTAACATGGCTGGGATTTCCAGATAATAATCTGGAATTGGATTAACAAAGTGACGGACATAAATCATTGTAGAGTTTTTAAAAGGAGCTCCTGAGTGCTGCTAGACTTTTTAATACAAACCAAATGTGTTTCTAGCTCATACTCTGTTAACATAAATATACTTGAATTTCATAGCCAGGTACTGGCAGCTCACACCTATAATCCTAGCTACTCAGGAGACAGATCTGAGCTTCGAGGTTTGAAACCATCTTAACAGGAAGGTTAACAAAAAAAAAGCCAGAAGTGGAGCTGTGGCTCAAGTAGTAGAGTGTCGTCAGCCTTTGGGCAGAAAAAGCTAAGAGACAGTGCACAGGCCTGAGACCAGAACTGGTATACATGTGCACATGCAAACACATGTATGTCTAATCTTTAAAAATTTGAGTAAAATTTCCTCTACTACTTTTTCTTTTTTTTTTTTTTTTTAGCAAATTGGCATTATCTTATGTGAGTTTTTTGTTATTTTAGAATACTTAGTTATAGGTTAGCACATTACAGATACAATTCCTCTTAGCCTATCCAAGTAAGTGAGATGGAACAGCTTATATTACTTAGCACCATTTTTGAGGTTTCCCAGGTCTTTGAAAGCTTTTTTATTAGCATATATTAAATGGAATATTATGAATGTTCTAAAACGTCTTCAGTTCTCATTGATATTATATAGACAAATAATGTCTATTTGGGGAAGGAGGAGAATACTAGATTTTGAACTCAGGACTCTGCACCTGGTAGGCAGACACTATTCACTTGAGCCATGATTCCATACCTTTTCCTTCTGTTAATTTTGAGATAAGGTCTCACTTCTCACCCCACCATAGTTAGGACATGTCACCAAACTTAACTATTGATTGAGATGAGGGCCTCAGGAACTTTTTATTAGTCAGGCCTCAAACTTATGTCCTCCCAATTTTCTTCACCTCTCTTAAGTAGCTAAGGATTATTGGCATGAACCACCAATACCCAGGAAGTACTGTCTTAATTAAAACCACAATTCTACTTTTTTTTTTCTTTTTTTCCAGTCCTGGGGCTTAAACTTAGGGCCTAGGCACTGTCTGTGAGCTTCTTTTACTCATGGCTAGCACTCTACCACTTGAGCTACAGTGCCACTTCCAGCCTTTTCTCTTTATGTGGTACTTAGAAATTGAACCCAGGCTTCATGCATGCTAGGAAAGCACTCTACACTAAGCCACATTCCCAGCCCACAATTTTACAGTTCTTAAAACCAATGTCATGTGTCCACTCTATTCCTTGGGGTTCTTCCAGGATTCACTTCTCTACTGAGGGGAAATTGTCAGTTCTTTTGTTGTCTCTTCAAAAAATATACCCAGTTGTTCCCATCAGTCTCAGTGCATTTCAGGTTATTAGAATTAAAGTATTTGAGCTATAAGATGCCTTAAGTCCTGTAACTAGGAAGAAACGAGTCACTGTCCTTTGTCATCTTCATCGGTTATACTTTAGTAACTAGAATCCTATTTGCCTAAATCTTTTGACACTGAAACTTAGCAGATCAGCAGTTATTACAGTTGTTAGTTACTCTGATAATTAAGTTTGTATAAATTCAATCTTGGTCAAATTTCCCAAAATTTCTGTCAACCCAGCAAAGGTTAGACTTGACAGCTGTCAAATCTTTTTTCTTTTCTTTTTTAACCAGTCCTGGGGCTTGGGACTCAGGAACTGAGCACTGTCCCTGGCTTCTATTTGCTCAAGGCTAGCACTCTACCTCTTGAACCACAGCATCACTTCCAGCTTTTTCTGTTTATGTGGTGCTGAGGAATCAAATCCAGGACTTCATGCATGCTAGGCAAGCACTTTACTGCTAAGCCACATTCCTAGCCCCTGCCAAGTGTCTAAAAGCATTAATACTTATGGGTTGTATATTTGTAGTGGTAGAGTGCTTGCCTTGCATGCATGAAGCCCTGGGTTCGATTCCTCAGCACCATATAAACAGAAAAGGCCCAAAGTGGTGCTGTGGCTCAAGTGGTAGAGTGATAGCCTTGAGCAAATAGAAGCCAGGGACAGTGCTTGGGCCCTGAGTCCTAAGCCCCAGGACTGACAAAATCAAAACAAAACAAAACAAAATGTATCAACCTGAAGGTGTGGCTCAAATGATATAGAAGCCACCTGTGAGTGAACAGGTTTGAGTGAGAGTATAAGGTCCTTAGTTGAAGCCCCAGTGCCAACACCAAAAAAAAAAAAAAAAAAAAAGTATAGGTGGGGGGCTGGGAATATGGCCTAGTGACAAGAGTGCTTGCCTCATATACATGAAGCCCTGGGTTCAATTCCCCAGCAACACATATATAGAAAATGGCCAGAAGTGGCGCTGTGGCTCAAGAGGTAAGAGTGCTAGCCTTGAGCAAAAAGAAGCCAGGGACAGTGCTCAGGCCCTGAGTCCAAGCCTCAGGACTGGCACACACAAAAAAAAGTATAAGTGGTACACACCTATAATCCCAACATTTTGTGGATTGTATTAGAATGATTATTATTAAGGCCATGCTAGGCTAGATAAAGACCCTGTCTCATACAAAGCAGCATCAAAAGGCTGCAGTATTAAAAAGAGAAAAAAAATTAATGCATGTGTTATGCCCTTTCCTCTCTAGAAGGCATTATTTGCAACAATATGAAATATAGTATGTATTCCTCTATATTTCTATAAAATAGCAGTTCTACTTTAATTTCAGGACGGTTATTCCACATAATTCTTTTTTTCTTCCTCTCTAGACTTCTCCAGAGACCCCTGGGACAGTAGGTGGTGTGCAAAGCTCTATTGTGTTGCTTTCCTGCATTTTTGTTGTTGCTGTTGCCTTCCTGCTTTTTTTTTTTTTTTAATACATTTTTGGGCCTGCGTTGGCTGCTCCTTTCTCTGCCACTTGAAACTAAGCCCTGCATGTCTTGTCATTATCTGAGGGTCCATGACAACCTTTCATTTCAGTCTGTAGATGTACTGTCTCAATTACGTTTCATGTCAAATACTTTGTATCAGGATTATTTCTATAGCAATGCCATGATAGACAGACTAGAATCTCACTTCGGTTCTTCAGAACATTTCTTTCCATTTTAAAACATGCTTTTTCTACTGCAACCCTGTGCCCCACTTCAGTCACCTTCCAGTGTGCCCAAGACTATCTAAGCTCCTTTTTATGAAGGCAGAAAATCTGATAAATAGATACAAGTAAGGTGTCAACACTTGAAGAATTACTCATCCCTGAACTATCTAAATCCTGAAAAGGGCAGGAGAAGGTAATATTTAACAGAATAAGGCCTCACTGACGCTGGAATTCCTTGCTTCAGTGATCAGAGAACTCATGTATATTGAGAAGATACCTACCTTCTGTGTGTGCATGTGTATGTATATGTTTGTGTGTGCGTGTGTACCTTTGAACAATTTTGGCCTGAACCAATCCATTTTGTCCTAAAATGATGTCAGTTTGGTTTGATTTCTTTTTTCTTTTCTTTTTTTTTTTTTTCTTTTTGGCCAGTCCTGGGCCTTGGACTCAGGGCCTGAGCACTGTCCCTGGCTTCCTTTTGCTCAAGGCTAGCACTCTGCCACTTGAGCCACAGCGCCACTTCTGGCTGTTTTCTGTATATGTGGTGCTGGGGAATCGAACCCAGGGCCTCATGTATACGAGGCAAGCTCTCTTGCCACTAGGCCATATCCCCAGCCCCTGGTTTGATTTCTTTAGTTATTTATCTCTTATGGATTTTGATGTTTGATCTATCTGATGTCAAGGAGTCTGACTGTCTGCATGTTTGTTTATCATTGTCCTGATCCCTTCCAACTACCACAGGAAAAGAGGGGAAGACTGTTTTAGAGATTATGCTGAAGTAATAAGTTATTGTCTTCTCTCTGTAACAGAAGAAGCAGACCAGCCCACTGGAGATCCAAGCATGGTCATAGACAGTGTAGAAGCTGGAGACACAACGCCTCCAACCAAAAGAAAAAGCAAGTTCTCAGGTTTTGGCAAGATCTTCAAGCCCTGGAAATGGAGGAAAAAAAAAAGTAGCGATAAATTCAAAGAGACATCAGAAGGTGAGAGAGTAAGAAGTAATTTATGTATTTTGAGTTGCAGAATTTCCTCTTTTTTTCTTTACTGTTTCTTGGGTTTTGAGGCAAGATCTTAATACATATCCCAGGCTGGCCTCAAATTTTCCAGCCTTGGCCTCCCAAGTACTGAGATGATTGGCATATGCCATCATCTCTGACCCTAGGGTTCTCTTAATTTAGAAGCATGTAATTTTTTCATAGGTTCTAAAAAAGGGCTATACTATACCTCCTTATTTGGATAATTTAGTCTTTTAGAATTTAAACAGACAAATGGTCAATCACTGAGCCTTATATTCTGTAGCCTCATTCCTAGGTTTGACTTTTCAGTGGCTGGGCTGGGAATAGTGGTACATGTTTGTACTCTTAGCACTCTACTTCCAGTACTCAGAGACAAGAGAATCTTAAAGACAGGGCAACTAGTAATGAAATTCTGTCTTTAAAAAAAAAAAAAAAAGCAAATCTGTTCAGTGGTGCAGTGGATTTCTTGCACTGAGAAAATAAGATATAAGGTACCAGAAATGGAAGTGTGTCTCAAGCAGTAGACTGTCAGCCTTGAATGAAAAAGCCCGCTCAGAGCTGTGAAGCCCTGAGCTTAAGCCACAGTACATGCACCAAAATAATAACAACAATAATGATGATGGTGATGTGCACCTTTTCTTTTTGCCAGTCCTGGGGCTTGAACTCAGGGCCTGAGCACTGTCCCTGGCTTCTTTTTGCTCAAGGCTAGCACTCTACCACTTGAGCTACAGCACCACTTCTGGATTTTTCTATATATATGGTGCTGAGGAATTGAACCCAGGGCTTCATGTATACAAGGCAAGCACTTTACCACTGAGTCATATTCCCAGCCCCCATGTGCACCTTTTCTGTTTTGCCCACTTCCTATCAATACAGACTTTATCCATACAACCCTTATTATTAAAATTTCAATTAGGTTCCTTTATGTAAGAGTTCTTCCTTTTAAAAATGATACTTCCCCAATAGGATAATCTATAATAGAAATCAAAGTCTTGTTTGTTTTTGTTTTTAATGCCGGGAGCAGAAACCAGGGTGTCACATATACTAGGCAAGTACTCTACCACTGCCTTATATCCCCAGGACCAGAAATTAAGCTTTTTAGTTTGAAATTAGTTTTTGTTTAGTTCCTGTACTAAGAATGGAAGGAATTTGAATAATTTATTCTTTACCTGTGGATTTATAATGCTAAGAATAATGTTTACATTTCAAGTACTGCATTTCTGAGTGATTTTTAATTCAATGTTAGTTTTAGAGCGAAAAATATCTATGCGAAAACCAAGAGAAGAGCTGGTTAAAAGAGGAGTTCTCTTGGAAGATCCTGATCAGGGTGAGTTTCCAATGAATAGTATATGCCTATCTCTGTGCACTGTCTTTGATTGGATTTAAAGAGCATTTGAATTTTCTTTCTGTTATTTCTGTAGTTAGGTGGGTGGGATTTTAAAAATAACTATTTTTAGGGGTGCCAGTGGCTCATGCTTGTAATCCTAGCTACTCAGGAGGTTGAGATGTGAGGATCACGTTTCAAAGCCAGCCTGGGCAGCAAAGCCTGTGAAACTATCTCCAATTAACCATCACCAACAAAATAGTTTCCTGTACCTTCTCAAGTGTCTGTCTGTCTTAGGTTTTTATCTCTGAAATAGAGTGGTTGGTGAAGGATCCTTGGGGAGACCATTTTTTGTGTATCTCCACATCATCAGCTTCATGCCAGCTTCAGCAGCTGGTATTACTTCCTTCTTTTGATCACATTTGTTTCCCTGCCCTTATTTTCTGTTATCAAGATGATAGCTTGAGATCAATTGCAATATTCATTGCTGGTTTAGTAGCTGTTTTTTTTTTTTTTTTGGTTTGTTTTTTAAGAGGTGATGAGGGGTGCTGGGAATATGGCCTTGATATACATGAAGTCCTGGGTTCAATTCCCCAGTACCACATATACAGAAAATGGCCAGAAGTGGTGCTGTGGCTCAAGAGGTAGAGTGCTAGCCTTGAGCAAAAAGAAGCCAGGAACAGTGCTCAAGCCCTGAGTCCAAGGCCCAGGACTGGCCAAAAAAAAAAAAAAAAAAAAGAGGTGGTGAGGGGTGTTGTTTTTTCTGTGTTTTTTTTTTTTTTTTTTTTTTTTTGTCGGTTTTGGGGCTTGAACTCAGGGCCTGGACGTTGTCCCTGAGCTCCTCAGCTCAAGGCTAGCACTCTACCACTTGAGCCACAGCACCACGGTTTTCTGGTGGTTAATTGGAGATAAGAGTCTCATGGACTTTCCTGTCGGGGCTGGCTTGAACCAATATACTCAGATCTCAGTCTCCTGAGTAGCTAGGATTACAGGTGTGAGCCACTGGTACCTGACTCTCATTTCACTTTTGCAGTAACATATTAATTTTGCATAATTGTCATCTTGCTCCCTCCCATTTTCAAAAGAAGTTGGCAGATGACTTTAAAAGTATATTTCAGGGCTGGGAATATGGCCTAGTGGCAAGAGTGTTTGCTTCGTATACATGAAGCCCTGGGTTCAATTGCTCAGCACCACATATATAGAAAAGGGCAGAAGGGACGCTGTGGCTCAAGTGACAGAGCTAAGAAGCCAAGGACAATGCTCAGGCCCCAAGTTCAAGGCCCAGGACTGGCCAAAAAAAAAAAAAAAGTACATTTTCATTTGTTACTTAGATTCTTCAGAACTTTTAGCCCAAACTCTACCTCTTGGGACTCCTTTAAAAATGACTGATTTCCTAGCAGTGGGTGATAGGTCCAGGGTGAGAGGGACTGATCCATGAGAACTCAGTGAACTAACTCAATAAGGTGTCAAGAGACACTCAAAAGAGTCTCATTAGGGGAAAAAGAACTACTGCCCGTTGCCATATGACTTGGAGAAATGAGACAGTGCTTTCAGTATGTAAGTTTCATATTTTCAGCTCCATTGTTGAAGCATCTAGGAAACTTCTGCAGGACAGGGAATGTTTGTTTAGTTTCTTCATGAAAGAATTTCACTTCGGTTCTTATAAACACTGGGTTACAGGTCTTCCCACATCCTCCAGTCTAGTGATCATCCTTGCAGTTTGGCCTGTAAGAAACTTTCATATATATCATGTTTGCCATTGATTGACCCATCCTTTGTACCCATTGCTGTCTACCCCTAGTGCCCTCAGTCACCCACTGCTAGTTTTCATGTGCATTAGAGCAGTAGCTCATTATTATTTTCCCTGTTCCAGTCACTGTCTGCAATCCATCCTCCTCACCTCCTCGCAACTTTCACAGCTAACCTTCTATGAAATAGATCAAGTCATTGCCTCTGTACTACTTCAGATTCTTTGGCTTTGATTTGCCAGTCAGGCTTGAACTCAGGGCCTGGGCACTGTCCTTGAGCTTCTTTTGCTCAAGGCTTGCATTCTACCACTTGAGCCAAAGTACCACTTCCAGCTTTTTCTGTTTATGTGGTACTGAGGAATTGAACCCAGGGCTTCATGCATGCTAGGCAAGCACTGTACCACTACGTGACATTCCCAGTCCTTCTTTGGATTCTTGATTCATATAGAACTCATTTTCATCTCCTTTACATAGTGTTTGATATTCTTCATAGCTTGGCTTTTGCTTGGCTTTCTAGTCCAACCTATAAACATTTCTCCTTTCAAATAAACTAATTATCAGTCCTCCATGTGAAATTTCACACTTTACACATATTCTTCCTTCTTAATTGTCTTCCATCAGTGTAGTGTGTTTTTAGTCTTCTTCTAGAACCCAGTTTAGTCATCAGTTTCTGTGAAGCTTTTTCAAACCCATTCCCACCCTAGGAGAATCATTTCTTCATTCCTTATCATAGCTTCTAACATTTAGCATTGTAATTTCTTATGTATAATAACTTTGTTATTTATTTGTTGTGTTCATGTAGCAAGCTACTTAATATACAACGGGAATAGATGTTTATAGAAAGTAGGAATTATATATTTTTATTATTACTAGAACAATCCAGATAATGTAGATATAAAGAAAACAGGAAGGAGGCAAGAGAGTAAGAAAGGTTAGACACCAGCAACTCTTCTTGTTTGACTATGCCAAGTCCATCAGTTTAATTCTTTTCTCCTTGTTTTGGTAGGTGGTGAGGATCCAGAAAAGTTGGGCCATGACATATTAAAGAATGGCCATACCACCCACATAGGGAGTACCAGATCTTCTAGTCTAGTAGAAGAAGAGGCAGTAAGAATATCAAGTCTTAGAGATCCTACTCCAGAAGAAGACCCAAAGAAACGACTAGGTAAAACTGGATTGGGGGGATGGGTGTCTTATTTTATAGTCCAAGCTGGCCTTGAACTATAATCCTCCTGCCTTAGCCTATCAAGGGCTTGCCACCATACAAAAATTGTATTTTTGATCTTAAGAGCCATGAACTACTTACTCTCATGTACTTTGGGGTTCTGGGAAAACAGGGAGAGGGGCTGGGAATGTGGCTTAGTGGTAGAGTGCTTGCCTAGCATGCATGAAGCCCTGCGTTCAATTCCTCAGTACCATATAAACAGAAAAAGCCAGAAGTGGTGCTGTGGCTTAAGTGGTAGAGTGCTGCTAGCCTTGAGCAAAAGCAGCTGAGGGACAGTGCCAGGCCCTGAGCTTAAGCCCCAAGACTGACCAAACAAAACCACACAAAAAATAAGAACAGGGAGCAATAAAATTTAAGAGTCAGTTATCTTCTTTAGAAACTACTTACCGATATACAATTTAAAGCAGAATACTCCTCCCTCTAAATTTTTATATTCACAGAATACATAAATATGTGATTGCTAAAGAGGAAAATATTATTAAATATCAGATTCCTGTGGGACTTTTTTCTTTTGGCAATACTGGGAACTCAAGGCCTCATATTTGCTAGGCAGGCACTGTAGGACACATGTTCTATCCAAGAAATTTTGATATATCTTCTCAGTAGCATGCCTGTGGTGTGAAGAATCACTACTATCCTGTGCCTCTTAATGACATTCCTTACGAATGCTAAGGGTGGCAAATGTTGTGAACTAAGCCTGTAAATCTATAAATTAAATAATCTATGCAGTTGACCAGCAATCCATAGATGTGTTATATTTTTCAGGCTTTTGTGTTACTCTCACCTCCTTTTTAAATGCTATCTTTCATTACACAGGCTCAACTGGAAGCCAGCCTAATTCTGAAGCAGAGTCTATTCCTGAGAATGTTCCCAAACAGCCTTTACTTCCCCCTAAAAGACCCTTGTCCTCTTCTCACGAAGCAAGTGAAGGACAAGCAAAAGACATTTGTGGCAGCACAGCCAGATCCATCTCCTCCACCCCTGCCTCCACCACCACCATAGCGCCTGGTGCCACTACTGCTGCCACAAACCTAGTAAAGACTGTCAGTTCTTTTGCTTCTCCTTCCCCAGTACCCAGGACTCTGCCTGCTTCTCCTGTTAATACTACTCTTGCCCCTAGCCTTACGAATATGGTTCCTGCCAAGCAGCCCCCAATCCCTCCACCAAAACCAGCTCACAGAAATAGCAACCCTGTCATTGGTAAGTCTCCAGACTTTGATGTTTGGGGTTTACTTTAGGATGCTTATTTTAGGGGGTAACTAGTACAATACTGATTTGGTCTATGCAAAAGTTTTCTATATCTTGTTCCTTTGAATATCTCCCATACGGCCATGAATGGAAACATCACCAAAATTAAGTTCAGATTTGAGATTCAAATCTATTTTCCTGTGATAGTATTTCAGAATACTGTATATAGTTGGAGGACTGGATATGTGAAGACCATAATATAGTGACCTGCATAGAATTATCTGTGACATTTACTGAAAAAATTAAAATGATACCACAAATTATAATGGGCAAAACAAACCTCAAATAAAAAGTTGGGGTTTAGGAGGGAGGCGGTAACAAACAGTACAAGAAATGTACCCAAGGCCTAATGTATGAAACTGTAACCTCTCTGTACATCACTTTGACAATAAGAAAAAAAAAAAAGTTGGGGTTTATAAAACATCTACTTTGAACTACCAATGCTTTCCTTAAATGTAAACAAGTCTAATAGATAAAAAGATGATTTTGTAGATGCCTGTATAATTTAGGATTTCATACTTGGCATTGTAGCTTTGTGAGAATTGCAGAAGGTATTATTTAAATTGTCCTGATAAAATCATGTTTTATCCTCAGAGAGTTAAGAATGCTACTCTTACATTAAAGTAAGTGATCATAAAGAAAACAAAGTTAATGAGTAAATTTCATGGGTTGAGTAAATTTTTTTTTCATTTACCTGAAGTCTTGTTCAGGTCTCTTTTGTTTATGTAAGTATGTGCCATCTTAGAGGAATTTTCCAAGAAAAGAAAGGTCAAGAGGGTAAGCTAATGCATGTTTCAGAGGTAGTGAGAATTCAGTTTCTCAGAAAAATGATACTAAGCTTATTATTGCTTAAAGTTCTTGCTTTTCATTGAATGATGAAAAAAAATGTGCTCATTAAAAATCTAATACTATCAAGTTGGGTGGAGCAACTAACCCTGCAAAACTAGTTTAGAATATATTGTATGACAGGTTGGAGTAGCTTGATAAAAACAGGATGAAGATTAGTGTTGTTATCACCACTTCGGATGGATAATGTCTTGTTGACTTGTCTCTGAGGAATGTGAGGAGCTTTCACATACCTATTTTCAAAACTACTTTTTGCCATAGGAAACTGATTTTATCTGTTGTATACTAGAGCAATTAGAACATGGCGCTGTTGTGACTCATGCAAGGTTGGAGTTAGGGAGAGACAGAAACTCAGCTCTCAGCTCCAGATTTCCGTTCTTTTTCTCTACACTAGCATTCTCAAAGTATTGTCTAGAATTTTTAATGGAAAGCTACCATATGACAGAATTTTCAGCTTTTTTTTTTCTGTTTTCTTTATACCAACATAAAGTTATAAGTCTATCTATTGTCAAAGCGATGAAATAAGATATTAGTTTTCCAGCCTGGAAACAGCAGTTTATACTTCTATTCATTAGGCCTTCTACTTGAATAATTGTAAATTTCATTGTTGTTGTTGGTCATGGGGCTTGAACTCTGGGCTTCAGTGCTGTCCCTGAGCTCTTCAGCTCAATGTTCTACCACCTGAGCCACAGCACCACTTCTGGTTTTCTGGTGCTTAATTGGAGATAAGAGTCTCACAGACTGTCTTTTAACTGCCATCCTCACATCTCAGCCTCCTGAGTAGTTTAGGCATGAGCCACCAGTGCCCAGCTTGTAAAATTTTCTTATGATGAGATGTCAGTTATGAAATTTTATAATTTGCCTGGAAGATTAAGACTGAATTCACTCTGATTTCAGTCCTGTGCTGGCCCCTCAATACACTATAAAGCTATGCTCACTTGAATTGTTGCACTCTTTTCCAGCTGAACTATCCCAAGTCATAAACAGTGGCACATTGTTATCAAAACCATCCCCACCCTTACCACCTAAGAGAGGCATTCCATCAACTGTGGTACCCACCCCAGAGTCTACTGCTACCATCGCCAGCAAAACACCAAGTGATCAGAGAGAGAAGAATGCATCATCCATGAGCTCCGAACCACTGCTAATGGTCCCACCCTCCTCCCCATCTCCTCCACTGCCTACTCATATACCTCCAGACCCCCCACGGTCTCCACCATTCCCTGCTAATAAGACTTTTCAAATTGTGCCAGAAGTTGAGTGTTCGCCTTCTTTAGATCTGTCCCAAGAGGTTCCCCAGCAGGAAGACCAGAAAAATGAAGTCCCCAAGAGGACAGTGGACCAGAAATTTGAGGAGTCCCATATACCCTCTAGGCTGCCCCCAGTCCCACTACATATTCGAATTCAGCAAGCCCTGACGAGTCCCCTTCCTGTGACTCCTCCCCTGGAGGGCTCTCACAGAGCTCACTCATTGCTCTTCGAGAGCAGTGATAACTTTCCTGAGGACAGCAATACCCTGGGTCGGACCAGATCACTTCCTATCACTATTGAAATGCTGAAAGTGTGAGTGTCTTTAATGCTTGCCTCTTGTTTTTCTTTACCATAGGTAGCCCTAACTGGAAAAAAATAGTTAGAAAATAAGTTTGAATTTAAAGTGTACAAAGAGGGGCTGGGGATATGGCCTAGTGGCAAGAATGCCTGCTTCATATACATGAGGCCCTGGGTTCGATTCCCCAGCACCACATATACAGAAAATGGCCAGAAGTGGCGCTGTGGCTCAAGTGGCAGAGTGCTAGCCTTGAGCAAAAAGAAGCCAGGGACAGTGCTCAGGCCCTGAGTCCAAGCCCAGGACTGGCCAAAAAATAAAAATAAAATAAAAAATAAAGTGTACAAAGAATATTCTGCTAAAAGGGATAGGTTCTTTGCTAGGCGCCAGTGGCTCACATCTGTAAATCATGACTACTCAGAAGGCTGAGCTCTGAGGATTGTGGTTCAAAGCCATCCCAGGCATGAAACTCATATCCATTTAATTAGCAAAAGGCCAGAAATGGAGCTGTGACTCAAGTGGTAGAGCTTTGAGGCACAAAGCCCAGGGACAGCACCCAGGCCCTGAGTTCAAGCCCCAGGACCTACACCAAAATGTTTTTCATACGTTTTTTTTTTTTTTAATTTGGACTTTTTTATCCTGCTGGATTTTTTTGTGGCCATTATAAAAGTTTATTATGTAACCAAATGTTGGATATGAAAATGTACATGTACATTACTTCCTAGTAAGACAAACCCTTGGGAGAGAGGACTTGCTAAACCGTCATTATTTAAACTTATTTTAAGGCTTCTAACATGATGGTACTGTTTCCTTGTGTTGCCAACATTCCAATATTCTTCTGTTGCCCACTGATGCCATCTCCACACACTGATCTCTCACAAGATTCATAAAGGGACCAAATCTCCACTGCATTCCTTAGACATGTCTACTACCATTTAATTTCTTTTCTCTTTTTTCTGCTTTTTTTGCAGATGATGATGCTTGAACTCTAAGCCTGGGTGCTTTCCCTGAGCTTTTAAGCTCAAGGCTAGCTAGCACTATACCACTTTGAGCCATAGTGCCACTTCTGGTTTTCTGGTGGTTAATTAGAGATAAGAGTCTCAGGAACTTTCCTGCCCAGACTGACAGTCGCTAGGATTATAGGTGTGAGCCAGTGGCACCTGTTGAAAGATTCTTATCTCCAATAAGCTAAGCTGGAAGAAATACTATGGGGCTCATGTGGTGGAGCACTAGCCTTTAACAAGCCCTGAATTCAAGCTGGAGGACCAGCCCCCCATCCCCCAAAAAAGATGATTAAAGTTAAGGGGAGGGATTTATAATTTTTTTAGATATTTCACTACTTTGTCTTGCGTTTCCATGCTCATTGTTTTTGAAAATAAAATTATGTTAATTTGTTAGTCCAGACGATGAAGAAGAGGAGCAAACCTGCCCATTGGCATTTGTTGAAGATACAACATCTACCTCAGCTATTCCTAAATTACCACAATGTCTCCAAGAGGAAGAAGAAGAAAAAGAGAGTGACTCAGATTCAGAGGGTCCCATTCAGTACCGAGATGAAGATGATGAGGATGAAAGCCATCAAAGTAAGAAAGAGGAGAAACAGCAAAAGAAACAGTCCTGTTACAGCTAAAGCTATATACTGGTCTTAGCAAGTACAAGATAGATGAAAACGGGCCCTTCTTCCAGTCTTCCAGATGTTGGAAGCTCTACAGAATAGCATCTCCTGCTGTTATACCTTTGTTGAAACAAGCCACAAGTGAGAGCCACAAAGATTTGGTTATTCAAAAAAAATATTTTTATTTTATTTTTTTCCCCCAAAGCTGAGTACCAAACTCAGGGCCTTACACTTGCTAGGCAAGTGCTCTTCTGCTGAGCTAAATCCTCAGCCCCTCAAAAAAAATTTTATAGGCTAGTAATGTGGCTTAATGGTGGTAGAGTGCTTGCCTAGCATGCCTGAGGCCCTGGGTTCAATTCCTTAGCACCACATAAACAGAAAAAGCCAGAAGTAGCGTTTTGCCTAAAGTGATAGAGTACTGGTTCAAGCCCCAGGACTGGCAAAAAAAAAAAAAACTTCTTTTTTTAACTTGAAAACTGTTCACCCACATGTGAGGATATAGATGAGTCACAACGCACATAGTTAGCATGCACAAGGCCTTGGATTTAATCCACCAAAAAAATAAATAAATAAATGAGTGATAGATATTAGAGAATATGGAGTAGAGGAAAACTGGTACACTAGTTAAATTGAAAAGACAGAAGTGATGCTTTGCTTCAATATAATGAACTTATTGATTGTTATAGGGCAAAGAAAAGAAAAACCAAAAGCTATTCATATCTATAAATCTTTGTGAATAATGGTGTTCTGATTCAAGAAGTAGAAATGCAGCTTTGAAATTATACATTAAGAAGAAGCTGGGGTGGGAATGTAGCCTAGTGGTAAAGTGCTTGCCTAGCATGCATGAAGACATGGGTTTGATTGCACAGCATCACATACACAGAAAAAGCCAGAAGTGGCACTGTGTCTCAAGTGGTAGAGTGCTAGCCTTGAGCAAAAAGTGCTCAGGCCCTGAGTTCAAGCCCCAGGACTGGCCAAAAAAAAGTAGAAGCTGGGCTCCAGTGGCTCACATCTGTAATCCTAGTTTCTCAGGAGCCTGAGATCTGAAGTAGAAGTGTGACTCAACTGATAGAATACCAGCCTGGGGCAAAAAAGCTAAGGGACAGCACCAAGGCCCTGAGTTCAAGTACCACTACTGGCACATATACATGCAGAAGAGAGCTGGGAATGTGGCCTAGTGGTAGAGTGCTTGCCTAGCATGCATGAAGCCTTGGGTTCAATTCCTCAGTACCACATACACAGAAAAGCCAGAAATGGTGCAGTGGCTCAGGTGGTAGATTGCTAGTCTTGAGCAAAAGAAGCCAGGGACAGTGCTCAGGCCCTGAGTTCAAGCCCCAGGACTGGCTAGCACTCTGCCACTTGAGCCACAGCGCCACTTCTGGCCGTTTTCTGTATATGTGGTGCTGGGGAATTGAACCCAGGGCCTCATGTATACGAGGCAAGCACTGTTGCCACTAGGCCATATCCCCAGCCCTGACTTCCATTTTTTAAAAAAAGATTATGGGGTGTGTTAGTCTGAAAGCTTTTAAACTTTAATTCTGATGCCAGCCCTATGCCTAGATCTCTCTCCTCTAACAACTTTAAAAAGGAAAATCTAAAAGGCTGGAGGAAGAGGGGAGAAGGTTCTTTGCCTGTCTTGAGTCCATCTTGCTAATAAGATTTTTGGATAGCTGTAGTTTTCCCACCTCCTCCTGTGTTTAACCGAATTATTTTATATTATTTTATTTTATTTTATTTTTGGTCAGTTTTGGGGTTTGAGCTCTGGACCTAAGCATTGTCCCTGAGCTCTTAAGCTCAAGGCTAGTGCTTTACCACTTTGAGTCACAGAGCCACTTCTGGTTTTCTGGTTATTAATTGGAGATAAGAGTCTCATGGCCTTTCTTGCCCAGGCTGGCTTTGAACTGTGATTCTTAGATCTCAGCCTCCTGAGTAGCTAGGATTACAGACATGAGCCATTGGTGCCTGGCTTAAAAAATTTGTTGTTGTTCTTTTTTTCTTTGGTGTGGGAGAGTTAGGGCTTGAACTCAGGGCCTGGGCACTGTCCTGGCTTCCTTTTGCTCAAGGCTAACTAACACTCTACCAATTAAGCCACAGGGCCACTTCTGGCTTTTTCTGTTTATGTGGTACTGAGGAATCAAACCCAGGGCTTTATGCATGCAAGGCAAGCACTCTACCACTAAGCTATATTCCCAGCCCTCCTGAGCTTCTTTTACGCAAGGCTATCACTCTACCACTTGAGCCACAGCAGCACTTTTGTTTTTGTTTTTTTTGTGTGTTTTTTTTGTTTTGTTTTGTTTTGTTTTGTTTTGCCAGTCCTGGGGCTTGGACTCAGGGCCTGAGTACTGTCCCTGGCTTCTTTTTACTCAAGGCTAGCTCTCTGCCACTTGAGCCACAGCGCCACCTCTGGCCGTTTTCTGTATATGTGGTGCTGGGGAATTGAACCCAGGGCTTCATGTATGGGAGGCAAGCACTCTTGCCACTAGGTCATATCCCCAGCCCTATTTCTTTCTTTATTTTTTTTGGCCAGTCCTGGAGCTTGGGCTCTGGGCCTGAGCACTGTCCCTGGCTTTTCTTTTCTTTTTTCTCAAGGGTAGCACTCTGCCACTTGAGCCACAGCGCCACTTCTGGCCGTTTTCTGTATATGTGGTGCTTGGGAATTGAACCCAGGGCTTCATGTACAGGAGGCAAGCACTCTTGCCACTAGGCCATATCCCCAGCCCCCACAGCACCACTTTTGGCGTTTTCTGTTTATGTGGTACTGAGGAATTGAACCCAGGGCTTCATGCATGCTAGGCAAGCACTCTATCACTAAGCCATATTCCCAGCCCTATCTAATTAATTTTGTTGGTATTAGAGATTAAACCTAGGAAATTATGGTTGCTAGACAGTACTCTACAACATGATCTACCTCCAATGTCCTGACTGAATCATAAGCCAAGTGAGAAGCTGGATGTTATATTCATTCAGATTCTTGCCTTACTCCACCTTAAGTTAGGCTAGGCTTCATACTTCTTCATTTTGTTCTCCTGCTTATGTACAGGTGCTCTGGCCAACAAAGTGAAGAGGAAGGACACACTGGCAATGAAGTTGAACCACAGACCCAGTGAACCAGAGTTGAGCTTGAATTCTTGGCCTCATAAAAGCAAGGAGGAGTGGAATGAAATAAGGCACCAGATTGGGAACACATTGATCCGGTAGGCCTTTGCTTATTAGGAGGACTGAGTTTGATTATGCTGGCATGTGTGTTTGACACTTTGTGGGAGATAATTTATTTACCATCTTTTTAAGAGGTACAGTTTTTTTTTTTAAACTCCATACTGGATACCACTGTATAGATTCTTAAGAATTTGGAAGTTTAGGAATTAGATGTAATTGAGTAAGATACATAGTTTTGCAAAAGTTCATAAAGAAGTCAGGATAGTTCCTTGGGACATTAGGAGGCCTCTGCTGTCGCTATTTTTTTGTTGTTTTTTTATTTTTATTTTGATTGATTGATTGCCAGTCCTGGGGCTTGGACTCAGGGCCTGAGTACTGTCCCTGGCTTCTTTTTGCTCAAGGCTAGCACTCTACCACTTGAGCCACAGCATCACTTCTGGCTTTTTCCACATATGTGGTGCTGAGGAATCAAAACCAGGGCTTCATATATATGAGGCGAGCACTTTACCACTAAGCCATATTCCCAGCCCCTACTGTCACTTTTTTTAATCCAGTTGCTGAACCATGAAGTGCCAGCCCAATTGTCCACACTCCTTATTTTTTAATTTTGCATATTTCACATGTTATGTAACTGCTCCCTTTCAAAATGTTAGTGTAGTTTTTAAATCAGCATAGGAAACTAAGTGCTGGCCAGTTTCCTGCATATGTAACACTCATTATTAAGAGTCCAGATGAGGGGCTGGGGATATAGCCTAGTGGCAAGAGTGCCTGCCTCGGATACACGAGGCCCTAGGTTCGATTCCCCAGCACCACATATACAGAAAACGGCCAGAAGTGGCGCTGTGGCTCAAGTGGCAGAGTGCTACCCTTGAGCAGGAAGAAGCCAGGGACAGTGCTCAGGCCCTGAGTCCAAGGCCCAGGACTGGCCAAAAAAAAAAAGAGTCCAGATGAGCACTGGGATTGTGGCTTAGTGGTAGAGTAGTTGCCTAGCATGCATGAAGCCCTGGGTTCAATTCCTCAGCACCACATAAACAGAAAAAGCCAGAAGTGGCGCTGTGGCTCAAGAGGTAGAGTGTTGGCCTTGAGCAAAGGGAAGGCAGGGACAGTGCTCAGGCCCTGAGTCCAAGCCCCAAGACTGACAAAAAAAAAAAAGTCCAGATGCCATGGCAGGTGTCTGCCTGGTACAGACATTTCTCACAAGGGAAAGAGTAAAAAAAGATAGACTTCTTCTTGTCCTACTCACTTTGAATTAATTAACTGAAGGTATTTGTTAGTTAAAATATATTCTCTCCTCACCTTTTAACATCTGGCTTTACTGTGTATGCTGCATCTAGAGACAAGTATGGCCCTTTTTCCTTCCTGTAAACACTTTTTGATTCTAAAACTGTTCTCAGCCACTTCTTCAACACAGTGGTTACTTAGTCTCCATGACCTGTGATCTGACAGCTGTTGAAATTCAAGGTAATTGAAGAGAAGGGATAAAGAGGCCTCTTCTTATTCTGACTGTGGTCCTAACTCACACATTTCCAGTCTGGACATTGGTTTGTTAGGTGTTCCTCTGAGTGTTACCAAAATTTCTTAGAGAAAATATGGGAGGTCTAGCCCTTTATATTTAAGACTTAGAGATTTTGTATTTGTATATGTGGAAACGAAAAATGCACTGAGTCATATTTAATAATCTTATTCCCAAGGTTTTGTTTTCTTTTCCAGTGCTGAGATTTAAACTCCAGTTGTCATGCTTATTTTCCTTATTTGCTTAGTTGGTACCCTATCACATGAGCCATATCACTAGCCCAGCTTTTTACCTACTTTTTCTTAGAGATGGAGTCTCTTGGACTTTTCTGCCTAGGTTGACTTTAAACTAAAATCCATCGGATTTCAGCCTCCTCAGTACAGGATTGCAAGTATAAGCCACTGGTTCCCTACAGTACTGGGATTTGATCTTAGAGCCTCAAGCTTGCTAGATAGATGTTCTTCTAACATTTGAACTATACCTGTAGCCATTTTTGCTTTTGTTATTTTTCTAATAGAATCTCAAGTTTATGCTGTTTCCCACATAGATGAGATGACTGGCATATCTATCAAACCCAGTTGTTAATTGAGATAGAGTCTCACTGACTTTGTCCTCAGGATGGCCTTGAACCACAATCCTGTCCATCTTCACCTAGGATAAGTAACTAGGATTACAGATGTGAGCCACTGCCCTGATTCATGTGTACTTTTTTTTTTCTTTTGTTGGTGATGGGGCTTGAACTCTGGGCCTAGGCGCTATCCCTGAGCTTTTCAGCTCAAGACTAGTACTCTACCACTTGAACCACAGTGCCACTCCCGGTTTTCTGGTGGTTCATTGGAAATAAGAGTCTTACAGACTTTCCTGCCCGGACTGGCTTTGAACCACAGTCCTCAGATCTCATCCTCCTGAGTAGCTAGGATTACAGACATGAGCCACTGGCACCTGGCTTAAATTTATTATTTATTTGTTTGTTTATTTTTGCCAATCCTAGGGCTTGGGGCTTGAACTGAGGGCCAGGCACCATCCCTGAGCTTTTTTTTTGCTCAAGGCTAGCACTCTACCACTTGAGCCATAGCACCACTTTCCACTTTTTCTGTTTATGTGGTACTGAGGAATCAAACCCAGGGCTTCATGCATGCTAGGCAAGCACTCTACCACTAAACCACATTCCCAGCCCACTTTAGCCTTTTCGTTTAAGGTTGGCACTCTACTCCTTGAGCCACACTTCCATTTCCAGCTTTTTTTCTGACTAATTGGAGATAAGAATCTCATAGACTTCCATGGTTGGGCTCTCTATGGACACAATACTCAGATTTTAGCCTTCTGAATTACTAGGATTACAGATGTGAGCTACCAGCACACAGTAGTTCTTCCAGTAGTTTTTGTTTGGTTAGATTTTTTGTTTTTGTGTCAGTTGGGCCTAAAATCCAGGGCCTCACTTATGTTTAGGCCTAGGCTACACCTGGCCTTCTTTGAATGTTTTCATATATTTGTTTTACAATGGCGTGTTTATTACTTCATTTTATTATATTTTCCTTATTGCCATATAGTATATAGTCTTTGTAATTTTTATTAATAATTCCTAGGTGTTAATCCATCAAGTTGATATGGTACAATTAACTGACCTATCACCCTGTTATTGGGCATTGATACTCTTCTCTAATTTTTTTAAAATTCTAATTTATTCAAATTTTTCTAATTCTAATATTTAGGGTGTGAAGTTCCACAACCAAAGTTTTTGCTTTGGGTTTGGGCCTAATAATTTGTATTCCGTGCTCATATTTCAGATCCTGAGATCACTTTTTCTCCCATCCAAGTACTAACCAGGCCCGACCCTGCTTAGCTTCTGAGATCAGACAAGATCAGGTGTGTTCAGGGTGGTATGGCTGTAGATGCTAGCTTGCCTCACTTTTTCTTTCTTCCTTTTTTTTGGTCAGTCCTGGGGCTTGAACTCAGGGCCTGGGCGCTGTACCTGAGCTTCTTTTGCTCAAGGCTAGTACTTTACTACTTGAGCCGTAGCACCACTTCTGGCTTTTTCTGTGTATGTGGTACTGAGGAATCAAATCCAGACCTTCATGCAGGCTAGCACTCTACCACTAAGCCACATTCCCAGCCTGGGATCACTTTTTAAGACCTAGTGTTTTGAGTGCAAGTTTTTATTATTATTTTTGTGTTAAAGTTTTTGTTACCATCTCAATTCCCACTTTTGTGAGAAATCTTAATGTATTTTTTTCAGTATACTGGTTGCTCATGCCTGTATTCCTAGCTACTCAGGAAGCTGAGATCTGAAGATCACAGTTCAAAGCAAGCACAGGCAGGAAGGTCTGTGAGACTCATATCTCTGATAAACTACTCAGAAAAAGCCAGAAGTGGCACTGTAATTCAGAGTAGTAGAGTGCTAGCTTTAAGCACAAAGAGGCACAGGGACAACATCCAGACCCTGAGTTTAAGCCCCAGGACTGGTGGGGGAAAAAATAGAATAGAATATTTTATAATTCATGTATCTGATAAAGGTGTTTATTTATTTATTTTTGGCCAGTCCTGGGCCTTGGACTCAGGGCCTGAGCACTGTCCCTGGCTTCCTTTTTGCTCAAGGCTAGCACTTTGCCACCTGAGCCACAGCGCCATTTCTGGCCGTTTTCTGTATATGTGGTGCTGGGGAATCGAACCCAGGGCCTCATGTATATGAGGCAAGCTCTCTCGCCACTAGGCCATATCCCCAGCCCCAAGGTGTTTCATTTAGAATATGAAGAATTTTCAAATCTTAATCTAATAATTGTTAGTAGAGATGGAAAACAAGTATTTAAGTTCCTCAAAAAAAATTAAACATAGCTGATATAGTAGTACACATCCACAGTCCCAGCATTAAGGAGGCAGAAGCTGAAGGATTAGGATTGTACATTCAAGGCCAGCCTAAGCTACAAAGTAAGACTCAGTCTTAAAAACAACAAAACAAAAAAAAGAAAGAAAAGAAAAAAGGTGGGGGAGAAATCCTTTCAAATTCAACACCTTCGAGACATGCTATTAAAAAAGCCAGTTATAGGACTGGCAGTGTGGCTCAGTAGATTAGCTCTTGCCTTGCATGTATGAAAACCTGTGTTTAATCTCAGCACTGGAAAGCAAGAAAACAATCACAGAACACCTACTTCGATTACCTTAAGAATTCAAAAAGGAATCTAAAATACTGATAGAAGCAGAGTAGAAGTATGCTTATCAGGAGCTGAAGGGAAAGGGGAAAGGTCATGTGAACTAGGAAGTTACTAAAGTTTTGCTTATGCATAATGACTGATCTCTGAGGAGCTATTGAATATTGTATATGTAGTGGACAATACTGAATTACACCCTTAAAAATCTGTGGCACTGGTGGCTCACGTCTATCATCCTAGCTGCTCAGGTGGCTGAGATCTCAGCATTGCAAGTCAAAGCCAACCAGGGCAGGAAAAATCTGTGAGATTCTTATCTCCAATTAACCACCAGAAAACCAGAAGTGGTTCTGTGGCTCAAAGTGGTAGAGCACTAGCCTTGGGAAACAAGAGTTCCAAGGCAGTGCTCAGGCCCTATGTTTAAGCCCTACAACTGAGCTCTCCCCCTCCCCCCCCCAAAAAAAAAATCTTTGGCCAGTGGTTCATGCCTGTAAGCCTGGATAGATCTGGAGACTACTCTCCAAAATAACCAGCAGAAAGCCAGCTAACGGCATGTCTCAAGTGGTAGAGCACCAGCCAAGCAAGCAAGATAAATAACCTCAAAGCCTTGAGTTCAAAAAGTCATATTTTAGGATTTCATACTAAAGTAAAATATTCTCCCCACATTCTCAGGAGATGCCTAACCCTTTAGATAGTACCAAACTCCATATATTTGTTTCCATGTATATGTACTTAGGATAATGTTTAATTCATCAAGTAGTTATAGTGATATCAACAATAATTGATGATAAACTAGAACAATTAGCCAGGAGCTAGTGGCTTAATGCCTATAATCCCAACTACTCAGGAGGCTGGGATCTGAAGATTGGAGTTCACAGCCAGCCCAGGCAAGAATGAATGAGACTCTTATCTCCAATTAACCACCAGAAAAGCTGTAAGTGGAACTGTGGCTTAAAGTGCTAGAGCACTAGCCTTGAATGAAAAAGCTCAGGGACAGCGTCCAGGCCCTGAATTCAAGTCCCATGACTGGGGGAAGAAAAAAAGAAAAGAACAATTATGTACTGTAATAAAATTGTATTTTCTCACTTGAAGGAAGCATTTTGTCTTTGTTAGTATATCCAGATTGCTAGTACCACTTGTCTTGCATTTTGTGACCATTGTTAAGTAGAATAAGATACATGACTAATAACTAGAAGGATGGATAATACATACAGTGTGGTTTGTGCTGTACAAAGGGATGACTTGTGTCCCAGGTGGTACAGAGTGGGACAGCTCAAGATTTCAGAACAGCATGCAACTTAAAATCTATGAATTGTTCACATTTGGAATTTACCATTTAATATTCTTGGGTCTTGGTTGACAGGATAACTGAAAACAAGCGTGGTAAAACAGTGACTACTATATAATACATATGAATACCTCTGTAAGTCTACTAGGGTAGCTAAAATTAAGTTATTTATTTTGCTGTTTTTGTTTGAGTCAGGATCTCGCTGTATTTTCTAGACTGGCCTTGAACAGCCTCCTTTCTCAACCTCCCCAAACTAGGATTGTAGGCATGCACTACCATGCCTGACTAAAACTATACAGTTTAACAACTGACAATACCAAGAACTGCTGAGGATGAGAAGCCACTGCATTTTCATACTCCAGTGGTAGGAATGTAAATAATACCAGTCCTTTAGAAAAAGAGTTTAGGCTGGGAATGTGGCTCAGCAGTAGAGTGCTTGCCTAGCATGCATGAAGAAGCCCTGGGTTCAATTCCTCAGTACCACATAAAAGCCAGAAGTGTCACTGTGGCTCAAGTGGTAAAGTGCTAGCCTCGAGCAAAAGAAGCTCAGAGACAATGTCCAGGCCCTGAGTTCAAGCCCAGGACTGGAAAAAAAAAAATCATTTGAAGAAAAATAATTGATGTGACTCATGCCTATAATCCTAACTGCTCAGAAGGCTGAGACCTGGAGAATCAAGTCTTGAAGCAAGCCCAGGCAGGAAAAAGTCTGTGAGATTCCATCTCTATTTAGCCAGTAAGGTGCTGGAAGGCATGGTTAAAGTGATAGAGCACCAGCCTTGAACAAGAAAGATGAGGAAGAACACAAAGCTCTGAGTGAGGGCTGGGGATATGGCCTAGTGGCAAGAGTGCTTGCCTTGTAAATCCTTGTATACAAAGCTCTGAGTGATAGTTTCTTTCAGAATTGAACATAGGTATACATATGATCCAACCAGTCCATTTACTGTTATTTGTAATAACCAAAACTGGAAGCAGCTCAAATATTGTCAGTAGATAAATGATTTGTGGCATATTTTTGCTTTAAAACAGTACTCAGGGATAAAAAGAATTATAACGTCACAACTTGGTGAATCCCATAATTACATTGATTAAACAAAACTGGGCCCAAAATAATGGAGCCACATACTGTATGAGTTTATGTACATTTGATAAAAATATATCATTATGGCTGGAAATGTGGCTCAGTGGTAGAGTGCTTGCCTAGCATGCATGAAGCCCCTGGTTCAATTCCTCAGTACCAAATAAATGGAAAAAGCTGGAAGTGGTGCTGTGGCTCAAATGGTAGAGTGCTAGTCTTGAGCAAAAGAAGCTCAAGGACAGTGCCTAGACCCTGAGTTCAAGCCTCATAACTGCCAAAAGGAAAAAAGAAAGAAAGAAAGATCTATCATTATAAAGAGAGAGAGAGAGAGAGAGAGATCAATGAAACTGGGTGCAAGTGGCTCATGCCTGTAATCCTAACTACTCAGGATGCTGATATCTGAGGATCTCAGTTCAAAGACAATCCAGGTAGGAAAGTCTGTGAGACTCTTATCCTCAGTTAACCAGCAAAAAGCCAGAAGTGGAGAAAGCTGTGGCTCAAGTAGTAAACTGCTAGCCTTGAGCAAAAAAGCTCAAGGACAGCACCCAGGCCCTGAGTTCAAACTCCAGGAAAAAAATAAGTGTTCACATTAAGTTATGGAGAATGAATTTAAAGACATGAGAAAATATGATGTGGTTTGTAGTGGAAAGGGATGCATTCTCTGAAAAGATACATTCTAATTCTTACTCCCAGTAAATGTTGTTTTTTTTTTTGGCCAGTTCTGGGCCTTGGACTCAGGGCCTGAGCACTGTCCCTGGCTTCTTTTTGCTCAAGGCTAGCACTCTGCCACTTGAACCACAGCGCCACTTCTGGCCGTTTTCTGTATACGTGGTGCTGGGGAATCAAACCCAGGGCTTCATGTATACGAGGCAAGCACTCTTGCCACTAGGCCATATCCCCAGCCCCACTCCCAGTAAATGTTAATATAACCTTTTTTTTTTTTTTTTAACTAGTACTAAGGCTTGAATTTAGGGCATGGGCCTTGTCCCAGAGATTTTATGCTTAATGCTAGTGCTCTGCCACTTTGAGCCACAGCTCCATGTCTGGCTTTTTAGTAGTTAATTGAAGATAAAAGTCTCATGGACTTTCTTGCTTGGACTTTCTTTTCTTTTCTGCCAGTCCTGGGGCTTGAATTCAGGGCCCTGTCACTGTCCCTAAGCTTCTTTTGCTCAAGAGTAGCACTTTACCACTTGAACCACAGCTCCACATCTGGCCTTTTCTGTTTATGTGGTATTGAGGAATCGAACCCAGGGCTTCATGTATGCAAGGCAAGTACTCTGCCACTAAGCCACATTCCCAGACCATTGCTTAGACTTTCTTGAACTTTGATCCCCAGATCTCAGCCTACTGAGCAGCTAGGATTAACCAGCACCCAACTTGTGTTATATTTTGTTTTGTTTTGTTTCTGAGACAGTGTGGTTTAAAATCAGGACTTCACACTTACTTAACATTTGTTGCATCTCTGAACCACACCTTCTGTCCAAATGTCTGGTTTTGTAAGGCTCCTGTTGATTTTTTTAGAGTAGTCATAAAAGACAAATACAGGACAGTATTCATTCTCTTAATAGTAATGATAGTTTCACAGGTATGTTAAAATTTGTTGACAGGCGTGGTGGCATACACCTGTGATCACAGCATTAAAGGGTGAGGCAGAAATACCATAAGTTCAAGGTCAGTCTGGGTTACATGCCAAGACTGTCTCATAAAATGAAAATGAACAATGAAAAAAATAATGTGTATTGATCTGGGAATGTGGCCTAGTGGTGCCTCGTATATATGTGGCTCTTGTTTCAATTCCTCAGCACCACATATATAGAAAAAGTCAGAAGTGGTGTTGTGGCTAGAGTGGTAGAGTGCTAACCTTGAGCAAAAAGAAGCCAGGGACAATGCCCAGGCCACGAGTTCAAGCCCCAAGACTGGCCAAAAAAAAAAAATCAATGTCTATTTAATATGTGCATAATTGCACATATTTGTCATTCTTTTTTAAAAATCATGTGTATTTAATATGTGCATAATTATACATATTTGTCATTCTTTTTAAAAAAATTATCTATAGGGGCTGGGGATATGGCCTAGTGGCGAGAGAGCTTGCCTCGTATACATGAGGCCCTGGGTTCGATTCCCCAGCACCACATATACAGAAAACAGCCAGAAGTGGCGCTGTGGCTCAAGTGGCAGAGTGCTGCCTTGAGCAAAAAGGAAGCCAGGGAGAGTGCTCAGGCCCTGAGTCCAAGGCCCAGGACTGGCCAAAAAAAAAAATTATCTATATTTAATATGTGCATAATTGTACATATTTGTCTTTGGGTTTTGTTTTTGTTGTTTTTTGCCAGTCCTGGGGCTTAAACTCAGGGCTTGAGCACTATCCCTGGTTTCTTTTTGCACTCTACCACTTGTGCCACAGCACCACTTTTGGCCTTTTCTGTTTATGTGGTGCTGAGGGAATCAAACCTATGGCTTCATGTATATGAGGCAAGCACTCTATTACTAGGCCATATTCCCAGCCTACTTGTCATTCCTATATGAGTTATGCCTTTATAAATCCAGCATAATTAAAGATCATTTGAAAAGGATAATCCTGTTCTGAAAAAAGAGGAAAACTTCTTTGAAATATATAAGGCTGAGTTGAAAAAGAAAAGAAAAATAAATAAAGACTGCATGAGGTGGCTCAAACAAGCAATCTTAGACACATGGAAGGCAGATCAGAGGACCATGGTTTGAGACCAGCCAGGGCATAAATGTTAATCTCAGTCCATGACTGGGCTCAGTGGCCACATGCCTGTCATGTCATTCCAGTAGCAAGGGGAAGTACAAATAGTAAGATCAAGCTCTAGGCTGGCCTGGGCATAAAGTGAAGACCCTATCATGAAAATAACCAATACATAAAGAGTGGCTCATATGCCTGCTTAGGAAGCATGAGGCCCTCGATTCAGACCCCAGTATTACCAAAAGAAAAAAGAAAAAGGTAAATAAATTGTGTACAGAATAGGACTAGGAGTTCTCTATGCAAGCAACAAGAGTTGAATAATTAGTAGGTAGCTGAAACACTGTCAAAGAAGTATAAATTAAAGAAATGAATACCTTTCTGAGTCCAGAAATGATAAGTTATCGTTGATGAATAACACCTCACAATTGTTGATGAGATGAGAAACTTCCATCAAATACTTCACAGAGAAAACTGAAATTTAAGTATATAATTACAAAGTATCACCTAGAAAGATATGGCTTCAAATTCCAGTGCTCATAAGCCACTGGTTAAAAAAAAAAAAAACTCTAGAGAGCCAGCAGGACTTGATGACGTAAACCTTTAATCCCAGCTACTTGGGGGGAGAAAGAGGATGGAAAGTTTAAGCCAGCCCAGGCAAAGTTAGGGAAACCCTGTCCTTTTTCAAAAGCAAAGTGCAAAAGGAAGGAAGGGAAGGAGGGGAAGAAAGAGAAGGAAGGAGAAAGAAAGGAAAGGGCATGGTTCATGTGGTAGAATGCTTGCCTGGCATACATCAGGCCTTGGGTTCAATCTCCAGGTGTTATACCAGTAGTCCCAGTTACTTGGAAGGTTGAGGCAGGAAATAGCCAACCTGGTCAACATAGACTTGATCTCAAAAACAACCAAAATACCCGCATATATAATACATGTAATATGAATTAGATATACATATATAAAATATCATTCTTCATCATGATTTATTGAATCAGAATTTCTATTGATATGCCTTGGGAATCTGAGTTTTTGTTGTTTTGGAGCATTTGTGCCAGGTCTCAAACTTATGACTTTATACATGCTGAGCCCCATACTCTGACCTATGCCCCCAAGTCCCAGGAATGCTTCTGATGGGGCACATCTGTGGGAACCACCAGTCCAGTCAAAACCTTCATCTTACAGGTGAAAACACTCAGAGTTTAAATGAACTTTTTTTATGGTGACACATCTATTGATATCAGAGCTGTTACTAGAATCATGGCTTCCTGTTTGCATGTAAAATTCCTTTCAATGTGAAAATCATTTCTTACACAATGAAATAGATCTGCTTGAAAATGTAATTTCTTGTGTATGGCTTAATGGTAAACTATGGTCAAAATACTAATAAATATAATTGGGAGGCCTAACATGGATGATACCTTTATGTGTCTTCTTTTTTAGGCGACTGAGTCAAAGACCTACACCAGAAGAACTAGAACAACGAAATATACTACAACGTGAGTCCAGTTATTCTTTGTATGTTTCTCATACTGTGTGTGTGTGTGCGTGTGTGTGCCCATGTCCCTATACTGAGACTTGAACATTCTTGCCTCACATCAAAGAGAGTATGTTTTATTATTTGAGGCACACTTTCATTTTTGGCTTTTTGCTAGTTAATTAGAGATAAAAGAGTCTCATTTGTCTATCCAGGCTAGTTTGGAACCACAATCCTCAGATCTTATCCTAGGATTACTGTAGAGGAGTAGCTTGGAGAGCTACAGGCATGAGCCACCAGCACTAGACAAGTTTATGACTTTAATATACATAAAGGAATAAGAATTTGCTAAATGAACCAAAGAGAGTGTTCCTACCAGAAAACAGTATCTCTCCTTCAGAGAACGAAGTTTACCAAGCTTTGTTTGAAAATTACTATCACATTATTGTTTAGAGTATCGATATATTCCAGAAATTTCTATTTTAGTATTCTCAGAGAATCCTGTGACTAACTTGAGCATGACAGTTGTGGGAGATACATGTTCCAACTTTTCTGTCTTCAGGGAACCAAGGTAGTAGCTGTACTCATGGATGTAAGTGGAAGCTGAGGGCCCATAGCAAGTCCCCAGTTTCCTGGGTTTTCTGAAACTTTTCTCTTTTTAAGAGAAAAGGTAGGGCTGGGGATGTGGCCTAGTGGCAAGAGTGATTGCCTTGTACACATGACACCCTAGGTTCAATTCCCCAGCACCACATATACAGAAAATGGCCAGAAGTGGCGCTGTGGCTCAAGTGGCAGAGTGCTAGCCTTGAGCGAGAAAAGAAGCCAGGGACAGTGCTCAGGCCCTGAGTCCAAGTCCCAGGACTGGCAAAAAAAAAAAACAAAGAGAGAGAGAAAGGTATAGACACTGTAGAGGTAAGAAAAGTCTTATAGGAAAGTCATATAGGACCATGTATTTAATTTGTTGTCTGTATACATAACTAATGTTCTGGAATGGCATTCTAATCTAGTGAAGTAGTTAAAATTGCCAGAGATCGTAGCCAGGAGGCCTTCACAAAGCATGAATTTCCTCACTGGCTTCCTGTTCATCTCTGTGGGGTCCTACTCAGCATGATTCTCACCCACTGCCCCCAAGCACCTCTCTCTGCCTCTCAGATAACCCTTGGGGACTATAGTCACTTCGCAGAACCAGCCTCAAGGAAGATGCTAAGACCTTTGGGGAGAGACTTTATCTGTCCTGTTACACTCAGTGTCCTTGGGTTTCTCAAGTCTCATCCCTCTAGCTGCATTTGCCATTACTTGGTCTCATTCCCACCCAAGTGAGCTCTCCTGGGAAAGGGGCTTCAAGGTAGGACCAGGGATGAGGAGGAAAAGAGGCCAAGAAGATAAACTAGAGGATGAGAATGGGATATGATAGATGTGGAAAGCCACACTAAGTGTGCTTTTAGGATCAGCAAAGAGATGGGGATGGGACAGCCTTCTCTTCTATGAGGCTGCACTGGGCTTGCTGTCCCACCAACCCATCGCCTACCTTCAGCGCTATTTGGATATATTCAACTTAGTTACCTAGTAAATTTAAAATGTGATCTATCGGTCACATGAAACTTGGTGTGGTATCCATTGTCCATTCTTATCTACCACTCTTGAGCAAGAGTCTGCAGACTTTTTTTTTTAAATCAGCATACATTAGTTGTATACAAGGTGTCTCATTGTGACATATCCCCACATGCATAGAATATATCTGATCAACCTCACCCTCCATCACTTTCCTCATCCCACTTCATTCTCTCAAAACCATCAGCATCCTATTACAATCACCGTCCTTGCCAGCCCAACAGCCTGCCCTACTTTTCTGTCATTTGTTTCATTTTGTGTGTGTGCATTAGTTTGCATCAAGAGGTTTCACCATGGTATTTCAGACAGTCATATGTTTTGCCCAAAATAATCCTGTTACCTAGGCGCCATTGGCCCATGCCTATAATTCTAGCTACTCAGGACTAAGACCTGAGGATCGCAGTTTAATATTAAAGGCAGCCCAGGCAGAAAAGTCCATGAAACTTTTATCCCCAATAAACTACCCAGAAAAAGCTAGAAGTGGTCCTGTGGCTCAGGAGGTGGTAGAGTATCAGCCTTGAGCTTGGACAGCTCCTAAGCCCTATATATAAGCCTCAGGACTGTAAAAAACAAACAAAACCCTTGTTTATCGCACCAACTCCCTGACAAACTTTTCTTAAGGATCATGTATTAGATACTTTGAACCGCAAAGACCAACAGCATATCAAGATTATTATGTAGATAATTAAAATGTAAAGAACACGGGCTGGGAATGTGGCTTAGTGTTAGAATGCTTGCCTAGCATGCACTAAGCCCTGGGTTCGATTCCTCAGAACCACAAGAACAGAAAAGGCCAGAGGGGGCGCTGTGGCTCAAGCGGTAGAGTGCTAGCCTTGAGCAAAAAGAAGCCTCAGGGACAGTGCTCAGGCCCCTGAGTTCAAGCCCCAGAACTAACTGACTGACTAAATAAATAAAATGTAAAGAATATACTTCGTTCATAAGCAGTATAAACAAGCCAGTGGAGAGATTTGGCACCTTAGATTGCTCATCATTACTCTTCTTTCTTTTTTCTTGTGTGTGTGTCTATCTGTGTGTGTCTGTGTATATGCTGATCCTGGGACTTGAACTCAGAGCCTGGGCATTTTCCCTGAGCTTTTGTGCTCAAGGATAGCACTCTACTACTTGAGCCACAGCTCCATTTTTAGTCCTTTGGTGGTTAATTGGAGATAATCTCACAGACTTTCCTGCCCAAGCTGGCTCTGTATCTCTATTCTCAGATCTCAACCTCCTGAATAACTAAGAATACAGGTGTGAACCATTGGCTTCCAGCTCTTACTCTTACTCTTAAATGAATGTACCCCTGACAAGAAAATTGTTTTACCTAGCTATTACCAATTTTATTCTGGTTTGGACCTACAAAAAATATATCTGTGGTACAATTACAAATTTTCATTTTGAAGTAATATCCTTTGTTTCGGACTCAATTGTAGCTAAAAACGAAGCTGATCGTCAGGCAGAGAAACGGGAGATTAAACGCCGGCTCACTAGGAAGGTACTGTTTCTCCTGTATTCCCCTTCAGTCTGGTAATTGGATGAACAATTAGACTGGAAATAAATTAACTTCATGCTATAGAAAATAAGCACATATATACAGAAAACATCAACAGCTTTTTTGCGCTAGTACTGGGCCTTAAACTTACGACCAAGCACTCCTGACACATGAACCACACATGTGCTCCATGTCTGATTTTTGCTGGTTAATTGGAGATCAGTATCTCTGGCTCTGAACTGCAGTCCTCACATCTCAGCCTCCTAAGTAACTAGGACTACAGGCATGAGCCTCTAGCCCTGAGTTTTCTTTCAGTATTAATAGGTTAAAAAAACCTAGAATAGGGTATTTGATGCTTTTTTTTTTGCCAGTTCTGGGCCTTGGACTCAGGGCCGCAGTACTGTCCCTGGCATCTTTTGCTCAAGGCTAGCACTCTGCCACTTGAGCCACAGCGCCACTTCTGGCCGTTTTCTGTATACGTGGTGCTGGGGAATTGAACCCAGGGCTTCATGTATACGAGGCAAGCACTCTTGCCACTAGGCCATATCCCCAGCCCAAAGGGTAAGGTTTTTGTGTTTGGTTTTTTTTGGCCAGTCCTGGGCCTTGAACTCAGGGCCTGAGCACTGTCCCTGGCTTCTTTTTGCTCAAGGCTAGCACTCTGCCACTTGAGCAACAGCGCCACTTCTGGCCGTTTTCTGTATATGTGGTGCTGGGGAATCGAACCCAGGGCCTCATGTATACAAGGCAAGCACTCTTGCCACTAGGCCATATTCCCAGCCCCTGATGCCTTTTTTTTTTTTTTAAAGTGTGTTAATTGTGCCACAGTTTTGGGGGGGTTTTGTTTTGTTTTTTTGCCAGTCCTGGGGCTTGGACTCAGGGTCTGAGCACTGTCCTTGGCTTCTTTTTGCTCAAGGCTAGCACTCTATCACTTGAGCCACAATACCCATTCTAGCTTTCTCTGTGTATGTAGTACTTAGGAATTGAACCCAGGGCTTCGTGCATGCTAGGCAAGCATTCTACCACTAAGCCACATTCCGAGCCCCAAGTAAGTGATTTTCAAAAAGTAAACTTTTCAGTTCGGGACATAGCTCAGGTAGTAGAGTACCTTCTTAGCAAGTGCAAGACCCCTGAGTTCAAACTCCAGTACTCCACTCAATCAGTCACCCAATAACAAATTAGCTGACATTTAAAAAATGTTTTATGGGCTGGGAATGTGGCTTAGTGGTATAGTGCTTGCCTAGCATGCACGGAGCCCTGGGTTCGGTTCCTCATTACCACATAAACAGAAAAAGTTGGCTCAAAACGTAGAGTGCTAGCCTGGAACAAAAAGAAGCCAGGGACAGTGCTCAGGCCCTGAGTCCAAGCCTCAGAACTAGCACCCCCCCCAAAAAAAAAAATTATGCCTTTTCTTTTGTTTTTCTTCCCCATGGTTTTACCCCTGATGTCACTATAACTGATTTTGGTACTCTGGGTATTGTATATGTATCAGAACTAGTGAAAAGAAGGGGAACATCTAAATGGAGAGGCAAAAGAGTAAAAGGCAAACCAATGCAATAGCAGTACCTACAAGACAATATGCTGTAAAACAACTTTACAATCCCGGGTTGAGGGGAAGGGGGGCTGAGGGAGGAGGTAACAAGTTTGATAAGAAATGTACTCACTGCTTTAGGTATAAAACTCTGAACATCACTTTGACAACAAATAAATAGAAATATCTATTGCGATTATTAATGTGTCATACAGAGAGGTTACTATTTTATAAATCAGGTAATGAATACATTTTTTTTTTTGGAGAATGTTACCACTTCTTTTGCTTTCCCCCAGTTCCCCCCTCATATCCCTACCCACAAGTTGTCTAGTTCATTTTCCATATAGTGTCCACTGAGTAACATAACTGCATTTGCTGACCCAGAATCTCTGCGAAGGATGGAACCCAGGGGTTAGTAATGGGTAAAACCCCAAGTGGTTCCAGTGTTCAGTGATGGTTAGAGGCAATTTAAGTGCCTTGTTGATGGCTTAGTTCTGTCACAGTGACAGAGTGGAACCAAGGACTCCATTTCTTCCAGCTCAGTCAAAGGCCAACTGTGGCTGAACTACTTGCTAGGAAGATCCTGAGGTTTAATGAATATGTGGAGGTCACAGATGCTCAAGATTATGATCGGCGAGCAGACAAACCCTGGACCAAGTTGACTCCTGCTGACAAGGTAACCACAAAATGTTTCTGTCTCATCCTTTCCTTTTGATAAGTTAAATTTTGAAAGCAATATGCAAAAATGCCAAGGTGTATAACCAAAATTTTACACTATTTACTATTGACAATGAAAGACAAGAAAATGCATGGTATATCATATAGTTAAGCTGGGGGAGGGGAGGACAAAATAAAATACATTTTTAATCTCATTGATATTTAGTTGGATTTGGATGGTATCTTCTAATAAATGCACGCATTTCTCTTTTATTTCTATTATATGCTGTAAAAGTTATAAAAGCTGTAATATCTCAAGCTTTTTGGATATTTTGGTGTAACTTGAAATTTAATTACGAAGTTAATGGTGTCAAGGAAAATCATATATATGGGGCTCAAAACTTGGCTCCCTGTGTTGATCTGGCTTGTTTGTTCCCTCTGGACTGCTCACAATGGAAAGCACAATAGAACTAGATGGCAAGTCTCACTGATATGACTATAGCAGATTGAAGATGGTGAAATATTATTTCTGCCCTACAGGCTGCCATAAGGAAAGAATTAAATGAATTTAAAAGCTCAGAGATGGAGGTTCACGAAGAAAGCAAACATTTTACACGGTAAGACCCCCAAAAGTGCATTCAGAGAAATGAAAGAATTAAGGAGGGATGTTGCAGAGCCAGTATTTAGAGAAAAGAATGAATATCTTCCAAGCCATGGGAAGCTTTCCTTTCTGAATTAAGAAACTGTGCTGAGGCCAGGCACCAGTGGCTCGTGCCTGTAATCCTACCTACTCAGTAAGTAAACAGAGATCCAAGGATTGTAGTTTGAATCCAACCTAGATAGGAAAGTCCTTAAGATTCTTATCTTCAATTAATCACCAAAAACCCAGAAGTGGAGCTGTGGCTCAAACAGTAGAGTGCTAGCTGTGAGCTCAGGGATAGCAACTAGGCCCTGAGTTCAAGCCTAGGACTGGCACCCCCCCAAAAAAAATTTTTTTTGTAGTTGGGCATCGGTGGCTCACACCTGTTCCTAGCTACTCAGGAGGCTGAGATCTGAGGATCATGGTTCAAACTAGCCTTGGCAGGCAAGTCCATGAAACTCTTATTTCTGATGAACTATTAAGAAAAAGCTGGAAGTGGTGCTATGGCTCAAGTGGTAGAGTGCTAGCCTTGAGCACAAAGAGGCTCAAGGACAGCACCCAAGCCCTGAGTTCAAGCCCCAGGATTGGCAAAAAAAAAAAAAAATTGTGCTGAGTTAGACAAAATCTTGCCTTCTGTTTTCAGTTCTGCTTGGCACAGGTAGAACTTGGTTCTTACCAAGTTTATGTATAACCTTCATTGTTTTTCTTTTTTTCAAGAATAGGGTCTCTCTTGAGCCCAGGTTGGGCTCAAGGTTGTATCCTCCTTCAGCTTCCCAAGTAGCTGAGATTACAGGCATGTACCCTACTCTGCATGGCTTTCTTACTTTATCAGTTGTAAGGGCTTGAACTCTGGGCTTGGGTGCTCTCGCCCTCTCTTCAGCTTAAGGCTGATGCTCTACCACTTAATCCCCAGCACCACTTCCGGTTTTCTGGTGGTTAATTGGGCTCACAGGTTTTCCTGCTGGGCTGGCTTTGAACCACAGTCCTCAATACTCAGCCTCCTAAGTGGCTAGGATTACAGGTGTAAGCCACTGGCGCCTAGCCTGCATGGCTTTAAACTGTATTTTAATCACTATTCATGAAACAAGCCAAGAAGTATTTGATTCAAAAATAGTATTTAAGATTAAAGACCCAAGATAGGCACTAGAGGCTCATGCTTGTAATCCTAGCTACTCCAGAGGATGATATCTGAAGGATCATGGTTTGAGGCTGGACCAGGCAGAAAGCCCACAAAATTCCATCTCCAAAATAACTAGCAAAGGGGCTAGGAATGTGGCTCAGGGAAAGTGCCCAGGCCCTGAGTTAGTTCAAGCCCCGGGCATAATCAAAATATGTGTTTAATTTTTTTTTTTTTTGTTTTTTTTTTTTTTTTGGCCAGTCCTGGGCCTTGGACTCAGGGCCTGATCACTGTCCCTGGCTTCTTCCCGCTCAAGGCTAGCACTCTGCCACTTGAGCCACAGCGCCGCTTCTGGCCGTTTTCTGTATATGTGGTGCTGGGGAATCGAACCTAGGGCCTCGTGTATCCGAGGCAGGCACTCTTGCCACTAGGCTATATCCCCAGCCCCAAAATATGTGTTTAATTTTTGAAAATGTAATAGACTAACAAAGCAATCTACATTATCTATCTGGTAACTTGTTTTTTGTTTTGTTTTGTGGTTGTCTGTTTTAGCTACCACCGTCCATGATGCTCAAGCCTGAGAGAGGAACTAAAAGACTCACCCAAAACACAGGCTGTTTTGCTCCTATCTTTGATCTTGGGAGTGACATATGGCGGGAACTTCAGCACTTGCCAGCACAGCCAGAATTGTATCTTCTGGGATCTTGTTCTGGGGTGAATAGCACTTCTATGAATGTAGCCTTTCACTGGAATAGATTCTTCTGTGCTGACTCTGGAGCAGAACTGAATGCTTTTGTCACTACTTTTGGACCTTCTGACATTGCAGCATACTTGGGGGGGGGGGGGCGGGGGTTTCCCTTATCAGCCACCAAAGTTTGAAGCCTCTAGCAGGTTCTGAGTTTTATTGGCTGCACCACACCCTTGCCCCAGGATGACTGCCTGTGCTGAGGCACAGTTTGCACCATTAGCCTTACCTGTCCTGCCCTACTTGTGAAACCCATTTCCAGCCTTCAAATCCACTTGTTGGGAGGGAAAGCCTTCCAGAGACTCCAGCCTTCTCACAGGGGGACCCACTTCCCAAGGAAGCCTGCGCACCACACTGCACATCAGCTGGAAGCATTGCACTATACCTCTTGTAACACAGCAGTACAGTCCTCCGAAGGCTTCCTAGCCTGAGAGGAAGCTCAGGATCTGACATGGTCCTATTTTTTTGGCACTTGTCATCCTGATTTTCACTGTAAAAGGATCTACAAGGCCAGGCGCCAGAGGCTCATGCCTGTGATTCTAGCTTCTCTGGAGGCTGAGATCTGAGGATTAAGGTTCAAAGCCAGCCGGGGCAGAAAAGTTCATGAGACTGTTATCTCCAGTTAGCCAAAAAAGCCAGAAGTAGAGCTGTGGCTCAAGTGGTAGAGCACTAGCCTCGAGCAAAAAAGCTCGGGGAGGGACAGTGCCCAAGCCCTGAGTTCAAGCCCCAGGAATGGCACCAAATAATAATGATGATGATAACCTTGAAGACGTAATGGGGACTTATGTTTTCCTCTCTATTAGGCAGTCTGAGCTGCAACTAGTTGGTCAAGTCAGAAACTCATGTCTATTTTCTATATAAAAAAAGCCTTACTATTAATGTCAACTTGGCAGAAAACTGACTCATGACTTTAAATTTTACAGTTGGTTGAACTTGTTTGTAGTCTGTTTTGTTTGCAATGCAGCCCTTGCTGTGTCCCCGAGTCTGGCCTCTAACTCAAGATCCTCCTCCAGCCTTAGCCTCCTGAGTGCTAGGATTACCAGTGTGTTCCACTATCTCAACTAGGCTATTGTTCTTTTATTGTACCAAATGATACTGTAAATCACTTCAACCAATAGATGCATTCTCAATCAAGCAAAGTTGGAGGGATTCTGCACAAATTCTTGTGTGCTAGCAGCCCCCACACTCTAGACAGAGTCCCAGTAAGGTCCTAAGGAATGTAGGGTGCTGGATAGAAATGCACAGGAGGGGCCTGGTGGTGGCCCACCGGTGGCCTCAGTGCTGTGTGCACATCCCCTCTTAATGCCAACACAGCCCTCCTCCTGGCCCTTCTGGCAGCTCCCACCTCCGTTGCCTTCCCTTGTCCACCCAGCCAGTGTGCTGGGTGCCTAGGCATTGTCTCAGCTCCCACCCTATTTGGATTTGAAAGAGATACGAGAATAATTTCCTGACACAGAGGTTTGGTTATTTTCCTTGGATTTCTACTGAAAACCGTATAGCCTCATCATTTACCTCTTAATTCTTACCTATAAGTGAGAAAATAATTCCCATTTACCTGGAGAATGTGGTTTTCCTTCCTTCACTGTAATATGTAGGAAATTGTGGCTGTTTTATAGATTGGAAGATTTTTTTCCTGTGATTTCAGTCACTTTCTTTTTCTGTATGAAGCCTTTCAGCAGACATTTCTGCTTTCACATCCACATTAAATTTGCTAAAGTTTTTTTTTTTTTTTTTGCTAAAGAATGTCAGCTAAAGTAGGGCACTGGTGGCTCACACCTGTAATGCTAGCTACTCAGGAGGCTGAGATCTGGAAGATCACAGTTCAAAGCCTTCTAGGCAGACAAGTATGAGAGAATTTGACTTCAAAATAACCAGCAAAAACCCAGGCTGGTGATGTGGCTCAAGTAGCCCAGCAAGTGCTGGAGAATAATGGCTCAAAATAAAGAAGTTAATTGACTTTAAGAGGCAGTATTTGGTGGTTGGGGCTGGAGGCATGGCTCAGCAGTACCATGCCAACCTAGCAAATACACTGAGTTCAAACTGCAGTACTGCCAAGAAAAAAAAAAAAGTATGTTTTTTGGTCTGAAATAGAGCCCCCAAAAAGCTACTGTAGCTCCATGGTAGAAGAATTGCAATTGCCTGGCATACACAGGGCCCTGGATTCAACTGCCAGCACTGCACAAAAAGAAAGAGTAATGTTTTTACTTTGTATAGGGAAAAAGGGGAATTTAGGTTTCTCTATTACTGTCAGATGTCTTATAGCTATGGATGCAGTACTGGGTCCACATCTCCTTAACAGCCATTAACACTGTAGAGCTATGAGCTCCTTGAGGGCTCCCAAGAATCCATTAAAGGTCTCGATACAAGGTAGCCACATGCTAACTGCTAACCTGACTTGTAACCATTCTGTATTGTTGGTTTGGAGACTGCTTGGCTTAAAACCAGGTCTCTGTGGCTGAGGTGATGTTTGCAAGGTTTTCTTCCATTGCCTTTCTTTTGCTGTGCCAAGCTTGACACAGAGTCCAGACATCCTGAGCTCCACTTCTGCTTGTATGTGCCATCAAGGATTCTGCTTTATCCTTCATCTCATTCGTGCTCTTTTTACAAGATACTTTGGAAGTGGATTCTTTATAGTGTTTGTTTTGTTTTTAATGTATAAAAATAGATTTTATGTTCCCTTTTTCTGTTAAGTTAGAAGTTCACAATCATAATGTAAAAAGGAAAAGCCTGATGTATTGTACTTCAAGATGTTTCCCTGATGTACAGAATCTCCTTGTAAAATATAAAATTGCATTGTATATCAGTCTTCTCACCAATATTAAAATAATTATTATTAAAGTATTTTAGAAGCTTAAAATATCATACAATTCTGGTGTGAATTGTTATTTTATGTTATACCTTATTCCAGAAGCTCACAGCCATCTCAAAAATGACAGCCACCCGGACACTGCTGGCTCATGCCTGTAATTCTAGCTACTCAAGAGGGTGAGGTCTGAGGGTGTCAATTCAAAGCCAACCTGGGCAGGAAAATTCATGAGAGTCTCATCTACAATTGGCTACAAGAAAACTGGAAGTGGTGCTGTGCCTCAAAGTAGTAGAGTACAGAGTTGAGCAAAAGAGCTTAGAGACAGTGCCTATGCCCCAAGTTCAAGCCCCATGACTGACCAAAATAAAAAAGATAGCTAAGAGCCATTCCATGTGAAGTCCATAAGACCCTTATCTCCAATAAACTACTCTGAAAAAGCTGGAAATGGGCACTGTGGCTCAAGTGGTAGAGCGCTAGCCTTGAGCACAAAGAGGCTCAGCAACAGCATCAAGGCTCTGAGTTTAGGACCAGCAAAAAAAAAAAAAGAAAAGAAAAGAAAGCCAAAGCCAGGTGTGATATCGCATATCGATCCTCTGAGTTACTCAAGAGGTAGAGATCTGAAAGTCAAGTTTGGACAAAAAATTAGCAAGACTCAGGAATATGACCTAGCTAGTGGTAGAGTGCTTGCCTTGCATACATGAAGCTCTGGGTTCAATTTCTCAGCACCACATATATAGAAAAAGCCAGAAGTGGCGCTGTGGCTCAAGTGGTAGAGTGCTAGCCTTGAGCAAAAAAGAAGTCAGGGACAGTGCTCAGGCTCTGAGTCCAAGCCCCAGGACTGGCAAAAAAAAAAAAAAAATTAGCAAGACTTTTCTCTCAACCAATAGCTGGGTGTGGTGGTACACATCTGTCATTCCAGCTAAGTGGGGAAGCATAAACAGGATCTCACTCTGGGCTTGCCCAGGCAAAAATAAAAGACTATCTGAAAAATAAGACAGAAAAGGGCTGGGACATGACCTGAGGTAAAGAACCTACTTAACAAATGGGAAGGGCCTGAGTTTAGTCCCCAGTAATATATATATGTGTGTGTGTGTGTGTGTATATATATATTTTTTTACATTATATATTTACATATATATGTAAATGAGAGATCTTATGACCCCAAAAAAGTGGGTAAGGGGGGGTGTAGATTCGGAATTCACCCCAAAGTGAATTAAGTATGTATGTGTCTGAGCCAACTATAAGTCCCCTGGGTATTGGGTACTGTCCCAGGTGCTTACTGTGTTTAGCCAACCCTAACCTGTTACATGACATTGTATTATACCACCTTTCCCAGGAAGAAACTAACGCAACATAACTTTGGCAACATTTGCTTCCTCAAGATCAAAGCAAATTATGTAACCATTCTCAAATATTAAAGGTAAGACACATCAATTATTTACTTGATACAGACCACAGATAATCGGACCTCTTTCTGACATCACAAAAGAAGAGTTTGTGCTTCCTGTCCTTTCTGGTAAGCCCCCAGTTTCAATCCAGGTGGCCTCAGCAATGACTCACTTTCTGCTTGTCACTTCAGACACTGACCTTGTTTTAGCACAAGGGTTAAAAGAAACCATGAGTCAGAATTGCTCATGTCATTGGGTTTTCCCTGCTCTCAGATTTCCCAGCTTCCAGTTATTTTTTTTCTTTTTGGGTTAAACTGGGCCCAGAAGAATGTTTTTTTGTTTGTTTGTTTTTGTGCTAGTCCTGAGGCTTAAACAAAGGGTCTCTCGCTACTCTTCTCTTAGCTTCTTAGCTCATAGTTGGTGCTCTACCATTTGAGCCATGTCTCCAGTCAAGCTTTTTACTGGTTAAGTGGATATAGACTTGCAGACTTTTCTGCCCATGATGGTTTTGAACTAAGATCCTCAAATCTCAACCACCTAAGGAGCCAATATTACAGGCATGGGCCATTAGGGCCAGGTCAGAGTTTGGTGCTAGTTTAGGGGCTTGAACTCAGGGTTTGGGTGCTGTCCTTGGGCTCTTTTGTGCAATGGTACTTGAGCCACAACTACATTTCTGACTTTTTGGTGGCTAATTGGAGATAAGGGTGGGTCTCACAGACTTTACTGTCCAGGCTGGTTTTGACCCTTGATCCTCAGATCTCACCCTTCTGAGTAGCTAGGCTTGATTATAGGCATGAGTCACTGGCACCCAGCTCACAATGTTGTATCATTTGCTCAAGCAGTGAGTTTTGGATCTTTGTGGATTTAGGTAATGGTACTGGAGATGAAGGAAGTTTGGAAAACCACAATTAGAAAGGGCAAGTCCAGGGCTGGGAATATGGCCTAGTGGCAAGAGTGCTCGTCTCGTATACTTGAAGCCCTGGGTTCGATTCCCCAGCACCACATATATGGAAAACGGCCAGAAGGGGCGCTGTGGCTCAGGTGGCAGAGTGCTAGCCTTGAGCAGGAAGAAGCCAGGGAAGGTGCTCAGGCCCTGAGTCCAAGGCCCAGGACTGGCCAAAAAAAAAAAAGAAAGAAAGGGCAAGTCCAGTGAATTTGCAACAGGCAGAGAATCCTATGAAAGAAGAGAATGTGCAACAATAAGAAGCCTAGTCACAAAGTCACAACACAGCTTAAAACACTGCTTCAAGGTTCTATTTCATTCCTGAGTGGCATGAACTGAAAACCAACAGCAAGCAACATCTGTGTGCATATTGCTCTTTTCTTCCTCCACATTTTTTTGTTGTTGTTGGTCATGAGGCTTGAACTCTGGGCCTGGGCACTGTCCCTGAGCTCTTAAGAGCTCAAGGATAGTACTCTACCACTTGAGCCACAGCGCCACTTCTGGTTTCCTGGTGAGTAATTGGAAATAAAGAGTCCCACAGACTTTCCTGCCCAGCTGGCAATCCTCAGATCTCAGCCTCCAAAGTAGCTAGGATTACAGGTGTGAGCCACCAGCACCCAGGCTTCCTCCGCAAATTTTGGCTTCCAAATACTGGTCTTCATCTCAAAGGAACAGTTCCACTCACATTCCTACTATCTGGTGCTGGGAACACATACCTTCCCCCTGGCCTCTCTCCCCCACCCTTATTGTCTTCCTATCCTCCCCACTTTCCTCCCTGCCAATTTTTCCCCTTTTCTCACTTTAATCTATTACCTTATCTATTGTTTTTCTAATTCTCTTCATATAATTCATTCTAAAATTAAAGCCCTTAAGTGCCTATCTAGTTCAGACAGCTGAGCTTAATGGCTGACAGGTGAAAAAAAAAAAAAAGAATCCTTGGAGATGTAAACTGAACAGGATACTTGAGTTAACTTTGGATTCTTGGCATGGTCTTATGAACCTTGGTCAGTGCACACTATTTTTTCCTATCTAAAATCATGTTCACTACACCCAAAATCTAAACTATCCAAGCTAAAATCACCAGCAACTTCAGTTAACTGCCACACTGGATTGGAAGGCCTGTTTTCATTTATCTGCTTGATTAGTCTAAGCATTAGACAATTTTTCTGTCGGGGTGTGTGTGTGTGTGTGTGTGTGTGTATACCTCAAACTTTTTTTTTTGCCAGTCCTGGGGCTTGGACTCCCAGGCCTGAGCACTGTCCCTGGCTTCTCTTTGCTCAAGGATAGCACTCTGCCACATGAGCCACAGCGCCACTTCTGGCCATTTTCTATATATGGGGTGCTGGGGCATCAAACTCTGGGCTTCATGTACACAAAGGAAGCACTCTTGCCACTAGGCCATACTCCCAGCCCATACCTCAAACTTTCTAAGCAGGCACTTTTTCATTCTAGCCACAACACCAGCCTATATTTGATGCTTGTAGGTCTTGTGCAAACTTGTTTTTCTTTTTTTTTTTTTTTTTTTGGCCAGTCCTAGGCCGTGAACTCAGGGCCTGAGCACTGTCCCTGGCTTCTTTTTTGCTCAAGGCTAGCACTCTGCCACTTGAGCCACAGCGCCACTTCTGGCCATTTTCTGTATATGTGGTGCTGAGGAATCGAACCCAGGGCCTCATGTATACGAGGCAAGCACTCTTGCGACTAGGCCATATCCCCAGCCCCCGTTTTTCTTTTTTGCCAGTCCTGGGGCTTGAACGCAGAGTCTGCGTGCTGTCCATGAGCCTCTGTGCTCAAGGCTAGTGCCCTACCACTTGAACCACAGTATTACTTCCAGCTTTACTGAGTAGTTTATTGGAGATCAGAGTCTCTCTCGGACTTTCCGGCCCAGGCTGGCTTTGAACTATAACCCTCAGATCCCAACCTTCTGAGTAGCCAGGATGATAGGCTTGAGCCACCAGCACCCAGCTTCATGTCAAAATATTGAAAACACTTCTTTTAAAAAAATGTTTAAGAGCTGGGAATATGGCTTAGTTGTAGAGTGCTTGTCTTGCATGCATGAAGCCCTGGGTTCGATTCCTCAGCACCACATATATAGAAAAAGCCAGAAGTGGCGCTGTGGCTCAAGTGGTAGAGTGTGAGCCTTGAGCAAAAAGAAGCCAGGGACAGTGTTCAGGCCCTGAGTTCAAGCCCCAGGAATAGCAATATTTATTTATTTATTTATTTATTTATTTATTTATTAAGGAGTTGTACAAAGGCACTAGAATTCCTTTAGCCAGGTAATGAGTACAAAGTTTCTTGGACAACAACATAACATCTTCCTTCATATTTCCCCCTCCCATCTCTGCCCGCAAGTTGCCACTTTTTACCTAGGGTACAGAACTGCATTTGTCAACCCTCTCTCCATTCCTATGCCCCATCCCTACCACAACCCCTAAAACCACTTCTTGCTTGGCTTCCGAGGCAACACAAACTTATTCTTCTCCTCGGATCCGGCTTCCTTTGACCCAGTGTCTTTATCCACCACCAGTGAAGTGCTCAGTTCTCAGGTCCACTCATTGTCTCCCTACTCTGCCAAGGTGATCCCTACCACTCTTACTAATACCTTCTAAATCATCTTTTATCACCAATTCAGATTTTTTCTTTAATTTTTGAGACAGGATCTTGGAAGGGGGGTGGTAAGAGGGAGAGAGGGGGAGAACGAGGCCCCAGACTCCTTGGTACAAAACCAGGGACAGGTGCACACACACACACAAAAAGGTCCAATTCAGGGTTGGGAATGTGTCTTAGTGGTAGAGGGCTTGCCTAGCATGCATGAAGTCCTGGGTTTGATTCCTCAGTACCATATAAACAGAAAAAGGCGGAGTGGCACTGTGGCTCAAGTGGTAGAGTGCTAGCCTTGAGCAAAAGAAGCCCTGGGACAGTGGTCAGCCCTGAGTTCAAGCCTCAGAACTAGGGGGAAAAAAAAAAAAAAAGAAGGTCCAGTTCGCATTGATGGGAAAGTATTGTCAAAAAAATTACTTGAACATGATCCGGGTGCTGCTGGCTCATGACTGTAATCTTAACTACTCAAGAGGCTGAGATCTGAGGATCGGGGTTCGAAGCCAGACCAGGCAAAAAAAAGTCAGTGTGACTAAGCTCCAAGAGCTCAGGGACTGAGCCTAAGCCGAGTTCAAGCCTCTCACAACCAGCAAATAAAAATTCATTTAAACAGTGTATGTTGGGGCTGGGAATGTGGCTTAGTGGTAGAGAGTGCTTGCCTAGCATGCACGAGGCCCTGGGTTCGATTCCTCAGCACCACATATACAAAAAAAAAAAAGCCGGAAGTGGAGCTGTGGCTCAAGTGGCAGAGTGCTAGCCTTAAGGAAAAGGAAGTCAGGGACAGTGCTCAGGCCCTAGTTCAGTCCCAGGACTGGCAAAAGAAAAAAGAAAAAGAAAACTTCCCATCTAGTTGTCAAGCAACCCACTTTCTTCTGTTTACCTCCACGAGAAACGTTTCCGCGGCTGGGCTGTGGTATCGCGAGAGTTCTGTAATCCCGTGGGCGTGGTGCTCAACTAGCAACGGGTCCCAGCAATCTTAGCGAGTTGCCACTCCCTCTGCCCGCCTCTGTAGCTGCGCAGGCGCAGTAGCCAATTATTGGTTTCCGGTCGTGTCCCTAAGCTATAAATACGGATGCTTTGCGTCTCCTCTGTCTCTTGGAGAACGCGGGCAGCTGTGAACTCCTTCTCTCGGTGAGTGTCCCATCGCCCTCTTTCCTAGGGGAGACGGCGTCCGTGCGGGTCGGCCGAGCTCCGCGATTCCTTCCGGGTCGCGCCGCCTTTGGTCGCCACGAGTCGCCACCGCGTCCGCCTGGGTTTTAGCGACTTCGGAGCCCGACACGCAGCTTTTTCTTTATGGGTTTTGACACGGTCTCTCCGTAGCGCGGGCTGTTAAACGACTCTCGATCTTCCCGCCTTTGCAGGCGTCCCGGTGCCAGGCTTGTCCTATTTATTCCCGCATTTGGGAGGTTATTGAACTACCGGAATGTCCTTGAGGTTGAGATGACGCCAAAACTAAAGGGGAGTTTCAGTGGCTTACGCGATATAAATCAGCAGTGTACACTTCAGCCTAGGATGGTCGAGTGGCTTCCCCCCCCCCCCTTTTGCCTATGGTCTTCTAGATACGTTAGCAGAATTTTTAGGAGCCCTGACATTTTGCCTTTTTCAGTGAGTGCGGGAGAAGATTCGTAGTTATGCAACCTGGTGCCTGTAATCTTAGCAACTGATGAGCCTGAAGGTTAAGGGTAGTGTCAGAACTGGCAGAAAAGAAGGCTTAGGAAGAGAAATGAGTTAACAGTGTACTTAGAAAATTGACAGGTTCCTTCCTTGGGTTATGTTGGAATTGGACCAACATGGACACCCCGGGAGGTCACTCTCCCCGGGCTCTGTCCTCGTGGCGTCGGGGAGCATAGGGCTCTGCCCCATGATGTACAGTCCCTTTCCACAGTGTTGGATATGAAGCCGGGCTTTGTGTCTGCGCCTGCATATTCCTACAACTTCTCAGAGTCCTGTGGACAATGACTGGGGAGATAAACCATGCAGGAAACAGGTCTTCGCCTCGATGTAGGAATGAGTTAATACTGTGTATAAACTACTATTGCAGTTACAGAGGTCATGCTAGCTTAGCGTCTTGTTATATTCATTTGTGAATATCTTGCTTTGCAGAATTCCAGATTCGAAATGACTGCTTCGGTGAGTGAACTTTTGTTTTGGCTTAATACTGTGTGCCTTTGGAAAGGGGCAGTACTAAGTATCTCGAGGATTTAAAAGCAATCACTAGTGGTACATTCCAACATGGACACCCCGGGAGGTCACTCTCCCCGGGCTCTGTCCTCGTGGCGTCGGGGAGCATAGGGCTCTGCCCCATGATGTACAGTCCCTTTCCACAATGTTGGATATGAAGCCGGGCTTTGTGTCTGCGCCTGCATATTCCTACAACTTCTCAGAGTCCTGTGGACAATGACTGGGGAGATAAACCATGCAGGAAACAACATAATATTGATGCATGCACTGAAGTTTACACTTAACTTCTAGTCTCATTGTGTGCCTATCTTTCATGCAGGAAAGAAGAGGAACCACATGCAGACATCATTGACTTGATGGCTTGGTTTGGAGTCCTCTAATACTGGGAATTGTGGTGTTTTAAAAATGTCATTAGAACCTTTTGAGAATATTTTATAAGGGCAAATTTGATACCATGACATGCTAACATTTTATCAGTGCCCTTTTCCAACCTTAATTGGGTTATGTGGGTTGTCTTAATGTAAATGCCAAGCTTCTGAATAAATTTTAATTGAAATGTCTCACGATTCATTTTTTTAATGCAGAATGTATCTGCCATATGTGTTTGTGTGTTTAATAGTCGCAAGTGGTTTGCCTGTATAAATGGATGAATTTGCTTGGGTCATATTCTGCCTTACAATCATTGCCATGTTTTGATGTGTCACCCTAAGTGATGCACTGTGACTGAACGGCGTACCTCATGTGGCATGTCATAATAGAAAAGCCTAACAAGCCCCCGCACTGCCTGCCAGCATTTTGAAGGTCAAAGCTCTGAAAGATGGGGACAGAGGGGGAGCCACCTACTAGTTACAATGGAGCAGGTTTGTGGCAAGTTGGGGCTGAGACCTTGAAGGCCAGATAGAAGGGATCTGTTCTCTGAACCAGTCTTAACTGCATGTTGAGTGCTTTTACTGTTGTGTCAGGCCCCCACTTTAGTAGTATCCCCGGGCTTTATTGTTGGTAGTGAGGCTGAGTTAATGTTGCAGAGCTTCTTTATGCTCAATGTTAGTGCTCTCCCGTTTTCTAAGGGCCAGGGCTGGCTTAGAACCTGTCTTAACAGTAGGGTTGCCAACATAGTGTTCTGCACTCTAGCCAAAGTTTCGCTTGCAATTTTTTGTGTGGTTGATCTGAGATGTCGCAGACCAGGATCCTCAAATCTTCAGCCTTTGACAGGAATTATAGCCAGAGAGCCAACCTACATTTTTTAGAAAACACTAGTGAATTGCTTGCCCTGCTTAAAGCTATGGTTTAATGGATTAAATTTTTTTTTGAACTCACCAGTGGCTCAGGCTTATGCATTTGGCCTCAAAAGGTGGGAATCTCTAAATAAGCAAATGTTGGGCTAGAGGCATGGCTCAAATAGAGCGCAACCCCCCAAGAGGTCAAGCCTCAACCAGTGTACGTACATATGCAAAAACCTGCAAGTAGGCCTGTGGTTTGAATGTTACAATGCTGTCCTTCAGTGGTTAAAAAAAAAGTACATGGGAGCTCTCCGGGCAAGGAACACCAACCCCTTCAAAAGCTTCAGTATTACCAGCCCAGTGTCCCAAAACAGGCGCTGAGGTTTTATAAGATGCCAAGCAGTGTGCTGCCTCAAACTTTGGCTTACATGGGAGTTTTTTTTTTCCCCAGTCCTGGGCCTTTGACTCGGCCTGAGCACTGTCCCTGGCTTCTTTGGTGAAGTGCAGAGAAATGTAAGAAATAAGAAGCAGCTGCTGGGAATGTTGCTTAATGGTAGAGTGCCTTGCACAAAGCCTTAGGTTGGTCTCCACACCACATAAACAGGAAAGCCCAGAAATAGTGGTGGAGAGCTAACCTTGAACAGGGACATTGCCTAGACCCCCCAGTTAAAGCCCCTGGACTGACAGAACCATTAGAAAGGAGGTGGTAGTGGCTCACAGATAATTTTTTTTTTTTTTTTTTTTTTTTTGGCCAGTCCTGGGCCTTGGACTCAGGGCCCGAGCACTGTCCCTGGCTTCTTCCCGCTCAAGGCTAGCACTCTGCCACTTGAGCCACAGCGCCGCTTCTGGCCGTTTTCTGTATATGTGGTGCTGGGGAATCGAACCTAGGGCCTCGTGTATCCGAGGCAGGCACTCTTGCCACTAGGCTATATCCCCAGCCCTCACAGGTAATCTTTACTCCAGAAGCTGAGATTTGAGAATGGCAGTTCAAAGCCAACCTAGGCAGGAAAGCCCATGAGTTAACCATCAGGCCAAAAATGGAGGTAAAGCTCAAGTGGTAGAGTACCAGCCTTGAGCACAAAAGCTAAGGGACAGCACCCAGGCCCTAAGTTCAAGCCCTCCAGTACTGGTACAGAGAAAGTGGGACAGAGACAGGCAGGACATGAAGTCAAGGGCAGAGAAAACACTTCATCGAGCCCTGGCTTGCAGTACTTGGAAGGATAAAGTTGCTGTGGGGGAACCTAAATTCATTGGAAAGTATTGTTCTATTTTGGACTCTTACTTTAAAATGTTGAGTCCTTTGGATAGAAATGTAGGACTGCAACTTGGGGTGTAAGTCAAGCTGAAAGATGGTGCACCTGGAGGTTGGGGATAAAGATGGTGCACCTGGAGGTTGGGGATGTAGCTGAGTCATAGCTTGCTGTCCTGTCTTGTATGTGCGTATTCTACACAACTTGACCTCTCAATCTCAAAGTTTCTTTGAGAACCAAAGATCTGATGCATGTGGGGGGTTCTTATAGAATAGGTAGTAAAATCATTTTTTAATTAAGCCATGTGAATGAGTAAGATCTGCAAGGAGGACAGCAGAGAGATCAGAGATCCCAGGGTAAAAGCTTGGAGAAACTTCAAAGAATATCATCCAAAAAAGGAATCCACAATGGAAGCAGAGGTAAACTTAAACAGGTAAGAGACTAAGAGGGGTGATAAGAGTGTTTTGGGATGGCCACATAATTCAGAGGAGAAATTCACCTGGGAAATACTAATCAAAAACATCTGGTGGGGCTGGGGATATGGCCTAGTGGCAAGAGAGCTTGCCTCGTATACATGAGGCCCTGGGTTCGATTCCCCAGCACCACATATACAGAAAACGGCCAGAAGTGGCGCTGTGGCTCAAGTGGCAGAGTGCTAGCCTTGAGCAAAAGGAAGCCAGGGACAGTGCTCAGGCCCTGAGTCCAAGGCCCAGGACTGGCCAAAAAAAAAAAAAAAATCAAAAGTGCTTGCCTCGTATACATGAAGCCCTGGGTTCAATTCCCCAGCACCACATATACAGAAAACGACCAGAAGTGGCGCTGTGGCTTAAGTGGCAGTGTGCTAGCCTTGAGCAAAAGGAAGCCAGGGACAGTGCTCAGGCCCTGGGTCCAAGGCCCAGGACTGGCCAAAAAAAAACCCAACTGGTGGCTGGGAATGGCTTAGCGATAGAGTGCTTCCTTAGCATGCATAAAGCCCTGGGTTCAATTCCTCAGTACCACATACACAGAAAAAGCTGGATGTGGTGCTGTGGCTTAAGTGGTAGAGTGCTAGCCTTGAGCAAAAAGAAGCCAGAGACAGTGCTCAGTCCCTGAGTTCAAGCCCCAGGACTGGCAGAAAACAAACATATTTGCTGGGCACTGGTGGCTCAGGTCTGTAATCCTAGCTACTCAGGAGGCTGAGATCTGAGGATCCTGGTTTGAAGCCAGGCAGGCAGGAAAGTTCATGAGACTTATTTCCAACTAATACTCCCTCCCCCCAAAAGAAGAGAAAAGCCAGAGGTAGAGCTGTGGCTCAAGTGATAGAATAGAATGCTAGCCCCATCAGAAAAGTCCCTGTGAGACTCTATCTCGAATTAACCAATCAAAAACTAGAAGTAGTGCTGTGGCTCAAAGGGGTAGAGCACTTACTTGAGCAAAAGAGCTCAAGGACAGCACGTAGGCCCTGAGTTCAAGCCCCAGGATTGACAAAAAAAAAAAAAAAAAAAAAAAACAGTCAAGCACTGGTGGCTCATACCTGTAATCCTAACTACTCAGGAGGCTAAGATCTGAGGATCCTGGTTTGAAGCCAGGCAGGCAGGAAAGTTCATGAGACTTATTTCCAACTAGTACCCCCTCCCCCCAAAAGAAGAGAAAAGCCAGAGGTAGAGCTGTGGCTCAAGTGATAGAATAGAATGCTAGCCTTGAACACAAAGCTCAAGGACAGTGCCCAGGCCCTGAGTTCAAACCTCAGCACTAGCACTAGAAAAGAAAGGGGGGAAAAATGTGCGTGTGTGGTGCCCTTCAATAATAGATGCATGGAACTTTTACTTATACACAATTGAGTTTTACTCATCCATTAGAATAAGATATTTTCAGAGAAATGGCTGGAGCTAGAACAAATCATGTTAAGTGATGTAAGCTAAGCTCATAGCAACAAACGGCACATGCTTTCTCTTGTATGTGAAAGCTAGATCTGAAATATACTGGAACATGACAAATTATACAGGACAAACAGTGAGACTAAAGGAGGATACTCCTAGGGGAGGAACCCAAAGGCACAACGCCTCTGAACATTTAGATACTATTTGTTGAAATGAATTCCAGAAAATGAAAATGTGGTTTTTGGCGGTGGTGGTAATGTATGTTTTTGCTTTTGTTTTTTGTTTGTTCTTTTTTCTGTCTTTTGGGAGACGAGGGATGCATATACTTGAATGAAAGCAAGCATGGTACTCTGTAGACACTATGTGGAAAATGAGCTATGCAGGGATGGGAGTGGGGAAACTAGGAGAAAGCAAAGGAAGGTGACATTGTCCAAAAAGAAATGTACTCATGGGCTGGGAATGTGGCTTAGTGGTAGAGTGCTTTCCTAGCATGCATGAAGCCCTGGGTTCCATTCCTCAGTACCACAAAAACAGAAAAAGTGCTCTGGCTCCAACCCCAGATATAATCAAATGACCTGCCCAGTGCTGGTGGCTCAAGGCCTGTAACCTAGATGCTCAATGAGGTTTGAGGATCAGGGTTCAGGTAAGTCCATGAGGCTTTTATTTCCAGTTAACCACCAGAACAGCCAGAAGTGGCACTGTGGCTCAAGTGGTAGAGTGCTATCCTTGAGCAAAAAGAAGCCAGGGAAAAAAGTATTCAGGCTCTGAGTTCAAGCCCCAGGACTTCAAAAAACAAAACAAAACAGAGATACTCGATCTAATTTTATCAAACAAACCAAGTAGTCTCTGGGACTACTTGAAAGGAGAGTGAGAGGGCTGGCAAAGAAAGAAGAGTGGCTCAGGGGCTGGGGATATAGCCTAGTGGCAAGAGTGCCTGCCTCGGATACAGGAGGCCCTAGGTTCAATTCCCCAGCACCACATATACAGAAAACGGCCAGAAGCGGTGCTGTGGCTCAAGTGGCAGAGTGCTAGCCTTGAGCGGGAAGAAGCCAGGGACAGTGCTCAGGCCCTGAGTCCAAGGCCCAGGACTGGCCAAAAAAAAAAAAAAAAAAAGAAAAAAGAAAAGAGTGGCTCAAAGGGGCTCAGCATAAGGAGCTTTTTTTTTTTTTTTTTTTTTTTTTTTTTTTGGCAGAGCCCTTATGTGAAAGAGGGCCAAAGGCAAAATACACATCCAGTCCACATGGGATAGTTTGGTTAGTACTTGTTTAAGAGATCCATTAGCGGGGCTGGGAATGTGGCTTAATGATAGAGTGCTTGCTTGCCTAGCATGCCTGAAGTCCTAGGTTTGGCTTCTTGGTACCACATAAACAGAAAAGGCAGAAGTGGTGCTGTGGCTCAAGTGGTAGAGTGCTAGCCTTGAGCTGAAAAGCTCAGGGACAGCGCCCAGGCCCAGAGTTCAAGCCCCAGGACACACACACACACACACACACACACACACACACACACACGGGAGGGATGGAGGGAGGGAGGAAGGAAGGAAGGAAGGAAAAATGAACCCTGAGCCCCCAGAGAGATAGACTCACCCAGGAGCCAGGTGGAATTGGCTGCTGTTGGATGTGAGGGAGAGACCTTGGTCAGGGGAGAGGGCCTTGGCTGTCCTCTGGGTGGGCCTGAGACTGGCACAAGGTCCCCGGGGCAGGTCAAATTCCCAGAGAAAGGAAGACCAGGGGAACCAACATCATCGGAGTCACAGCACCAGTGAAGGCTCCGGCCCAGAAGACCACGTGGACACCAAAGCACACGCGGCGACGTTCACTGTCCACAAGCCGACAGGCCAGCCCTGTCGGATACAGTGCAGCAGCCTGTGTGCAGGCGAGTATTGTATGCAGCCTTGGGGCCTTGGGTGGGAAGTTCGACCCGGAGGAGGGGAGTGCTCTGGGGTCCCAGCTATAGGCTAGAGATGACCTGCGACTCCGGGAAGAAAGGCCCAGTTGTGGTTAGACCTGGTCAGATCATCTGATTTTGGGAAGGGGCTGAAGACCCAAGATGGGGGACGTCTAGTCAAAATGGAGGAGGGAATGTTAACAGTACTGGTGGGCAGTCTGGATTGGGGTTTCAAACACTCAACCCATGTGTGGCTGGGCTGGGCGACTGGGGAAGAGCCTGGCCGCAGAGCAGCCAGCCGCAGTTCTGGGGGCGGCCGCCAGGGGGCGCCGGGCCCTCTGTTTTTCTTCCTGGCCGGGGTCGGGGCCCGAGCCCGGCAGAGCGCATGCTCCGGGACAGTTCGCGGCCCGGCGGGTGAACGCCGGAGTTGGTGGCGGCGGCGGCTGCGCCCGAGGTAGGTCGTGCCGAGGCGCACGGAGAGCTCGGGGGTGGGGGGACGGGTGAAGGACTGGGCGCCGGCGTCTCGGCGGCGCGGGGCGGGCGGGGGCTCGCGGCTGGCGCGCGCCCTGGTCGCGCAGCGCCGTCCTCACGTGAGGCGGGCGGCCGGGCGCCTCGCGGGGCAGCGGCGCGTGGCTCGGGGATCCGCGGCTCCGCCGGGCCCCGCTTCCCCGCCCCCCTCCCCCCGGCCGCCGCGTCTCCCACGTCCGCCCCGCGGCGCCCGTGCGCGCGCAGGCGGGAGATTCAAACGGCCCGATCGCGGCGGGCCCGGGTACGCGCGGCCGCGGGGACCCCCCCACCGACCCCGGGGGGCCCCCGGGGGTAGCTGGGCGCGGGAGCTGCGCGAGGCCTTGTCCGCCATCAGATTGGGGGAAGATCTGCGCTCGGGGGGAGGGGGCGGGGGGGCAGGGACCCCCCGGCCCCCCGGGAACCCCTAACCAGTTGAGGAGCGTCCTGAACTACGGAATCAACACTTTGGGGAATCAACAAATAGTTTGCGAGTGGCTGGCGGCCTGGGCCACAGTGGAAGTGTTGGGGAACAATAGTGACCTGGGCGGGCCCGCGTGTGGCGCTTGCCAAACAACTTGGCACAGACTTGGGTGTGCTGGGGGGGGGGGGGGGTCCACACTTCCTGCCCAGTGTGATCCCCAAAATATGCGTGAGCGCTGTGTGTTGGCAAGTCCTTCATTCATTCATTCATTCATCAGAAATGAACTGAGGAACCCCGGCCACGTGTGACTAGTGCTTTAGCACAAATTCAATCTATGAGTCCTTTTTGGGGATCCCTACCCCGGCTCCCAGCGGTTGAGGATGGCTTACCAGTTGAGGTTCTGCTTGCTAGGGAAGAGCAGTCACTGGAGTTGGGGGGTGGTGACTGGGTCCACACCACCGGCGCAGGATGAGTGGAGGGAGCCTGGAGGGGGTGTCAGGCGGGGGCGGGGGAGGGGGGGAGGGGCAGAGGCGCTCGCCTCGGGGAGCTTCAGCAGTGTGTGGAATGATGAATCAGGCCTTCACCTTGTGGAGGTTTCGAAGAATAGGAATACCATCCTGTTGCTAGTTGGGTCTCCCTGGGCCTCCCACCCAATCCTCCTCAGCCTTAGTGTTCTTATCTGTAAAATGAAGGTAAAGGGGTCTCACCTACCCCATCATTTAAGTAAAGCACTCATTCTAACATCTGATGGACACTTGGCTCCTTCCCCAGGGAAAAACGAACACCAAGGTGTGGGCCTGTACTGGGAGGCCCGGGTGGGCCACCCTGGGTGTGAAGTGTGCCAGGTCTGTGCCTAGTTTAGCCATGACATAGCAGCTCAGCAAACGTTTGTTGACAGGAGAGCTATGTCTGTCTCACACAAAGAGGTTCTTCAGCCCCAGTCTGGCAGGCAAGTTCTGCTTCCCAGTGTGTGCTGGGAGAGGACAGCTGCTGTGGTTTCAGAAAGCTGCTTCTCTCTTCGCAGGAAGCAGGCTGTAATGGAGTCACAAGTGGCAGGCTGTCCAGTCTGCCTACCTTTTTTCAGGTGGGGGCAGCTCCAGCCCTGGTAGGGAATGGTCAGGAGATTTGGCCTGGGCACCTTCCCCTACTTTCTCAGCCTGGTCCTACAAACTTCTAGGATAGTCTGACCAATATAGGTCTTCTTCATAGAAGTTGACTCCATTATGACTTTTTTTTTTTTGCCAGTCCTGGGGCTTGGATTCAGGGCCTGAGCACTGTCTCTGGCTTCTTTTTGCTCAAGGCTAGTACTCTACCATTTGAGCCACACTGCCACTTTTGGCCTTTTTCTATATATGTGGTGCTGAGGAATCAAACCCAGGGCTTCATGTATAAGAGGCAAGTGTTCTACTGCTAAGCCATATTCCCAGCCCCATTCTGACTTTTATTTGTGACTGTATCTCACTCTTTTCCCAGATTGTAAATGTCTTTTTTTTGGGGGGGGGGGGTGATGGTACTGTACTGGAGTTTTTAAGTCAATATCAGATTTTTTAATTCATTTACTTTGTTGTTGTTACAGAGGTGATGTACAGAGGGACTAAACATGAGTCAGGTGATGAGTATAGTTCCTTTCATACAGTATCTTCTGTCAAGATCACTTTTTTTTTTTTTTTTTTTGGCCAGGCCTGGGGTTTGAACTCAGGGTCTGGGCACTGTCCCTTGAGCTTCTTTTTGCTCAAGGCTAGCACTCTACCACTTGAGCCACAGTGATACTTCTGGCTTTTTCTGTGTATGTGGTACTGAGGAATCGACCCAGGGCTTCATGCATGTAGGCAAACACGCTACCACTAAGATCAAATTTTTAAGCTGCTGAACTTGCTTGACTTGAGCCATGCCTCTTGCCCTACTTTTCTGGTTATTTTTGGGTATGAAGTCTCTAGAACTTTTCTCATTGGGCTGGTCTTAAAACACAAGCTCTGAATCTCAGCCTCCTGAATAGCGAGGATAATAGGTATGAACCACTACTACTGGATTTTAATTTTTTTAAAAATAAAGCTCAGGGGCTGGGGATATAGCCTAGTGGCAAGAGTGCCTGCCTCGGATACACGAGGCCCTAGGTTCGATTCCCCAGCACCACATATACAGAAAACGGCCAGAAGTGGCGCTGTGGCTCAAGTGGCAGAGTGCTAGCCTTGAGCGGGAAGAAGCCAGGGACAGTGCTCAGGCCCTGAGTCCAAGGCCCAGGACTGGCCAAAAAAAAAATTAAGCTCAGGCTCACCCTAAACGTGTCATTGTCCTGGCCTGCTTTCTGAATAATGCTGAGGTTACAGGCATACACCAATGCACTTGCCTCACTTTTTTTGTTTTTCTTCACAGTAGCTAGAATGATCTTAAAAATCCAGATCTGCCAGGCAAAGTGTCACAGGCCTGTAATACCAACTACTAGCCACTCAGGAAGTAAAGGCTTCAAGGCCAGTCTGGGTAAAGTTAGCAGGATTCTATCTCAGAAACAAAATACAAAAGGACTGGGGATATAGTTCAGGTTGCTAGATTCAATTTCTGGTCCCACAAATTAAGAATATTTTCTTCTTTCCTTCTAGAATGCAAATGCCATGAGTATTGGGGTCTGGCTATTTTCCCTTTTCCTGGCCAAGACCAGGCTGAGTGTGAGGTGCTCAGTAGAATCTGTGGAATGGGCAAGTGAGTGTAGGCAGCTGGAAAGGCTGAGGCTCTGGAATCAACTGCAAGGAAGGAAGGAAGGGATGCTAGCTAGTCCACCACTTGGACAGAAAAGGACTGTTGTAGCTCTTCCATTTATTGCCTTGGGTGAGTCTCCATTCCTACTGTGTGAAGTGGAGAAGAGGTGAGGTCCATTCGGTCTCTGGTTCCCTGCCAGGCTGTGCCTGTGTTAGCTGGGGCAGGCCGTAGTAACACCAGTATGGTGTTACTGGGGATGGAACCCAGGCAAATGCCGTGTTTGTTTGTTTGTTTTGTTTATTTATTGCCAGTCCTGGGGCTTGGACTCAGGGCCTGAGTATTGTCCCTGGCTAGCACTCTGTCAACTTGAGCCACAGTGCCACTTCTGGCCATATTCTATATATGTGATGCTGAGGAATTGAACCCAGGGCTTCATGTATACGAGGCAAGCACTCTTGCCACTAGGCCATATCCCAAGCCCCGAGGCAAACACTTGGTGACTGAACCACTCTCCCAGTCCATTGTGAGCTCTCCCACAGAGGTGTAGGCACTGTTATAACCCCCATTTCACTGAGGAGGAAACTGATGGAAGGTCAGCTTGAAGGCAAGGCAGCTGAGTGAAGATCTGCCTCTGGAGGGTGCACTGGATCCTGCAGCCGCCCATTCCACAGGGTTTCCCGGCCAAAGGAAGGAGCCTTAGATTTAGACAGGTTTTCCTCCATGCATGTATGTAACAAAAAAGGCTTTGGACACAGTTTGGGTGAGGTTGGGCAGACCCAGATCAGTGAAGGAGCTGTGGTTTTCAGCTGCCCTGGAGCCTCCCACATCCAAGCCACCTTGTCACCCATGGGTGATTTCCTTTCCCCATTGTGTAACACTGTCTGTATGCTACTATGAGAATATATAGGATTTTTTGCCTCATGTTGGACTGCTTAGGAAAGCCAGGCTCCTCTCAAGAGTAGCACTTGAGGAGGGCATGGTGACACATTTTTATAATCCCAGATACTTGAAAAGCCATGGGCAGAAGAATGAGGAGCTTGAGGTTGGCCAGGGCAAAGTTTGTGAGACCCTATCTCAAAGACAAATACAAGCCAGGTGTTCGTGGCTTATGCCTATAACCTTACCTACTCAGGAGGCTTAGATCTGAGAATCATGCTTCAAAGCAACCCAAGTCGGAAAGCCTGTGAGATTCTTCAGTAAACTACCAAAAAGCTGGAAATGGGGTTGTGGCTCAAGTGGTAGCCTTAAGATGAGGGACAGCCCCCAGATTCTGAATTCAAGCCCCAAAACACACACACACACACACACACACACACACACACACACACACACACACACACACGTGTCGCATGGACTTTTCTGTCCAGGCTGGCTTTGAACTTGGATCAGATCTCAGCCTTCTAGGTAGCTAGGATTGCAGGCATGGGACCCTCCCTCCCTCCCTCCCTCCCTCCCTCCCTCCCTTCCTCCCTTCCTTCTTTCCTTCCTTCCTTCCTTCCTTCCTTCCTTCCTTCCTTCTTTCCTTCCTTCCTTCCTCCCTCCTTCCCTCCCTCCCTCCCTCCCTCCCTCCCTCCCTCCCTCCCTTCCTTCCTTCCTTCCTTCCTTCCTTCCTTCCTTCCTTCCTTCCTTCCTTCCTTCCTTCCTTCCTTTTTGCAGTCATGGGCTTGAACTCAGGTGCTGTCCCCAAAGCTCTTTTGCTCAAGGCTAGAGCTCTGCCACTTTGAGCCACAGTACTACTTCCAGTTTTCTGGTGGTTAATTGTAGATGAGTGTCACTGACTTCCCTACCCAGTCTGGCATTGAATTGTGATCCTCAGATTGCAGCCTCCTGAGTAGTAAGTTTACAGGTGTGAGCCACAAGTGCCCGGCTCCATGAGACTTTTGTTTGTTTTGTTTTTGTTGCCAGTCCTAGGGCATGGTCTCAGGGCCTGAGCACTGTCCCTGGCTTCTTTTTGCTCACTCTACCTCTTGAGCCACAGCGCCACTTCCAGTTTTTTTCTATATATGTGGTGCTGAGGAATCAAACCCAGGGCTTCATGTATACGAGGCGAGCACTTTACCACTAGGCCATATTCCCAACCACTCCATGAGACTTTTATCTCTAGTTCACCACCATAAAGCTGGAAATAGAACTGTGGCACAGTGGTAGCACACTAGCCTTGAACAAAAATATTCAGGAACAGTGCCCAGCTCCTTAATTCAAGCCCCAGGACTAGAACAAGAAAAAAACAACAAAAATGTATCATCTTTGAATGTTTTCCTACTGTTCTATCATTAGTATTTCACACAATGGTTAGCTGCCCATCACTGGTCTTTTTTTCCTGAGGCTTGAACTCACGGTCTAGACATTGTCCCTGAGCGGCTTCTACTCAAGACTAGTTTGCTTTACCACCTGTGCCACAATGCCACTTCCGGCCTTTCCTGAGTAGTTTATTGGAGATGAGAGTTTCCTGCCCGGGATGGCTTTGAACTGCGACCCTCAGCCCTCAGAGACTGAGCACTGTCCTTGGCTTCTTTTTGCTCAAGGCTAGCACTCTACCTCTTGAGCCACAGCACCACTTCCTGCTTTTTCTGTTTATGTGGTGCTGAGGAATTGAACCCAGGGCTTTGTGCATATTAGGCAAGCACTCTACCACTAAGCCACATTCCCAGCTCTTACTTTATTTTATTTATTTACTTATTTATTTTTGGTTAGTCCTAGGGCTTGAACTCACAGCCTAGGCATTGTCTCTGAGCTTTTTTGCTCAAGGCTAGTGCTCTACCACTTGAGCCATAGCTCCACTTTGGGCTTTCCGGTGATTAGAGATAAGAGTCTTGGGGATTTGCCTGCATTGGCTTTGATCCTTAGATCTCAGCCTCCTGAGTAGCTAGAATTACAGGTGTGAGCCATTGGCATCTGGTATTTCTTTTTTGTTGGTATTGGAGCTTGAACTCAGGGCCTTGTGTTCACTTGGGTTTTTTCCTACAGCTGGTGCTTTACTGTTTGAGCTATACCTCTTGTCCAGCATTTTGCTGCTTAATTGGAGATAGTCTCATGGACTTTTCTGCCCACGCTCACTCCAAGCCTCAATCCTTTAGCTTTCAGCCTCCTAAGTAGCTAGGATTATAGGTATGAGCCACATTGCTGAGCTTTGCCATTTCTGATATATAATATTTGGCTGGGTTTTTCAGGATATAAAGATGCCACCCAAGCGCATAGCTAAGAGAAGGTCACCTCCAGAAGATGCCATTCCCAAAAGCAAGAAGGTGAAGAGTAAGTTGGTCTTGGTCTCTTTCTGTCTGTGAGTGGCCTCTTGGAACCCCACTGAGCAGCTGGGGCCCAGGTGTCTGGGGTCAGCTGGAGGTCTCCTAGAGTTCCTTGAACCCCACCCTTTGGGAATCATAAAAGGGGCAGGGGCTTGGCTGAACGCACTCTGGCAGTGCTGGCTGTAGCATTGGCTCCAAGCAGTAAGTAATGAATTATAGCTAGGCTTTCTTTCACTGGCTTCCAGATGAAGGCTCAAGTCCTGGCTTGGCCACTCTTTAGCTGCGAGTTGTCCACTTCATTAGTGGGGCCAAGAGGGGCGCCAGTCCCCCTCCTGGGATTGTATACCCTGGCATCCTCTGAGGGAGGTGGTTATGGTTTTCTCCATCCTGTGGCCCCCAGAATGGGACAGGGACAAGAGGAAGCCACCCCCAGTTCGGGAGTTGGGGGGCGGACACGCGCTCAGACAGTGTCTGTCTTTTGCAGACTCTCGTAACCAGGCAGTGCGGGCCACTGCCTCTCGCCGTGGTCCTGGCGTCCTCTCCGGCCAAGGTGCCTGCAGGCCAAGCCTTCCTGACCAGAAAATCGGACCAGGTGGCTCCCTGCCCACTGTATATCCGCAGCAGTAGCCTGCAGGCCCAAGCAGCTGTGGCCACATCCCAGGGGAGAGGCCAGGCGCCATGGGCAGTCCAGGGCTGCGGGTGGTGCCCACTGGTTAGCAGAGTGCCTGTGTTGCCCACTTATTGGCCCCCACCTCTCCAAGAATCATTCTGAGTCCTCATTACTCCTTCCCTTTCCTCTTCAGCTGCTAGTATGTGCTGGGGAGAGGGACAGAAGGGGCTGCAACAAATCACTGCTGGGTCTGGTGACGCATGCCTGTAATCCCAGCACTTGGGAGGCTGATACATGAAGATTGCAAGTTTAAGGCCAGCATGGGTCAGAAAAGAGTGGGAGGGAGGTGGAGTTTGGGGACTGCTTGGCCCAAGTTGTCTCTTGGACTTCATGCAAACTCTACTAGAGTTTATTGAAGAATTTACTACTTCGTGGCCATGGATAGTTTATTGAAGCTCTTGTCAGGCTTTCTTCCATTCCCTATAACAGAAGATACTAACTAGTGAAAGTCTTCGAGGAAAGCATTAGTAGAGTAAGCAGTCAGTGAAGGGCAAACATTATCTGAGCCCCAGTTGTTGGCACCCTGACTGCTGGTGGCAACATAAGCTAATCAGGAAAACCAAGGTAGATTGACTTCTCAGTGTGGAGTGTCCCCTTGTTTCTACTTCCTCCCTCCAAACCTTAGGGGTTTCATAGCTAAGGAGAGTTGGGCTCATAAAGATGGTGATAATGGCCTGAGGCAGCCTAGCACTGTGTGCTTTCAGAGCCCATGAGGGGACCCCCTTCTCTCCATCATCCTGCACACTCAGGGGCTGTCTTCTTCGCCCCTCAGTCTCACACAGGTCCCACAGCACAGAACCCGGCTTGGTGCTGACACTGGGCCAGGGCGACGTGGGCCAGCTGGGGCTAGGCGAGACTATCATGGAACGGAAGAAGCCAGCCCTGGTGCCCATTCTGGAGGATGTTGTGCAGGCCGAGGCCGGGGGCATGCACACTGTGTGTCTGAGCAAAAGTGGCCAGGTAGGTTGGAGATCTGGTATGGGTTAGACAGGGGCTGGGGAGGTGGGGGTTGGACCTTTGATCTACCACTTCCCTATAGAAATGGAGCTGGCTACCCAAGCAAGAAGTGGCCTAAACAAGAACAGCCTTTATCAGGAGCTCAACACCAATAGTGCTATCTGCTCAGGAGGCTGAAATCTGAGGGTTATGGTTCTAAGCCAGCCCAGTCAGGAAAGTCTGTGGGACTCTTATCTTCATTAAATTATGAAAAATCAGCAGTAGGAGTAGGAGTGGTGCTGTGGTTCAAGCGGTAGAGTGCTAGCCTTTAGCAAAAAAAAAAAAAAAAAAAAAAGCTTAAGAAAGTGTCCATGCCCAAGCTCCAGGACTAGCACCAAAAAGAAAAAGTAGCCTTCAAGGAGGCCAGACTTGGCACTAATGGAGCATCCTGGACACAGGTCTACTCCTTCGGCTGCAATGATGAAGGTGCCCTGGGAAGGGACACGTCTGTGGAGGGCTCAGAGATGGTCCCCGGAAAAGTGGAGCTGCAGGAGAAGGTGGTGCAGGTGTCAGCAGGAGACAGTCATACCGCAGCCCTCACCGAGGATGGTCGAGTCTTCCTCTGGGGTTCCTTCCGGGTAAGCAGAACTGACTTCTGAGTAAGAAAATCCAACTCCCTAATCCCACTTTGCTTCCTTACTGGTGGAGAGATGAAGGTCCCCAGAGAGAGCTGGGGTTCAGATCCAAGTGTTGGACTTCATCTAGGCCTATCCATACTACTACTGCAGTGCATGTTTTGAGAAAGGGATGGGTCAGGCATGCCTTTGGCTGCAGCAGATGCAGGAAGCTGCTGTTTCCACCCTTCCTGCCTCCCTTTCCTTCTCCCTTGCCAGCCCCTTTCCAGACTTCCCAGAGGCTGAGCAAGAGGGAGTTCTGGGGATGGAAACTGTCACACCTGTTTCCAAGGCAGAGGAGTACCACTCAAAAATCAGTTCAGCATTACAGCTTTTCATTCTTTGGTACTTAATTTGCTTTATAATAAAAATGAAGGAGTCAGGCTGGGGATATAGTCTAGTGGCAAGAGCGCTTGCCTCGTATACATGAAGCCCTGGGTTTGATTCCCCAGCACCACATATACAGAAAACGGCCAGAAGTGAAGCTGTGACTCAAGTGGCAGAGTGCTAGCCTTGAGCAAAAAGAAGCCAGGGACAGTGCTCAGGCCCTGAGTCCAAGCCCCAGGACTGGCAAAAAAAAAAAAAATGAAGGAGTCAGGTGTACTGTCACCCTGAAATCCCAGCACTCAGAGGCAAGGCCAACCTGGGATACAAAATGAGTTTCTGTCTCAACAAAAAAAGATCAGGAGACCAGGGGGGGAGGGGAGAAGTGGAGGTGTGGCCCAAGTAGCAGTGTGCCAGCTTTGAACAAAAAAGCCAAGGGACAGTGTCCAGGCCCTGAATTCAAGCCCCAGAACTGGCACCAAAAAGCAAACCAAAAGCTAAAGGAAATCCAGTGAGTATTTCCTTATCAGAGTTTTTTTTTTTTTTTATCTCTTTCAGTGCTGGAATTTGAACTCAGGGACCTGTGCTTTCTGTGCAGACATTCCTACCACTTGAGCCACAGCTCAAGGTTATTTAAACATTTCCATGGCACATTTCCTACTACACATAAAAGTGGTCAGGGTGGTGTACTAACTCTACCCCCACTCCCACCTGTCTCATAGTATCAACAGTAACAATTTTTTGTCAGACTTATTTGTTTCTGTTTGTAACTACTCTGCATTACTTGGACACAGTTCCCAGAGCATGTGTGATTCCACTAGTGAGCCTCTGCTGCCTGGCTCTTGGCCCCTGTCCACCATTCCTTGCCGCCCTTCATGTAGTGGGCAGGCAGGGCTGGCTACTGAGTGCACTCTCTCTCTCGTAGGACAACAATGGTGTGATTGGGCTCTTGGAGCCCATGAAGAAGAGCATGGTGCCCGTGCATGTGCAGCTGGACGTGCCAGTGGTAAAAGTGGCCTCCGGTGAGTCTCGGGCTCTAGCCACAGGATCAGCTGGACAACCTTGTTCTGGGGCAGCTCAGTGATGACCTTCTCCGCCTTCCCGTCACTTGTAGGAAATGACCACTTGGTGATGCTGACAGCTGACGGCGACCTCTATACCTTGGGCTGTGGGGAGCAAGGTCAGCTGGGCCGTGTGCCTGAATTATTTGCCAACCGTGGTGGACGCCAGGGTCTTGGTAAGTGGCTTTGGTACCTACAGTGAGGCAACATGGCAAGCCATCTCCCCTGGTGGTGGAGGTAGAAAGCACTTGTAGTGTGGTCTCAAACTCAAGCCAGGTGCTGGTAGCTCAAGCCTCTAATTCTAACTACTTAGGAGGCTGAGATCTAAGGATCACGGTTCAAAGCCAGCCCAGGCAGAAAAGTCTGTGAGACTCTTTACTCCAATTTCCCACCAGAAAAGTGGAAGTGGCACTGCGGCTTAAAGTAGTAGAGTGCTAGCCTTGAGCAAAAGAGCTTGGGAACAGGTCCCAGGCCCAAGTTCAAGCCCCACAACTGGCCATAGGGGAAAAAAAAAAAGCTACCCTTCAACTCAGCCAGGTGCTGGATGTTCACACCTGTGATCTTAGGTACTCAGGAGGCTGTGATCTAAGGGTCTCAGTTCAAAGCCAGGTAGGAAAGTCCAAGAGTTTCTCATCTCAATAACCACCAAAAAGCCAGTAAGCCAGTAGTAGTGTGGTTCAAGTGGTAAAGGGCCAGCTTTGAGTGAAAAGGCTAAGGGACAATGCTGAGGCCCTGAGTTTAAGCCCCCTCAGATTCTAGAGACCACCTACCCTAGGTCTGTGTGAATCGCGTTCTGTGCTTAGCCTCCTGGCTAGGGGACCCAGGATATAGTTTCTTGGTTTCACCTGCCCACCTCTAACCCTGCTCCACTGGGTTAATGAGAGGGCTATTCCATGCAGACTTCGCCTGCCATGACTGGGGGATTGGATTATTATTTATGCTCTGGGTTTCCTCTTCAGTAAACTCAGGATGAGTGCTCAGCCTTTTCTTCCAAGGGAAGGATAAATAGACCCATGGTCATGGAAGAAAACCCTGTGTGTGTCACCAACTGGTCTTCTTTGCCTACAGAACGACTCCTGGTGCCCAAGTGTGTGCTGCTGAAGTCCAGGGGGACCCGAGGCCATGTGAGGTTCCAGGATGCCTTCTGTGGTGCCTATTTCACTTTTGCCATCTCCCGAGAGGGCCATGTGTATGGCTTTGGCCTTTCCAACTACCATCAGCTCGGTGAGTCCTGAGCCCAGTATTGGGCCTGTGTGACTCAGTCCTGGCTCTGCCACTCATTCACTGGGGTTCCCTAACCCTCAGAGCCACAGTGTGTCTCATGTAAAGTAAGAAGATCCGTATTGAGATGAGGGTGGTCTCATCATGGGAGAGCACTGAGAAGGGCAGCTCCTGAAACATGTTCATTCCTGCTGGCAGGAACACCAGGCACAGAATCTTGCTTCGTACCCCAGAATCTGACATCCTTCAAGAATTCTACCAAGTCCTGGGTGGGCTTCTCTGGAGGCCAGCACCACACAGTCTGCATGGATTCGGAAGGTGAGACCTCTATTTGGAAGGCAGAGTGTTTCTGGAGCCTGACCTGGCCTGGCTACCCTGGGCCCCTGGTCCTTAAATATGGATCTGTTCCACGGGTTGGGCCAGACTTGAGTCCAGAAGCCAGGGCTTCCAAGCAGGAACTCACTGGGGCGCTGCATGAAAGTTCTCCAGACCTCCCCCCAAGATCACCCTCTGCCCACCTTGGGAATGGGAACAAGCTCTTGAGGACGTGAGGACCTACCTGGCCTGCAGCTGGTCTGGAGCATGTCCTATGCTACTGCTTATCTCCCTCTCACAGGAAAAGCATATAGCCTGGGCCGGGCTGAATATGGACGGCTGGGCCTTGGGGAAGGTGCTGAGGAGAAGAGCATACCCACCCTCATCTCCAGGCTGCCTGCTGTTTCCTCGGTGGCCTGTGGCGCCTCTGTGGGGTATGCCGTGTCTAAGGATGGTGAGTGGGGCTGCCCCCTAGTCTGCTTGGGATCTGGGGGTCAGGGTTTTTAGCAAACTCTTTAGCAGGCTATGATATCACCATCAGGCACAGTTTCAGAGCGGCATTGGCAATAGTATTGCTTCGCTTCTGACTCAGAAACTTTTTTTTTTTTTTGCCAGTCCTGGGGCTTAGACTCAGGGCCTGAGCACTGTCCCTGGCTTCTTTTTGCTCAAGGCTAGCACTCTGACAACTTGAGCCATAGTGCCACTTCTGGCCTTTTCTATATATGTGGTGCTGAGGAATTGAACCTAGGGCTTCATGTATACAAGGGGAGCACTCTTGCCACTAGGCCATATTCCCAGCCCCCTGTCTTTCATTGTAATAGAGAGTGTCAGAAGGTGAGGGGCTCAGGTTGGGACAGTCTTTGGAAGCTGGGCCGCAGAAGTGCTCTGTCTGAGATAATCTTGGGAGAACTTCAGGGGTGGGTTGTCAGTCCTTTATATGACCCAAGCAGAGATGCATCCAGTCTCACAGATCCTGAGAAGTGTACCTTGGGTGCCATACATAGGATTAAAGGGATATCTGACAATATGTAAGAATATCATCGTGTGTGTGTGTGTGTGTGTGTGTGTGTGTGTGTGTGTGTGTGTGTGTGTGTCCTGGAGCTTGAAGGCCTTGGTCCCCCTGTCTCTGACCTTTTTTGCTCAAGGGTAGTGCTCTACCACTTGAGCTACAGCAACTTGAGCTCCACTTCTGACTTTTTTGGTAGTTTTATTAGAGATGGTCTTATGGACCTTTTTGCCTGGGCTAACTTTGAACTTTGATCCTCAGATCACAGCCTCCTGAATAGCTAGGATTTTAGTTGTGAGCCACTGGTACCCACCTTAGGACATCATCTATTTAGCATCCACCAATGTTCCTGAACTTCCAAAGCTGAGGTTTCCAAATTCACCCCTGTGTACTAGCTTCCCACAGTCCAGAACAGTGGGCCTACAGCTGCCTCTGATTCTCTCTTGGCAGGTCGTGTTTTTGCCTGGGGCATGGGCACCAACTATCAGCTGGGCACAGGACAAGATGAGGACGCCTGGAGCCCCGTCGAGATGACTGGCAAACAGCTAGAGAACCGTGTGGTCTTATCTGTATCCAGCGGGGGCCAACACACAGTCTTACTAGTCAAAGACAAGGAACAGAGCTGACTTCTAGCCTGACTTCTAGCTCCCTCCCTGCCTCACAGAACAGGGAAGCAAAGACAACCGTGGATTCCTGAAGGCTTCTCCCCAGCCCTCAGTGCTCTGTCATCTCCTGCCTTTTCCCCATCAACAGAGAAAAGTCCTTTTCCTCTTCTTTCTGGAGTCATCCTGGAATCTGCAGGATGAAGCTCAGGATGGGAGAACTTAGACCTTTGTGATTGGTTAGACCCCTTTTCCCACTTCCTACCTCCCTCAGTCCTGGCTGGCCTTGGCTTTGCCTACCAAAGCTTTCTTTTCTAGGTGTTTGGTGCCTGCACTGTGAAAAGTTGGGGCTCCATCAAGTCCCAATTCAGTTATACACCACTCCTAGCAGTCCCCAGGCAGGCAGCTGGGACAGTCATGTGGCCCAGCTGGCATAGACCCATGTCTGGGCAATCTAGAAAAAGGGCAGGGCTAGAGAGCTGTGGGAAACCCCAAGCCAAATATCTGGCTCTGAACAGGTGTCCATGGGGCAAGACAAGAGATCCACTTGATGAAGAAAAATGGCAGCTGGCTGTTTTCCCAGAAGTACAAAGCACACTCTTGCCCCCCAGGGGTGCCTGTGTACTCCTACATCCATTTGACTCCACTGCAGCAACCAGAAAGCCATACCAGGCTGGGCTGGGAAGTCAAAGCAGGGTGTTCACAGGGGGAGGGGGAGGGGTTTATAAACCATGTGTGGCCGCACAGAGGTAAATGGGGAAGGGGGCTGAGGCTGGTCCTGAGGAAAGGAAGCAGCAACATGTACAGTAGCTAAGAAAATAGTTTTGATTTTTTTAACTGTAAAATATTTTGGAGGGGAGAGTGAAATCTTTTAATAAGTGAAATATTTTAATAAATCTAGAGTTTTATAAAAAGGCCACTTGTTTTCTACACACTCCTGGTTTTTAAGGGAGTGCCTGCCAATTGCCAGGCCCTGTTGCAAAGGGCAGAATAAGCCATGTCTATGAACTAGGTGTTCAGGATACAGGTTGAAGCATGTCAAGGTGCTGGAGTGTGTCTGCTAGCTAGCCAGCTGTACACACCCACCAGAGAAGAGGACTTAGGATTCAAGAATCACTAGATTTTCATTTTAGTGATGCTGCATAACAGAAGACAGATGGGATGTCAGATCTGTCTCCAAAGTAGCTACGATTACAGGCATGAGCCACTGACACCCATCTAGTATTCTCACAGTGAATCTTTAGAAATGCTTTTGAGTACCTATAGCATTTTCAACAACTGATCTGCATTGATTAGAGGGCTGAGGATGTACCTCTGTGGTATTTCAGCATACCTAGGTTTGATCCCCAGCAACAATAATTAGATACATATTAATGATTTGGCAGTTTATACATGTTAATTCTGTTTTTAATAAGCATTTCAGCAACCAAATCAGTAATCTGCACAATACAGTGGTCACCAGCTATGTGGGGCTGTTTTTTGTGGGGGTATTTTTGCTAGTCCTGGGCTTGAACTTGGCCTGAGCACTCTCCCTGGTTTCTTTTTTGCTCAAGGCTAGCACTCTACCACTTGAGCCACAGCGCCCCTTCTGGCTTTTCCTATATATGTGGTACTGAGGAATCGAACCCAAGGGCTTCCATGTACATGAGGCAAGTACTCTCCACTATGCCATATTCCCAGCCTGTTATTTATTTTATTTTTAATTTAAACTTTGAAGCCAAGCACCAGTGGCTGTGATTCTAGATACTCAGGAAGCTGAAATCTAAGGATTGTGATTCAAAGCCAGCCCAGGCAGGAAACTCCTGAGAGACTTATCTCCAATTAACTACCAGAAAAACAGAACTGGTGCTGTGGCTTAAGTAAGTGGTAGAGTGCTAGCCTTGAGTTGAAGAGCTTAGGGACAGGGCCTAGGCCCAGAGTTCAAGCCCCATGATTGACAAAAAATGATTAAACTTTGTTGAACAAACCACATTTGAAGTACTTGTAATTGATGCCTGTGGTGGTATTGGACCATGCAGATACAAAATTTACCTATCAATGCAGAAAGTTATGATTGCTTTTATTAAAAGTTACCAAGTAAAGGACTGTAGGCCATGTGTAAAATCCCAGCACTTGGGATGCAAAGGCAGGAGGATCTTGAGTTCCATATGAGCCTGACCTGCATCTTGAGATCTTCCACAAAAATAAAGTGTAGGAGTTGGAGATTCAACTCAGTGGAAGAGAATTTGCGTGGCAAGTGCAACGCCCTGAGTTTGGTCCTCAGCTCTGCAAAAAATAAAGTACATGTAACAGGAAGGTTGTTTTTGTTTTACTATTTTTTGTGTGTACTGGTACTGGAATTGAACTCAGGGATAGGGACGTTCTCCCTTAGCTTTTTTGCTCTAGGCTATCACTCTGTCTCTTGAGCCATACCTCCACTTCTGCCCTTTTACTAGTTAATTGAAAACAAATGTCCCAGATTTGTCTACTAGGGCTTACTTAGAATCTCAATCCTCAGTTCTCAGTCTCCAGAGTAGCTAGGATAACAAGTGTGAACCACTGATACCTTTTTGTTGCTTTGTTTTTGCCAGTCCTAGGGCTTGAACTCAGGGCCTGGGCACTGTCCCAAAGCTGCTTTTGCTCAAGGATAGCACTTATCACTTGAGTCACATTGCCATATCCGCCTTTTTCTGTTTATGTGGTACTGAAGAATCAAACCCAGGGTTTCGTTTATGCCAGTCAAGCACTCTACCACTAAGCCTGCAGTTTTGATTTTTGACAGTACTGGTACTAAGGTTTGAATTCAGGACATTGTGCTTGCCAGACTGGCCCTACCATTTGAGCTACAACCCCAGCCCTTGTTGCTTCCATTATGTTTTGAATAATTTTCATTATATTATGAAATGGCCTGCACAGCAATCATCCTATTTATGCTTCCTCTATGCCTGGGGTGGCAGACATGCCAGCACAGCCAGCACATGAGATGAGATCTTAGGAATTTTTGTATGTGGTTGGATTACAATTATGCCACTACCAGGGCTGGCTTAAAGTTTTAGTTATGCGGGGCTGGGAATATGGCCTAGTGGCAAGAATGCTTGCTTTATATACATGAAGCCCTGGGTTCGATTCCCCAGCACCACATATATAGAAAATGGCCAGAAGTCGCGCTGTGGCTCAAGTGGCAGAGTGCTAGCCTTGAGCAAAAAAGCCAGGGACAGTGCTCAGGCCCTGAGTTCAAGTCCCACAACTGACAAAAAACATAGTGTCTAATCCTAGCTACTCGAGAGAGTCTGAGATCTGAGGATTGAGACTCAAAGCCAGCCCCATCAAGAGACACTGATCTCCAATTACACATCAAAAAAGCTCTAAGTGGGACTGGGAATATGGCCTAGTGGCAAGAGTGCTCGCCTCCCAGGACTGGCAAAAAAAAAAAAAAATTACAATCAGAAGATAGAGGAGTGTGTATGTACAGAAGCAGTAAAATGAAAGTATAAATGAAGGTAGAGTCGGAATGTTATTTAGAAATCTATTTTAGATAAAAGGTTTGTAAACAGCCAAGTAAAGAGTGAAGTTAGTAAAGGGCTAATGCCTGTTTATATCAAATTCAAATATTTCCAATTTTTGTAGATTATTTTTGAAACCTTATACAAATGTGATTTGAAAACAAAATGAGGCTTGCATTGTTAATTTTTACTTATTTATTTTTTTTGCCAGTCTGGGGCTTGGACTCAGGGCCTGAGCACTGTCCCTGGCTTCTTTTCACTCCAGGATATCACTCTACCTCTTGAGCCACAGAGCCACTTCTGGCTTTTTTTGTTATGTAGTACTGAGGAATTGAATCCAGGGCTTCATGCGTATTAGGCAAGCACTCTACCACTATGCCACATTCCAAGCCTGTTAATTTTTTTTTTTTTTTAATACTTAAAGTCTGGTGCTGGGCACTAGCTGCTCATGCTTGTAATCCTAGCTACTCAGGAGGCTCAGATCTAAGGATAACGGTTCAAAGCCAGCCCCAGCAGGAAAGTGTATGAGACTCTTATCTCCAATTAACCACCAGAAAACCAAAAGTGGAGCTGTGGTGCTCAATTGGTAGAGTGCTAGCCTTGAGTAGAAAAGCTCAGGGACAGTGCCAGGACCTGAGTTCAAGTCCCACAACTGACAAAAAACATTGTCTCTAATCCTAGCTACTCGAGAGAGTCTGAGATCTGAGGATTGAGACTCAAAGCCAGCCCCATCAAGAGATACTGATCTCCAATTACACATCAAAAAAGCTCTAAGTGGGACTGGGAATATGGCCTAGTGGCAAGAGTGCTCGCCTCTCATACATGAAGCCCTAGGTTCCATTCTCCAGCACCACATATATAGAAAATGGCCAGAAGTGGCGCTGTGGCTCAAGTGGCAGAGTGCTAGCCTTGAGCAAAAAAAGGCAGGGACAGTGCTCAGGCCCTGAGTTCATGGCCCAGGACTGGCAAAAAATAATAATAATAATAAAATAAAATATATATATATATATATATATATATATAATTCAAGTGATAAGAGTGCTAGTCTTAAGCAAGTAAGCCCAGACAGTGCCCAGTCCTTAAGTCCCAAGACTGCTACACACACACACAAAAAAAAACTTTCATAAAGTTGAGTGCTGGTGACTCACTCATGCAATCCTAGCTACTAAGGAGGCTGACATCTCTGAGGATCGTGGTTTAAAGCCAGCCTGGGCAGAAAAGTCCATCAGACACTTATCTCCAATTATCTACTGAGAAAAATCTAGAAGTGGCACTATAGCCCATTTGGTAGAGCACTAGCCTTGAGCACAAAGAGACTCTGGGAGACAGTGCACAGGCCTGAGTTCAAGCTCCCCGACCAAAAAAGAACAACCTTCCATCTGGAAAATAAATGTTAAGCATATTAAGAGCACAGCATGTGACTAATCTACAGAACAAAAAGGTGTTATCATTGGAAAGCCTGTAACTGCCAGGTTCTGGGCGCAGTGCTTTCCCATCTTTTTTTCCCCTTCCAGCACTATGAAGTAAATAGTGCTATTAAGCACATAAGGTTCACAGGTTAATGACCAAACAGCCAGAGCTAAGGGTGGGACTACTGCTCCCATAGTCTATGTCTATGGCCAATGTCTCTAACTTCACCATTGTTGCTGTAGCCAGAGGACAAGTGGAAACTGGAGGTTGGGCCTGTTTTGAAACAGGTAAGTTCTCAGTTGGGGGCTGCCTCCTAACCTTTGCCAGGTGTGGACTGGCCAGGTACCTTAAAACTCACTGCAAAACTTGACCATCAGACATGCCAATCACCAGCAACAGAATAGCTGGTTAGGAAGTGGGCACCAGTGTGGTGCTGAGGCCTGGGAGCTCTCAAGATTAAACTAGTCCACTCTGAGTATGATGACAGTCCTGGCTGTGAGGCTGGCTAGATTGCCAATCCTTCTTGCCATAGGAAGGGATTCAGGAGGAACAAGACTTGGGGTGAGGAGATGATGGGGTTGTTTAGGGATCCCGATTTTTACATTCCCTTTAACTTCATCCACCACAAGACTATATAGACATGAGTGCAGAATTCCATTCCAGTAGTCAAAATAATCTCACTTTCTGTGATCAGGGCAGCCTAGAGTGGGGCGGGGATGGCTGAGGCAGTAAGGGAACAGTGGCTGTCCCTGGCCACAGCTTATGGGCCCATTCCAGTTACCCTCTAAGGTTTTTTTGTTTTGTTTTGTCTTGTTTTTGTCGGTCATGGGCTTGAACTCAGGGCTTGGTGCTTTCCCTGAGCTCTTTGGCTCAAGTCGAATGGTTTGAGCCATAACAGCACTTCCAGTTTTCTGGTGGTTAATTGGACATGAGTCTTGCAGACTTTCCTGCCCAAGCTGGCTTTGAACCTTAATTGTCAGAAGCGTGAGCCACCAGTGCCTGCTCCCTTTTTTGTTTCTTAAGAACGTATATTTGAAATGTACTCATTACTTATGTAACTGTAACGCCCTGTTCAGCATCTTCACAATAATTTTTTTAATGTACATTTGCGGAATGTCTATGTTGGTAAGAGTCGAAGAGGAGCCAAACCAGGGCAATCCTCGGTCTGGTTCTGGTTCTGGCCCCTGGGGCGCGTTGCGTTGCTGCGCCTCGCCAAATCGAGGAAATCAGAGATCTTCAGCTCACGGCCAGGCGGAAGGATGCCAAGTCTGTCAAGGTCAAGACAAACAAAGACAACGTGAAACTCAAAAGTCTGCTGCAGCAGGTAGATAGATACCTGCACACCCTGGTTATCATGGACAAGGAGAAGGCAGAGAAACTGAAGCAGGTTTCCGGCCAGGTCTCGGACCTCAGCCTCCTGATCGCTGGGGTTATAGAGGTGAGCCACCGGCGCCCCGCTACGCTAGACCTACAGATCTCTCGTAACGAGCGTGTATTGCTCTCCTAGTTGTATCTGAATGTCCATAAATACTCACGCCAGGTTCTGTTTCTTAAATAAAGCGGGAGGCGGCAGAACGTCGCAGCACCGCCGGCGCGCTCGCGCCCGACGCCACTCCGACCCCGCCCACCGCGAGCCGGAAGCGGGCGCTGGGTCTTCCGGAAAGTCTGGCGCGGAGCGCTGGACGGGCTCGGCTTCTGGGCTTCCGAGCGTGCGCAGAAGACATCGCCGGGGCGAGCTCCCGGGCGGTCAGGGCCGCGCGGACTGGCGCCTGCGCGCGCCGCGGAGCCCCGCGAAGTCCCCGCCCGGGTGCGGGATGGCGGCCAGCCTGTGGATGGGAGACGTGAGTGAGAGCGGCCGACCGCGCTCTGAGGAGGGGGAGAGGGTCTCGGTGTCTGAGGGAGCGGACTGGAGCCCGGTGGGGAGGGAGTGAACGGGGGACGGTTTTGGTGACGGGGAAGCACGTCCGGGCCTCGGAGATCCGGGGCTCATTGGGGCGCGAGATCTTCCTGAGGGGATCGAAGGGCGTTGTATAGTTCCAGAACTGGAGGGGTGTAAGGGCGAGTTTGGGGTGGAGGAGGTGGGGCTCGGGCGGCTGGGCGGAGCCCATGGCCCCGCCCAGGCCTGGCGGGGCAGGCCGCCCCCCTGCGCGAAGCGGGAGGGAGGCGAGGGGAGGGCCCAGGGGGCGGGGCGGAGTCGGGGGCGGGGAGGGGAGAACGCAGCGGAGCCCCGGCTCAGGACACAGAGCCTCCGCTCTGCTTATTCCTCAGCTGGAACCCTACATGGATGAGAACTTCATCTCCAGAGCCTTTGCCACCATGGGGGAGACCGTGATGAGCGTGAAGATTATCCGAAACCGCCTCACTGGGTACATATTCCCAGCCCCTGAGCTTTAGTTTTATCCCAAGAATAATGACTGCTATTATATTTTAAAGCTGTAATATTCAACTTAGTTGCATTAAAATGTGGAAAGCCATGCGCTGGAGGCTCACGCTTGTAATCCTAGCTACTCAGGAGGCTTAGATATGAGGATCCTGCTTCAAAGCCAGTCCGGGCAGGAAAGTCCATGAGACTTATCTCCAATTAACTATCAGAAAACCAGAAGTAGTGCTGTGGCTCAAAGTGGTAGAGCACTAGCCTTGAGTGATAAAGCTCAGAGACAGCACCCAGGCCCTCATTTCAAGCCCCACAACCTATCAAAAAATGCCATGGAATATCCATGCATGTTTAAACATCTCCCTCTCCCCTGCCTTCACCTCTCTCTCTCTCTCTCTCTCTCTTTTTTGGCCAGTCCTGGGCCTTGGACTCAGGCCTGAGCACTGTCCCTGGCTTCTTTCAAGGCCAGCACTCTGCCTCTTGAGCCACAGCGCCCCTTCTGGCCGTTTTCTATATATGTGGTGTTGGGGAATTGAACCCAGGGCTTCATGTATACAAGGCAAGCACTCTTGCCACTAGGCCATATCCCCAGCCCCTCTCTCTCTCTTTTTTGTAATTTTTGCCAGTCCTGGGGCTTGGACTCAGGGGCCTGAGCACTGTCCCTGGCTTCCTTTTTGCTCAAGGCTAGCACTCTACCTCTTGAGCCACAGCGCCACTTCCGGCTTTTTCTATATATGTGGTGTTGAGGAATTGAACCAAAGGCTTCTTCATGCATGGAAGGGGAGTACTCTACCGCTAAGCCATATTCCCAGCCCCCCTCCCCCCCCCTCTCTCTCTCTCTCTCTCTCTCTCTCTCTTTAAGCCAGAATACAGTGTTAATTTAATGTAATTAATTTATATTATTTTATTTTTTGTTCATAATGGGGCTTGAACTCTGGGCCTGGGAGCTGTCCCTGAACTCCTCAGCTCAAGCTCAAGGCTCTACCACTTGAGCCACAGTGCCACTTCCAGTTTTCTTGAGGTTAATTGGAGATAAGAATCTCATATACTTTCTTGCCCCGGCTAGCTTTGCACCTTGATCTTCAGATCTCAGCCTCCGAAGTAGATAGGTTTACAGACGCTAGCCACCAGCACCTGGCTTACAGTATCTTTTAGACTATCTAATTCATCTTGAAAAGCAACATTATCATGTTGAGTTTGCCACAAACGAGATGAATTTTTTAAATGGGAGTTTGTTTCCAGGTTTTTGTTAAATTAACAGGAATCCAGATAGTAGTAGGTTGATAAAAAACATAAGGTATCAGATAGGGATCTACACAGTGACATAAAGAACAATTAATACAGGTGATACTATTTCAACCAGCAGGTTGACTGGATTGATGGACAGAGAAGCTTGATGTATTGAAATGTCTTTTTTACTTATCCCCAGTTAGCAGCTTTGCCTCGCTGGTTCCGCATGTCTCCCAAGCTGAGTGGCTTCCTTGTGTTCTCCATACTCCATTAGGCTCCAGTGACATGTTGTGAAAGTCCCTGGAAAGTCATTGTTTCCCAAGGTTTGATACACCTCCCAGGAATCCAGAAAGCAACTGTTACAGATTCTGGAAAGGCACAAGCAAATGCTCTCTCCTGAGTTATTAAGGAATCTAGATCCTTTTACATAATGTATACTAAATAGTCACTTTTTTTTTTTTTTTTGGTCAGTCATTGGGTTTGAACTCAGGGCCTGGGCACTGTCCCTGAACTTTTGTGTCAAGACTAGCCTAGTGCTCTATCACTTTGAGCCACAGCTTCACTTCTGGTTTCTGATGGATAATTATTTTTTTTGTTTTTGGCCAGTCCTGAGGGCTTGGAACTCAGGGCCTGAGCGCTGTCCCTGGCTTCTTTTTGCTCAAGGCTAGCACTCTACCTCTTGAGCCACAACACCACTTCTGGCTTTTTCTTGTTCATGTGGTGCTAAGGAATCGAACCCAGGCCTTCATGCATACTAGGTAACCACTGTACCGCTAAGCCACATTCTCAGCCCTCTGATGGTTAATTGGAGATAAAAGTCTCATGGACTTTCCTGCCTAGGCTGGCTTCAAACTGAGATCTTCAGATCTCATCTTCCTGAATAGCCAGGATTATAGGTGTGAGCCACTAGTACCCAGCTGTTACTATCTTTTAATGTACAAAAGCTAATCTTTTTCTTTTACTGACATATTTTACCCTGATATTTTTGTATTTTATTGTGCCACTACTAGACCTGGAACTCAGAGCCTCATGATCTCCTTCAGCTTTTTGGTACAAGGCTGCTACTCTACCACACTTCTACTTCTAGCTTTTGTTGGTTAACTGAAGATAAAAGTCTCTGGGATTGTCTTATCTGGGATGACTTTTAACTGGGATCCTTACGTATCAGCCTCCTGAGTAGCTAGGATTATAGGAGTGATCCTGACTTTGCCATGATATTAATAACCGATCATCCCAGGCTAGTATTGAACCCATGGCCTTGTGTGTGCTAGGTAAGTCCTCTAATATTAACTTTATTTTTTGTTCTGGGACTGCCCCAATTTGGCAATTTTCACATTTGTAAGTTTTTTCTTAACAGAACAGAACCAGTGTGGGCTCGGATAGGAAAATAATTCTCCCTTCAGAGCAAGACTTATTTGGATACCTCCCCCCACCCCCACCCCCACCCCTGGTCCTGGGGCTTGAATGCAAGACCTGAGCACTGTTCCTGACCTTTTGTACTGAAGGCTAGGGCCGTTTCACTTGAGCCACAATTCTGCTTCCAGCCTTTTGTGGTTAATTGGAGATAAGCAGGGACTTTCCTGCCCAGGCTGGCTTTGAACCATGATCCTCAGATCTCAGCCTCCTGAGTAGCTAGGATTACAGGTGTGCACTACTGGAGCTCAGCGTGCCTGAGTATTTTTAACCGGTCTCTTTCTGTGTTTGCATTCCAGGATCCCAGCTGGCTACTGTTTTGTAGAATTCGCAGATTTGGCCACAGCTGAGAAGTGTTTGCATAAAATTAATGGGAAACCTCTTCCAGGAGCCACACCTGTAAGGACATTTAGCTAATGATGATGTTGCCATTTTAATTGTCATTGAGTACCTACATCCACTGCTCCCTATTGGATACTTAACTTCCTTTCATTTAATCCTCTAACAGCTGGTATAGTAGGCATTGCTATCTTTGACAGACCAGGTAAGGAAGTTCAGGGAAATGAAATAACTTGCTCAAAGCAATACAGGTAGTAAGTAACAGAGCCGAGATTCAGAAGATTGGTTGCCTTGGAAACCCATGCCCCTCCCTCTCTTCATCACTGCCTTCTGTGACAGAAGACTTGAAACTCTAGGTCTTTTGCCTGATTGAGAAGCTAGAACAGGCTGGCAGCAGCGAGAACACGTCTCAAGAGAGTTACATTCTGCTCTTCCCACAGTTACTTAGCTTACAGCTCACCAGCTGGCACACCTGGGCTCATAGAACCATGGAGCTGGCAGTGCCCTTAATGGTCATCCGTGCAACCCCCTCATTTTATACAGGAGGAAAGGCTGAGGCTTAGAGAGGGGGAGATGTTTTGGCCAAGGTAATTTATTTCAGTTTTTTTCAAATATTGTTTGACTCTTGAAACACCTTTCTCTGTTTTAGTTTGTGTGTTTTTAAATTTACAGGCAAAACGGTTTAAATTGAACTATGCCACTTATGGGAAACAGCCGGATAACAGGTAAGTACAGAGCAGCTTCAGGCCCCACAGCATGTCTAGACAGAGGCAAGATGCATCACTTTGCCAGACTTGGAGTGAGGAGCAGAGTTTGTGTTTTGCCCCTCCTGAGAAAGACATACCCCACTTCCCCATTGGTAGGCCTTTCTGGGTGTGTTTTGTAAAGGCCATGTCTTTTTTTTGTTGTTGTTGTTGGACATGGGGCTTGAACTCTGGGCCTGGGCTCCGTCCCAGAGCCCTTCAGCTCAATGCTCTGCCATTTTGAGCCACAGTGCCACTTCTGGTTGGAGATAAGAGCCTCACAGACTTTCCTGCACCGGCTGGCTTTGAACCATGTTGCTCAGTTCTCAGCCTCCTGAGTAGTTAGGATTACAGGGGTGAGCCACCAATGCCCAACCCATGTCTTTTCTATACTGGATTCCTCCCCTAGCTCTCCACTCAGTTACTTTCCACACAGTATTAGGTTTTATTTAATAGGAAGAATCCACCTATTATACCAACAAAAAGTGGTTGTCATTTCAGGTTGCTATTTGAAATTTGTGTGTATAAGGATTTACCAGTGCTCTTACTCAGCATTTTTGCGTACTTCTGGCACTGTGACACTTTAGTCAGGCCTCTAGTTCCAGTTCTGGCTTTTAGCTGGTTAATTGGAAATAAAAGTGTCTAGATTTATTACCTGGGGTATTTTCAAACCTTGATTCTCAGATCTCAGCTCCTGAGTAGCCTGGATTCCAGGTTTGAGCCACTGGTGCCCAGTGTATTTAAACTCTTTTAAAATATATACTAGTAGCTTGAAAAAGCTTTGTAGAGGCCTTGAGGGTGTCATGGCTCATGTCCATAATCTTAGCTACTCTAAACATTCCAGGGGATCATGGTATGAGGCCAACCTGGTCAGAAAATTCTTGAGACTTCTATCTAAGGGCTGAGGTATAGCCTGGTAGAGTACTGGTCTCATATACACAAGGGTCTGAGCTCAATCACCAGTTCCACTGGGGTGGGAGGGAAGCAGACAGGAAGCAGGGATGGTAGTACACACCTTTACAAGTATTAGTGAGGCAGAGGTAGGAGGATCCCAGTTCCTATCAGTGAGACTTGGTCTCAGAAAACCAAGAAAATGGCTGGGGGCATAGTTCACGATGTAGAGAACCTTGCCTAGAATGCATAAAGCACTGAGTTCAAATCTAGTACAGCAGGGGCATGGACCTCCAGCACTGCCCAAAACAAAAATCTTTGTACCCATTTACCCTGGAATTCCAATTTTCAGATCTGATTCATGAATATAAACAAAAGTGGCCTCAAAAGAGTTCATTCAAGCTGGCTGCTGGTGGCTCATGCCCGTAATCCTAGCTACTCAAGAGGCTGAGATCTGAGGATCATTGTTCCAAGCCAGCCGGGGCAGGAAACTCCAACTGAACACCAATAAAAGCCAAACGTGGGCTGGGAATATGGCCTAGTGGCAAGAGTGCTTGCCTCCTATACATGAAGCCCTGGGTTCGATTCCTCAGCACCACATATATAGAAAACGGCCAGAAGTGGTGCTGTGGCTCAAGTGGCAGAGTGCTAGCCTTGAGCAAAAAGAAACCAGGGACAGTGCTCAGGCCCTGAGTTCAAGCCCCAGAAGCCAAAAGTGGTGTAGTGGCTCAAGTGATAGAACACTGAGCTCACACAGGCCTGAGTTCAAGACTCAGGACCCACCAGAAACAACACTAAGAACAACAACAAAAACCTAAGCTTTTAAAAAACAACATTTTGTGGTTGTGTATGTATGTGTGTGAGAGAGAGATACTAGAGCATGAACTCAAGGTCTGGGTGCTGTCTCTTTGTTTTTTCACTCTACTTTTTTCACTCTACCACTTGAGCCTCAACTTCACTTCCCGCCTTCCAAGTAGCTAGAAATATAGGCGTGAGCCACTTGTTGCCTGGACAAGCTTAATCTTCTCAGGCTTTCAGGGCTGTTCCTCTGATCCATCTCCATGTACTCATGTAATATTTGAAGCTAGACAGGCTTTGTCCTTCTTTTAGAGCCATAATGATACCAGTTAAGCCTAGAAGGGAAAAAGCCAAATGGAGTGTTTCCTGGGCTGGCTCTGGGGATTTTACCTGCACTGTGTCCCCAGAGTTCTTCAGAACTCTGATTGAACCCTGACTGTTGTTCTCTCCTCTCAGCCCTGAGTACTCCCTCTTTGTGGGAGACCTGACCCCAGATGTGGATGATGGCATGCTGTATGAATTCTTCGTCAAGGTCTACCCCTCCTGTCGGGGAGGCAAGGTGGTTTTGGACCAGACAGGCGTGTCTAAGTAAGGCCTCATGTATTACTGATGTCCACTGTGGTAGATATCTTTGTTCTCTCCTGGGGGGAAACATTACAGAGAGACGGGAGCATGGTGGCTCATCACAGGCCCTGAAGCATACCTGCCTCATTTGAATCCCAGCTCCATTACTGGAGAAGGGACTGTGCAGTTGCTGAGCTTTCCTAACTCCGTTTCCTCATCTGTAGAAGAGGCCAAAAGTATCTTTCTTAGGATTGATGTAAGGCTTAATATGTATAAATTACTCACATAGGGGCTAGGAATGTGGCTTAGTGGTAGAGTGCTTGCTAGCATGCATGAAGCCCTGGGTTCGATTCCTCAACACCAAATCCACAGAAAAAGCCAGAAGTGGTGCTGTGACTCAAGTGGTAGAGTGCTGGCCTTGAGCAAAAGAAGCTCAGGGATAGTGCCTATACCCTGAGTTTAAGCCCGAGGACTGGCCAGAAAAAAAAAAAAAATACTTACATATGAAATTATTTATAGGTGTGTGCCTTTTATACTTATTATTGTTAGCTGAACCTTTCAGTGCATTTAAGTTTTTCATCTCAAATGTGGAAAAACTAAGCTGAGTATGATGGTGTCCACCTTTAATCTCAGCAACTGAGAGGCTGAGGCAGGAGGATTATGAGTTCAAGGCCAGCCTGACTAAAAAAAAAGTGTGTGTGGGGGGGGCAATCTTAGTCTCATTCTGGGGGCTGGGAATGTGGCGTAGTGGTAGAGTGCTTTTCTAGCATGCATGAAGCCCTGGATTCGATTCGTTAGCACTACATATACAGAAAAAGCTGGAAGTGGTGCTGTGGCTCAAGTGGTAGAGTAGTTGCTAGCCTTGAGCAAAAGGAAGTCAGGTACAGTACTCACGCCCTGAGTTCAAGCCCTAAGACTGGCAAAAAAAAAAAGTGTCATTCTGAGTTTTTGTTTTATTATTTTGTTTCCTCTCCTTTCCTTCCTTTTACTGTGCTAAAAATTGAACCTAGTAGCCAGGCGCCAGTGGCTCACGCCTGTAAACCTAGCTACTCAGGAGGCTGACATCTGATGATCACAGTTCAAAGCCAGTCCAGGCTGAAAAGTCCCCATGAGACTCTTCAGTTAACCACCCCCCCAAAAAAACAAAAAAACCCAAAAACCCAGAGTGGTACTGTGGCTCAAAGTAGTAGAGTGCTAGCCTTGAGCAAAAGAGCTTGGGAACAGGGCCCAGGCCCTGAGTTCAAGCCCCATGACTGACAAAAAAATTAAAATTAAAAAAAAATTGAACCTAGAGCCTTATACTTGCTAGGCAAGTATATGCTATTCTCCTCACCTAAGAATCATTCTCAACCACCATAATAGTTATAAGCTCAGACTTTGGGAGTCTGACAGATGTGGATTTTAATACTGCTTCTACTATGTATGACTTTGGACATGTTATCAAATCTCTCTGAACCTGTCAAACCTCTAACTTTGTGTACTTGTTGGAGTATGATGAGAAACCATGAAAAAAAAAATTCAGCCCAGTGCTTGACAAGTAAGTTAGCTTTGTTAATTTACTCCCCAGCTAGAATATGACCTCAAGAGAGCAGGAATCGGGGACTGGTAATGTAGCTTAGTGGTAGAGTGCTTGCCTAGCATATATGAAGCCCTGGGTTTGATCCCTCAGTACCACATAAACAGAAAAAAACAGAAGTGGTACTTTGGCTCAAATGGTAGAGTGCTAGCTTTGAGCGCAAAGAGGCTTAGGAACAGATCCCAGGCCCTGAGTTCAAGCCCCAGGGCCAGCAAAAAGAAACAAAAGAGAGAGTAGGAATCCAGTCTCTGTTTATTACTTCTTGGTTTTGTTTTGGGTTTTTTTTGCCAGTCCTACGGCTTGGACTCAGGGCCTGAGCACCATCCCTGGCTTCTTTTCGCTCAAGGCTAGTAACTCTACCACTTCAGCCATAGCACCACTTCTGGCTTTTTCTGTTTATGTGGTGCTGAGGAATCGAACCCAGGGCTTCATGTATATGAGGTGAGCACTCTACCACTAGGCCATATTCCCAGGCCCTGTTCATGATTCTTCATCCCATGCTTGGTGCCATGCAGGGCAGACAGGGCAACTTGAAAGTACTTACAAACTTCAACTGTTGCTATTACCTGTACACATCACAAAAGTGATCATGATTTCTTACTTTCCAGTGAATTGGGAAGGAAGGAGCTTCTTAAGTGAAGGCATGAAAAAATGGTAAACTGAAAGTGGGAATTCCACCTGCTGCTAGTGTCTCATGCCTATCATTCTAACTACTGGGGAGACCAAGATCTGAGGGCTGAGGTTCAAAGCCCAGGCAGAAAAAATCCATGAAAGGATTTATCTTGAGCTAATAACAAAAGGCTGGAAGTATAGATCTGGTCCAAGTGGTAAAGCACCAGCTTTAAGTGAAAAAGCCAAGCAAGGTCAGGGGATATGGCCTAGTGGCAAGACTGCTTGCCTTGTATACATGAGGCCCTGGGTTCAATTCCCCAGCACCACATATACAGAAAATGGCCAGAAGTGTCGCTGTGGCTCAAGTGGTAGAGTGCTGGCCTTGAGCAAAAGGAAGCCAGGGACAGTGCTCAGGCCCTGAGTCCAAGCCCCAGGACTGGCAAAAAAAAAAAAAAAAGAAAGAAAAAGCCGAGCAAGAGTTCAAGGCCCTGATCAGGTTCAAGCCTCCACTATCATCAAAAGGAAAAAAATTAAAAAAAAAATTTTTTTAAACCAGGCACTGATGGCTTATGCCTATAATCCTAATTACTTAAGAAGATGAGATCTAAGGGACGAAGTTTGAAGCCAACCTGGGCAGGAAAGTCTGAGAATCTTATCTCCAACAAACTACCAAAAAGCTGGAAGTGGAGCAGTGGCTCAAATGGTAGAACATTGACCATGAGTGAAAAAGCCGTGGGAGAGCTGGGAATTTGGCTTTCCTCGTATACATGATGCCCTGGGTTCAGTTCCTAAGCACCACATATTTAGAAAAAGCCAGAAGTGGTGCTGGGGCTCAAGCGCTAGCCTTGAGCACAAAGAAGCTCAGGGATAGGGCTCAGGTCCTGAGTTCAAGCCCCAGGACAGGCAAAAAAAAAAAAAGAGCCATGGGAGAGTGCTGGCCCAGAAATGAAAAAGAAAAGAAAATTTCCTATTTCAGGGTGGTCCAATGCATGCATCCCACATTTCCCCATGTGAATGCCTTCCCAATGCGATTCATCCTGTCCTATAGTTAGATGGACTCTCCCTTCTCAGCCCCTTTTCCTTTTCACATTCCCGCCCACCTTCTTGCCCTTCCCTTTTTCCTTGCCTCCATTCTTAGACTTTATCACACTTGTGATCTAAATAGCGTGTTGGGGTTTTTTTCCTGCAGGGGTTATGGTTTTGTGAAATTCACAGATGAATTGGAACAGAAGCGAGCCCTGACGGAGTGCCAGGGAGCAGTAGGACTGGGGTCTAAACCCGTGCGGCTGAGTGTGGCCATCCCAAAAGCGTGAGTCCTGCAAAGTCCTGGACTTACCAGGGCAGACAAACCCAAGCGACTCTTATGTTGAATTAATCATTGAAAAGCTGGAGGTGGACCTGTGGTTCAAGTAGTAGAGCAGCAAAAAGCTTAAGAGATAGCACCCAAACCCTGAGTTCAAGCCCTAGGACCAATAAAAAATAAAATGAAACAACTGTGGCCAAATGTAGTGGTACACACCTCAAATCCCAGTGATATGGAGGCCGAGGGAGAATCATGAGTTTGAGGCCAGCATGAGCTGAAAGCCCCCATTTCAAAACAAAGTGACTAGAATTTCTAAGTTCACTTCTAATCTCCATACAGATTCATTGTTTTTACATAGGAACTGCACAAGTCAATTTACATATGGTGGGCTTTATTTTATTTAGATGGTACTAGAGATTGAACTCAGGACTTTCTTCTTGCTAGGGAAGTTCTCTATTTCTTACATTAGGTCCTAGTTCTTTTTGCTTTATCACAGAGGTTTTTTTGCCTGGGCCTGGCCTCAAGCTATATCTTCTTTTATTCATCTTCCTTCTTTCTCACTTCTTTCCTCACTTTCCCTTTCTTTTCCTTCCTTTTAAAGTGTGAGGAATTCAACCTAGGGTCTAAGCTCATTTTTTTTTTCTTAATTACCAAAACAGTACTCACAAGCCAGGCATTGGTGGCTCACATCTGTAATCCTAGTTACTCATGAGGTTGAGATCTGACAATTGAGGTTCAAAGCCAGCCTGGGCAGAAAAATATGACAGACTCTTTTCTTCAGTTAACCAACAAAAAGCTTGAATTAAGAGATGAGACTCTGCTGGGCACTGGTGGCTCATGCCTGTAATTCTAGCTACTCAGGAGGCTAAGATCTAAGGATCACGGTTCAAAGCCAGCCTGGGAAAGAAAGTCTGTGAAACTCTTATCTCCAGTTAGCCACAGAAAACCAGAAGTGGCACTGTGGCTCAAGTGGTAGAGAAAACCAGAAGTGGCACTGTGGCTCAAGTGGTAGAGAAAACCAGAAGTGGCACTGTGGCTCAAGTGGTAGAGGGCTAACTTTGAGCTGAAGAGCTCAGGGACAGCGCTCAGACCCAGAGTTCAAGCCCCATGACCAAAAAAAAAAAAAAACTAAGAAGTGAGACTCCAGTGGTAGAGCACCAACATGATCAATAGAAGTGGAGTTACGGCTCAAGTGGTAAAACATTAGCATCGAGTAAAAACACTAAGGGACAGTACCCAGGCCTGAGTACAAGCCCCAATCCCAGCATAAAATAAAAACAGTGCTCATTATAGAGCCAGGTGTGGTCACATGTCTGATGCAGACACTGCAGAGGTGGAGGAAGGAGAATCTTAAGTTCAAGTATGCAGCCTGTGCTCCGTAGAGGCTCTGTTTCAAAAACAGAACAAAAGCAGTAATGTTTTTTCTTGTCTCAGTTAAGTTGGTGTATGTACTTTCTCATACAATTACACAGTCATTTTCCTATATCAGTGGGGGTGCTGGGTACTAAACCCAGGCCCTGGGGAACTCTCTAAACACACTACAACTGGTTACACTCAAGCTAAGATTTTTTTCCCCCAAGGTGTTTTTTGTTGTTGTTGTTTTGTTTTAAAGTTTGTTTAGGGGGATGGGAAGATGGCCTAGTGGCAAGAGTGTTTGCCTTGTATATATGAAGCCCTGGGTTCGATTCCTCAGCACCACATATATAGAAAAGGCCAGAAGTGGCTCTGTGGCTCAAGTGGCAGAGTGCTAGCCTTGAGCAAAAAGAAGCCAGGGACAGTGCTCAGGTTGAGTCCAAGACCCAGGACTGGCAAAAAAAAAAAAAAGAAAAAGTTCTGTCCAGCAGTTCCTCTCATGCTGACCATTTGGGCTATTATGGATGTGTGACTGTTCGTTCAGTCGTTAGCCTGTAAAGGCCCTTCCCTCAATGAGATTAGAGCTGTAACAGGACCCCTTTGATGAGGAGGTGCCATTGTGTCTGTTCCTCATTGTTCATTTTGGTCAGTAATGGCTGCTTCTAAGGAGGTGCCTCCAGCACAGAGACTGATGTATGGAGAGAAATCACAAAAGTAGGTGCACATGTCTGAAGGAGAAAAAAACAGACCTAGGCCAGGGAGTCTGTACCTCAGTTATTGAACATGTTACAAGAGTGGTCCATCCCCTAGGAATCATAAAAGGGGGTGTCAAAGAGGTGAATGTTGGGAGTACCCAAGCCAGTGCCCGGCAGGGAGAAGAGGACACTGCTTGCAGCCCTGACTGCATCTCCCTGTGAAGGTGAGCACTTCAGGCTGTCTGCAGACAATGAAGCATTAAGTCTACCTTACAACCCTGCCGGCATCCTCCTCACCAAGCAGGCATTGAACTTGCAAGGAATTTAGAGCTCTGTCTGGCATGGAGTGTTTGCAGTTTCTGGAATGGGAGTTGATGGATTTATAGGTGACTTGATTATCTTTAGTTGTACAAAGGGGTTTCAATTCCACAGGTCATTTTGGTGATATTCCGCTCCTGATTATAGCTTGGTTTCCTGTCTAGCTCGCTGTAGAGGGGTTCTGTCACTCTTGAGGACCAGTGCTCCACTCCATGGGACTCTTGGAACTTTGTAAGCCATCTAGAAGCAGGGTGGGCCCAGCCTCTCCTGACACTTAAAAGACACTCTCAGGCGGTTAGATGTACAGTGACTGGAAGCCCATTGCCTTGTGCTGAATTTGAGTTCCATTCTTATGATCCCTCTTACCATGAGCTTCTTCACACATGGTTTTCCGTCTTGGAAAGCTGTGGATCCTTGATGAGCTTGGCATTATTTTTGGTTGGGAGTGGCTGTGGCCACTGTATTGAGAATGCTTTCCTCCAGCATGGGCTTCAGCCCTGACCAGTGAATGCAGGCCATAGAATACTGGTGAGATGTGAGCTTGTCAGGCAGATGCTGTATATCACAGTATGGTATTAGGAGCATAAATCTTGACATTAAATCTGGCTCTGGTCTTAGGCATTGCATTGGGCAAATAACTTTAGACTTAGTTTTCTCATCTGTAATAGTGGGGATTAATAAATACCTTGGTTGTTGGGCTGTGCAGAGTGAAAATAGGTAGGTGACTGTCAGTGAGAAATGAGTGTTACAAATCCCAGCTAATGATGGACACAAATCCTCAAGTGAATGGTAGCCATCGCTGAGCTGTACCTCATTAGTCGACCTTGTGCTTATTAGTATGTGCAGGGCCCTGGGTTCCACCCTTAGTACCAAAAACAAAAGAGCATCACTACAGTGATGATGATAATCTTGTCAGAATGCCTGTCCTGCTTTTTGTGGGGAAAGCGATCAGATGCATTGTAGTTTGAAATGCTTACATCATTGCAAATCCAGATTCTCTAGGTATGTTTTTCTGGGATTTTGCAACTGCCAGAGAAAACAGCATCCCAAGATGATGAGTAGAGAGAACAAGATCAGTCCTGACAGGGTTTGATAAGAGAGATAAACCTATTAAGCTTAAGCCAGGTATGTTTGTAATCTCAGCAAAAAGGAAACAGAGGCAGGAGAATTGCAAGTTCAAGGCCAGCCTGGACTACATAGCAAGACCTTATCTCAAAAACAACAAAAAGTTTTTATTGTAAAAGCATGGGTATTGGAGAAAGACTGCCTGGGTTTGAGTACCTTATTATTAATTAGTTGTGTGCCTCTAGACCATGAACCAATAACTTAACCTCTCTGTACTCAGTTTCTTTGTTTATAAAATTGGACTGCTAACTGCATAAGGCTGTTTTGAGGATTAAATGAATTAATCTTCATAAAGCACTTAGAACAGTGGCTGACCGCATAGGAAATGTTACAGGCATGTCTGTTTAAGTTTGCCTGTTTGTTTCTTCATTTAAGGAGCCGTGTAAAGCCAGTGGAGTATAGTCAGATGTACAGTTACAGCTACAACCAGTATTACCAGCAGTACCAGAACTACTATGCCCAGTGGGGCTATGACCAGAACACAGGCAGCTACAGTTACAGCTACCCCCAGTACGGCTACACCCAAAGCACCATGCAGGTAATTGCACTTTGGCATCTCTGGCCTTCTGGGTAATGAGCTCCCTCTGGAGCATGGTCCTTTTTCCAGCATGGAGGGACTTGGGCTTCAGAAAAACAAGAAAACTAAAGTGACCTAGTTCTTGCGAAAAATAAGCCGTTGTGCCAGGTGCAAAGGGTTCACACCTGTAGTCTTAGCTACTCAAGAGGCTGAGAGCTGAGGATCATGGTTTGAAGCCAGCATGGCAGAAAAGTCCATGAGATTCCTATCTCCAGTTAGCCATCAGGAAACTGGAAATGGAGCTGTGACTCAATGTGGTAGAACACTAGTAAAAAGCCATTATAGCCAGGCACTGGTGCCTAACACTTATAAGCCTAGTTATGGCTGAGATTTGAAGATCATGGTCAAAGACAGCCCAGGCAGAAAAGTCTGTTTTGTGAGGAGCTTTTTGGCAGTAGTGGGGCTTAAACTCAGGGCCTAGGCGCTGTCCCTGAGTGTGACTTCCACTTTTCTGGTTGTTAATTGAAAGATGAGTCTCACAGACTTTCCTGCCCAGGATGGCTTTGAACTGCGATCCTCAGAACTCAGCCTCCTGAGTTGCTAGGATTACAGGCGTGAGCCATTAGCACCTGGCTCTGTCTGACTAATCTTCAATTAACCACTAGAAAACTAGAATGGCACTGTGGTTTAAAGTAGAAGAGCTCGGGGCTGGGGATATGGCCTAGTGGTAAGTAGTGCTTGCCCCGTATACATGAGGCCCTGGGTTCAATTCCCCAGCACCACATATATAGAAAAAGTGGCGCTGTGACTCAAGTGGCAGAGTGCTAGCCTTGAGCAAAAAGAAGCCAGGGACAGTGCTCAGGCCCTGAGTCCAAGTCCCACAACTGGCAAAAAAAAAAAAGTAAAGTAGTAGAGCTCTAACCTTAAGTGAAAAAGTTCAGGGACAGTACCCAGGCTTCCTACCACTCACCAAGAAACAAAACAAAAACCAGAGCTCAGGGACAGTCCTAGGCCCTGAAACCAAGCTCTGGGACAACCAGTATCCATGCATGCATGTGTGTGAGCATACACACACCATTGTATCTGGACTTGGTAGCTCACACCTGTAAACCCAGCATTTCAGGCAAAGGCAGAAGGATTGGAAATTCAGGCTAGCCAGAGCTACATGGGAGAACTTGTTGAAAAAATAGAGAACAGACTCCTCACTCACCTCTCTGGTCTCTTAACAGACATACGAAGAAGTCGGAGATGATGCGTTGGAAGGTAAGAGTTAGTTCACTGCTTTCCTTCCTAACATAACTTAGCAAGTGACACCTGTGGACAGTACAGCACCTCCTGCTAGATGCTAGGAAATAAATGCCAAGGTAAATTCTGCTTTGGAGGAACAACACGTTACTGAGAGATCATCCTTACCCCTGGAGTACAAAGACCTAGGCAGGTGGGTTTCTGAAAATATTCTGATGCCTTGTCTGGAGTTGATAGAATTTACTTTTATTTTCTACTTTAATTTGTTCTTCTTGATTTGGGATTTTCCAGTCCTAGAGATTGAATTGAGGTCTTTCCCACTTGAGCTATGCCCCTAGTCCTGATTTTGATTGTCATTTTGTGTCAGAATGGGGCTTGAATTCAGTGCTTACACACTCCCTTAGGTCTTTCACTTATAGTGTTCTTCTATCACTTGAGTCACAGCTCCACTTCCAGCTCTTTGGTGATTAAGTGGAGATAAGTGTCATAGATTTTCTGGCTGGCTTCCGACTATGGTCCTCACACCTCAGCCTCCTGAATAGCTAGGGTTAGATATGGAGGACCTGCAGTTTCTGAGGCAGGTCACAGGTCTTGCTGTGTATCTCCGGTGGTCCCAGCCCTGCTACTGGCTTGGAGGTATAGCCCTGCTTAGCAAGTGTAAGGCCCAAGTTCATTCTTAGTAATGCCAAAAAAAAAGTTTTCATTGGTTGTCACCATTTTGAGTGATTCTAGTGACTTGGACTTGGCAGTTCTTAGATTTACCAAACCCATTTGGCATCGCTTTGTTACTGTTGAAAGACAGCCCTTTTTCTTGTAGCACATAGCACACTAAGCTTCCTCCCCCACATGCCTTGACCTCTCTTCCCAGACCCCATGCCACAACTGGATGTGACCGAGGCTAACAAAGAATTCATGGAGCAGAGCGAGGAGCTGTATGATGCACTCATGGACTGTCACTGGCAGCCCCTGGACAGCGTCTCCTCAGAGATCCCTGCTTTACTGTAGCTGGGAGAGGACAGAGCAGGATGGACTGTGAGCAACTGGACACCTTTTTAAATTGTCCACTTTTACTTTCAGAAACTATTTGTAAGATTGAAATAAACTTATTGAGATTTTCTGCAACCCTGCTGCCTTCATCTGGTAGAGCAATCTGTAGAAACCATCGACCAACGGAAACAAGCACACCAAGGGGGCAGCCCGAAAAACATAGCTGGGGGCAGGGGAGCAAAGGACTATTCCCCCCACCTTGAACAGAAAGCCACCCTTTATATCTTCATATTCTTGGGAGGGGGGATACCAGTGCATTCCTAGCAACTCAGGAGGCTGAGATCTGAGGATCTAGATTGAAAGCCAGCCTGGGCAGGAGACTTCACCAGCTAACCAGAAAACTGGAAGTGGTGCTGTGGCACAGCATTAGCCCTGAGCTGGAGATGAGGAACAGCACTCAGTTCAATCCCGATGACAGACCGAGTAAGCCATCAGTACCAGTACAACTGCAGCTTAAATGGCTATAAAAGAGCCTTGAGCATGAAAAGCTTGGACAGTGCCAATGCTCACAACCTGAAGCCCCAGAAAAGAAAAAGCCCTCAGCAGGCAGCTGTCTGGTCCCAATGATTAGTTTTTCATTGTTCCTTTCCCCTCTGGGCACTTCCAGAGGGTGATTGATTTGGAATAAGTCACTGGGGGATGGATTGTTGAGAGGGCTGACCTAGACTATCACAAGACCACTTCTACCATGTGAGGGGAAAGGGTGAGCCAACCTGACCTGAATTAGTTAGTTGGCTGACGTCTTCCTTCATTGTTGCCTCAGCCTATTAATTCTAGCTACTCAGGAGGCCCAAAGCCAGCACACTCTTCAAGTAACCACCAGAAAGTGTGGCCATGACTCAAAATGGCAGTGCACTAGCCTTGAGCACAATGGACTCAGGGACAACACTCAAGCCCTATGTTAGATGGCGTAGTATTAATTAACCAACTTTTATGAAGGAACTACAACAAAACACATAGGCAGAAATACTTTATTCACCACCTGTAACTAAGAGGTAAAGATAGATCCCAAATAGGGCATGTAGGGGCTGGGAATATGGCCTAGTAGTGGCAAGAGTGCTTGCCTCATATACATGAAGCCCTGGGTTTGATTCCTCAGCACCACATACAGAAAACTGCCAGAAGTGGCGTTGTGGCTCAAGTGGCAGAGTGCTAAGCTTGGTCAAAAAGAAGCCAGGGACAGTGCTCAGGCCCTGAGTCTAAGCCCTCCAGGACTGGCAAAAAAACAAAAACAGGGCATGTATATTAAGCATCTGCTCGCAGGTATTTTCGTAGTCAGTTCTCCTTTGCCAACGTCTTCCCTGAGATGCTCCTCTCCTGAAAAAGAAGTGTGGACCAGTGAGTTAGTTCTGTCCTAATATTCCACCAGCAAAGCATATTCCTAAAAGCTGGTCTCAGTCCCATATCCGCATTTCTCATCCACAGATGTCCACTCAGATTAGGTTTCATCCTGGACCAGGAAGCCTAAAATCACCTGAGCTACCGTTTCTGCCTTGAATCCTCTGGTACAGAGGGGAGTTCATGTCAGAGAAGTCATGAGCTACAGCACTTGGTCCACAGCAAGGACCAGCAGTGTGCACTCATGGCTAGAGGGAGTGCAGCCTAACAGCCCACATTAAGCTGCAAACACCCATCAAAATTACAAATTGACTTTAAAAACCTGTTAGTGATATCTGCTACATCGTGTAAGGAAAGGCTTCTGAAGTCATTAACTTACCCAACTCTGCAGATAATCAGATGACTGTTTTGCTAGTTAGACCTAAAAAAAAAATAAAGACACTATTCAAAATGCATCAATTCAATGATTGCTGCACTGACAGCCCAGAGCTTCACATTTAATACTCAAATCAGCCCCCACTTACCGTGAGGAGATGTTTGAAGCAAGCCCACATGCTATGCCACACTGCAATGCAGTGTATGGGCAAGGTTCACAGTTACTTTCCCTCCGTTACGACCACCAAGACCAGCAATCAGATCCGATGGGAAAGGGAAGAGGGTAAAGCTATCAATAGCATTGTAACTTTACCTTAGGCTAAGCATTTCCAAAATACAGGGCAGTTCCCTTGGAGTTTTCAAGGTAAGGAAACCGGAAAACCTGCAGAACAAAGGTAAGCGTGAAAACAAATCAGAGACTGACTGGGCAAAAACACATACACGGAAGCTGCAGGATCACACCTGAACTCAGGTGTGAATGCATTATAGGAAAGGCGAGTGGCAGCTACAGGTATTGTGCAGACCTGAACTGTCAAAGTCTCTCCAAGTTGTTCTCGCATGCAGTTGGAGATCCCGTGGCCACAGTCAGCCACAGCCCTTGGAAACATGCTGTACATACTACCTCAGCAGGTGGTCCCCCAGTACCTTGTCTTGTTAAAGAGTCATCAGCTATGTCCCTCGCAGTCCTCACTCTCCAGCCTCCAAGCAACTTTCACCAAGCATAGCTAAGACAAAAGAGACCATCATCCTATTGTTCCTTTGAAGGTACACAGTACTATGTCCCGTTGGATGGCCCTAGAACCCATGTCCAACATTCTCAAAATCCCTACTGATAATAACATACAAGAACCTAATTTTTTTGGGGGGGAAGGGCAGACCTAGGTTGTATCTTCTTCCTGTTAGGCTGAACAGGATTCTAACACTTTTGCCATCCTGTTGTTTTTTCCCGAAAATGTTGCAGATCAGTTACAACAAACAGAACGGCGACCGTCAAGGAAAAAACTTATTCTGGGCTCCTTTTTGACCACAGCAGCTATGAGGAAGCAGTTGCAGCTTCGATAAGGGCCCCTGTACCTCAAAACCAAGCAGCTGATCAGCTTAGCTACCATGAAAAGCCCCAAAGAACTAGACCTGTAGGCCTCCAAACCACCACAGTGTACTGACAATTTATGTGGGTTTTCAGCTAATCTTTACAGACCTGTTTATGCCGTAGTAGGGCTTCCACTCAGGGTCTAGTGAGCTTTTCTGCTACCATCCGAGGCAGAAGTCGCCACTTCTGGCTTCTTGCTGGTTGACTGGAGATTGGTCTGCCTGATCTGGCTTTGATGCTCCGATCTCATTACAGGTATGAGCAACCAAGGCCCGGCCTCAAAACTGTTTCAACGTCATTTTCTCACGCTGATTTACCAGCGCTAGCGACTGGACCATGCCCACTACAAACTAGGGCCTGAGGTCTGCAACAAGTCTTCCCGAAATTAGGCCTTGTATCTAATCCTGGAGCTCCTGGAAGCACGAGCTGTTACTTGTCCAAGGCCATTTAGGTTATGTAACCATAGGCCGATTAAATTGTCCCAGTCGCGTTACTCCTCCGGGCCCTGGTCATCTCTGCAGCCCCAGGAGGGTTACAGACCACCAATCCTTTGGTGCATGACCAGTCGGCTGCCCAGATCACTCACCCGTCAGACCCCAGCGAGCCCTCGGCCCAGGCCCAGGTGGAGGGCGCGGACCAGCCGACTCCGGCTCCTCGCTCTGCGCATGCGGCCGCCTCCAAGATCTCTGTAGCCCAGGAAAGGCCGGGAAGCTGAACTCGCCATCTCGCAGCCTCGGGGGATAAATAGCTTGTTGGCCGGTGGTGACGAGGTGAGAGGAGAGGCAGGAAGAGGCGAACTGGGATGAGAAATGGAGACGCACGGCAAAACAGCAGAGGTGGAGAACAAAAAGGACTGAACGAGCGCTGCCGCGGGCTTATATACCCTCCCTTATATCCGCCCCACCGCGGAGCCCCTGGGAAGTGTAGTCCGTCAGAACTCCCGGGGCCTCTGGGAAATGTAGTCCGCGCGTCCGTGTCTTCCAAAGCCCGCCTGGCGGGCGTGCCGGCCGCGACTGCGCCTCCGGGCCGCGGGGACGCTGAGTCGTCTTCCTGGGTGAGAAGCAGCTCCTCCCCACGAGCTCCAGAGTGCCGAGCTCACACCCGAGGCAGACCCGCCTTCCCTCGGGATTCGCGGCCTAGGGCAACTTTCCAACCACCCTGAGAGCTGCGAGCGGCCTGTGCTCCGAGCCCGCCGGGGATGCGGGGAGCAGCGGCCGGGAGGGTTCCGGAGGGACTCGGGGAGGGCTTCCCAGAGGAGGCGTGAGGGACTGGACTCCGAAGGGACACAGGGGTAGGCAGTTAGGGCCCAAATAGTTGGCGTAAGGTAATGATTCAAAAATGGCGCCTTCCTCACAAGATGGCGCTTGCGGGTCTGAGCTGCGTGTGAACAGCGCTCTGATTGGGTAGAGATGTCAGCGCCTCCGGCTGGCGCCGCGCTTTTCTCGGGAAGTTAGATCTTTTCCTGATTGGTCTGTTGGTTGGCAGGACTGTGGCAGGCTGTCCACCGGGCCCCGGCGGCTCACGCCTGCCATCCTAGGTACTCGGGAGATCAGAGCTGACGCTGAGCCTGAACTCTTCAGCGTGGATTCCTAATCCAGGCTCCTGCCTGGAGCAGGTCCTCACCCAGACCAAGGCCCAGGCCCGAGGGACGCAGGAGCCGATCTCAGTGCCACACGGAATGGCCTGGACACGCCTATGTAACCCTAACCCCACCCTCCGCGGAGGGGGAGGATGGACTACCGCTTGGACCCTCTTTTCATTTGTGGAAAGCCCACCCCAGGAGGGCCCCGAGCAGATGTCCCTCGCCTGTCTAAAGTCCCCACCCAGTACCTGCATCACCTAGGTAACTGGCATACCTAGAGGCAGGCACCTCCCCTCCCCTGGCCACACCTCCCTTCCAGGCAGGGCAGGGAGTGGGGGGGGTCGCCTCATCTTGGACACAGGCCAGCGTTCTCCTTTACTGACTACCTACTTTAATAAACCTTACAGTTTGCAAGGATTCAATCCGATTCTTCTGGTCCAGGAATTATGGAAGGCTAAAGTTAAATGCAAATGAGGCTCAAGAAAAGAGCCTGAAGTCTCTAGCAACAATGATGTGGCAAAACCACTAGGTCCAGGATTTCCTCACCGTTGCCAAGGAGGGTGTTGTAAATAGGGAGGTCAGATCTGGCCAGCGCCATCATTGACTGTGGAGGGCATCAGAGTGACTCCAGCTCAGATTAGAGCAGAAGCCAACTCCATCTTCACTAAGCCCTCCCCCACCCTTATCCAGGGAAGTTCCCCTTTATTATGATAAATTATGTAAATTGACCACCTGAGGCCTGGGAGGTTCAAGGGAACCTGTGCCCTCCCATGAGTAGGCGTATCCACCTGATGCAAAATCCATGTGCCAATTCTAACTAGAATGATAGGTTGGTTCAAATAGATACTAGGAGACAGACTGTAACTCTATTGAATACCTGCGTGCGGCCTAGCATGCTCTGTAAGTGCTGTATCCTCATTGGCCACCTGCGTGTGGCAAGTTTGACTGTGATGTTTGCCTTATAACCAGGCTGGAATGCCACACGCGGTGGTTCCAGCTCCCCAGTCTGGGCTGCACACGTGATTGGCAGTTTCGGCTCCGAGTCTGGGCTTCGATCAAGGCCGGTCAGTTCGCTTTTTGTTCGCTTTTTACTTCCCCAGTAAATCCATCTTTTTTATCATCTTGTAGCTGGAGACTGTGTGGTGGACTCTTGGGGGAACCAGGAATCCCCTCCCTTGGGGGGGAACCCTGTTTCATTGTAGCGAACCCCACTTCATACTTCATGCATTGGCCAGGAAGAGTCCTTAACCACTATATTTTGTTGGGGAAGAAGCCCAGGTGAAGAAAAGGAACCTCCGGAGGTATGTTTAGGGCCCCCCGCCTGTAAAGGTGCTGGAGAGTGCACCGGCTGTAGGGCCACCCGAAGCAGGCCGTTTGTAAAGGGGCGCTGGGCTGCCCAGTGGTCCCCCTGCCTGTAAGAGTGTGCTGCGTGGAAAGGCTGTCTGTGGGGTTGCCAGAGTGGGCCCGTGTGAATCTGAAGGTGCACCATCTGTAGGCCTAAGACAGAGAGAAGCTGGACGCAGCAGAGCTCTCTAAGGCCCGGGCGGTTAAGGGACGCCTTGACTCCCTTCTGGAGTTCCTCATTGGGAAGGACATGTATGAATTTTGTCAAAAGAACAGGAATTCTGACCTTGTTCCTTGTTCTGCGCGTGGTCTTGTCTATCTGTGTCTGTTCACGCTTCTACTGCTGCTTGCTAGTGCTATGATTGACTTTTCTCTACAGGGAAGCATGGGACAAGCAAAAACCGCCGAGGAACTGCTCCTCTACCTGTGTCTGGCCTTGATTTTGCTTTTGCTTGTTATTGTTATCAGACATGTTTTATTGGAAAATTTGGGACGACAAGCGGCTCCCGCTGAGAAACTTCCCCTAAAACTGGTCTTAGAACATTTTAAAGATTTTGAGAAAAGAGCAAAGTTATCTGGTGATCGTGTCTTCCCTGGAAAACCGACTACTTTCTGCCAGCTGGTATGGCCCACCCCCAGTAGACCAGTGGGACCCCCTGAAGAGGGTCAGGCTCACCCTTATGAGGTTCCTGTCCCCTTCACTTCTAATGATCTAGTACATTGGAAACAGCAGAACCCTCCCTTCTCAAAGAAGCCTCAGGCCCTAACCTCTTTATTAGAAACTCTCTTTGTGATTCATCGACCCACCTGGGCCGATATCCAGCAACTCCTGGATGTCCTCTTCACCACTGAGGAGAAAGACAGGATTCTCCAGGAAGCCAAGAAGCTGGTCCCAGGAAACAATGGCAAGCCATCAGAAGACCCCCTTGAGATAGAGGAAGCCCTCCCCTCCCGGAATCCGGACTGGAACCCGAATTCGTCTGCAGGTAGGGAGCGGCTAAAGGTTTATCGCCAGACTATTCTGGGCGGTCTCCGGGCTGCTGGAAAGCGGCCTGTTAATTTGTCTAAGGTAGTGGAAGTAAGACAGGGAATGGATGAGTCCCCGGCAGCCTATTTAGAAAGGCTCCTTGATGCTTACCATACTTATACCCCTATAGATCCAGAGGCTGAGGAAAATAAAAAAGCGATTAATGTAGCATTTGTAGGACAGGCAGCTCCGGACATTAGAAGAAAGATTCAGAAAATTGAAGGGTTTGAAGGAAAAAATTTGTCGGAGTTAGTGGAGATTGCCACCCGAGTTTTTGACAACAGGGATTCTGCAGAAGAGAGACAGATTAGGAAGTTGGCTAAGATTTTTGCTCGCGCTCAAGAGGAACAGAAGAGGAAAATGGGCTCTGAGCCCTGTGAGAGGAGACCAGGGAGAAGTGGAAGTAGGGAAAGAATGAGGAAGTTAGGGAGGAATCAGTGCGGCTACTATAAGGGGAAAAGGGCACTGGAGAGAAGAATGCCCAAAGAGAAGGGAGGCCAATCTCTGGCCTTGGATAATTGACAGAGTCGGGGCTCCCCCCTCCCAGAGCCTAGGGTAACTCTAAAAGTGGAGGGAAAACCAGTCAGATTCTTAGTGGGCACTGGAGCAGACATGTCAGTTTTAAAGCAGGCCTTAGGGCTGATGGCCAACCAAAAGACGAAAGTACAAGGGGCCATGGGATCTAAAAGTTATCAACGGACTACAAGTTGAAAAGTGGACTTGGACAAAGGAACTGTGACCCATTCGTTTTTAGTAATGCCCGGGTGTCCATACCTCTTACTGGGGAGAGACTTATTACACAAATTGGGAGCACAAATCAAGTTTGAGGCAACGCAGATTAAAGTTGACTTGAGACCCCTAAAGGAGAACCAGACCCTAAAGCTATCACTGCCAATAGCCTAGGAATATGTTCTGCACCAGACCAATGAAAACAGTCACCCTCTCAAACTCCTCCAGGAGCTCCAAGAGAGGTTTCCCCAAGTGTGGGCAGAAACCACCCCCCCAGGCCTAGCTGTCCATCAGAGCCCAGTGCTGGTCCAGCTGAGGGCTTCTGCTGAGCCTGTGAGAGTGACACAGTACCCCATAGCCTCAGAAGCAAGAGAGGGGATCAGGGTCCATATCAACCGCCTCCAACAAGCGGGGATACTGGTCCCGTGCCAGTTGCTTTGGAATACACCACTTCTCCCCATAAAGAAGGCAGAGACAGGCAACTATAGGCCGGTGTAAGACTTAAGAAAAGTGAACAAGAGGGTTGAAGACATTCACCCAACTCTACCTAACCCATATACTCTGCTCAGCATGCTTGACCCCAAGAAACAGGTTTATACAGTCCTAGACCTGAAGGATGCCTTCAGCATCCCGCTGGCGAAGGCCAGTCGGCCCCTATTTGCCTTCAAGTGGGCAGATCGAGAGAATGGATATCAAGGAGAACTGACCTGGACCCGGCTGCCTCAAGGGTTCAAGAACTCCCCCACCATCTTTGATGAGGCACTGCACACAGACCTCTGTGAGTACCAACTCTTTCCCTGAGGTTTCCTTGTTCCTTTGTTGATAGCTGCAGAAACAGAGGAGATCTGCTTACAAGTGACTGAAGGGCTCCTAAAGGTGCTACAGGGACTTGGCTACGGGGTCTTAGCAAAGAAGACCCAGCTGTGCACCGAGAGCCATGTTATCTCGGGTACAATCTCAAAGGACTCAGGACCTTGTCGAACTCCAGGAAGCAAGCCGTCATGCAGATCCCCACTCCCAAGACTAAGAGACAAGTAAGGGAATTCTTGGGAACTGTGGGGTATTGTAGACTCTGGATTTTGGGGTTTGCTGGAGTAGCACGGCCCTTATATGAGATTACCAAAGGGCCAAGAGAAAATATTAGATGGACAGAAGAAGAGGAATGGGCGTTCCAGACCCTTGAAAAGCAGCTAGTCTCAGCTCCAGCCCTGGCCATTCCGGATATCCACAAACCTTTCCACTTATTCATGGACGAAAAGGCTGGAGTAGGAAAAGGCATGCTAATTCAGAATTTAGGACCCTGGTATCGGCCAGTGGCCAACTTATCTAAAAAATTGGACCCAGTCGCATCAGGATGGCCTACCTGCCTTAGGGTGATTGCAGCAACGGCTCAGCTAGCCAAAGACTCTAACAAGCTAACATTGGGGCAGGACCTAGTGGTAACTACTCCCCATGCGGTTGAGAACTTGTTGCGAAGCCCCCCCGGACTGGTGGATGTCCGATGCCAGGCTCACACAGTACCAGGCCCTGTTGCTCAACCAGCATAAAGTGACTTTCCGAGCTTCCACAGCCCTCAACCCTGCCACCCTGCTGCCAGACACTGATCAGACTGTGCTGCACGACTGTGTGAAGGCTGTGGCCCATGTCCACAGCATTCGACCAGACCTCACGGACGTCCTGCTACACAACGCAGAAAAGACCATGTTCCCTGACAGGAGCAGCTATGTGATGGAGTGAGGCTAGCGGGAGCAGCGGTCATGGAAGGGGACCAGGTCATCTGGGCCAAGCCATTACCAGTGAGCACCTCAAAGCAAAAAGCTGAGCTCATTGCCCTAACCCAAGCTCTGACGCTGGGAAAGGACAAGAAGGTCAACATCTATACAGACAGCAGGTATGCATTTGCCACTGTACATGTACACAGGGCCATTTACAAGAAACGCGGGCTGCTGACAGCAGAAGGAAAAACCATCAAAAACAAAGCACAGATATTAGGCCTACTTCAGGCCATATGGTTGCCAAAGGCAGTCGCTGTAATGCACTGCCCGGGACATCAGAAGGGAAACTCAGGAGGCAAAGGGGAACTGGAGAGTGGAAGAGGCCGCACGGGAAGTGGCTGCAAGAGATAGGGGCCTGTATTCTTCTGAAGATCAAAATGTTCTCCAGTCTCTTCACAATGTAAGTGAAAAGGGAAACTGGAAACAGACTCACAGTGGAAGAATTATTCTTTCATGAGCATTAGGACGGACTCTCATTAAGCAAATAACCAGGGAACTCATCTAGGAAAGAGCAAGCTAGTGGAATTGATCCGCTGGTTCTACTATATACCTGAAATGGACAAAATGTTAGAAGATAATACCAGCCGGTGTGCCATGCCAGAGGACAAACGCGGCTGGCGGAGTAGCTGTCAAAGGAAGGAGGGAAAGAGGAACAGTGCCAGGAGCCTATTGGGAGGTAGACTTTACTGAGGTAAAAACAGGCAAGTATGGATATAAATACCTGTTAGTTTTTGTAGACACTTTTTCAGGATGGATGGAAGCTTTCCCAACCAAGTGGGAAACAGCACAGACCGTAACAGAGAAGCTCCTAGAGGAGATAATTCCCAGGTTTGGACTCCCAGTAGCCATAGGCTCAGACAATGGCCCTGCTTTCATCTCTCAGGTAGGGCTGGGGATATGGCCTAATGGCAAGAGTGCTTGCCTCGTATACATGAGGCCCTGGGTGCAATTCCCCAGTACAACATATACAGAAAGCGGCCAGAAGTGGCGCTGTGGCTCAAGTGGCAGAGTGCTAGCCTTGAGCAAAAAGAAGCCAGGGACAGTGCTCAGGCCCTGAGTCCAAGCCCCAGGACTGGCCAAAAAACAAACAAAAAAATAATTAATTAATAATAATAATAATAAAAAGAAAACCCACAGTCATCATCTCTCAGGTAACCCAGCTTTTGGGTAAGTCATTGGGGATTAATTGGAAATTACATTGTGCCTATCACTCCCAAAGTTCAGGTCAGGTAGAGAAGATGAATAGCACTTTAAAGGAGACCTTAACCAAATTGACCCTTGGACTGGCAAAAACTGGATAGCCCTCCTACCATTTGCCCTTCTGTGGGTACGCTGTACACCATACTTTAAGGGCATCACACCTTATGAGATAATGTTCTGGAGGCCTCCTCCCTTATGCTCTAAGCTTGGTTCTGAAGCAATAGCTGAATTGTCTAACCAACATTACAGTCCTTAAAGGCCCTGCAGAGAGTCCAAAATGAACTTTACTCCCAGATCAAGGCTGCTCATGAGAAGCTGCCCAAGGATGCCCCAGCCTTACACCCTGTTGTGCCAGGACAGGTGGTGTGGAGCCCCTCTGGAAAAGCCCCTACACGGTAGTCCTGACCACTCCTACTGCTGTCAAGGTAGCCTGGATCCATGCCTCCCATGTCAAAGCAGCTAACCTGACCAAGGAGGACAAATGGAAGGTGGTGCAATCTGGTGATGACCCACTAAAATGGACATTTGTGAAACATTTAAACTAGTAATGTTCTTGTGACTTTGATAAAGAGTAAGAATGGGGGGCTGGGAATATGGCCTAGTGGCAAGAGAGCTTGCTTCCTACACATCAAGCTCTCGGTTCGATTCCCCAGCACCACATATATGGAAAACGGCCAGCAGGGGCGCTGTGGCTCAGGTGGCAGAGTGCTAGCCTTGAGCGGGAAGAAGCTAGGGACAGTGCTCAGGCCCTGAGTCCAAGGCCCAGGACTGGCCAAAAAAAAAAAAAAAAAAGAAATTTGAAGTAAAATTGTCCTATTGTTCCAAAGTGGAATTGCTATTCCAGTCTATAGGCTTTTTGTAACAGTTTCAATAGACCCACAGAGGACAGATGATTCCTAACATTGGCCCTTAATAAGTTCCAGGTAAGAGCATACTTAAAAACTATTTCTGGGGCTGGGGATATGGCCTAGTGGCAAGAGTGCCTGCCTCATATACATGAGGCCCTGGGTTCGATTCCCCAGCACCACATATACAGAAAATGGCCAGAAGTGGCGCTGTGGCTCAAGTGGCAGAGTGCTAGCCTTGAGCAAAAAGAAGCCAGGGACCAGTGCTGAGGCCCTGAGTCCAAGCCCCATGACTAGCCAAAAAAAAAAATTAAAGGGGAATTTCTAAAAAAAAAAAAACTATTCTGTGTGGACCACCTTGTTGCCTTAATTGGAGTAAAGTGGCCTTATGTACAGACTCATGATCTGCGGTTCACAGCCAGCCCAGGGCAGAGAAAGGTCCCTGTGAGAGTCCTGTGAGAGTCTTGTCTCTATAATCAGCCAGCAGAGTGCTGGGAACAGAGTTGTGAGTCGCTTTGAGGCTCAAAGTGGTAGAGTGCTAGTCTTGAGCTGGAGAGCTGAGGGACAGCACTCAGACCCTGAGTCCAAGTCCAGCAACGACAGAGAGAAATGCCAAAGGTGCATTTACCTCAAAGTGGAAAAGTCACTCCTGGGACAAATGGAGCATCCAGAGGCAGCAAGCCACTGCTTGGATGGCAGAGATGGTGTCAGATCTCAGAGTCACTCTTTGTGTTTGGCCCTTCAAAAGTTAACCAGAGCCGGGAGGTCCTAGAAGAATAGTTTGTAAGCATGCCTTCCTAATGCCCATGTCTATCTACTGGGCAGGAATTTGCCAGTCGTCTGTGATAGTGGGTAGTAAAGCTAAGATTTTGGGGGGACATTCTGTCTGTGGTAACCTTCCCACTTCTCTAAGTTAACTGGAGTTGTGCTCTATTAAGAAAAACATGCGTGGCAGGCTACAGAGTTACTCCCAGGCGATGCTTGGGTGGGAGGTGTATCCAAGTGTATTAGAGTGTCCAGATGAACTAGGGTACGACCTCAGAGAAGGTGTGTCAGTTACCTAGGTAACTGGGTGGAGATTTAAAACCTGTGAGAACACCTGCAGCTGTCCTGGGGATGGACCTCATAGATAACCGGTTCTTTCTGGGTGCAAGCTTAAGAGCAGCAGTCACATCAGACTGGCTCTTGTCTCATCCTTGCTCTCCCCAGAAACCTGTGGGTGGAGTCATGCTACAGTCCAGGCAAGATTAAGCTCTCCAAAAGAGAAATCAATGAGTTGATTTTTATGTACAAGAAAAAAAAACAGGGAATGTAATAGGGAGGTCAGATCTGGCCAGCGCCATCATTGACTATGGAGGGGCATCAGAGTGACTCCAGCTCAGATTAGAGCAGAAGCCAACTCCATCTTCACTAAACCCTCCCCCACCCTATCCAGGGAAGTTCCCCTTTATTATGATAAGTTATGTAAATTGACCACCTGAAGCCTGGAAGGTTCAAGGGAACCTGTGCCCTCCCAGGAGTAGACGTGTCCATCTGACATCAAATCCATATGCCAATTCTAACTAGAATGATAGGTTGGTTCAAATAGATACTAGGAGACAGACTGTAACTCTATTGACCACCTGTGTGCGGCCTAGCATGCTCTGTAAGTGCTGTATCCTCATTGGCCACCTGTGTGTGGCAAGTTTGACTGTGATGTTTGCCTTATAACCAGGCTGGAAGGCCACACGTGTCCGCGGTTCCAGCTCCTGAGTCTGGGCTGCCACCAAGGCCGGTCAGTTTGGTTTTTACTTCCCCAATAAATCCATCTTTTTATCATCTTGTAGCTGGAGACTGTGTGGTGGACTCTTGGGGGAACCAGGAATCCCCTCCCTTGGGGGGGAACCCCGTTACATTATAGCGAACCCCACTTCAGGTGTGTTGTGTATGTGTATGCTAAATGACTCAACTTTTTTGCATGTTAACTCATCTGGGGTAATTAGGAGAATCTGAGCTGGGCATTGGTGGCACTTGCCTGTAATCCTAGTTACTCAGAAGGCTGAGATCTGAGGCTGGTGGTTCAGAGCCAGCTTGAGAAGGAAAGTCGGAGAGACTCATCTCCAGTTAACCATTAGAAACCAGAAGTGGAGCTGTGGCTCAAAATGGTACAGTACAAAAAAAAAAAAAAGACCTAAAATTTTTTCTGGAAAAGATTAGAAGTGGGGGCTGGGAATATGGCCTAGTGGCAAAGTGCTTGCCTCATATCATGCAAAACAGCCAGAGGTGGCGCTGTGGCTCAAATGGTCGAGTGCTAGCCTTGAGCAAAAGGAAGCCAGAGACAGTGCTCAGGTCCTGAGTCCAAGCCCCAGGATTGGCAAAAACAAAAACAAACAAGGCTTCCAGGACTGGGAATATGGCCTAGATGCAAGAGTGCTTGCCTCCTATTCATGAAGCCCTGGGTTTCATTCCCCAGCACCACATATACAGAAAATGGCCAGAAGTGGCGCTGTGGCTCAAGTGGCAGAGTGCCAGCCTTGAGCAAAAAGAAGCCAGGGACAGTGCTCAGGCCCTGAGTCCAAAAAAAACAACCAAGATTAGAAGTGGGGCTGGGAATATGGCCTAGTGGCAAGAGTGCTTGACTCATATACATGAAGCCTTGGGTTCAATTCCTCAGTGCCACATATAAAGAAAAGGCCAGAAGAGGCACTGTGGCTCAAGTGGCAGAGTGCTAGCCTTGAGCAAAAAGAAGCCAGGGACAGTGCTCAGGCCCTGAGTCCAAGTCCAGGATTGGCAAAAAAAAAAAAAAAAAGATTAAAAGGTATATAATTGACCAGTTTAAAGAATAGGCTGCAGTTCAGCAGAGCTGGCTCCAGGGCTTCCTCCAGCAACTATCTCTTTGTCTGGTTACTTTATTTCTACTGCTGTTTGAACTGTGGACTTATTTTTGTGTATGTGCTGGTGCTAGAACTTGAACTCAGGGTTTTGTTTTGTTTTGTTTTTTTGCCAGTCCTGGGGATTGAACTCTGCACTTGGGTGCTGTCCCTGAGCTCTTTTGGTCAAGGCTAGTGTTCTACCACTTGAGCCACAGCTCTACTTCCAGCTTTTTTCTGTGGTTAATTGGTGATAAGAATCTCATAGACTTTCCATAGCTGGCTTTGAACCATGAACCTCAGATCTCAGCCTCCTGAGTAGCTAGGATTACAGGTGTGAGCCACCTGAGCCCCATAGGGCTTTGCCATTTTGAACCACAACTCCGCTTCCTGCTTTTTGCTAGTTAATTGGAGATAAAGGATGACAGACTTTGCTTCCTGGGCTGGCTTCCAATTGGGATCCTCCGATCTCAGCCTCTAGATTACAGGCATTAGCCACTGGCGCCTACCAGGCTCTTGTGCTCCCTTTTGTGAGGACTCTAGGGAGTAAGGAACAAGGGACAAGCAGGCCTCAGTCTCCTTGCACTGCTCCTTGCCATATGGTTACTGCCCACAAAGCACACAGAACTCTGGCAGCGGCCGCTCCCTCCGGGCTGCAGACATCAGCGAATGTCTGGGTGTCTGCCCCGCCTCCAGTGCTAGAATGCGTGGGGCACAGAGACAACGACAGAAGCCGAGGGCCCGTGGGGCACACCACCTGAACCTTGAACCAGAGGCCTCAAGCAGGGCTACAGGGGCACCTGTGGAGGGGGCATCTGTAAACCACCCATTCCCCAGAGCGGCGTCCAGTCCCGAGATAAGCCCAAAGGGGACCCCAGGGGTGGGGCTGGAGGAGAAACCTCCCAATGAGAGGTGAGCTGGGAGGCTGGGCTCGGGCTCCCGCCACGCCCCCTCGCCTTAGCTATGGGAGCCAGGGGGAAGACGGGTCACTGTCTGCCTCGGAGAGTGGCACTGCGGAGTCCCTGGCCTTGTGACGGGCAGGGCGGGGCCGGCCCCCGCCCGGAGGCCATGGAGACCTGCTATCAGTTCCGGATCGCCCTGCTGGGGGACGCCGCGGTGGGCAAGACGTCGCTGCTGCGGCGCTACGTGGGGACCCCGGAGCCCCAGGCCGAGGCAGAGCCCGAGCCCACGGTGGGCGTCGAGTTCTACAGCCGGGTGCTGCAGCTGCCCGCGGGGCCGAGCGTCAAGCTGCAGCTCTGGGACACCGCGGGCCACGAGCGCTTCAGGTGCGGCGTGGGGCATCGCGGGAGGGCCGGGGTCCCCCGCCAGCGCACCTGGCCTTGGGAGCCCTCCTGCAGTGCCAGCTGCAGTGGCCCAAGTAGAGGTCTGGGGGTCCCCACGAGATCCTCCATCCTAACGCTTCGGGTGAGCACGCCTCCAGGCAGGAGGCAAGCTCTGACCCTCCCCGCTCCTCCCCCAGCCCTAGGGAGACCCAGGTCTGGGGGGGTGGGGTGGGGGGCGGGGTTGAACTCGGAGGACTAAATGACCCGCCAGGAGGAGAGGGGGTGTAATGGGAGAGTCAAAGGAAGAACCTTGAGGATGAGTAGGAGTTTGCCCAGCAAAGAATGAAGAACAAAATACAGTCTTGGAAATGGAGGTGTAACTCAAGTGGTAGGACATAGCCCCTCATAGCCTTGAGTAAAAAAGTTCAGGGACAGTACCTAGGTCCTGAGTTCAAGCCCCAGGAAAACACACACACACACACACACACACACACACACACACACACACACACACACCAGGCTGGGCACTAGTGGATCAAGCTTGTAATTCTAGCTTCTCAAGGAGCTGAGATCTGAGAATCGCAGTTCCAAAGCCAGCCCAGGAAAGAAAGTCCATGAACCTCTTATCTTCAGTTAACCACCCAAAAGCCACATGAGTAGAGCTGTGGCTCAAGTGGTAGAGTGCTAATCATGACCAAGGATAGCTCAGGATCTGGACCCAGGTCCTGAGTTCAAGCCCCAGGACCAGTGAGCACACGCTCATGGGCTCGCGTGCACGCACACACACACACAAATCCAAAATCAGGGATATATCAGCCTGCCACCTCCAGGACTGGGGGAGTGGCTCATGGGCTGTGTGACATTCTCCCTAACCAGAGAGCACCCAGTCTCCTGTGAGAGTCACAAACAGGGACTGAGGCAGAGGGAAACAGTGGGAAATAAACTAGAATGGGGTGTGCAGCATTCTGTGGGTACCAGGGGTGGGTCCTACCTCCATGGGTATCTATTTTGTGGGGAGGTACTGGAGTCTTGTGCTTTGCCAAGCAGGCTACCACTTAAGCCCCACCCAGCCCTCTGCAGGTGTCTTGAAGGCATAAACCTCTCCCACTTTACTTCCCCATCCAGGTGCATCACTAGGTCCTTCTACCGCAACCTGGTGGGTGTCCTGCTGGTCTTTGACGTGACAAACAGAGAATCCTTTGAACACATCCAATACTGGCACCAGGAAGTCCTGTCCATTCAGGGCCCGGACAAAGTGATCTTCCTGCTGGTTGGCCACAAGAGTGACCTGCAGAATACCCGTTGTGTCTCCACCCAGGAGGCTGAGGGCCTGGCTGCCTCCCTGGGCATGACCTTCCTGGAGACCTCAGCCACAAACAACTGCAATGTGGAGCTGGCCTTCGATGTCCTCATCGTCACCATCCAGCAGGCCCTGCAGCAGGGACACATCAGGCTGGAAGAGGACTGGGGGGGTATTCGGCTCCTCCACAAGGCTCCAGTCATCAGGCCCCCCAGCAGGAAGCAGCACCCAGGCCCTTGCCAGTGTTGACTCTGGGATAGGGAGAGTAACAGAAGTGCCAGCCTCACACGCCTAATGGGGCTGGAGTGTTAGGGTCTCTGGAGGGCAAAGAAGAGAGGTCTAATAGCAACAGTAACCTGGTAGGTCATACCGCCTGGGTTTTGAGGTGTCAACCCTTTTCTAAGGAGCGATCTAAGAGATTCCATATTGTCACTTCCTATCCTTGAGTCTCAGTTTCTTCATCAATGACGCTCATAAAAACCTGGGTTCTGAGAATGGTAGCCCCAGCCTGTAATTGTAGCTACTTGAGAGGCAGAGATCAAGATGGCAGTTCAAGACCAGCCAGGGCATAAAAAGTGCTTGAGATTCCACCTCAACAAATGTCATTCCAGGGACTATGCAGGCCAGGCCAAAAAAAAAAAGATCCCAGCATACAGGGAAGTTGTAGCCAAGATTCAGATAATGAACAGATTGTGGTCACCCATCTGTCACAGTGAGAGCTGAATGGTAAATCTGGCATCTCTACTATTTCCTTTGTTGATTATCATGTGGCCATTTCTGGCAGCGTCTCTGGACTTGGATGCTGAGCTACTCAGCGCTGGGCTGCCGCTTTCCTGGCAAGGAAGAGTGGGGAGGATTCTGGCATGCGTCTAGTTTGGAAAGTCCCCTGGCTGGGAGGAGTCTGGGCATGGGAGTAGAGATGGCTTCCCAGTGCCCCAGCTCCCGTTCAGGTACCTGATCTGGATCTTGCAGGCCAGGGAGGATCTCAGTAGACAGCATATGTATTGAATACAGACCTGGTAAGAAAGTCTGTGAGACTTTATCTTCAATTAACTACCAAAATGTCAGAAGTGGAGCTGTGACTCAAGTGGTAGAATGCTAGCCTTGAGCAAAAAGTTAAAGGACTGTGCCCAGGCCCCGATTTCAAGCCCCAGTACCACCACCACCAGAGCTGTCATTGATTGCCTGGGGCAAGGGGACCCTGGGCTTTTATTATTATTCAAACCCTGATCCTCAGATCTCAGCCTCATGAGTACCTAGGATTATAGATATGAGCCACCAGCACCAGGCCACTTTTATTAGTTTTTAAACTAATGGTGTTACTGAGATTTGAACTCAGGGTCTGTGCTTGCTAGATAGATGTAGTACCACTTGAGTCAACCCTGAAATAGAAAATATAATTCCCTATACTCAAGTATCAAGGTATTGGCAAATTTCCCCCCTCCACCCCCCATTACAGGTGCGAGCCACCACTGCCCAGCTAGAATGTCCCTGTCATTTTTTTTTTTTTTTTGCCAGTCCTGGGGCTTGAACTCAGGGCCTGAGCACTGTCCCTGGCTTCTTTTTGCTCAAGGCTAGGACTCTACCACTTGAGCCAAAGCACCACTTCTGGCTTTTTTTTTTTTTTTTTTTTTTTTTGGCCAGTCCTGGGCCTTGGACTCAAGGCTGAGCACTGTCCCTGGCTTCTTCCCGCTCAAGGCTAGCACTCTGCCACCTGAGCCACAGCGCCCCTTCTGGCCGTTTTCCATATATGTGGTGCTGGGGAATTGAACTGAGAGCTTCATGTGTAGGAGGCAAACACTCTTGCCACTAGGCCATATTCCCAGCCCCTGGCTTTTTTTTTATGTATGTGGTGCTGAGGAGGAATCGAACCCAGGGTTTCATGTATACGAGGCGAGCACTTTACCACTAGGCCATTTTCCTAGTCCCTTGTTTTGTTTTTTTGCCAGTCCTGGGGCTTGAACTCAGGGCCTGGGCACTGTCCCTGGCTTCCTGAGCCACAGTGCCACTTCTGGCTTTTTCTATATATGTGATGCTGAGGAATCAAACCCAGGGTTTCACGTATGGGAGACAAGTACTCCACCATTAGGCCATATTCCCAGCCCTTTTTTTTTTTATTTTTTGGTCAATAACAAAAAGACTGAGTTTTAACTTAGGTGTCCCACTTGCTTACCTGCCCAGATTTTTTTCTGGTTATTTTGAAGATAGAATACTGCAAAGTTGCCATGCACCGGTGGCTCACGCCTTGTCATCCTAACTACTGAGGAGGCTAAGATCTAAGGATGGTGGTTCAAAGCCAGCTTGGGCAGGAAAGTCTATGAGACTCTTATCTCCAATTAACTAGCAGAAAATTGGAAGAGGTGCTGTGGCTTAAAGTGGTAGAGCACTAGCCTTCAGCAAAAAGAGCTCAGGGACAGTGCCTAGGACCTGAATTCAAGTACTATGACAAACAAAAATAACATCATGCAAACTCTTTTCCTAGACTGGCTTCAAACTATGATCCTCTGGCTATCATCAGCCTCCTCAGGAGCTAGGATTACAGTTGTGCCACTACTGCATGGCTGCCAATATTGTATGCTTTTGAGGTGCTGGGAATAAAACCCAGAGCCACACACTTGCTGGGCAAGTGCTCTACCACTGAGCTACATCCTGGCTCCTGGCCTATCTTGTTTTACCCTCCTCTTCACTTTATCTCCATTCTTGATCTTCTGGCCCTGGTACAGGGCAGGTGCTCAGCCTGTTGTTGGCAGGTGTGGCAAAGCCTTCCCAGGGTTCCCAGCCAAAAGGTCCTTCTGGCTGTGCTGCAAGCCCAAGTGTTGAGAGTCGAGCCTTGAATTGCACAACCCTTGCTCTCTTGCAGGCCCAGGGCCTGGGCTGGGATGAAGGGCAGCAGAGAGGAAAAAGGAGAGCTTAGCACATGGGGCCTGTGACCCCGCAGTCTTTCAAGCCACAAGGTGGGGAGCACTCAGGCTGGATACAGGACCAGGATCTCTGAGGGAAGCCCCAATTCTGCCAGGTGGTTTCTTCCCTGAGGTCTGCTGGTGGAGGGATTCGGGCAGCTTTGCTAAGCCTGGGAAGCCTAGACCTGCTCTCTAGCTCCACTTCCGCTTGCAGGTCTGAATTGGCCGCAGGGCCACATGGTCAATGCCTGGCTTTTGGCCTTGCTTCTCTTCCTGGCTGGCCTCCGTGTCCTGCTGGCCTGCAGGCCAGATGCTCTCTGGCAATAGTTTCATATCCTCCTCCTCAGAGAATGTGGGCAATTCTTCCTTGCTAAAATACTGCTCAGAGGGCATCGTCTGAAGAACACACCCATCCATAAGGGTGGGCTTCTCCTGCCTTTGCTGGATGTGGAGCCTGGGCCCACTGAAGTTCCAGTTCTGGGACACAGCTGGTTGGGAAAGGCTCTGGCAGGCAGAGGCTTAGCTTCTGCTCCCTGCCTTCCATACAAAACCCATGAAGTCTGAGGAGACAAGAGCAAGAACAAGGCAAAGGACTGGAGCAAGAGCACCAGTCTGTGCCCTGGCCTGACCAAATGTTCCCACCTGTAAATAAGGGGCCAGGGCCCAGCCATTCAGGAGGTGGATATCAGGGGGCTGAAGATTGGATACCAACCTTCAAAGTTGAGCAAAAAGTGAAGCCCTATCTCAATGAGTGTGGTGCTGAGCACCTGACATCCATCTATGCTGCAAGTGTGGGAAGATCATGGGCCAAGGCCCATCCTGGGCAAAAACACAAGACCGCATCTGAAAAATAACTGAAGCAAAAATGGCTGGGGGTATGGCTCAAGTGGCAGAGCACCTGCGAAGCAAGTGTGAGATCCTGAGTTCAAACCCCAGTACCACCAAAAAAATAAAGGCAGGGCAGGTTGGATAACCTTTGAGTGTTTTGTTTTGTTTTTGGCCTTTCCTGGGGCTTGGACTCAGGGCCTGAGCTCTGTCCCTGGCTTCCTTTTGCTCAAGGCTAGCACTCTGCCACTTGAGCCACAGCGCCACTTCTGGCCATTTTCTATATATGTGGTGCTGGGGAATTGAACCCAGGGCTTCATGTATACGAGGCAAGTGCTCTTGCCACTAGGCCATATTCCCAGCCCCAACCTTTGAGTGTTTTGCCTTTTCCAACTCCAGGTAATTCTAAGATTTTACTTCAGCTCTGGGCGCAGCCTCCCAGCTTGGCCCTATGCAGTCACAGAGAACTCTCTCCAGGATGGCTTCCTGATCCCAGATGGCTCTGTCCAGCCTCAGGCCTCATCCTGTAGCGACGGCCAGCCCTGCACTGCCTTTTCGTTAGTTCCTCCTCAGGAAAACTTCTCAAGCCTTGCTCCTTTACCTTTAGTCCAAATATGCAATAACTTCCTGCCTGCTTCCAATTGTGCACTTTAGCCAGGGCCCAGGGCCGGCTTTACCAAGCAGAATGGCCATGCTGTCCTGTGCCCAGCTGTCTGGCTTTCCATTGTCTGGACAGTGGTTTCCACACTGCTTGTTTACACATCAGTCTCCAGCATCACCATCCTGTCTCTGCTTTTTGGTTCCCAAATTTTATTCAAGAACTCAAACAAAATATGAGCTTTAGAATTTTAAAGCTTTTATTTATTCTGTATTTACTTATTCATTTTGCAGTACTAGGGACTGAACCTAGGGCAATTTTAATACTCATACCTGAAAGTAATACAATATGTAACTTGCTTCTTGGATAGAAAATACTCATAACCAATCACATGCATTTGTGTGTGTGTGTGTGTGTGTGTGTGTGTGTGTGTGTGTGTGTGTGTGTACCCATCCTGGGGCCTAGACACTGTCCCTGAGCTGCTTTTTTGCTCAAGGCTAGTGCTCTACCTTTTGCGCCATAGCTCCACTTCTGGCTTGTTTTGGTAGTTTAGTGATTAGAGTCACAAACTTTCCTGCCCCGGCTGGCTTTGAACCACAATCTTCAGATCTCAGCCTCTTGAGTAGCTAGGATTAGAGGTGTGAGCCACCAGTACCCGACTACATAATACATTATTGTACATATATATTTTACTTTAGCTTTTTTTTCCTGGCAGTAGTGGCGTTTGAATTCAGGACCTCACACTGCTAGGCAGGCATTGTCACACCCCTGTCGTTTTCTCCATGTTCCACTGAGCTATTTCAAATACCTTCTGGAAAGAGGCCCTTGACACGTCACAATGATCGTGTTGCTCCCTCAGATGGCTTCAACCCTTCCGCCAAGATCCCCAGCTTCTCCATCCGTTCCCTTCCTCGTGGAGCTTCTGCGCTTCTAGAATCTGGAGACATCCACAGTTCTGGCTTTCGCAGGGTGGCCGTAGTCAAGGATGAACTTCAGAATGTCCCTTTTACCACAAGCGTCTTGATGAGCAGCACGGGGCAGTAGAGGCAGAAAGGCCATCATCCTCTTGCTGATGGACTCTTCTAGGAGCCCAACAGTTGCAAGTTGTGGCCCAGGAGGCTCAGAGCGTCCGCAGGCCTCCTCACTAAGCCCCCCCAATTCCCTACAACACACACAGGCTGAGCATGGGCACTTCATCGAGGGCCCAAGCAGCTCAGGGAAGCCATACCCCAAAGCCTGAGAGCCTGTCCACCCCTAAGCTCCCTTTCTGCTCTAGCCACTTCCTCCCAATCTTGCGCCTCGTGCTTTAACCACATTCATGTGCTGACTCTGTTGGTGCTTTTTAGTGCTGAGGATTAAACTCCGGGGCTTCCTCATGCTAAAGAACAGGCTGTACCACTGGCACAGGCTATGCTTCTAGCTCTTGACACATTGACATCTTCAGGCTGCTGGGCTTTTGCATATACCAGGCTAAGCTCAAAATGCTCCTGTTACTTCTGAACAATGAGCACACTTTGCTGGGGTCTATAAGGCACTGCATGACTTGGCCCAACTGACTTTCCTATATTGCCTCATGGCGTGTATAATTCTCTCTCCTTGACAGAGGACTGGATTCCTTCAACCTCAAGTCTTTGCTCAAATGGCATTCCTCCCCACATGCCCAGTCTCCCCTGGCCCTGTGGCCCTTTCTTTGCAGTTCTTATCTAGCAGGATTTCTCCCTGGGTTTGTTTTTATTCATCATTGTAGTATCTTGCCTAGCACAGGCCTAGGCATGGCTTATAAAGACTTGCTAAATGAATGGCGAAGCCCCTCGATGTACAACTGGGATAGACTGAGCTATAGGAAGCCACTTACCTGTCCCACAGTTCATCATTTATCACAGACTTCTCACTACCCAGTTCTTCCCACTTCCCTGGCCTCCTCTGTTCTCAATGCAGGATTCCAGGTGAATCTGAATTCCTTCTTAGCTGCAGAGGCCAGCAGCCTGCTTCTCCTGTATCGGCTCAGCTGAACCTCCTGTTTGCTTAGTATCACAACACATCCTCGGAGGGCACTGCCCAGAGGCAGCTAAAACCCTTCAACATCCTCAGCCCCTTGAGGGTCACTAGAGCTTCAGGTGATGGGAGGGGGGCAAGGAGAGGGGAGAAGAGCCCCCCTTGCAGGCTCACTGTGTTGAGACCTCAGCCAAGAAGAACAAGCAGGCATCAGCACAGCCTGTGAGCAGCTCACCCTAGAGATCTACAGGCTGTGAGGGGGTGAAAAGCAGGGTGTCACACGAGCCAAGCCTCGAGGGGCAGAAGAGCAAAGCAGGGCCAGGTAGATGCACCTGTGTTAGGCCTCTCAGTGCAGTAGCACCCTCCCGGAAGCCCAGGAAAACCCCACAATCCACAAGGTCAGGTTGACACCATGGAAGTGCATAGCCCTGAGGTCTGGAGTGGGGCCTGGTTTCTTCTGGATCTAGGATATGGACAGCTAAGGACAGACACGCCTTTCTCCAAAGCTACTCTAGAGCCAAGGATGAACACAACTTTTTCTAGGAGTTCCAGTGGAGGTCAAAAAGGGCTCTTAGTCACATTGCCATTGCACAAACCAGTATGTCTACTCATTGTGGGGCTTCTGAGAGGCTACCCTGCCTGAGGGCGGAGAAACAACCAACTCCTACTGCCCAGGTCCTCACCTTAGAAACAATGGAAAAATCCCTGAGTGTTTCTCAAATGTAGAACTCAATGCCAGTGCTGCCACCTACTGACAGCAAAATTCGGTGCAGCCCTGCTTGTCCTGACTCCGTCTGGCATTCCAAAGCACCCTGACTTTCAATTAATAACTTCTTTATTCTGGAAAAGCAAATCAAATTCATATTCATATAAACACTGACATTACAAAGTACAGGGAATGAGGGATGGAGGAAGAAACAAAACCCTCTACAAATCTTGCTAATACTGTCTTACCCAACAAGACCAAAATGCTTTGTCCCATACTCGATCACTAATATAATAAGCCACAAATAAAATCTTCTCTGGAAGATACACTGCTCCTCTTTGAGACGGCAGGGAAAAGGACCCGGAAGAGGGGTAGGAGGCTTTATTCTTTTGGCAGATCATCTCAGTCATTATAGATATTGCTGCACTGTTAATAAAAAATATATGCTTCTCTGTAAAGCATTTAAAAAAAAATTCCAAGGATGAGATGGCTGAAGTCTCAGCTCAAGTATCTCCAAATACATTGTTGTCCATTTCCTGACTTTTCCGTGTGTTATTTCTTGGTTGTTTTCCGGATCAATGCCATTCTCTGAAAGGAGAGAGAAATAGGAGTGGCACCCTGTCAGTACCAGAGCGGCCCAGCAGGGACCTTCGAACCCCAGGGCGGTTGTAGAGGGTCCGGAGAGAGGCTCAGATGGGCAGCATGCTCTCTGAGCCCATTTCGTCTACTGAAAGATCCAAACTGCTCAAGACTAGCAACGGCAAATGCATTAAAGCAGAAGGGCTCTGGGAACACAGGGGACCAATCAGCAAAGAATGTTTCCTAGGCTCTCCTTACCCCAATCTTCTTCCTTTAATAATAAGAAAAGGGCCTCAATTTCAAACTTGTGGCTATGCCCTGTAGGGAAGGGTCACTGAAGACTAGTAACTTCGACCACAACCTATCATGCATTTGCATTTTTACTATTTCTGGACACTGGCCAAATTAATAACTTACTTTGCTCCTTTTTTTTTTTTTTTTTTTTGGTCAGTCGTGGGGCTAGAACTCTGGGCCTGGGCGTTGTCCCTGAGCTCTTCAACTCAAGGCTAGCACTCTACCACTTGAGCCTCAGTGCCATTTCTGGTTTTCTGGTGGTTAAATGGAGATAAGAGTCTCATGGACTTTCCTGCCTGAGCTGGCTTTGAACTGTTATCCTCAGATCACAGCCTCCTGAGTAGCTAGGATCACAGGCCTGAGCCATTGGTGCCTAGCCATTGCTCACTTATTGTTTTTGTGCCAGTCTGGGGCTTGAACTCAGGGTCTGGGCACTGTCCCTGAGCTTTTTGGCTCAAGGCTAGTACTATGCCATTTGAACCACAGTTCCATTTCTGACTTTTTTGGTAATTAATTGGAGATGAGTCTTTCCCGCCCTGGCTGGCTGATATCCTCAGATCTCAATCTCCTGAGTAGCTAGGATTACAGGTGTTTTGTTTTGAATTACAATACTGGGGTTTGAATCCAGTGTCTTTCACGTGCTAGACAGGCACTCTACTGATTGACTCATCCACTTTGTTAGTCCTTTTTTACATTGGTTATTTTCAGATAGGGTCTTGCTTCATACTGGGCCAGCCTAAACTTCGATCCTCCGATTTGTGTTTCCTTTTGTCATTGAGATCACAAGCGTGGCACTATACCAGCCAATGGTTGAGATGGAGTTCCCTGAGCTTTTGTGCCCAGGCTGGCCTCACATTGTGATCTCCCAATCTCCACTAACCAAGTAGCCAGGATGACAGCTTGCTCCTTTTGATAAAGTGATTGTCCTAACATTATGCTATTTGTTGACTAAATTAACAGGGCTAAAGAGGAAATGATTTGGGAGCAAGCCATAATGGCAGTCTGGATAAAGTCCCTTCTGAAAAATAATGTATTCCTTTTACTTAGGTTATTGATGGCTTCTAGGTAGGACTTCCTCCACGAGCTCTGTGAACATCTACTCTGGGGATACAGGACCATGGAAAAGCAAGTGACACTCACCCGGGACTGCCCAGTTATGAGCATCAAGCTCCAAAACAGCTCTCATTGCAAATCAGAGCAGCAAGTTAAACTGGCAGACTTGTCAAAGGGAGGCCAACATTGCTATTGGACGAAGCAATTCCAATGATTTGCTCTGCCATGATGTCCCACTCCCCCTAGGTTCCTTGTTAAGAGAGGAGGGGGACAAAGGTTGGGACCCAGCCCAGAGCACTTGGCAGAGAAGGCTGAGTTTTACTTCTCAGCCTAAGTAGTACATTTTCGCATTCTTTGTCCTCTGTTCATAGGGCTCTATGTACCATAAAGCCACATATATCAAATCAGCAGCAGTTTAAAAAAAGATTTCATTAAGGAGGTGTTGAGGGGTAAGCTTCATTTGTATCAGAAGAGCGTAGGACTAAGCACGTTAGTGCTACCCATCAGAGTTACAAGAAAACACTGAGAGTCTATGTGGGAACAGTATAGACACAAGAAACATCTTATCACTGCTGCCCCTTGCCTTCTGTGGCCTTCGGTCCAGACTGTGAGGCTGCGCTGGGTAAGCTGCCTGGAAGGTGGACTCAGTCTCTGAGATCACTAGGCCTCTAGTGGCTCCTCACCTGTTTATGAGCTTCTGTGGTACAAGCTTTTTTGTAGGGTCGGATTTCTTCAGAGCCAAATCCTGGGATCCACATGTTCCACTGGCGTTCTGTACGGAAGAAGCCAACACAGAGATGAGTACCAGGAAGGCAGGGTCGGCAGTGTAACGTGACTCTCAGATAAGTGCCAAGGAGAAAGAATACAACACGAACTCAATGGAGCAATATTTTGCATACAAGACAGCAAGTTGCGCGTGGCTTCTCCAATTTTTCAAAAGATACAACATGAGTGTCTTACAAAGAAAAAAGGGGTAAAAGGCAAAAGTAGGGGTGTACAGCTGTGTACCAGGAGACACACAGCATTCAGGAGGATTGTGCGCTCAAAGCCAGCCTGGTAGCTTGGTGCTGGTGGTTCACATCGGTAATCCTAGCTACTCAGGAGGCTGAGATCTGAGGATCATGGTTCAAAGGCAGCCTAGACAGGAAAGTCTGAGACTTATTTCTTTCTTTATTTTTGATGGCCAGTCCTGGGGCTTGAACTCAGGGCCTGGGCACTGTCCCTGAGCTTCTTTTGCTCAAGGCTAGCACTCTACCACTTGAGCCACAGCACCACTTCTGGCTTTTTCTGTTTATGTGATACTGAGGAATTGAACTCAGGGCTTCATGCCTCCTAGGCAAGCATTCTACCACATGAGACTTTGTTTTTTTTGGTCAGTTCTGGGCCTTGGACTCAGGGCCTGAGCATTGTCCCTGGCTTCTTTTTGCACAAGGCTAGCACGCTACCACTTGAGCCACAGCACCACTTCTGGCTATTTTCTATATATGTGGTGCTGGGGAATCGAACCCAGGACTTTATGTATATGAGGCAAGCACTCTTGCCACTAGGCCATATTCCCAGCCCCCCTCTTATCTCCAATTAACCACCAGAAAACCAGAAGTGGCTCAAGTGGTAGAGCACTAGCCTTGAGCCGAAGAGCTCAGAGACAGTACCCAGGCCCAGAGTTCCAGCCCCACAATGGACACCGCCCCCCCCCCCCAAAAAAAAAAAAAAGACAGCCTGGTATACATAGTGAAACAGTGTATCAAAAAATAACTATAGGGGCTGAGAATGTGGCTTAGTGGTAGAGTGCTTACCTAGCATGCATTGTAACCACCAGACCACTTCTAGCTTTTTGGTGGTTAACTGGAGATAAGAGTCTCATGGGCTTTTTTTTTTGCCAGGGTTGGAAGCCAACCCTGCTTTCCAGATCTCAGCTTCCTGAGTAACTAGAGTAACTAGGATTACAGGCATGAGCTGACCTTTTTATTCTTTTTGCATCTTACCCTGTCTTCTTATTGGTATAAGATGAGGTTAAGGTAAAAAAAAAGATGAAAGACAATATTGTTGATTTGCTTCAACTGAAAGGGGCTCCTTCAGACACTGAGTTCCCAGGCATAGTCTGCTTCCTGATTCATCCCTGATCATGTACATGTGCACCCTTTTATCCCTCAGTAGTGCACCTGAAAAGCACTAAAAACAGGACTTGTTTTACAATATTTATTTTGCCATAGGCAAACACCTACTTAAAGTGAGTACTAGTGACTTCATGATCATAAATATTATGTAAGTAACTAGTGTTTGTTTCCAAAATGACTTGTCTTTTGATCTAGAGGTCTTGTTATATTGCCCTGGCTGGTCTCAAACTTACAAGCTCAAGTGATTCTCCTGTCTCAGCCACTCAAGAATCTGTGAATATAGGTACACACTTACCACACCCAGCTAACAACTGCTATTGTGTTTGTTTTTGGTGTAGTCCTGGATTGAAACCAAAGCCTCACACATGATGTCTTCTACTACTGAGCTATACTATGGCTAGTAACTGTTTTAAGCCAGTGTTTCCATTTTTTTAAGTTTTATTTATTTTTTGTGTTTATGTGTTACCAAGGAATCGAACTCAGAGCCTCATACATGATAGGCAACTACTCTACCACTAAGCCACATTCCTTGTCTGTCTTTTCTTTTTTGGTACTGGGGATTGAAACCAGGATGATGCATTTGCTAAGTAAGTGCTAGCTTTGCTACTGAGCTACATTCCAGCATATGTTTGGCTTCTTCTTCTTTTTTTTTTTTTTTTGCCAGTCCTAGGACTTGAACTCAGGCTTATGCACTGTCTCTGAGCTTCTTTTGCTCAAGGCTAGCACTCTACCACCTGAGCCACAGCCCTACTTCTAGCCTTTTTTGTTTATGTGGTACTGAGGAATCAAATCCAGGGCTTCATGCATTCTAGGCCAAGCACTCTACCACTAAGCCACATTCCCAGCCTGCTATTGCTATTTTTTGAGCCAGTCCTTGGGCTTGAACTCAGGGTGTGCAAGCCATCTTTGAACTTTTTTTATTCAAGACTAAGACTCTATCACTTGAGCCACAGCTCCACTTCTGAGTTTCTTTTTTTTTTTTTCGGTAGTTAATTGGAGATAAGAGTCTCATGGGCTTTCCTGCCCTGGCTGGCTTTAAACCTTGATCCTCAGATCTGTCTACTTAACAGCTAGGATTATAGGCATAAGCCACCAGTGCCTGGCTTTCTTCTTTCTTTTTCCTTCTTTCCTTTCTTCTTCCTCTTCTTCCCCCTCCTTCCTACTTTCTTTCCTTCCTTTCTCTCCCTCCTAATTCTTTCTTAGTTTTGAATCAGAGGCTCCCTATACAGTCCAGCTGGCCTTGAACTCAGCACTGTAGCTCAGCCTGGCCTCAAACAGTTCTTTTACCTATCTTCCCTAGAGCTGAGATTACAGGTATGAGCCACCATGTTCTCCTAATTTTATAATTTTCTTAGGAAACAAGCACAAATTGGTTAAAAAGCATAAAGGAATACTGAGAACGAGGGTTTGTTTTTGTTTTGTTTTGTACTCTACCAAAGAGCTATACTTCTAGCACTAAATAGTGTTTTATTACAATAGTAAAGACATAAGAGTAAGAACTACTACTAGGTACTTATTTGGTGCCATTCCTTATGCCAGTCACTTTCCAAACTTAATTCCCATAAGTATCTGGTAAAGAGGATAGTATGAGCTCCACTTTACAAATGAATTGGGCACTGGTGGCTCATGCCTGTAATCCTAGCTACTCAGGAGGCTGAGATCTGAGGATCGCTGTTCAAAGCCAGCCAGGGCAGAAAAAGTCTGTGAGACTCTTCAGTTAACCACCAAAAAAAAGTGGAGTTCTGGCTCATATGTGGTAGAGCGCTGGCCCTGAGCAAAAGAGCTCAGAAATAGCACATAGGCCCTGAGTTCAAGCCCCAGAACCAGCACAAGGGGAAAAAAAAAAAAGAATAAGAAGAAATAGGGCTGGGAATGTGGGAATGTGGCTTAGTGGTAGAGTGCTTGCCTAGCATGCATGAAGCCCTGGGTTCAATTCCTCAGCACCACATAAACAGAAAAGGCTGGAAGTGGCACTGTGACTCAAGTAGTAGAGTGCTAGCCTTGAGCAAAAAGAGCTCAAGGACAGTGCCCAAGCCCTGAGTTCAAGCCCCACGACTGGCACAAAAACAAACAAACAAGAAGAAACAGGCTCTAAGAAAAATCAAGCATGAAGGAGAAGGTAACAGAGCTCCCAAAAGGTAGAATCTGGTTCAAGTCCAATGTGCTGCTACCAAATGAATAAATAAATCTCAGGACCCAGAAGCCTGGTCTTGGCACAAAAGTCCCTCTGACTGCGCTTTCCCAGCAGTCCTGAAGGAGCAGTCATGGAGACACTTCAGGGAAAAAGAAGAATGAGGCCACGTACCTAGATGCAGCTGGACGTCCTTCACCTCCAGGGTACTTGACTTGCGATGTCGTGCGAGCTGGCAGGCTGCTGTCACCACACTCTCAATAAAATCATCAGCGATCTGCAGCAGCATCTGGAGAGGGCAAAGTAAGGGACAGTCATGTGACATTGACAGAGTAATATCCTGCTGCTGGGAAAACTGTTTTCTGTCTGATTCACAGTCAGGATTCTTTCTGCAAGCCATATCCTCAGCCCTTTTTAGGCAGGCTTTCTGTTAGTAGGTCTGTAATCAGCATTTGGGTCATGGTAGGGGTGAGGAAAGAGGAGGACAGTAGATACATTATCCACGTCAAGTGCAATTCATCTTAAGGATATCCTTTTGGTATTTTCTACCCAACACAGATCAACTTCTATAATCCCTAATTCATACACACACACACACACACACACACACACACACACACACACACACGCACTTTTATTTTGCCAGTCCTGGGTCTTGAACTCAGGGCCTAGGCACTGTCCCAGAGTTTCTTTTTACTCAAGGTTAGTGCTCTACCACTTAAGCCACAGTGTCACTTCTGACCTTTTCTGTTTATGTGGTACTGAGGAATTGAACCCAGGGCTTCATGCATGCTAGGCCAGCACTCTGCCACTAAGCCACCACAATCTCATATATATACATTTTATATATACATACAATGTATGTATGTATGTATTTTTTCCTAAATGAAGTAGGAAAACAACAGTGGACAATTGCAATTCCTTCCTCACAGACATTTAAAGCACACACAGTTCCATTCTCTCAGTCCTTACAATATTCCTGTCAAGAGAAGGGGACATTGGTTTTAGCTTCAATCTCTAGTGGAAGATGCTAAAACTGAGGAAGACCAATTTGCTCACAGGAGGCAGCTGAGCCAGGTGCTGTAATCCTAGCTACTAAGGAGGCTGAAATTGTGGTTTGAAACCAGCCTAGTCAGCAAAGCCCATGAGACTTCTGTTTTCTTTCTTTCTTTCTTTTGTGGTCATGGGGCTTGAGATCAGGGCCTGGGCTCTGTCCTTGAGGTCTTTTGCTTAAGAGTCTCATAGACTTTTCTTCCCCGGATGGCTTTGAACCATAATCCACAGATCTCAGCCTCCTGAATAGCTAGGATTACAGGAGTGAGCCACCAGTGCCTGGACCCCTGAGACTTTTGTCTCCAATTAATCACCAGAAAACCAGAAGTAGAGCTATGGCTCAAAGTGGTAGAGCACTAGCCTTGAGTACCAAGGCTGAGGGACAGTTCTTAGGCCCTGAGTTCAAGCCCCATGACTAACAAAAAAGAAAGCAGCTGAAGGGCTGGGAATATGGCCTAGTGGTAGAGTCCTTTCCTTGCATACATGAAGCCCTGGGTTCAATTCCTCAGCACCACATATATAGAAAAAGCTGGAAGTGGTGCTGTGGCTCAAGTGGTAGAGTGCTAGTCTTTTTTTTTTTTTTTTTTGGCCAGTCCTGGCCCTTGAACTAGCACTCTGCCACTTGAGCCACAGCGCCACTTCTGGCCATTTTCTGTATATGTGGTGCTGGGGAATTGAAACCAGGGCCTCATGTATATGAGGCAAGCACGAGTGCTAGTCTTGAGCAAAAAGAAGCCAGGGACAGTGCTCAGGTCTTGAGTCCAAGCAGCAGGACTGGCAAACAAAAACCAAAACCAATAAAAAATAAAGCAGGTGAAATAGGATTCAGCTTCAAGGGCAGAGTTCAAATTCTGAGATCTTTCCACTTTACAATCAATTATTCCTGGATTGTATGAGGAACAAGATTAGAATTCTGAAGACAAACATTTACAGGGAAATTCTAGCTGGGCAGTGGTGGCTCGCACTTGTAATCCTAGTTACTTAGAAGGCTGAGATCAGAGGATCTCAGGATATGGGAAGGGAAGTCCATGATACTCTTAGCCCCAATTAATCATCAAAAAGCTGGAAGTGGTGGTGTGGTTTAAGTGATGGCGCCCCAGCCTTTAGTGAAATAGCTAAGTGACAATAGAAGGCCCTGAGTTCAAGCCCTAGTACTGGCACAAGATAAAACAAAAAACAAAAAAACTCAATAACCTAATGATACACCTCAAATTTCTAGAAAAATGGGGAAAAGACCAAACCAAAATTAGCAAACATGGCTGGGAATATGGCCTAGTGGCAGAGAGCTTGCCTCCTACAGACAAAGCCTTGGGTTCAATTCCTCAGCACCACATATATAGAAAAAGCCAGAAGTGGTGCTATGGCTGAGTGCTAGCCTTGAGCAAAAAGAAGCCAGGGACAGTGCTCAGGGCCTGAGTCCCAAGCCCCAGGACTGGGAAAGGAAGGAAGGAAAGGAGGGAGGGAAGGAGAGATAGAGAGAGATAGAGAGAGAGAGAGAAAAAGAGAGAAACAGAGAGAGAGAGAGAGAGAGAGAGAGAGAGAGAGAGAGAAAATTATATGCCAATCTCCGATGAAAAAATTCTCAAACCAAGCTAGGTGCTAGTAGCTCACACCTGTAATCCTAGCAACTCAGAATGTGAAGAACTAAAGGCTCAAAGTCAGTCCAGGCAGACCAACTTGTGAGATTCATATCTCCAATTAACCAGCAAAAAGAAGGAAGTAGAGTGGTTCTAGTGGTAGGGTGCCAAATGTAAGAGAAAAAGCTAAGCAAGAATGTGAGAGCCAGGCTGGGATATGGCCTAGTGGCAAGAGTGCTTGCCTCGTATACATAAGGCCCTGGGTTCGATTCCCCAGCACCACATACACAGAAAATGGCCAGAAGTGGCGCTGTGGCTCAAGTGGCAGAGTCCTAGCCTTGAGCAAAAAAGAAGCCAGGGACAGTGCTCAGGCCCTGAGTCCAAGTCCCAGGACTGACCAAAACAAAAACAAACAAACAAGAATGTGAGAGCCTGAGTTACCCCAGTACCAGCACCTAATAATTAAGTGTACCAAAGTTTAGGCATAGATTGTGACACAAGGATGGAGAAAGTCAAGGTGGGGGTGTGGCTCAGTGGCAGAGGGCTTGAGCACTTGTCTAGCACGTGCAAAGCCCTGGGTGTCTCTCTGGTACTGCAAATCAACAACAAACAAATGCTAAGCATTCTCCTAGGTGATCTGTATAAATTCTTCCTTGGGATTTTCACAATAATCCTGTAGAGAAATACTATACTCTACCTACACAGGGGAAGAAGCTGTGTCACAGTAAGCTTAAGTAACTCATCCAAAGCTATACAGCTGGTAAGTGGCAGTGCCAAGATTCAAATCCAGATTTACCAGCCACTAAGTCTCCTCTTTTTTTTTTTGCCTTGGACTCAGGGCCTGACCACTGTCCCTGGCTTCTTTTTTGCTCAAGGCTCTGCCACTTGAACCACAGCGCCACTTCTGGCCATTTTCTATATATGTGGTGCTGAGGAATCAAACCCAGGGCTTCATGTATATGAGGCAAGCACTCTTGCCACTAGGCCATATTCCCAGCCCCACTAAGTCTCCTCTTAACTACTCCACTCTACCAACCCTCTGGGAAAGTCTCTGGGGGACCCAAGCCACCTTACCTCCTCCACATCTTCATCCAGCTGTTCATTAGGATCCACTTCTCTTACCAAGTCCTGTAACTTCTTCTTGGTCAATACCTAAAGTTAATTGGGGCGAGGAGGGGGAGATTTTTCAGTGAGTTATAATAAGGAAGCCAAACAACTCCTTACAGCATACCAAACAAACAAACAAAAAAAGGCTTTCAAAGGATTGGATTTCAGGTTTCCAAAATGTTCACAAACCTGACCTGCTATAAAACTCTTTGGGTTGGGAAGGTGGCTTAGTGGTAAAGTGCTTGCCTAGCATGCATGAAGCCCTGGGTTTGATTCCTCAGTATCACATAAACAGAAAAAGGAAGTAGCACTGTGGCTTAAGTGGTAAAGTGCTAGCCTTGAGCAAAAGAAGCTCAGGGACAGTGCCCAGACCCTGAGTTCAAGTCCCAGGACTGGCAAAAAACAAAACAAAACAACAACAACAACAAAAACCCTATACTCTCAAGGTAGATGTGGCTCAGGTAAGGGGAAAAGGCATAGTTTAGAAGAGACCAGCATTACTGGCAGGTGTTTAGTTTCTGCCTTATCCTTTTTTTATTGTGCCTCATTCCTTTTGTATTAAGTAATTTGCCATTTTCTGGCTCCAAATGTAACTGCACTTCTGCAGGTGTTGCTTTTGGCCATATTCTTCTTCCCTTCTTCCTGTGTGTTCAATTCATAGCTCTCCTTTCTTTCCTGGACCACCCCAAAAAAGCAACTACTTCCTCCTTTGTCTTCTTCTCTGTTCTGCATACCCTTCTATCCTTTTGCATATTTATAAACTTTCCTGTATCTGATGACTTAATAGAAATTCTACGACAACAAACATGTTCTTCTCTGTATCAGTACGTATAGCAACTATCCTTTTCTCATAAAGCAGGTGTCATATTATATATGTATAGCATAAAACAGTGATTAAGGGAGGATTGGGGGTATAGTCAGTGATACACCACTTGCTCAGCATGTTTGAGGTTCTGGATTAGATCCTCAGCATAAGTAACTAAACAAATAAATATCTGTTAATGATACTTTAGACCTATCCAGCCTTCTCCATTCTACCATTATAACCTAGTTCAACCCTTCACCATAAGTCTTAATTTGTTTTAAGTTTTAAAATTGGTCCTCTTTTCAGTCTAAATTCATTATTACCATTGCCAAATTAATCCCCTCTAAGACACACTACTGTTAAAGCAATACTGATTATTCCTAATATGTAAAAAGACAGTGTACAACCTAAAAGTTTCAATAGAAACTTTCTAGTACCGACACACTATGTTCTCCTATAATCTTACCAATACAACTTTATTCTTGCTCTTCTCCACTAGACTCTGTATTCAACATAGACTAGTCCCTGTTTTTCTTTTTGGACAGTCCTGGGGCTTGAACTCAGGCCTTGGGCGCTATCTCTGACTTCCTTTTGCTCAAGGCTTGCACTCTACCACTTGAGCCACAGCACCACTTCTGGCTTTTTCTTTTTACATGGTACTGAGGAATCGAACCCAGGGCCTCATGCATGCTAGGCAAGCAGTCTACCACTAAGCCACATTTCAGCTCCCACACTAGAATCTTGACTGCCCAACCCTTCCTCATTCAGTTTTGCTAGTCCCTCCTTCACTTTGTGGAAGTGCTTCCTTATCCACTCTACTCAGCCTACAAGATCCAAGTAAAGGAAATTATACTGATTTTTTTGTAGTTCTAGAAGGTGGAATCAGGATCATAGGTAGAAAGAAGGGAGCAGGTTCTAGGATCAGTACAGAATTAATAATGGCAGCAGTTGGATGAACTACAAGAAGGAATGGCTGGAGACAAGAGTTGGATTTTTTGGTCTGTTCACATGTCAGTACTGGGGTTTGAACTCAGGGCTTGGACTAGCACTCTATTACTTGAGCCATAGCTCTCTACCACTTGAGCCATAGCTCCACTTCCAGCTTTTTGGTGGTTAAATGGAGATAAGAATATCACAGGAGGGCTGGGGATATGGCCAAGTGGCAAGAGTGCCTGCCTCATATACATGAGGCCCTGGGTTTGATTCCCCAGCACCACATATACAGAAAATGGCCAGAAGTGGCGCTGTGGCTCAAGTGGCAGAGTGCTAGCCTTGAGCAAAAAGAAGCCAGGGACAGTGCTCAGGCCCTGAGTCCAAGGCCCAGGACTGGCAAAAAAAAAAAGAATATCACAGGAGTTGGGAATATGGCCTGGTGGCAGAGTGCTTGCCATGTATACATGAGGCCCTGGGGTTCAGTTCCTCAGTACCACATATATAGAAAAAGGCAGACATGGCGCTGTGGCTCAAGTGGTAGAGTGCTAGCCTTGAGCTAAAAGAAGCCAGAGACAGTGTTCAAGCCCTCAGTCCAAGCCCCCAGGACTGGCAAAAAAAAAAAAAAAAAGTCACAGACTTTCTTGTCTTAGATTTCAGCCTCCTGAGTAGCTGGGATTACAACTGTGAGCCTCCTAGTGCCTTGGGACAAGACTATTTTTGCTTTAGTAATAAAGAACTAATGTATTATTTTGGCACTATATACCTAACATATAATGCATCTGCCATATGAAAGGTACTGTTAGGACATGTGGATATAAGATGCAATATATGTGTATACATATAACTGCATACTAAACATTAAGTAAAATCTGATAAATATTGTAGAGAATAATAGAATTCCACAGAAGGGAAAAGACCATTTTCAGCTAAGAAGAAGAGGCAGCACCTGAGAGGGTCATCTGTTGTTGTTTTTGTGTGTGTGTGTGTGTTTTGTTTTGTTTTTTGTCCCCATCCTAGGGCTTGAACTCAGGGCCTGGGCACTGTTCCTGAGTTTTCTTTGCTCAAGGCTCGCTCTCTACCACAGCTCCACTTCTACTTTTTGGTGGGTAAATGGAGATAAGAGTCTCAGGAGGGGCTGGGGATATGGCCTAGTGGCAAAAGTGCTTGCCTCTTATACTTGAAGCCCTGGGTTCAATTCCCCAGCACCACATATACATAAATGGCCAGAAGTGGCGCTGTGACTCAAGTGGCAGAGTGCTAGCCTTGAGCAAAGAGAAGCCAGGGACAGTGCTCAGGCCCTGAGTCCAAGGCCCAGGATTGGCAAAAAAAAGAGTCTCAGGAGCTTTCCTGGCCAGGCTGGCTTCAAACCACAATCCTCAGATCTCGGCCTTCTGAGTAGCTAGGATTACAGATGTGACCCACTGGTGCCCAGTCAAGCCATCTCTTAAAGCATTATTCATTCAAATAAAAGGAAGAGATGACTTCAGAGAGGGGAAAGGTAAGATGATACCTGGTTGTTTTCAGGGCTAAGACGCCCCCCAGTCCCAGGAGTGCCTGGTATCTTTACCACCGTAGTGCTATTGGCCATGGAGCCTTGTGGAGGGGTGCTGGCTGGTTCCGGTTTTATGGATGAGAAATTGGAGAGGTTGATTAGGGCTGAGGGGCCGAACTGGTTCATAATCTGCCGAGCTTTGGACTTCAGCTCATAGAGCTTATCGAGATCCTGTTTCTTTTTGGAGCTGTGAGGACCAAGGCCAATCAACTGGAAAATGAAAACATGAGAATCAGCTCTAGAAAAAAATGCCTATAATAAATATGAGTTTTGAAATGAAAATCATGAGATTTGTCAGACTTTGAAGGGGTCTTCAGTATATCTGAGATGGTGACCATTTGATATCTACAAATTAATATGAAAGAAATAATGTTCTTGCTCTCACCTGATATTAGAAACCATTTCTTCTCCAAAAGCTAAGTGAAATAGTCCACAAAATTAAACTAATGAAGAAAGTAAATGAAATGAAGAATACTACATACAAAAACAGAATAAGACAGTTTTGAGGACTTTTTACATACAATACATGGCTCAGTATTTACATGCATTTTAAAGTATATCAAATACTGTTAATTTAAAATAAGTTATAACACACATCCTTAAAACTCAGTCACAAAACTTAAGAAAGCAGATTAGTAGTTCATTTTTGCATTTCAAAACATGCTTGAGTCTATGTCTGAACTCTGCCCAGATAGCACGATTCTTAGGAACTGCTAAAAATAAGCTCTTCTTTCTAATTAAGAGCATGATTTCTCTGAGTGTTAGCAGTGTTTATGTACATGCAGAGACCCTGGCCTGAAGCAACCGAGTTTCCTAAGTCTTAGAGCCACGAGGCTGACTCTGTGAACATCAACTCTGGTGTCATCAGGATCGGAAGCACATTCACCAATTTTTGCCCACAGTGGCTTCAAGGAGCTTACTTACAGCTATCTGAGTGTCTAGATCTTTAATTACATCAGCAACAGCTGTGAGCCCGGTGAAATGAGAGGCAGCCATTTTCAAAAGCTACCTGTAAATGAACAACTGGCATCAAGCACTACCCTTGCCTCAGAAGCATTCCAGTTGTATGGCCTAGACATACTTTCACCAACCAGGATTCAGGCACACTGGATCCAGAGAAACATCTCTCCTCCTCATCTCAACCTCTCCTGCCCCCATCCCCCCTCCCTCATTTTTTGATAAAGGGTATTCATTGTACCCAAGCTGGCCTCCAACTCCTAATACACCTGCCTCTACCTTCAAAATGCTTGGATTATGGGGATACACGACCATGCCTGGCTTATACACTTAAAATGTAATCAGTGACGAATATTCAAGAAACTTGTGGTAGAGCCAGGCATGGTAGCATGTATTTCAAATCCCATCAACGGAATTTTAGGTGAGAGAAACATTTGAGTTCAGGAGTTTGAGACAAGCTTTGGCAACACAGTGAGATACTGTGTAAAAAGGAAGGAAGGAAAAGAGGGAGGGAGGGGAAAGAAAGGGAGGGGGAGGGAAAAAGAAGGGAGAGAGCAGGGAAGAGAAGGGAGGGAGAAGAGGGAAGGAGGGAGAAGGGAAAGGACGAGGGTGAAAGGAGAAGGTAAGGAAGAGAGGGGAGGGAAAAGGGGGAGAGCATGGTGATGCACACTGGTAATCCTAACACTCGGGAAACTGAGGTGGAAGGACTGAGTTTGAGGCCAAGATGGATTCCACAGAAAGATGCTTTCTTAAAACAAAGAAACTGGGACTAGGGTATAGCTCAAGTGATACAGCACTTGACTAGCAAGTATGATACCCTAAGTGCAATCCTCCATACCATTAAAAAAATAGTAAAATGTACAGTATGGGAGAACAAATGTAATCCTACCACTTGGGAGACTGAGACAGAAGGAACACAAGTTTGAGTTACATAGCAAGTTTGAGGTCAGCCTGCACAACAAGGAAAGATAGTCCCTGAGAAAAGGAGAAATTAAAAATCGGTGATTAGAGCTGGGCCCCAGTGGCTCACGCCTATGATCCTAGCTACTCAGAAGGCTTAGATTTAAGGATTCAGTGGAAGCCAGCCGGGCAGAAAAATCCCTGTGAGACTCTTATCTCCAATTAACCACTCAAAAAATGGGAAGTGGGGCTGGGAATATAGCCTAGTGATAGAGTGCTTGCCTCAAATACATGAAGCCCTGGACGTGATTCCTCAGCACCACATATATAGAAAAAGCCAGAAGTGGTGCCATGGCTCAAATGGCAGAGTGCTAGCCTTGAGCAAAAGAAGCCAGGGACAGTGCTCTGGCCCTGAGTTCAGGACCCAAGACTGGCAAAGAAAAAAAAAAAAAAAGGGAAGTGAAGCTGTGGCTCAATTGGTAGAGCACTAGCACTGAGCACAAAGAGGCTTGGGAACTGTCCCCAGTCACTGAGTTCAAGTCCCACAACAGACAAAAAACAAAAAATCGATGAGTATAGTACATATATAAGACAGGGTCTTGTAATGTAGCCCAGGCTGGCTTTGAACTTGTATTTTCCTGTGTCAGCCTCCCTAGTGCTGGATGAGACAATTAGCTATTATTGTAGGGGATAGAGTAACAATGTATGAAACTATTAAGTCAGTCAGTCATGGGGCTTGAACTTATGCCCTGGTCACTGTCTCTAAGCTCTTTTGTTCAAAGATAGCACTGTACCACTTTGAATCACAGCTCCACTTCTGTTTTTCTGGTGGTTAATTGGACTCCAAAAGTAATACTTACAAAACCATTTGGTGTAAACCAACTGAACTACTCATGGGAGGAGAGGCAAAGGAGGAGGGAGAAGGGGGGGAATGAAGGAGGGGGTAACAAATTGTACAAGAAATGTACCCACTGCCTTACATATGAAACTGTAACCCCTCTCTGTACATCACTTTGACAATAAATAAGTAATTATTAAAAAAAAAAAGTCTCATGGACTTTCCTGCCCAAGCTGGCTTTGAACTTTATCCTCAGATCTCAGCCTCCTGAGTAGCTAGGATTACAGGAGGGAGCCACCAGTGCCTAGCTGTTTTTGTTTTTGTTTGCGAGGCAAGCAACTGGATTTTGTTCTTGTTCTATTCTAGTGCTGGGAACTAAACCCAGGGTCTCTGACGTGCTAAGCAAGTGATCTAACAATGAGCTACAGTGCCAACCCTATTAAAAACCCTTTTCAAGAGGCTGGGAATATGGCCTAGTGGTAAAGTGCTCGCCTTGTATACATGAAGACCTGGGTTCAATTCCCCAGTACCACATATATAGAAAAAAGCCAGAAGTGGCGCTGTGGCTCAAGTAGTAGAGTGCTAGCCTTGAGCAAAAACAAGAAGGCAGGGACAGTGCTCAGGCGCTGAGTTGGAGCCCCAGGACTGGCAAGAAACAAGAACAAAACAAACAAAACCCTTTTCAAAATTAAATAAATATTCCAGGACCAGGTAATCCCAGCTATTCCAGAGGCAGATTCCAGGCTAGCCTAGGAAAAAGTTATCAAAACCTTATTTTAAGGTGGGCACTGGTAGCCCATGCTTGTAATCCTAACTACTCAGGAGACTCAGATCTGAGGATCACAGTTCAAAGCCAGCCCAGGCAGGGAAGTCCATGAGACTCTTATCTCCAATTAAGCACCAAAAAAATGTGGAACTGGAGCTGTGGCTCAAGTGGTGGAGCACTAGGCTGGACCAAAAAAAATCAGGGACAATCTCCTAAATTTTGGCTTCAAGCCCTAGGGACAGACAGACAGACAGGCAAACAGATGGATACACATATAAACACACACAAAAGTCTAGATGGGAATGTGGTTTAGTGGTAGAGGGCTTGCCTAGTATGCATGAAGCCCTGGGTTTGAATCCTCAGTACCACATAAACGAAAAAAAAAAAAAAAGCTGGAAGTGGCACTATGGCTCAAGTGGTAGAGTGTTAGCTTTTAGTAAAAAGAAGCCAGGAACAGTGCCCAGGCCCTGAGTCCAAGCCCTAGGACTGGCAGAAACCACCCCCTCAAACAAAAACAAAAAAAAAACCAGAATCTGGAAGCCAGGTGTGGTAGCACATATCTGTAATCCCAGCTACTCAGGAGAACCACAGTGTGAAGCCAGCCCAAGCAAAAAGTGCATAAGACCTCATCTCAGTCAATATAAAGCTGACATAGTGATATATACCTATCATTCTAGCTTCACAAGAGGCACAAACAGAAAGATTATGATCCAGGCCAACCCAAACAAAAAGAGACACCCTATTTGAAAAATGAAGCAAAAGGATTGAAGCCATGACTAAGTGATAGAGTGCTTGCTGAGCAAATGCAAGGCCTTGAGTTCAAACCCCAGTACTGCTGAGCACTAGTGGCTCACATTTGTAATCCTTGCTAGTCAGGAGATTTGAGGATCACAGTTCAAAGCCAGCCTGGGCAAGAAAATTCGCTTGAGACTCCAATTAAGCAACCAAAAATTTTTTTTATAAAGCCAGAAAAGGAGCTGTGGCTCAAGTGGTAGACCTATAGTTTAGAGCAATAAAGCTCAGGGACAACACCCACGTCCTGAATTCAAGCCCCAGAATTGGAACAATAAAACAACAACTTACACTCACACACACACACACACACACACACACACACACACATCTCTATGTGAATGATTAGGGCAACATTATTCATAGTTGTCCAAAACTAGAAAAAATACAGATACCTGCCAATTAGTGAATGGATAAATAAACTATGGTACATCCATCCAATGGAATGCTAGTAGAAAGGAAGTATTACTCATACGTGCAACAACATAGATGACTCACAACAAAACGCTGATTGTATTCGTATGATACCTCAGAAGAGGCAATGTTAGAGGATGATCAGATCAGTGTTTCCAGAATCTGTTGTCAGGGAGGGTTTTACTACAAGCAAAGGTTGTGATTAAGTTATAGGGAGCAGGAAATGTTCCAAATCTTGAGTGTGTGTGCTTAATGACAGTATGTATCTGTCATATTTGAAGCAATGGCTATACCACAAAAGAATGCTATTTTCAGGTCCATTCTTAAAAAGTAAAAGAAGCGGGCTGGGGATATAGCCTAGTGGCAAGAGTGCCTGCCTCGGATACACGAGGCCCTAGGTTCGATTCCCCAGCACCACATACACAGAAAACGGCCAGAAGCGGCGCTGTGGCTCAAGTGGCAGAGTGCTAGCCTTGAGCGGGAAGAAGCCAGGGACAGTGCTCAGGCCCTGAGTCCAAGGCCCAGGACTGGCCAAAAAAAAAAAAAAAAAGTAAAAGAAGCCTAAAACACTTGTCAATGATTCTATGTCCAAATTACCTGCTTGCTGACAACTTTTCTCAAGCACAATTGTGGATGGTGCTGACTAAGAATCATGGAATGAAGGGACTATAAATAATTTGAATTCCATTAGGTAATATACCATGGTTGTCTCTGAGCTACTCAAACTTCTCTCACTACCTCATAAAGTATCAAGAGATAGGTTAAAAGCAGAGGCATTAACTGGGACATTTGAGAGAATAATTAATAATTAACCCTTACTAGCACCTACTAGGTGGAAAGTATAGGCTAGGAGACTCACACAAGTAACTCCAAAATTCCATGCATCAGTGAGCTACAGATGAAAGTATTTATAGGTAGGGACTTAGCCTAGGGAAGTGGTAGGTTTTTGCCTAGAATGTGTGAGATCCTAGGTTCTGTCCCCAGTAAAAAAGAATTTAATAAATCTATCAAAATAGGGCTGAGAATACGGCCTAGTGGCAAGAGTGCTTCCCTTGGGCTGGGGATATGGTCTAGTGGTAGAGTGCGCTTGCCTGGTATACATGAGGCCCTGGGTTCAATTCCCCAGCACCACATATATAGAAAATGGCCAGAAGTGGCACTATGGCTCAAGTGGCAGAGTGCTAGCCTTGAGCAAAAAGAAGCCAGGCACAGTGCTCAGGCCCTGAGTCCAAGCCCCAGGACTGGCAAAAAAAAATAAAAGAGTGCTTCCCTTGTATACATGAAGCCCTGGGTTTGATTCCTCAGAACCACAAATACAGAAAATGGCCAGAAGTGGTGCTGTGGCTCAAGTGGCAGAGTGCTAGCCTTGAGCAAAAAAGAAGCCAGGGACAGTGCTCAGGCCCTGAATTTAAGGCCCAGGACTGGCAAAACAACAACAAGTCTATTAAAATAATATTGTAAGGCCAGGCATGGTAACACACACCTATAATCCCAGCACAAAGAAAGGAGGCAAAAGAATTGAGAGTACAATTCCATTGTAGGCTACATAGCAAGATCTGGTTTCCTTCCTTCCTTTTTTGTACAGCATTTTGAATTCAGAGTGTTGGGGATATTTGTTTTGCTTGCTTGCTCAGAGCTGGTGCTCTACCTCCAGCTCACAAGAACCTGTTTCAAAAAAAATTTTTTAAAGGGGGCTGGGAATGTGGCTTATAGGTAGAGTGCTTGCCTAGTATGCCAGGAAGCCCTGGGTTCAATTCCTCAGCACCACAAAACAGAAAAAGCCGGGAGTGGCACTGTGGCTCAAGTAGCAGAGTGCTAGCCTTTAGCAAAAAGAAGCCAGGGACAGTGCTCAGACCATGAATTCAAGCCCCAGGACTGACAAAAATAAAAACAACCACCAGTATCACATAGCTAACACTATGCTCCTCCTGAATCACATGTAAAGTGGTTGACAGGAGTCAAGGGAACTAAAAGTCTGATGGCAGAAAAGCCCCTTTATTAATATTGTGTGTGTGTGTGTGTGTGTGTGTGTGTGTGTTAGTACTAAGGCTTGGACTGAGGTTGCCTGGGGCTCTGTCCCTTAGCTTTTTTTACTCAGGCTGGTGCCATAGCTCACTTCTGGTGAAAAGCTCCTTTAATATGGAGCTTGTCTACATAATTGACTCATTTCTACCTGGATGTTTCTCTCTTCTCTGGTTTTGAGCTATAGCTAAAAAGTTCATGTTTCTTAATCTACATAAACCAAAAAGAACCAATGAATCAATTATTTGTATCCTATGGACTAGAGAGCAATAGAAACACTTATTTTCTTCCTATTTGAAAAGAATGTTCATTTTAACTAGTGTGATCCTGTGCAAATATGTGGTTCTGCCTTAGTACAGTCTCAAGGATATGGACTTACGGTGGCAATGTCTGAGTTCAAGTACCAATGCTGTCACTTAGCTATTTATCCTTGAGCAAACTACGTAATCTCTTAAATTCGTTTGTTTTGTGTGTGTGTATGTGTATGTCACCGGTCTTGAACTCAGGGCCTGGGTGCTGTCCATGAGCTCTTTTACTCCAGGCTAGAGCTATACCACTTTGATCTACAGCTCCACTTCCAGTTTTCTTTTCCTTTTTTTTTTTTTTTGCCAGTCCTGGGGCTTCAACTCTGGGCCTGGGTACTATCCATGAGCTGCTTTGGTTCAAAGCTAGCAGTCTACCTCTTGAGCCACAATGCCACTTCTGACTTTTTTGTGAGTAATTTATTGGAGATTAGGGTCTCATGGTCTTTCTTGCCCAGGCTGGCTTCAAACCATAATCCTTAGATCTCTGCCTCTTCAATAGCTAGGATTACAGGTGTGAGCCACCAACACCCATCCCACTTTCAGTTTTCTGATGGTTAATTGGAGATGAAAGTCTCATGGATGTTCCTGCCCAAGTTGGTTTTGAACCATGATCTTCATATCTCATCAGCCTCTTTAGTAGCTTGGATTACAGGCATGAGCTACCAGTGCCTGGCCGCTTAAATTCTTTTACTGAAAAAAAGGGAATTAATATCTAGTGGAACTATTGTGATAATTCACTAGGTTTATAAAACTAAAGCACTTAGCACAATATGTATTAAAACATGTTTCACCAATATTGTGTGTCTGCTCTACTCTCTCTCTCTCTCTCTTTTCTTTTTGCCTGGGGCTTGAGCTCAGGGCATGAGCACTGTCCCTGGCCTCTTTTTGTTCAAGGCTAGCACTCTACTACTTGAGCCACAGTGCCACTTCTGGCTGCTTCTATTTTTTTGCAGTGCTGAGGAATCAGAGAAATCAAACCCAGGGCTTCACGTATGTGAGGCAAGCTCTTTACCACTAGGCCATATTTCTAGGCCTGCTCTACTCTCTTAAAAGTCATAAAGATCAGTATATGTAAACTAATTTACCCTTCTATTAACCCAATACACCTAACTCTGGATTGATAGTACTCTATATCATTCTTATTACTTATTTATTTTTTAGTAAAAGTTTCTCAGATGTGTAGTTTAGGCTAGCCTTGAACTCAACATCTTCCTGCCTCAGCTTCAAGTGTGGTATTCCTAGAAATGCACCACTAGGTCTGTCTTCTGAATAAGAACAGAGATTTGTGTGTGTGTGTTGGTACTCAAGGCCTCAAATTCTCACTCAACTTTTTCTTTTCTTTTCTGGTTTTTTTTTTTTTTTTTTTTGCCAGTCCTGGGACTTAGACTCAGGGCCTGAGCACTGTCCCTGGCTTCTTTTTGCTCAAGGCTAGCACTCTGCCACTTGAGCCATAGTGCCACTTCCAGCTTTTTCTATTTATGTGGTGCTGAGGCATTGAACCCAGGGCTTTATGCATGGTAGGCAAGCACTCTACCGCTAAGCTACATTCCCAGACCTTCACTGGACTCTTTCTACTTATGACTGTGGCATTCTAGCACTAGAGGCAAACCTCCATTTCCGTTTTTTTCCCCTGACTAAATGGAGGTAAGAGTCTCTCAGATTTGTCTTCCCAGGCTGGCTTCAAACTGCAATCCTCAGATTTCAGGCTTCCTGGATAGCTAGGATTAAGGTATGAGCCACTGGCACCCACTTAAAAACATTTTTTTTTTAAAGGTACTAGGGGCGGGGGGGGGGGGGGCAGGGAACTTGCCTGGTATGCATGAAGTTCCATTCCTGGGTTCCATTCCTCAGCACCACATAAAAAGAAAAAGCCAGGGGCTGGGAATATGGCCTAGTGAAAGTGTACTTGCCTTGTATACATGAAGCCCTGGGTTCCATTCCTCAGCACCACATATATAGAAAAGGCCAGAAGCAGCACTGTGGCTCAAGTGGCAGAGTGCTAGCCTTGAGCAAAAAAGAAGCCAGGGACAGTGCTCAGGCCCTGAGTTCAAACCCCAGGACTGGCAAAAAAGAAAAGAAAAAGCCGGAAGTGGGAAGTGGGCTCTGTGGCTCAAGAGGTTGAGTTGTTAGCCTTGAGCAAACAGCCAGGGATAGTGCTCAGCCCCTGAGTTCAAGCCCAAGGACTGGCAAAAAAGAAAATAAATAAATAAATAAGAAAAGCACTGGGGGTTGGTGGCTCATGCCTGTTATCCTAGCTATTGATGATGCTGAGATCTGAGGATCGTGGTTTGAAGCCAGACTGGGCAGGAAAGTCTATGAGACTCTTATCTCCAATTAACTACCAAAAAACAGAACTGGAGCTGTTGGTCAAAGAATGGTATAGCACTAGCCTTGAGCAAAAATATCTCAGGGAAAGCACTCCAGGACCCCCAAAATAAAAAAAGGGCTGAGTTACAGCTCAGTGATAAGGAACTGGAACAGTATGCCATGAGTTTAGTATCCTGCACCCTCCCCTGGACAAAAAAGGAATAAAGACAGATGTGGTAGCATGTATGCCAGCAGTCCCAGCTATCTGTCAGGCTGAGGTAGGAAAATTTGGGTCTAAGAGTTTGAGGAAAGCCCCAATGAAATCTCTATCTCAAAATATAATGTATTAATGTAACAGTGGACCAAAAATATAGTAGCAGCAAGTGGTCAGCAGGAGGCTGGTGAGAGCAAGGTGGAAGACCCAAGTGACAAGGGCCATCTTTGAACAGTTTCTACATTTCTACTTGGGATTGGACCAGGCAATGTTTAGGGTCCCTGTATAGATTTCAAAGTTTGTTTGCTTCTAGCATACCTGTTTTATATGCAGGTAAAACACTAATGGTACATTGCCTCCAGTGTGTGTGTAGCTTTCCATGAAGGCATCCAATCAAAAGGTGCTGATGGGGGCTGAGAATATGGCCTAGTGGCAAGAGTGCATGCCTCATATACATGAAGCCCTGGGTTCCATTCCTCAGAACTACATATAGAACTACATATATATAGAAAATGGCCAGAAGTGGCGCTGTGGCTCAAGTGGCAGAGTGCTAGCCTTGAGCAAAAAGAAGTCAGGGACAGTGCTCAGGCCCTGAGTCCAAGGCTCAGGAGGCTGAGATCTGAGGATCACAGTTAAAAGCCAGCCTGGGCAGGAAAGTCCAGGAGACTCTTATCTCCTGTTAACCACCAAAAAACGGGAAGTGGTAGTGTGGCTCAAGCACTAGCTTTGAGCTGAAAAGCTCAGCGACAGTGCCCAGGCCCAGAGTTCAAGCCCCACGACAAAAGAAAAAAAGTATTGTATGGGCCGGGTACTGGTAGCTCATGCCTACAATCCTAGCTACTCAGGAGGCTGAGATCTGAGGATCATGGCAGGAAAATTTGTGAGAGTCTTATCTTCAATAAACTACTCTGAAAAAGCTATAAATAGCGCTGTTGCTCAAGTGGTAGAGCTTTGAGCAAAAGGTGGTCAGAAACAGCACCCAGTCTTGAGTTCAATTAAGCCCCATGACTGGCATACATATATACTCACAAAAAGCAATGTCTTGAGTTGGAGCCATGACTCAAGTGATAGAGTACCAGACAATGAGGGAAAGTACCAGATTCTGAGTTCAAGTCCTGGTCTTGGGCAAAAGAAAAAAAAACAGCAAAAAGGTAATAGTTGGGCACTGGTATTTCACATCTGTAATCTTAGCTATTCAAGAGGCAGAGATCTGAGAATCAACGTTCAAAGCCAGCCCAGGCAAGAAAGTTTAAGCTCATTTGTATACACATAACTTTAAAACAGTACAAGTATAAGCCAGTACTGGGGAAAAAAATCCTGTAGCTTCAATAAATTCAACTGCCCCAGACATCTAGGCTATTCTACCATTTAATAGAAAAGTTAATCCAGTTTAAGTAATCAGTCTTCAAGTTGCCCTTTCTTGGCTTTCTAAATTTAAAGTCAGCTGTGCACCAGTGGTTCGCACTTATAATCGTAGCAACTCAGGAGGCTGAAATCTAAAGATCATGGTTAAAAGCCAGCTCTGGCAGGAATCTCCATGATAGAAGTGGAGCTATGGTTCAAGTGGTAGAGCACTATCCTTGAGCAAAAAAAGTTCATGGACAACACCCAAGTCCTGAGTTCAAGCCCTGAGACAGGTGCATACACAAGTGTGAGCTCACACACACATACTCTTACAAGTTATAGTCCTAAGAAGTCATGATGCAGGGCACCAGTGGCTCACACTCAGGAGGCTGAGATCTGAGGATCATGTTTCAAAGCCAGCCCAGGCAAGAAACTTACTCAGAAAAAGCCAGAAGTGGTGCTATTACTCATGTGGTAGAGTGCTAGATGAGCAAAAGCAGCTCAGGGACAGGATCCAGACCAAGAGTTTGAGCCCCAGGACTGGCCCCCCAAAAAAGTCATGAGAGAGGGGCTTCTAGTCAACAATATATTAACTATTATATTTTGCTGATAGGTAAACTGAGATGTGGAGGGGATACACTCAGAAAAGGAGAAAAAAAGTTTGAGAGACACATAAAACTGGGTCTAGATCACTCAGAACAACACAATTTCAAGCAAAGTGCTAACCTCTCTGCACCTATTTCTTTTTCTGCACAAGAGGACTAATAGTACTTGATGTGTAGGGCTGCAATAAATAGGGAACATAATACCTGAAAATGCTTAAGCTATATCTAGTCAGTCAGAATGTTTTGTTGGGTTTTTCTTGCCAGTCCTGGGGCTTGAACTCAGAGCCTGAGTACTGTCCCTGGCTTCTTTTTGCTCAAGGCTGGTACTCTACCACTTGAGCCACAGCGCCACTTCTGGCCTTTTCAATATATGTGGTGCTGAGGAATAGAACCTAGGGCTTCATGTATAGGAGGCCAGCGCTTTACCACTAGGCCATATTCCCAGCCTCAAGTCAGAATATTTTCTTTTTTTTGCCAGTCCTGGGACTTGAACTCAGAGGCCAGGGTAGTGTCCCTGAGCTCTTTTTTGCTCAAGGCTAGTGCTCTACAACTTGTGCCACAGCGCCATTTCTGGCTTTTCTGTTTATGTGGTGCTGAGGAATCAAATCTAGGGCCTCCTGCATGCTAGGCAAGCACTCTACCACTAAGCCACATTCCCAGCCCAGTCAAAATATGTTTAAATAAAAAGTATTATGAAAGAAAGTTACTGGTCTAAGTCTCTACTGTTGTTTTCTAAAACCAGCCATCCCTAGAAAACTCTTGTATTAAAAATACAGGATCTAATATACTTCTTTATAACTGCATGTGTGAGTACATGCTTGTGCAAGTTCTGGGCTTAGACACAGTTCCTGAGCTTCTTTTGCTCAAGGCTAGCAATCTACCACTTGAGTAGAGTGGCTCCACTTCTGGCTTTTTAGCAGTTAATGTTAGATAAGAGTCTCACAAACTTTCCTTTCCAGGCTGACTTCGAACCATGATTCTTAGAGCTCAGCCTTCTGAGTAGTTTAGGATTATAGGTGTGAGTCACTGGCATTCAGCTTTCAGAATAACTTTCTAAACTGATAATTAAAAAATTAAGCCGGGTGCTGGTGGCTTATGCCTGTAATTCTAGCTACTCAGGAGACAGAGATCTGAGGATGGTGGTTGAAAGCCAACCTGGTCAGGAAAGTCCATGAGACTCTTTTTCCAATTAACCACCAGGAAACTGAAAGTGGTGCTCAAGGTGGTAGTGCTAGGCTTGAGCAAAAGAGTTCAGGGACAGTGCCCAGGCCCTGAGTTCAAGGTCCACAACAGGAGGGAATAAAATTTAACTGGGATCCATTTAACAGTTTTCTTAACTGATGACATTCACTGTATCTATATCAATACAGTAACAAAAGTAAAAATAAAGTATTAGATTCTACAAAAATTACTTCCTAAGTTTCAAGGTAGAGATGCATTTATTTATTCAAGAAATATTAACCAAAATATTTCGTATTTTCTATTCACAAGAGAGTACCTATCAAACTTATGATCGAATTATTCAGTCTCACAGTGATTCTAAGCTTTCTTTGGACTTTCTTCTCTATAAACAACAGGAGTTTAAAGATGGTCTTTTCCTATCCTTCCATCCCTGACATTCTACCTGAGAAGAAGAGATAGATCTGTGCTCCATTAGATCTGTGCTCCATCAGAGTTGACTGAATGGATTAAAAGGACTTATCAAAGTATAGAACTGAGTTCAAACTGCTTCGAACTTCACACTGGATTCGCGATAATGAAGCAGAAAAACGAAGATGCTTACATGCGGGCTTCCTAGGTTAAGTATCTGACACCAGAAAAGCCTGCCTGCCAAAAAGCAGGTAGACAGCGCGAAAAGGAGTCGTCTTCCCCTAGTACATCCTTTATCACTGTGGGCACAGGGAATGCGAGAGAGGAGGAGGAGGAGAAAGACAGAGAAAAAATGATCGCTCAGTCTTTCTCAAACCTTCTCCCTTTCCCTTGAAGGATGATCTTACAAGCCACGGCTTCTCAGAACCTCCGCTTGTAGGATCTGGGGTGCTCCCAGCCCTATTCCTTCTGGAACTCGGGAGACTGAGAGCCCCGATTCCGTTCCCACAGAAGACCCCGTCTTCACTTCGGTCCCCTCCTAAACTCGTCTTTGCCTGCTTCTGCCTCTCCGGGACCCACGTCTTGGGTAGCCCCGCTCCGGAATCCTCGGGAGCCCACGATCTTCGCTGTCCCGCTCCCGTGTGTGAGGAGCCCGAGTCCCCGCGGCTCCACTTTTACCTCTCCGGAGCCCGTGTCTTCACGCCCTCTCCTCCTAAAAGTACGGGTGCTCACAATCCTGTCCCTCTCAGACGACTTTCCCTCGGGTGCCAGAGAACTCACGTCTGTCCCCGTCCCCTGAGTCTCGTTCCGAGCCCGGGTCCCCCCAGCCGCGTCTTCTCCGAGCCCGATCCCCTCAAGTCCCGTCCCGAGAGCCTGACTCCTCTCAGCCCAGACTCTTCCACCATCTGGCTCTTCAGACACTGACCCGCTGTGGGTCCGGGTCCTGACTCCCTCCTCCCGCTCTTCTTCCTCAACTGCCAGGGCCCAAGACTCACAGGCAGCAGCGTCTATCTCCCCATGATATGCGGAGACTGCCCCAGTGAAGCTTTCCTCTCAGCAGCCGGTCCGACTGCTCGGCCCTCCCCGAGTACTTCCGGCACCGCTCCCCCGCCTCCAACCCGGAAACGCGCGGCTCTTCCGGCCGGCGGGAGCGCGCTTGCCTTGCGCAGGCGCACGCAGCTCTACGACACGTGGTTGCGGTAGCGGGTTGCAGCTCGCTCGGCTCCGCTCGGCTCGGCGGGTCGGTCTTGCTGTTTCCTGCCCGTGGCTGGCTTGCTGGCGTGGGCGACTTGCGTGTCCGCTACCTCACCATCCAAGCTGCCCTAGCGGTTTCCTCCCGACTCGTCTTGAGTCTTTTGCTAGCGTGTGACGGGGTAACTGACGCCCTTGGATGGCCTCGAAGTCGCCATTTTTGGCTGGTGTCTTTTGTTAGGCTGCCAGGACTCTCACCTGGGAGGCTCTGCGGTATCCCATAGGTATCTTCCTTGACCCTCCCCTCCCCCCGAACTGGGGAATTGGCAGCACCAAGACCTGGGTACAAGAGAGGCCCGTCACACTTGTGAATTTGCAAGTGAATAACAATTGAACTGCCCCAAACGATCTTTTAAGTCCTTTGGAAGAACAACAACGACAAGAAGAAATTCAATGTTCCAGCTAATAAGTGGAAGGCCTCAGCTTGAACTGAGAATTCTCACTTTGAATTCTGACCCTGTAATGTAACCATTAAGTTCTCTCTCTGTGTGTGTGTGTGTGTGTGTGTGTGTGTATGTGTGTGTGTGTTCATCCATTTAATGCTTGGTAGTGACAACTATATTTTTACTCTGTTCTTAGCTAGGCATGTAAATCACAGGCAGTTCCAGTATCTGGGGGTTTTAGTAAAATGGGGAAGAACCTACACACACAAAAGAATGCATAAAGAACAGTGACAGCCCAGAGCTAGCAACCGAGGCTGGCTGCAGAAATCTGGAAGAGGTATGTACCCAAGTTGGAGCAGCAGACTGCCCTCTGTTGGATGGGTTTTGCTTTCTTCAGGAATTTGGGGCTTGAACTCAGGGCTTGTCTTTAGCTGTTTTCGCTCAAGGCTGGTGCTCTACCACTTGAGCTACAGGAAATTCCATACATTATTCTATGTTAAATAAAGCAAATTAAGGGGCTGGGAATATGGCCTAGTGGCAAGAGTGCTCACCTGGTATAAATAAAGCCCTAGGTTCAATTCCTCAGCACCACATATATAGAAAAGGCCAGAAGTGGGGCTGTGGCTCAAGTGGCAGAGTGCTAGCCTTGAACAAAAAGAAGCCAGGGACAGTGCTCAGGCCCTGAGTCCAAGGCCCAGGACTGGCCGAAAAAAGAAAAAAAAAAAGAAGCCAGGGACAGTGCTCAGGCCCTGAGTTCAAGCCCCAGGACTGGCAAAAAAAAAAAAAAGAAAGCAAATTAAGGCCTCAGAACATACATTATTGTATGTTAAAGAAAGCAAATTAAGGGCTGGGAACTTGGCTTAGCGGTAGAGTGCCTAACATGCATGAAGACCTGGGTTTGATTCCTCAGTACCACATAAACAGAAAAAGCCAGAAGGAGCACTGTGGTTCAAGTGGTGGAATACTAGCCTTGAGAAAAGTAGCTCAGGGACAGTGCCTAAGCCCTGATTTCAAGCCCCAGGACTGGCAAAAAAGAAAAGAAAGGAAGGAAGGAAATTGTCTAACAGTCTATATTTTTTTTCTTTTAAAATGTATATGCACAATTGGGCAGTGGTGCTTGCTCCTCTAATCATAGCTACTACAGGATGCTGAGATCTGAGAATCTGGATTGAAGCCAGACCAGGCAAACAAATCCTGCAGACAATCTTACCTTTTTTTGTTTCTTTTCTTTTTGTGCCACTGGGGCTTGAACTCAGGGCCTGGGTGCTGTCTCTGAGCTTCTTTTGTTCATGGCTAGCACTCTACCACTTCAGAAACAGCTCCACTTCCAGATTTTTTTGTAGCTAATAAATTGGAGAAAAGAGTATCACAGACTTTCCTACCTGGGCTGGCCTCCAATGCCATCTTCAGATCTCAACCTCCTGAGTAGCTCGGATTATAGGCATGAGCCACCAGTGCCAGACTCCAAGCTGACTCTTATCTTCAGTTAACCAGCAAAAAGCCATAAGTGGAAGTATAGCTCAAGTGGTTGAGTATCATCTGTAAGCAAAAAAGCTGTGCAGGAGAGAGTACAGGACCTAGGGCTGGGAAGGTGACTTAGTGGTAGTGCTTGCCTAGCATGCATGAAGACCTGGATTTGATTCCTAAGTACCACATAAACAGAGAGAGAGAGAGAGAGAGAGAGAGAGAAGACAAGGCCTTGAGATGAAGCCCCACTACTGGCACAAAATAGGCCAAAAAAAAAAAAAAATCTGCTGCTCAGGAGGCTGAGATATGAGGACTGCAGTTCAAAGTTAGCTGGGGTAGGAAAATCCATGAGACTCTTATCTTCAATAAAACTTAGAAAAGGCTGAAAGTAGTACTTAGAATGCTACCCTTCAGAAAAAGAATCTCAGGGATAGGACTCAGGCCCAGAGTTCAAGCTCCAGGACTGGCAAGACAAAACAAAACAACAACAAAAGAACCCACATTTACTTATAGTATGTATGTACATATAAAAAGGGTGGCAGAGGGCTACAAATATGGCCTAGTGGCAAGAGTGCTTGCCTCATATACATGAAACCCTGGGTTCAATTCTCCAGCACCATATATATAGAAAATGGCCAGAAGTGGCGCTGTGGCTCAAGTATCAGAGTGCTATCCTTGAGCAAAAAGAAGCCAGGGACAGTGCTCAGGCCCTGAGTCCAAGGCCCAGGACTGGCAAAAAAAAAAAGGGGGGGGGGGGAGTAGCAGGATAAGCATGTTTTCTGTACTGTTTTAATTTCTTTAATTATATGTGTGGTTTTAGTTTTTATCATGTATTAACTTGTGGTATTGGAAAGTGAACCCAGGGTCTTGTATGTGCTATACAAGTACTTTCTTTCATTAAAAATAATAGTGTTGGGCACAGGTGTCTTACGCCTGTAATGCTAACTGCTCAGGAGGCTGAGATCTGGGCATGAGATACGAAGGTAGCCAAATAAACCATCTACTTAATCAGCAAAAAGCCAGAGTTGGAAATGTGGTTCAAGTGATGGAATACTTATTATAAAAGCTAAACAAGAGTATGAAGCTCTGAGTTCAAATAGAACATTGATTACAAAAGCTAAACAAGGGTATGAAGCCCGGGCTGGGAATGTGGCTTAGTGGTAGAGTGCTTGCCTTGCACGCATGAAGCCCCAGGTTTGATTCTTCAGGATCACATAAACAGAGAAAACTGCAAGTGGCGCTGTGGCTCAAGTTGGCAGAGTGCTAGCTTTGAGCAAAAAGAAGCCAGGGACAGTGCTCAGGCCCCAAATTCAAGCCTCAGGACTGGCAAAAAGAAAATAGCACTGAAAGCTGGGTGACAGTAGCTCACACCTGTAATCCCAGCTACTCAGGAGGCTGATATTTGATAAGCAGGGTTCGAAGCCAGCCAGGGCAGGAAAGTCTGACATTTTTATGTCCAATAAACTTACTAAAGAGCCAGAAATGGAGCTGTGGTTCAAAGTGGTTGAGTGCTAGCCTTGAGGGTCAAAGCTCAGGGATAGCGCCTCACAACCGACACGGACGCCCACAAGAAAATGGCCCTGGCTCTGCACCGACGCCGCACACCTGAGTGCTCTCTGCACGCGGTCTGAGGTGTGGTCACATCTTAGGCTCATCCTGACATTTTGCGTGATGTCAAGTAGACTCGTGGCTTCCAGTTTTCCTCTGGCCGGCTCAGGATGCGTGGCGACGAGTGGCACAAATTTTAATCATTGCCAGTTCTGATAGCTTGGTATTCCTGTTTGCCCACAGTCTCCAACAACCGGACTTCTCGCAGCCGATGTTTCCACAGCCCCTTCCATTAAGCCCGGGGAAGAGACCAAAACTCGTCCCTCAGCAGCCGGGCTCTAGCAACTGCCTTGCCCCGCCTCCCGCTCTACGGGCCGCCGGCTCCTTCCCAGCAAGCACTGCGTATATTTGCATACGCATTGACGTCCTTACTTTTGCCTGTGTGCAAAAATGGGAAGAATATTAAATAATCTTTAGCGCTTTTCTGCGACGCACACCATTCTGGGATTACCTCTTTAGTGGCAGGAATATAAAAATCGGTATTTTTTTTCCTTACCTGTACTGAAATATGGTTTGAGTGGCACTGCCACCTTGCCCTGGGCACTGTTAAGGCAAAAAGGGCTTCTGCCGTGAGTGGCACACGTAGGGCAACTTGATTGCTCTACGTGCGGAATCGACATCAAGAGATTTCGGAGGCATAATTTTTTGGTACCTGGGCAGCTGGTGATCGTTGGTCCCGGCGCCCTTCTAATACGTTGACAAGTAGTAATGTGTGTGTTACATTCGGTGTTCTTTTTTTTCCTGGGTGTGCTTGCAATTTTTTGTTTTTTCGTTTTTTGCCAGTCCTGGGGCTTGGACTCAGGGCCTGAACTCTGTCCCTGGCATTTTTTTTTTTTTTTTTGGCTCAAGGGTAGCTACCACTCTGCCACTTGGGCCACAGCGCCACTTCTGGCCATTTTCTGTATATGTGGTGCTGAAGAATCAAACCCAGGGCCTCATGTATACGAGGCAAGCACTCTTGCCACTAGGCCATATTCCCAGCCCTTTATTTGGAATTTGTATTCAGTGTTTGGGTACTACATCTGGGTTCCTTTATGCCCTGTACTGTCACTTGAGCCACACAGTGCTGTTTCTGGCTTTTTCTATGTGCGGTGGTGTTGAGGACTCGAACCCAGGGCTTTCTTGTATATATATGAGGCAAGCACTCTACCACTAGGCCATAATCTGTTTTCACATGTGAGATATCTGTGTATGTGTGCTAGAACTTGAACTCAAGACCTGTTCTCTAGCTTTTCTTTTCTTTTTTTTTTTGCCAGTCCTGGGCCATATTCCCAGCCCTTCTCTAGCTTTTCTATCAAGACTGATTGTGTTTATACATATACACATATATGTGTGCACATGCATGCATATATGTATACAGTATATACATATTGTGTATGTGTATGTGTACATATATGTAAAATGTTTAAAATATAATCATACTCCCTTTTTGGGGGGGGATCAGTCATGGGACTTAAACTCAAGGCTTGGGCATTGTCCCTGTGCTTTTTCACTCAAGGCTAGTGCTCTACCACTCTGAGCCACAGTGCCACTTCCAGTTTTCTGATGATTAATTGCAGATAAGAGTCTCACAGAGGGGCTGGGGATATGGCCTAGTGGCAAGAGCGCTTGCCTCGTATACTTGAAGCTCTGGGTTCGATTCCTCAGCACCACATATACAGAAAATGGCCAGAAGTGGCGCTGTGACTCAAGTGGCAGAGTGCTAGCCTTGAGCAAAAAAGCCAGGGACAGAGCTCAGGCCCTGAGTCCAAGCCCCAGGACTGGCAAAAAAAAAAAGCCTCAAAGATTTTCCTACCCAGGCTGGCTTTGAACCAGGATCCTCAGATTTCAGCCTCCTGAGTTGCTAGGATTACAGGTATGAGCCATCGACATCCAGATGCTTTTGTCTTAAGAAAATAAAAGTGTGGAAATATAATCGTTAAATCCTACTCCGTATAACTAATGTAAGACTAAAAAAAAAAGAGCCAGGGCCAGTGGCTCATGTCTGTAATCCTACAATCTGAGGATCAAGGTTCAAAATCAGCTCGGGCAGGAAAGTCCATGAGACCAAAAGCCAGAAGTAGAGCTGTGACTAAGCTGAAACTGGAAGTATGGATGAAGTAGTTGAATGCCAACTGTGAGTGAAAAAAACTGAGGGAGAACACAAGGCCTTAAATTCTCAAGCCCTGTACCACAAAAAGAAATAAATTAAATATTCAAGAAACTGAGTACTGGTGGCTCAGTCCTGTAATCCTAGCTACACAGAAGCTTTGAGATAGGAATTGTGGTTTTATCCCAGTTAGGGCAAACAACTCTAGGAGCCTCCATCTCCTAAATAATCAGTGAAAAGCAAGAATGGAAGCAGGGTACTAGTGGTAGACTGCCAACCGAGCCAGCCAGAGGCCCTGAATTCAAACACCCCAGCACCATCAAAAATAAGTAAATAAATTATAGGTGAAAAAAAATAAATTAAAAGAAGTCTAGGGCTGGGGATATGGCCTAGTGGCAAGAATGCTTGCCTCTTATACATGAAGCCCTGGGTTCAATTCCCCAGCACCACATATACAGAAAACGGCCAGAAGTGGCGCTGTGGCTCAAGCGGCAGAGTGCTAGCCTTGAGCAAAAAGAAGCCAGGGACAGTGCTCAGGCCCTGAGTCCAAGGCCCAGGACTGGCAAAACAAAACAAGCAAACAAAAGAAGTCTAAGACAGGCACCAGTTGCTTATACCTGTAATCTTAGCTACTCAGGAGGCTGAGATCTGAGGGTTGAGGTTCAAAGCCAGCCTGAGCAGAAAGGTCTGTGAGACTCTTATCTCCAATTAACCACCAGAAAACTGGAAGTGATGCTGTGGCTCAAGTGGTAGAGTGCTAGCTTTGAGCTGAAGTGCTCAGGGACAGTGCCCAGGCCCAGAGCTTAAGCCTCATGACAATAAATAAATAAATAAATAAATAAATAAATAAATATCTATCAAGCCCGGTGACCAAAAAATAAAATAAAATAAAATCAGTGGGATATTTTAGCCAGACATTGTTTACTCATGCCTGTAATCCTAGCTACTCAGGAGGCTGAGATCTGAGGATCAAGGTTCAAAGCCAGCCAGCCTAGGCAGAAAAGTCCATGAGACTCTTACCTCTAGTTAACCAGTAGAAAACCAGAAGTGGTCCTGCGGCTCAAAACCTTGAGCAAAAAGAGCTCAGGGACAGAGTCCAGGCCCTGAGTTCAAGCCCCACAACTGACAAAATAAACAAAATCGAAAAGATAGTGAAGAGGACAGTTTGGGGTGTGCTTGTGGGCTATGATATCCCTGCTACTGGGCTGGGATTAGGCACCAGCTCAGGAACATAGCACTCAGCGGAGCTACTAATGGCCACCAGTCAGTGACGGGAAGGAAGCCCACAGAGGACCTTAACCAAGGTCCTGTGGGCAACAGAGACCGTCCTGCTTGGGCTCTGAGTTCTGTGAGGTGGGTGGGCGGTGCCAGTGAGTATTAATAGTAATACCAGCTGGCATTTCTTGACTGTTTTCTACATCCAGGCATTGTTCTAAGTCCTGTTTTGTTTGTGGATTACCTCATTTCTCTTTATAGAGCCCTATGAATAATGTGCTTTTCCATTTCCCTTTTTTTTTTTTGGTGATGATCTTGGGGCTTGAACTCAGGGTCTGGGCACTCTCCATGGCTGTCATTCTATGTCTTGAGTCACATCTCCACTTCCGGTTTTTGGTGGTTAAATGGAGTTAAGAGTCTCACAGACTTTCCTACACAGGATGGCATGGAGCTATGATTCTCAGATCTCAGTCTCATGAGTAGTTAGGAATAAAGGCATGAGTCACTAGAGCCAGAGTCTATTTCCCTTTACATATAAAGACACTGGGACAGAGGCGGAGTCTCAAGGTCACAGAACCAGCAGGACTTGAGTCTTATCCTGTATGACGCCTTAATCAGTAGTCAGCCTTTTGCTTTGTCCTAGCACTGGACTGTGGGCGAAGGGGCTGCAATTGTTGGGGGAGAGAAGGTGATTCACCTTTATCCTTTATCGAGATTCATCTCTTCCCCTCACCAACTGGCAGAACTGCCTTCTCTGTCTCCTTTTCTGATTCATTTCCCATCTGCTAGTGGTTTCTGGCTTGGAGGGGCTGTGGATGATGCAGAAGGGACCAGCAAGCTGTGGGGGGGTGGAGAGGAAGACACAAGTTCAGGCACTCCTTCGGTGACAAATGGCTTTCTGCTCTCTCATAAAGCACCAGTCAACATTCTAGGGTCTGATGACCTTGTGATGTCCTTGGGGATGCCATTCCAGGGTACATACTGAGAGAGTTCAGAGCAGAAGTCAAGCATGGGTAAGAACAGTAAACCTGATGTGAAGCCAGTAGTCTTAGCTACTCAGGAGACTGGGATCTGCAGATGGAAGACCAAAACAGCCTGGGCACGAAAGTCCACAAGACTCTTATTTTAAAAATTACTAAAAGGGGGGCTGGGAATATGGCTTACCAGTAGAGTGCTTGCCTAGCATGCATGAAGCACTGGGTTCGATTCCTCAGTATCACATAAACAGAAAAAGCCGGAAGTGGCGCTGTGGCTCAAGTGGTAGAGTCTATATTAGGATGGATCATACCATTCATTCACTATTCCATCCAAAATAATTTACCATATACTGAACTCCGCTACAAATATTGTCTGGGGAAGGTGACAAAGATTCACATAAAATAGGTCAATACATCATTTAGGGAATTTCCAAGTGTGAATATTAGCCAGGTACGGGGACACCTTGTAGTCCCAGCAACTCTTGAGACTGGGGATGGGTGTGGAAAATGCTCATCTCAGGACTTCAAGGCCAGCCTGGGCTACCTAGTGAGACTGGTTCTCAAAGCAATGAAAATTGCTGTGTGCTGGTGGATGGAGCCAGTAATTCTATTCAAGAGACTGAGATCTGAGGATCAGGGTTTGAAGCCTAGGTAGGGAAAGTCCATGAGACTCCTATCTACAATAAATTGGCAAAGAACCATAAGTGGAGGTAGGCTCAAGAGGTAGTGCACTAACTTTGAGCATACAAACTCAGGGATAGCACCCAGGCCCTGAATTCAAGCCCGAGGATTAGCACAGAAAGAAAAGAATGTCACAGAGAAACAAGTTGTGAGGATTTTGCTAGGTAGTGGGCAGGGAGATGGGAGAGGCAGAAACCAGGGAATGGGGTGGTGGGTCTCTCGGATATGGTCTGCCCTGCAGTATGCTCTGATGGAGCTAAATGTCCCAGAGATAGGAGAGCATGTGGCTAGGATCCCGCGCTAAGATTGGGAACTGGTTCAGCCCTACTAGGAAGGATGAGAATGAGCTTTGAAAACCTGAGGGAGGAGCCTCCCCCAAAGGAGCCAGTGCCCAGGTCCTGAGGGGAGGTACTGGGGACACACAAGAGCCCAAGGTGTTGGAACATAGTGCTCGAGCGACAGGGGCGTTAGTGTGTATGGCAGCCCTGGTGAGGAGCAGTTGGGCCAGCTGAGCCCAGTAAAGTTTTCTTTGCTTTTTTTTGTTTGTTTTTGTGCCAGTCCTGGGGCTTGATCTCAGGGTGTTGGTGTTATCCCTGAGCTTTCAGTCTCAAGACTACAAGACTAATACTTTGCCAAAGAGCTCTACCTTTTTTTTTTTGCCAGGGTTGGCTTCCAAAAGCCATCCTCAGATTTTAGCCTCCTGAGTGTCTACAGTTACAGGCGTGAACTACAGAACCGGGCTTCAGCTATGATTTTTTTTGCGGGGGGGGGGGGTGTCTTTCTTTTTTTGGTACTGGGGATTGAACCCAGGAAGTTGCACTTGCTAGGCAAGCACTTTGCCACTAAGCTACATCCCAGCCCCAGCTATGGTGTTTTTAAATCTGTAAAACGGAAGTGAAAAGAACTTAGTAGGGTTGCGGTGAGGATGTAAAACAAAAGCATCTTCATCAAGGCACACAGAAGGAAGGTCTTTTTTTGTTTTTTTCCTTGTCTGTTGTGGCTCTGTCCCGGGAGTTCCCCGCCCCGCCTACCCCCCCCCCCCCCCCCCCAGCTACAGGCAGCGCTCAACCACTTTGAGTCAGAGCTCCATTTCCGGTTTTTTGGTGGTTAATTGGAGGTAAGAGTCTCATGGACTTTCCTGCACTGGACGGCTCTGGCTCACGGTCCTCGGATCTCCTGAGTACCCAGGTTCACAGGTGTGAGCCACCAGCATCCAGCTAGAAAATCCTGAGCCACAGCTCCACTTCTGGCTGTTTTCTATATATGTGGTGCTGAGGAATCGAACCCAGGGCTTCACATGTACAAGGCAAGCACTCTTGCCACTGGGCCATATTCCCACCCCCCACCCCCCCCCCCAGGAACTTTTCTAAGTGTTTACATAACCAGGTCTTTGAACACACATTCTGCCTTGGGGAAAACAGAGGTTTAAGAGGGTCAGTTGTCAAATCATTCTCACACAGTCTGTAAATTCCAGCATCAAATTCAAGACTTGAACCCAGAACCTGGCAGGAAGGAACGCCTGGGCGAACAGGTAAGGGTCAGAGGATGCAAAGGGCTTTTGCTCAAGGCCTGGAGACCAGTTACTGATCTATATACTCAGCCAGATCTTCACATTGCAACGTGATAACTGGATGGTACCTTGAAGGTCTGGGACACTGTCAGCTTCATCACACAGGATTTGTGGACGAAAGAGGGCAGAGTCCTCCAGAGCAGTAGAGAATTTTGCACCGCCGGATTGTCCATGAGCTGATTCTTTGATTTAGATCTTACTTATCTATAAAGTCGGGGAAAGAGAAGTCACTTCGCTCGCTGTCGATCTTTCCAAACGCTGCCTTTCTATAGCCGAAGGACTCCTTGCTTAAAGAAAGGCCCACGTCCCTGAACTGAGGTTTAACCTCCGCAGGGCCGGCAAAAAGGACGCGGCCCCTTTAAGGCGCCAGCTCGCCGCCGGCGGCGGCCGGAAGTGTTGAAGCCCGGCCTAGCGGCGGCGGTGGCGGTAGCTGCCGTGGCGGCCTCTGCGCATGCTCCGTCGCCCGCCCGCCCTGGCCGCTCGCCGCCCGCCCGCCCGACGGAGACGGTGAGGAGGGGGAGGGGTGGGCGCGCGGGCGCGGGGTGGGGTGGGGGCGGGGGGGCGGGCGCGGGGGCCGCGCGGCGGCGGGCGAGGGCGGGCGGACGGGCGCGCAGGGGGCGGGGGGCTGCTGCCTCCGCGGGCGCCTCCCCACGCCCTGTGCGTGCCGCCGCCGCCGCCGGGGAGCGAGCGGACGTCGCGGCGCCGCGGGGGGGTGGGGGGACGCTGCCGCTGGGTCCGCCCGAGCCGCCGGGCCGCCCCCAGCGCGGCCGGCCGCGGCGCCCCGGCTCGGGTCCCGGCGGCCGGCGGCGGGGCCGACGTGCCCCCGGACGAAGGGGGCCCCGGAAGTCCTCGGCTGAGGGGCCCGGAGCGGCCGGAGCCCCTCCGGATTGAAACGTCCGGGAGCCCAGGCCCCCAGCGAGGGGGTCCAGGGAAAACCGGGGTACCCTGGGAGGCGGGGCCCGGGAGCTCCGGCCCGGCGCGGAGGAGTTGGGGCCCCCCTGGGGGAGGGCACCCGGGCCCATCGGGGCAGCCGGGGCTGACGGGGGCATTCCACCGAGGAAGGAGGGCCCAGCACTCACGGGAGGGGCGCGTGACCGGGCTCGGCCCTCGGGCGGCGGGCCGGGGCTGGGTGGGCCCTTTGGGAAGGAGCTTCCAGAAGGAGTGAGCAGGCCCGAGGCGTCCCCCAGGCGCGGGGTCGGTGGGAAGACACCTAGAGCCTTGGGATGAGGCCCTGAGCACGGGCACCTGGGAGGACGCGGGGGGGGGGGGGGGAGCGGGGAGGAGAGGAGCTGAGCCCTTCTCCCTGTGGGAAGCCTGTTTGAAAGCTGCCGAGAAGATAATTGAGGGGAGAAGATGAGGGTACCCCTGCCTTCTGAAACCACAGGAGGACTGCCCAGGTGTCTGTTAATTGAGGGTCAGGAGGAGACATGAGGGCCGAATCCTACCAGAGGATCTTGGAGAAAGCCCCACTCACTAGGGAGTCAAGAAGGGCTTGGCTGTCCAAGGGGTAGCAGAGTCCAGAATTCTCTCGAAATGAGAGTGATCCCAGAGTCCAGAATTCTCTCGAAATGAGAGTGATCCCAGAGTGTCTAGGAGAACTAAGATAAAGGAGTTTTCTGCCTATGGGGAGTGGGGGGTATTCTCATGTAGTCCCCACTGCCTCTTGCTAGTGTTAACCGAAGTGCGTTTGAGGGACGTTTTCATTAAGTGACTTTACAATCCATCAGCCCTCTGGTCACCCTTGGCTTCTTACTGTTACTGACTTAAATGGTGACTTCATTTTTACACATTGAATAGCTAACTTATTTTCTTGATTTGGTTGGATTAATCAGGGCACTCTTTTGGTACCCTGGACTCCAGTGGGGTGGCTCCAAAAACTCATCAGTTGCCTCCCCAAACATCTGCATAGTTATCTCCAATCCATGATTTACCCAGAACTTTTATTTACTCTGGCTGTTTCTCTCACGGTGATCCTGTGCAATCCACTTGGCTTTAGTATGTCTGGTTGCACTCTGAATCATTTACTAAATGCAGGACAATGAATAAAGAAGGGGAGGAATTCTGAGAGTTTTGACCTTAAGTAACAAAGTTTCAATCTGGAAGGCATTTTATTGACACTGGTCTTGTTTGAGCTCAGAGCTTTTTTTGCTTAAGACTAGTGCTCTACATCTTGGGCCACACTTGCCACTTCCTGTGGTTTTTATTTTAAATTTTATTGTAAAGGTGATGTAAAGAGGGGTTACAGTTACATAAATCAGGTAATGAATATATTTCTGTTTGAACAGTGTTTACCCCCCCCCCATTTTCTCCCTTTCCCCACTCCCCTCCCCCACTTCCTTTTCCTTTTTTGGTGATTAATTGGAGATAAGAGTCATAAGCTTTCCTGCCAGAGCTGGCTTTGAACAGCAGTCCTCAGATCTCAGCCTCTTTAAGTAGCTGGGATTACAGGCATGGATTACCAATGTCCGGCTTGGAAGTCTTAAGAATAGACAGCCTAGGGGCTGGGGATATGGCCTAGTGGCAAGAGTGCTTGCCTCATATACATGAGGCCCTGGGTTCAATTCCCCAGCACCACATATACAGAAAATGGCCAGAAGTGGCGCTGTGGCTCAAGTGGCAGAGTGCTAGCCTTGAGCAAAAAGAAGCCAGGGACAGTGCTCAGGCCCTGAGTCCATGCCCCAGGATTGGCCAAAAAAAAAAAAAAAAAAGAATAGACAGCCTAAAAGGTATAGTAGTAGAGTGGGAAAGGCATAGAGTGGTTAGAAAATTAAAGAATATCTGGTATTTATTATTCCTTTTCAACTACCAAGTATTCATACAGTCTTGACACTTGTGCTTCAAACACTGCATCTTGCCATACCTTAGACATCTAGATATTGGGTTTTCAGGACACAAACGAATTTAGTTCTGAGTAGGTCAGATTTTTTTTTTTTTTTTTTTGCCAGTCCTGAGGCTTGAACTCAGGGTCTGAGCACTGTCCCTGGCTTCTTTTTGCTCAAGGCTAGCACTCTACCACGTGAGCCACAGCACCACTTCTGGCGTTTTCTGTGTATGTGGTGCTGAGGAATTGAACCCAGGGCTTCATGCATGCTAGGGAACTACTCTTACCACTAAGACACATTCCCAGCCCCAGATGTCTTTTTTTTTTTTTAGGCCAGTCCTGGGGCTTGAACTAAGTACCTGCTTGTTGTCTCTGAGCTGCTTTCGCTCAAGGCTAGTGCTCCACAACTTGAGGCACAGATACACTTCTGCCTTTTCTGAAGAGTTTATTGGAGATAAGAGTTTCATGGATTTTCTGGCTTAGGCTGTCTTTGAACTGTGATCCTTGAATCTCAGCCTTCTGAGTAGCGAGGATTATCAGCCTTAGCCACCATCACCTTGCTGTTATTTGATATTTTTCTAACAGCTTATATGAATATACTTATATGAATAGACTTTCAAAGTATCTTTTTTGTCTTTGAAGATAATTATAAAATAAATTATTTTTGGTACTGGAAATTGAAATCAGGGCCTTGCATATACTAAACCTGTGCTATGCTACTGAATGCACTCAGCCATACAAATATTTATGAATTTGACATATTTCCTTTAAGTTAATTCCTTAGAATTACAGAGTATGTTGTGTAATTTTACAAGGAATACTCTATGGCCTTGTCCACAAAATACCCAGAGGATCTTGCGTATTTCCCCTTGTGAATTTTTGTTGCTATAAACAAGAGATGTTTTTCAGGTAATAAAGAAATGGCTTTGGCTGAGGATGTGGCTTAGTGGTAGAGTGCCTAGCATGCATGAAGCCCTAGGTTCGATTCCTCAATACCACATAAAGAGAAAAAGCAGGAAGTGGCGCTGTGACTCAAGAGGTCAAGTGCTAGCCTTGAGCAAAAAGAAGCTCAGGGACAGTGCTCGGGCCCCAGGACCAGCAAAACAAATAATTTACAATTGCCCTGGCAACTCATGCTTGTAATCCTAGCTACTCAGGAGGCTAAGATCTAAGGATCACAGTTCTAAGCCAGCTCAGGCTGGAAAGTCCATGAGACTCTTATATTCAATTTGCCACCAGAAAACGAAGTGGAGCTGTTGCTCAAAGTGGTAGAGCACTAGCCTTGAGCAAAAATGAGCTCAGAGTCAGGGCCCAGGCCCTGAGTTCAAGCCCCATGAACAACAACAAAATATGTGGATTATCATGTTGGATCAGACCCTATCCCTGACTAATACTGAAAACATATTGAAAATAATTATAATTCTCTAATAATCTCTGAAGGTTGAAGGCCAGAGCATTTATTCCTCTTGGTTTCCAAGGTGTGAGAGAGGTCAGGAATAAATGTGAGTTCCTACTGAGGAAAGTATTAAGAACTTAGCCACTTAATGAGAATGTCATAAGAGGGAACTTAACCTTAGGGTAGAAGGTTGAAATTAGAAGGCTCCTTTAATTCTGCTTCTACAACTCATGCATTTGCCTAAGCTATTCTTTTTTCTTTTGTTTTTGAAGTTTGTTTTTTTATTTTTATTTTTCGCCAGTCCTGAGCCTTGGACTCAGGGCCTGAGCACCATCCCTGTCTTCTTCCCGCTCAAGGCTAGCACTCTGCCACCTGAGCCACAGCGCCCCCTCTGGCCGTTTTCCATATATGTGGTGCTGGGGAATCGAACCGAGAGATTCATGTGTAGGAGGCAAGCACTCTTTTTTTTTTTTTTTTACCAGTCCTGGGCCTTGGACTCAGGGCCTGAGCACTGTCCCTGGCTTCTTTTTGCTCAAGGCTACACTCTGCCACTTGAGCCACAGCACCACTTCTGGCCATTTTCTGTATATGTGGTGTTGGGGAATCGAACCCAGGGCTTCATGTATATGAGGCAAGCACTCTTGTCACTAGGCCATATTCCCAGCCCTGTTTTTGAAGTTTAAAGCACCTTTTCAGAGTAAAATATCTTCCATTAAAAATTTTTAAATATGTTTTAAACTTCAAAAAGCTAGTGTGTAGTATACAGCAAACTTAAGGGACTTATTATTCAAAACTGTGCTCCAGCTGAGTGCCAGTGGCTAATGCCTGTAATCCTAGCTGCTCAGGAGGCTGAGATCTGAGGATCAAGGTTCAAAGCCAGCCCAGGCAGAAAACTGGAAGTGGCTCAAAGTGGTAGTGTGCTAGCTAGCCTTGAGCTGAAGAGCTCAGGTGTAGTACCTAGGCCCAGAATTCAAGCCCCATAATCAGCAAAAATAAAAAATAAAAATGCTCCAACAACTGGGAATGTGGCTTGGTGGTAGAGTGCTTGTCTAGCATGCATGAAGCCCTGGGTTTTATTCCTCAGTACCACATAAACAGAAAAGGCCAGAATGCTAGCCTTGAGCAAAAGAAGCCCAGGGAGAAGTCTGATGCCAGTGGCTCGCTCACACCTTTAATCCTAGCTACTCAGGAGGCTGAGATCTGAGGGTCACCGTTGAAAGCCAGCCAGGGAGGAAACTCCATGAGACCCTTATCTCCAACTAAACACTAGTGGTGATGTGGCACAAGTAGTAGAGCACTAGCCTTGAGCTAAAGAGTCAGAGACTGGGCCCAAGCCCAGAGTTCAAGCCCTATGACCGACCACCCCCCCAAAAAAAATTTAAAAAAGATGACCAGGGACAGTGCTCAGGCCCTGAGTTTTAAGTACCAGGACTGGCAAAAAAAAAAAAAAAAAAAAAAAAAAAAAAAAAGCTCCAAATTAGAGTAAGTAGCTTAGAACTATACTCTAGCTACTCTGGAGAATGGGAGAATACCGTAAGTCCAGGAGTTTGAGACCAATCTGAACAATAAACACTGCAGCAAACCTTGTCTGAAAAATAAAACATCAAGGAAGCAAGCAAACCAACATAAAGAACAAAGCAAAACAAAAAAACAACTAAAGGGCTGGGAATATGGCCTAGTGGTAGAGTGCCTGCCTCATATATATGAAGCCCTGGGTTCGATTCCTTAGCACCACACATAGAGAAAAAGCCTGAAGTGGCACTGTGGTTCACTCAAGAGGTAGAGTGCTAGCCTTGAGCAAAAAGCAGCTCAGAGACAATGCTCAGGCCCTGAGTTCAAGCCCCAGGAATGGAAAAAACAAACAAAAAAAAACCAAACAACCCCCCCCACACACAAAAAAAAACTCAAGGGGGGAGTGGTTCTGGGAATATATCTTAATGGTAGAATGCTTGCCTAGTACTCATGAGCTTGGTTTAGATCCCCAGCAAATAAGCTCCCAAGTCCTCCAAAAAATTAAGGAAAGAGAAAAACTGTCATTTCTCAGGATGTGCCATGTGATTGGAAGCTGGAACACTGCTCAGACCTACCTAAGGAAGGCACAGAAGACCTTCCTAAGGAAGTGTTCTAAATATCACAAGGTTAAGTGGGGACTAGCTAGAAAAGAAGAAATAACTCTAGAGGAAACAGTGTGAAGATTCAGTTGAGGAAATATAGCATGTTTGAGAAATGCAGGGGAAAAAAAGTGATAGAAGCCCACAATATGAGAAGAACTGCCAAGTGGGCTAATCAGATTTTGTTAGATGTGTTAAACAGCAGTGGGAAATCAGTGAGGGGCTTTTAAGTGAGAAATGTCCTGTGGCCTTTACTAGGGCCACATTGGTAGCCATGTGAAGAATGAATGGAAGACTGGGACAAGTGATTAGGACACTGAGAAGCAGCTAGAAAAACCCAGGTAACAGAGTGTTGGCTCAGATATGGTGGTGGCAGCACAGATGGAGAAGGGGAGGATGATTAAAAGATACACACACACATACACGTGACAGAATGGTTAGGATTTGGTAGTTGATTGGGTTTGGAAAGAGAGGAGTCAAAAATAACTCATAGTTTCTTGCTTATGAAAATAGGTGGAGGAGGGTGTAGCATTACTTTCCGAGACAGGAAATACAGGAGCAGGTTTGACAGGGAACAGGAGTTCACTTTAAGTGTTTATTAGACATGAGACTGTTGGAGGAGAATAGAATTTATTTAAGAAAATTGTGAGAAAGTGCAAAATTAGAAATCAGATATAGAGAGTTTTGGCCAGGTCACACACAAGCAAAACATACATCAGATGAGTAGCTGTAGGAGGCCTATAGACTTGACTAAGACAGCACATGGGACTGGGGCTGGGGCTGGAGCTGGAGCTGATGGTGCATGCCTGTATTCCTAGGCAAGCACTTGTGATTTAAGGTAGCACTTGGAATTAAAGGCTCAGGCAGAAGATCACAAGTTTAGGGCCAGCCTGGACTACATAGGGAGTCTCTCAAAATGCCAAAGGCTGGGGGTGTAGCTATGGTAGAGCACTTTACTAGCATGTGGGAGGCCCTGAGTTTGATCTTCGGTGAGGGAAGAATGGGAGGACAGTACTTATCCTTGCAGAAGGTGCAGTGGCAGTCATGGAGATAAAAAATTGACAGTAATGCAGAGCTCAGTGTGTAAACAACTAGGAGGGTGCTGCAGGGCAGATGTTGAGGGAATACAGAAAAGAAAATGGTAGGTAGTGGCTTCATGGAGGCATGGGCTTTCAATGGGGCCTAAAGGGAAAGGAAATGGGGTAGAAAGGTATTTGGACTTATGGAATAACAAGCTCAAAAATCTAAAATTACAGAATATAGTGGGTGGTTGATATAGTCGCTTAAGGTTCTTGGGGTGTGATAGCTGCAGATAAACCTGGAAGGGCCTTTTGAGGCTAATGAGGTGGCCTGTTTGTGAGATGGTTAAGTATAGACAAAGAAATGCGTGGCAGAGCTGACTCTAGTTAGTTACATATGGCAGCTTCACATTCATTGCTTCTGTTACATACTTAACTAAATACAGTGCTTTTTTTCTATACTCTCCTAAGTAACTTTTTTTTTTTTTTTGGCCCGTTCTGTGGCTGAACTCAGGGCTGAGCACTGTCCCTGGCTTCTTTTTGCTCAAGGCTAGCACTCTGCCAACTTGAGCCACAGTGCCACTTTGGCCTTTTCTATATATATGTGGTGCTGAGGAATCGAACCTAGGGCTTCATGTATACAAGGCAAGCACTCTTGCCACTAGGCCATATTCCCAGCCCTCCTAAGTAACTTTTAACTTTGAGGCTTAACAGTTGCAGACTGTATCTGTTAGTAAGATTGGGTAATGTTTCCAGTTACTTTAGAACCAAGGAGCACATGAAGTTGAATGCTGGTTTCCTCAGTATCTCTGCAAGGGAGATGTCAGAAAGACCATCTTTTTAGTCAGTCTGAGACGAGACGTGAAGTCCTAGAGATCATGCAAATGAATTCAGCACTTATTATTGAACTGTGTAATGCAGTCATCTTCCCCTTCCGATGCAGCTCAGTTCAATTAGTCAGCAAATAGTAGGTATTCATAACAGAAAACTTGATGAGATATATAATGGCTCATTGAATAGAAAACTGATAAGATTAATACTTTCTAAGAGCTTACTGTTTGAGTTAGAACTAGTGGTATTGCTCTTTAGGAAAAAAAAATTGAAAGCCCCTGATTTGTAGTGCTGTGTTATATATATTGCTGATCTCAAGCTATCAACTTGATGTCACTAAACTCAAGAGCTGAGAAAAGATACATACAATTGGTTCTCAGGAGAGCTGGTTAGCAGACTACTGGGTGAATTACACATACTAAGAAAACCATGAATACATACTAAGATCAGAGCCCATATTAACCCTTTTCACAGTTCAAAGGACCCTGATTTCCATAGCGCTCTTGAAAATGATGGTCATTATCTTGGTTTTCCTTTCCTGTGGAAGCCACTATCGAAATCAGGTGAACTTACTTGTGCTTCTTGTTTCTGGCAGCAGCTCCAGCTATCTGACTTCATGTAAAAGATGGCTAATGCAGAAGTGAGTGTCCCAGTGGGAGATGTGGTTGTGGTACCCACTGAAGGAACTGAAGGAGAGAACCCTGAAGACACTAAAACCCAAGTGATCTTGCAATTACAACCTGTGCAACAAGGGTAAGAGACTAGAGATTTGGATACTGAAAAATTCTGGGAGGATTAAAAAGTAGGGAAATATGGTTGCTTAGCACAGTGAGACATTCAGCCTTAGTCAGATCTGGCTGAATTTTCATCTTGATAATGTATTGTGTGTTGCATTTGTCATTTTAATAGTTATTATAATCGTTTTCTCTTTTTTCTCCACTGTGAACTCCTTGAAGGAAAGTTCCATGGTTCCCTCATCTTACAAAGAAATACATCTAGCTTAGGGCTTCTTTACATATTTCTCAAAGGGAGTATAGTTAGTGCCAGAGGAAATCAGGGACAGCAGGTACAAAAGCTTTTTGTTATATACTCTTTAAATATTCCTGGGTGGGAAAATTGTCAAGCTTAGTCTATCAAAATGTATATATGTAGGGGCTGAGAATGTGGCCTAGTGGTAGAGTGTTTGCCTAGCATGTATGAAGCCCTGTGTTTGATTCCTCAGCACCACATAAAGAGAAAAATCCAGAAGTGGTGCTGTGGCTCAAGTGGTAGAGTGCTAGCCTTGAGCAAAAAGAAGCCAGGGACAGTGCTCAGACCCTGAATTCAAGCCCCACATCTGGCAAAAAAAAAAAAAAAAGTATTTGTATATATAGCTAGGATTACAAGTGTGAGCCACCAGCACTTGGCCTATGGGGTTCTTTCTTTTTTTTAAATTTAATTTTACTGTCAAGATGATGTACAGAGGGGTTATAGTGAGTACAGTTGTGGAGTTAGTTCTTGAAGGATTTTAAGCTGGGAGTTACGAGGTTATGCTGATGAAAGTATAGAACATTAGTTATAAGGAGAATGAACTGGGGAAGAAAAACTAGAGATGAGCCTTGAATTAAGACAGCAGCAGTAGAAATAGAGACAGGGAAGAGTGCTAGTGTTAAAGAGATGTCTCTGGCAAGATTTGGAGACCGTATGTAGGAGTTAAGGAGGAAATGAGAAAAACCTAGTATAATGCTCATATTTCTGTATACAGTGTACTGGGTAGTACCTTTAAACAATATGCTGGTACTGGGACTTGAAATCAGAGCATAATGCTCTTACTTAATTTTTTTTTCCTCAAAGCTGATGTTCTGCTGTGTGAGCCACACCTCTTATTTTCTGCTTTTTCTTAGTTAATTGGATATAGATGTCTCAGATTTGCTGGGCTGGTTTTGAACCATGATCATCAGATCTCAGCCTCCTGAGTAGCTAGGATCATAGGTGTGAGCCACTATCTCCTGGCATAGGTGGTGCTATTAACAAGAATAGAATATAGGAAAAAGGAGAGGGAGCAGTCAAGAGTAAAGAGAACGGTATTTATTTACTTACTTAGTATTTATTTGTTTATTTGACTATTTATTACTGGTACTGGAACTTGAACTCAGTGCCTTATGTTCTCTCTACTTGCACCTGGTAGTTATTTACTTATTTATTTTTGCCAGTCTTGGGGCTTGGACTCAGGGCCTGACCACTGTCCCTGCCTTCTTTTCACTCAAGGCTAGTAGCACTCTACCACTTGAGCCACAGCGCCACTTCTGGCCATTTTCTATATATGTGGTACTGAAGAATTGAACCCAGGGCTTCATGTACACGAGGCAAGCACTTTACCACTAGGCCATATTCCCAGCCTTGGAAGTTATTTTAGATATGATGAATTTTGCAAAGTCCTTTGGGCAACAAAGTCCCCAACTATATTTTTTTACTTATCAGTTAGTTGTGAAATTCAGAAAGGAGATCTGTGGTAGAGGTGTCAACATGCAGGTGGATAGTCATTGATACAATGGAGAGTATTCAGTGCTTTCAAATAACAAAGTGCATGAATTAACACATTAGATTTATTTAGCAGTTAAACAGAGTTGACATACAATGTACGTGCCTGTAATCTCAGTATGTGGATGACTAAAGCATGAGAATAATGAGTTCAAGGCAAATTGAGCTATATAGAGAGATCCTGCTTTTAAAAAAAAAAAAAAAAAAAGCTGGGGCTGGGAATTTGGCCTAGTGGCCAGAGTTCTTGCCTCATATACATGAAGCCCTGGGTTCAATTCCTCAGCACCACATACATAGAAAAGGCCAGAAGTGGTGCTGTGGCTCAAGTGGTAGAGTGCTAGCCTTGAGCAAAGAGGCCAGGGACAGTGCTCAGGCCCTGAGTCCAAGGCCCAGGACTAGCAAAAAAAAAAAAAAAAAAAAAAAAAATCGAATCTAGGGCTTCATGTATACGAGGCAAGCACTCTTGCCACTAGGCCATATTCCCAGCCCATTTTTCTCCTTTTGAGATAGAGTAAAATAAATTTTATAGCCTTTTGCTGTGAATATTAATTTTTTCATGATTTATGTAGTTTGTTTATCGATGGACACTTTTACAACAGGATTTATGAACCTGGATCAGAGAACAACACAGCAGTTGTGGCAGTAGAAACTCACACAATCCATAAAATTGAAGAAGGAATTGGTAAGTCTTTGTTATTGTGATAACTTTAGCCTTAGCTTTCTTGCTTGAGATTCCTTTTTTCTCCTGTTCTCCATATGTTACTCAGGCTGGCCTTGAGTTTGAGATCTTCTACAGTGTCCCTCAAGTGCTAGGATTGAGACTTTAACTATCCTACCTGGCTGTCTATTGATTTTTTTTTTAATAATTTACCTTATTCTTATTATAGAAGTGATATACAGAGAGAGTACAATTGCATGAGTCAGGTAATGAATACATTTTCTTTGGTACAGTCTCTTCTGTTCCCTTACTTTCTCTCTATCTATTGATTAACATTGACCTACAACAGTAACTGAAACAATTTTTTGCCAGTCCTGAGGCTTGAACTCAGGGATTGGGCACTGTTTCCTGAGCTTCTTTTGCTCAAGGCTAGCACTCTACCTCTTGAGCCACAGCACTTCCAGCTTTTTCTGTTTATGTGGTATTGAGGAATCGAACCCAGGGCTTCATGGATGTGAGGCAAGCACTCTACCACTAAGCCATATTCCCAGCCCTGAAACTTTTTTTTTTGTATCTGTACTAGGACTCAAACTCAGGGCCTCATGATCTTGCTTGCCTTTTTTGTTCAAGGCTGACACTCTACTAGTTGAGCCAGACCTCTACTTCTTATTTTTGCTGGTTAATTAGAGATAAGAATCTTAAGGACTTTTCTCTAGGCTGGCTTCAAACTGCAATCCTCAAGTCTCTAGCTTCTGAATAGCTAGGAATATAGATAGAAACCATCAGAGCCCAGCAAAATAGTTTTGTTTTGTTTTTTTAATCTCTAAAAGTCCCCAAAAGATACAGTACTTGCCTAGCCTGCTGGAGGTTCTATGTTATACCTGTAATCTTAGCTACTCAGGAGGTTGAGACTTGGAGGATTGCAATTCAGAGCTGAAGCAGAAGGTTCAAGGTTAAAGCCTGGCTGGAGGTACAGCTCAAGTGGTAGAACATTAGCTGTGAGCAAGAAGACCAAGTAATCTTGAGGAGGCCCTGAGTTCAAGTCCTAATGCTAGAAGAAAAAATGCTCTTTCTGTGGGTAAAACCTGCACTACTAACAACTTTGGCGGTGGAAATTAAGATATCATGGATTGACGACAGCCTGGACATATAAAAGTTTGTGGGACTTCATTTCAATCATGGCTAGGAGCAATGGTGTAACCTTCCCTGCAACTTGGGAAAGCATAAATATGAGAGTCACAGCCTAGGCTGGCCTGAACGTAAATTGAGAATCTTCCTCAAAAATAACAAAGAGAGCTGGGTGCTGGTGGCTCATACCTATAATCCTGGCTACTTAGAAGATCTGAGATCTGGGGCTGGGAATATGGCCTAGTGGCAAAAGTGCTTGCCTCCTACACATGAAGCTCTCGGTTCCTAGCACCACTTATGGAAAACGGCCAGAAGGGGCGCTGTGGCTCAGGTGGCAGAGTGCTAGCCTTGAGCAGGAAGAAGCCAGGGACGGTGCTCAGGCCCTGAGTCCAAGGCCCAGGACTGCCCCCCCCCCCCAAAAAAAAAAAAAGTATGAGATCTAAGGATGGAAGTTTGGAGGCATCCTGTGCAGAAAAGTCCATGAGATCCTTATCTCCAATTAACCAGGAAAAAGCAGGAAGTTGAGGTATAGCTCAAGTGAAAAAACTGAGAGAGAGCACAATTCCCTGAGTTTAATTCACACACACATTAAAACACAAAAAGCGTGGTGGGAGGCATGGCCCAAGAGGCACTCTAAGTACCTGTCTAGCAAGTGTGAGGCCCTCAGTTCAATTCTCAGTAATACCAACAAAACAAAACAAAAACAAGGAAAGGAAAGAATCCAGGTGCTGGTCGCACACTTGTAATCCTAGCTATTTAGAAGGATGAGAATAGTGGCTCCAGGCCAGCCCAGGGAAGAAAAGTCCAGAAAACCTCTATTTCAGTGGATCAAAGCTACACATAGTGATATTCCCTTGCCATCCCAGCAACAAGGGGAAGCCTAAAATAAGCAGATTGCTGTTTAGACCTATGCCCAAGCAGGAAGGGAAATTCTGTCTTAAAAATCAACAAAGCAGGGGCAGGGAATATGGCCTAGTGGCAAGAGTGCTTGCCTCATATACATGAAGCCCTCAGCACCTCATATATAGAAAAGGCCAGAAGAGGCACTGTGGCTCAAGTGGCAGAGTGCTAGCCTTGAGCAAAAAGAAGCCAGGAATAGAGCTCGGGCCCTGAGTTCAAGTGCCAGGACTGGCAAAAAAAAAAAAAAATCAAAGCTTGGCCGGGAATGTGGCTTAGTGGTAGAGTGCTTGCCTAGCATGCATGAAGCCCTGGGTTCACTTCCTCATTACCATATAAACAGAAAAAGCCAGAAGTGTTGCTGTGGTTCAAGTGGTAGAGTGCTAAGTACCAGCCCTGAATTCAAATTCTTTATCATGAAATAAATATACAGGTCTGGGTCTTACCTAGTGGCAAGAGTGCTTGCCTCATATACGTGAAGCCCTCAGCACCACATATATAGAAAACGGCCAGAAGTGGCGCTGTGGCTCAAGTGGCTGAGTGCTAACCTTGAGCAAAAAGAAGCCAGGGACAGTGCTCAGGCCCTGAGTCCAAGTCCCAGCACTGGCAAAAAACAAAACAACAACAACAAAAGAAAAAAACCAAAAAAGAAAGAAATATGCAAATAAGCAACCTGGAAAGAAAAAAAAATCAGTTGGAACATGATATGAATTTTAGTACTATGTGTTTTTAGTACATAGAAGGCAGAGATTAAGAGAATCACAAGTTGAAGGCCATCATAGACTTTTTTTTTTTTTGGCCAGTCCTGGGCCTTGGACTCAGGGCCTGAGCACTGTCCCTGGCTTCTTCCCGCTCAAGGCTAGCACTCTGCCACTTGAGCCACAGCGCCACTTCTGGCCGTTTTCTATATATGTGGTGCTGGGGAATTGAACCCAGGGCTTCATGTATACGAGGTAAGGGCTCTTGCCACTAGGCCACATTCCCAGCCCCATCATAGACTATTTAGTAAGACCTTTTTCTAAAACAAAAATAAACTAAATAATAATAAGCATATAAAGGCATGTGATATGGTGTGGTATTTAATACAACATTGGGACTTGATAAGAAATAGCTGTTATTCTGGATTTCTTCAAATGGGTTCCTAAGCGGTACTAACTGTGAATGTACGCAAGTTTAGTGCCTCATGAGATTATACATTTAGAATTTAAACTTTGAGGAGGAGTTGTTCAATAAATAACTGATTTTTTCCCCCTCAACTTTCAGATGCAAGCACTATAGAAGCAAATGAGGATATGGAAATTGCTTACCCCATAACTTGTGGGGAAAGCAAAGCCATCCTCCTTTGGAAGAAGTTTGTCTGTCCAGGAATAAATGTGAAGTGTGTTAAGGTAATTATCTTTTTGCTGAAAACTATTTTTGGACTCTTTTCATTTTCTTTCCTTCTGGGCTTGAACTCAGGGTCTCATCCTCCTGCTCAGCTTTTTCACTGAAAGCTACCTTTTTGCCTTTTTTTAGCTGAACAAGAGTCTTGGGATTTTTCAGCCTGGGTGGCTAATTTCAGATTTTAGCTTCCTGAGTAGCTAGGATTACTGATAGGAGGCTCAGCCAGGCTGGCTGAGCTCAGCCAGTGTTTTTGGTAGAACTAAGGATCAAACCCAAGGCCTTGTACAGACTAGGCAAGTGCTCTACCACTGAGTTACAACTTTAGCCCAAGTCAAAGTTTTGCATTTTTCAGCTACTATCTTATAATGTCACAGTGAAAAAAACAAAACAAAAGGATTTTTTAAATAAACTGACCTCAATTTAAGTCCTACTAAAATGCAAGTCCCGTGAAAGCAGAGAACTGTCTATTTTCAACCACTGTAAACCCAGCATGTAGAATGGTACTTTTGTTGTTGTTGCTGGAGGTTGAACTTAGGATCTTGTACATGCTAAGCATGTAATTACCATCAAGTTATATCCTCAGACTGAGTGGTGCCTAGTTTATATTAGGTGATCAATAAATATTTGTTCAGTGAGTGAACGAATAAATAAGTGAAGTCCCATCTCTCTGACTTGACTAGGTAATTTGAGCAAGTTATTTAATATTTTAGAACTTCATATATTAAAGTAGTAATCACAATATAAATATACACATACACATACTCTGTAAGACAAGATTAAATATTAATGTAAATTATCTTACATTCTATGAATTATATATGTAAACTTATTTATAAGAACAAATAATCCAAAGTAGGCTATTACTTATAATTCTTTTTTTTTTGCTGGTCCTGAGCCTTGGTCTCAGGGCCTGAGCACTGTCCCTGGCTTCTTTCTGCTCAAAGATAACACTCTGCCACTTGAGCCATAGTGCCACTTCTGGCCGTTTTCTATATATGTGGTGCTGGGGAATCGAACCCAGGGCTTCATGTATACGAGACAAGCATTCTTGCCACTAGGCCATATTCCCAGCCCTATTACTTGTAATTCTAACTACTCAGAAGGCTGAGATCTGGAGGACTGTAGTTTGAATCCAGCTTGGGCAGAAAAGTCTGTGAGACTCTTATGTCCAAAATAACCAGGAAAAGACCAGGCTGGAGTTAAGGCTCAGAGGTAGAGCGCAAGCCAAGAAAACAAGTTGAGAAAGCAAGCGGAACAAGTACAAGACCTTGAATTCAAACTCTAGTACCAGCCAAAATAATATCAGCTGGGTTGTGGTACACACCTGGATTCTTAGCATTTGGGAGGCTGAGGCAGGAGAATCAATATATTGTGAGACCCTATCACAAAACAATACAAAAGTAATTTTTTGTGGGCTGGGGATATAGCCTAGTGGCAAGAGTGCCTGCCTCGGATACACGAGGCCCTAGGTTCGATTCCCCAGCACCACATATACAGAAAACGGCCAGAAGCGGCGCTGTGGCTCAAGTGGCAGAGTGCTAGCCTTGAGCGGGAAGAAGCCAGGGACAGTGCTCAGGCCCTGAGTCCAAGGCCCAGGACTGGCCAAAAAAAAAAAAGTAATTTTTTGTGAGAATATAATATGGATATAATTGTTCCTTCTGTCTCCTTGGTGACCACATATAGCAGTCACTATAGTCACACCATACTACATTTATAAGGATTAGAGTTTTAAGGCTCTGTAATCTGCTTTTGGTTTCTACTACACTTGTTTTTTCCACCATTCTGAATCTTGTCATTTGAGCTGGATAGATGACTTCAGGTTACTTGATCAGCCTTTGCAATAGTAGGCCAAACTACCTGATTCAAAATTTGAGTTATGGGGCTGGGGATATGGCCTAGTGGCAAGAGTGCTTGCCTTGTATACATGAGGCCCTGGGTTCGATTCCCCAGCACCACATATACAGAAAACGGCCAGAAGTGGCGCTGTGGCTCAAGTGGCAGAATGCTAGCCTTGAGCAAAAAGAAGCCAGGGACAGTGCTCAGGCCCTGAGTTCAAGGCCCAGGACTGGCCAAAAAAAAAGCCAAAATGTGAGTTATATATGCTAATCAATGTACCTCTCACTGAACCTCCTTTGTAATGCAGACTGTGCTGAGAAGGATCATATCTGGCACAATAGGACAAGAGGTGTTAGAAGAAGAAGGAAAATAAAGAGGTTATATACTAGACAGGACTTGTGCCAGGTTCATACCTATAATCTAGTATAATTTTATAGTTCACACCTGTAATTCTAGCTACTCATGAGGCTGAGATCTGGATAGAGGTTCAAAGCCAGCCTGTGACATTTTCCTCCAGTTAATCACCAAATAGTTGGAAGTTGAAGTGTGGCTCAAGTGGTAGAGTATCAGAGTAAAAAAAGGCAAGTGAGAGGTCCGGGAATATGGCCTAGTGGTAAAGTACTCGCTTCGTATACATGAAGCCCCGGGTTCGATTCCTCAGCACCACATATATAGAAAAAGCCAGATGTGGCGCTATGGCTCAAGTGGTAGAGTGCTAGCCTTGAGTAAAAAGAAGCCAGGGACATTGCTCAGGCCCTGAGTTCAAGCCCCAGGACTGGCAAAAAAAGAAAAAAAAAAAAGCCAAGTGAGAGCACAAGATCCTGAGTTCAAGCCCTAGTACTGGTGCATGAGCATGCGCACACAAACACACACCACCACCACTATTATTACCACCACCATCACCACATGATTTGAAATGTTATCTTTTTTTCTGTGCTGATCCTAGGCTTGAACTCAGAGCCTGAGTGCTGTCCCGGAGCTTCTTCTTCTTCTTCTTTTTTTTTGCCGGTCCTGGGGCTTGAACTCAGGGTCTACACTTTTTTGCTCAAGGCTACCACTTGAGCCATAGCTCCACTTTGGCTTTTTGGTGGTGGATTGGAGATAAGAGTCTCAGACTTTCCTATATACAGCCTGGCTTCCTCCAGATCTCAGCCTCCTGAGTAGCTAGGGTTACACCTGTAAGCCATCAGGGCCTGGCGCTGAGCTTCTTTTGCTCAAGGCTAGAGCTCTAACCACTTGAGCCACACAGTTCTACTTCCAGCCTTTTGGTAATTTATTGAAGGTAAGAGTCTCATGACCTTTCTTGTCTGGGCTGCTTTCAAACTGGGATTCTCAGATCTCATCATCCTTAGTAGCTAAGAATACAGACATAAAGACAGGGTCTCACTATTATAGCCCTCTACACTGGCTTCAAATTCACTCTACATTTTAGACTAGAACTCACGATCACCTAGTTATCTGATGCAGGATTGCAGGTCTACTAATGTGCTTGGCTTTTCTGTTTTTCTGTTTGTTTGTTTGTTTTTAATATTGCAAATGAACTTACTATTTCTTTTCCCTTTTGACCTATGTAAATGAATATTGGACTACTTTGAACTTTTTACTTTAGTTCAATGATCAGTTGATCAGTCCCAAACATTTTGTTCATCTGGCGGGAAAGTCTACTTTGAAGGACTGGAAGAGAGCCATTCGTTTGGGTGGAATCATGCTCAGGTAAGCATGTAGCAAGCATGTAGTCTTCACAAACTTTGGGGCACTTAAATATGGCATCCAGTCTTTTCTCTTTAACTGGGTATTTCTGTTCTGCCTGAGAAATTACTTGAATAAATCGTGTTATTTTACTTTCATCAATCTGTTCTTAAGTCTTTTTGTTTTTCCTCTTATGTAGCACTGAGGGAGGAACCCGAAAGTCATTCATGGCAGGCAAGCACTCTACCCCTGAGTACATTTCCAGTTCCCAACTTGCTACTAAAATCTCTAGAACGAAAAGAAGACGGAGTTAAATAAACATTGCCCAGCATCTAGGGTAAATTTTTCTGATGTCAAGGGTGGACAGGATTCTGTTTTTGCAGAGAAGCTTAGTATAGATGACAGTCTTGCTTGAAATCACCACGCATAGACAAAGAAGCTTGGTGCTGAGGAGTCATAACAGCTATGGAGAAGTGTAGACTGACTGACAAATCCTGGATAATCTGGTAAAGTGGAAGTATGATGCTGAGAATTAAGTCATGCCCAATGAATGCAGCAATCTTTGCCATCACTGGAAGGGTGTGTAATATTCCTTTACCCAACCCCTTTTTTTGCAACAAGTTTATCATTGTATTTTTTTCTCCACTGAAGATTAACATTAATTAGTTTATCTTGAATACTTAACCGAATGATAGAAAAAATTTAGATGTCATGAGCTGTAAGCTCCTAGCTAGGCATGGTAGTACCTGCCATCCCAGTATGTAGGTGTCTGAAGCAACAGAAACTCTGGTTTAAGGTTAGCATGGGCTTTGTAACAAGTTCAAGGATAGCCTGGACTATATTGTGAGACTCTGCTTCAGAAATTGAAATTACAACCACCTCAAAACCAGAAAAACCCAGGCTGGGAATGTAGCTTAGAGGTAGAGTGCTTGCCTAGCATGCATGAAGCCCTGAGTTCGAGTTCTTAGTACCACGTACGCAGAAAAAGCTGGAAGTGGCACTATAGCCCATGTGGTGGAGTGCGAGCCTTGAGCAAAAGGAAACCAGAGACAGTGCTCCGGCCCTGAGTTCAAGTCCCAGGATTGGCAAAAAATTTTTTCTTTTGAGCCTTGCTGGGTACCAGTGGTTTACACCTATAATCCTAGCTACCCAGGAGGCTGAGATCAAGGACTATGGTTCAAATTCAACCCAGGCAGGAAATGTGAGACTCTTACCTCCAGTTAAATGACAGAAAAAGCCAGAAATGGCACTGTGGCTCAAATGATAGAGTGCTAGCCTTGAGCAAAAGAAGCTCAGGGACAGTGCCCAGGCCCATAGTTCAAGGCTAGCACTTTACTACATAGTGCCCTAGTTCCACTTTTGGATTTTTGGTGGTTAATTAAAAGTAAGAGTTTCACTGATTTTTCCTGTATTGTCGAACTTTGAGTTGGGATCCTTAGATCTCAGCCTCCTGAGTAGCTGGAGTTACAAATATGAGCCCAAAGTAGAGGTATGACTCAAGCAGTAGAATACCTACCTTGACCAAAAAAGGCAATCAAGAGCATAGGCCCTGAGTTCAAGCCTCAGTACCAGCACAAAAAATTAAACAAATAAACCTCCACTTTCACATATATAAAATTTAGTCCTGAAAATACGTTAAGATGTTTATATGGTACATGGGGAGGAGATAGTTTTTAACAGGTACTTGTTTTCCATATAGTTTCTGTATTTTCCACAGAAAATTTTGAAAAAAAATTTTTTTGTCAGTCCTGGGACTTGAATTCCAGGCCTGGGCACTGTCTCTGAGCTTCTTTTGCTCAAAGCTAGCACTCTATCACTTGAGCCACAGCACCGCTTCCAGCTTTTTTCTGTTTATGTGGTACTGAGGAATCGAACGCAGGGCTCATCCATGCTAGGCAAGCACTCCACCACTAAGCCACATTCCCAGCCCCACCTCCTCTTCTTCTTTTTTTAAATTTCATTCCATTTGGACACTAGTGTCTTGTACCTGTAATCCTTTTTTTTTTTTTTTTGCCATTCTTGGACCTTGAACTCAGAGCCTGAGCACTGTCCCTGGCTTCTTTTTTTTTTGCTCAAGGCTAGCACTCTACCACTTGAGCCACAGCTCCACTTCTGGCTTTTTCTATCTATCTATCTATCTATCTATCTATCTATCTATCTATCTATCTATCTATCTATCTATATGTGATGCTAAGGAATCAAACCCTGGGCTTCATGCATGCTAGGCAGGCACTATACCACTAGGCCATATTCCCAGCCCCATGCCTGTAATCTTTACTCAGGAGGCTGAGATCTGAGGACTGAAATTCAAAGCTAGCCTAGATAGAGAGGTCTAAAAGATTCTTATCTGTAAATAACCAGCACAAAGCCAGGCTAGAAGTGTGATTCAAGTAGTAAAGTATAAGCCAAGTGAGCTTGAGGTGAGATCTTGTGTTCAAAGCCCAGTACCATTTAAAAAAAAAAAATCATTCTTGAGTCTGAAGATATACTCCAGTGGTAGAATAATTTGGGGAGGACTACTTCTCCCTTTCATTTTTGTTACTTTTGTGTGTATATGCTGGTCCTAGGGCTTGAACTCTGGGACTCGATGCTCTCCTTTAGATTTTTTGACTCAATGCTCTCCTTTAGATTTTTTTTTTTTTTTTGGCCAGTCCTGGGCCTTGTACTCAGGGCCTGAGCACCCTGGCTTCTTCCTGCTCAAGGCTAGCACTCTGCTACCTGAGCCACAGCGCCCCTTCTGGCCGTTTTCCATATATGTGGTGCTGGGGAATCGAACCAAGAGCTTCATGTGTAGGAGGCAAGCGCTCTTGCCACTAGGCCATATTCCCAGCCCCTCCTTTAGATTTTTTACTCAAAGCTAGTGCTCTACCACTTGAGCCATAGCTCCACTTCTGGCTTTTTAGTAGTTAATTGGAGATCTGAGTCTCACAGACTTTCTTGCCTAGTTAGCTTTGAACGTAATCATTAGATCTCAGCCTTCTGAGCAGCTAAGAGCTCGTGAGCCATTGGTGCCTGGCTCTCATTTATGTTACTTTTGGTCTGTCTAATCTTCTTGGAAAGGCAAGCCCTCTTTTCTTTTCTTTTTTGGTACTGGGGATTGACCCAGGACTTGCACTTGCCACTGAGCTACTTCCTAGCCTGTGAACCCAGACATGTTTTTAGAGAAGGTTTAGTATAGTTTGCTTTTTTATGAAAGATGTTACCAAATTTGTAAATTTTATTTTGCTTTACTTCTGAGGGATGCCTAGAATTAAACTGAGGGCCTTTCATATAATAAGCAAGTAGTCTATTATCTATCCTTCCACCCCTAATTTTTCTTTTGGTGGTACTGGTGTTTGAACTCAGTACCTTGAACTTGCTAGGTAAGTGCTCTACTGCTAAACCACACCTTCAGTCCTTTTTTTCACTGGCTGTTATTTGTGTGTATGGGGTGTGTGTGTGTCCTAGGGCTTGAACTCAGGGCCTGCGTACTGTCCCTGAGTTTTTTCATTCTACCTCTGGAGCCACAGCTTTACTTCTGGCTTGTTTTGGGTAGTTTCTTGCTTGGCCTGACTGCTAACCATGACCCTCAGAACTCAGCCTTCTGAGTAGCTAGGATTATAGGCATGAGCCACTGGATACCTGGCTTGTATTGATTATTAGATAGCGTGTCTCACTTTTTATCCTGGTATATTCTTGGGCTACGATCCACCTATTTGAGGCTCTTTGTTGTAACTGAGATGACACATACACACCACCACATCCAGCTTCTTCTATTCAAGATGGTCTTTTCTTCCCAGGTTGATATGGAGCTATATCTACTTAGTGTCAACCTCCCATAAAGCTAGGGTAACAGGCATACCACCTAGGTCCCCCCCCCCCCCTTTTTTTTGCCAATCCTGTGGCCTAGGCACTGTCCCTGAGCTTCTTTCTTTCTTTCTTTCTTTCTTTTTTCTGCCAGTCCTGGGGCTTGGACTCAGGGCCTGAGCAATGTCCCTGGCTTCTTTTTGCTCAAGGCTGGCACTCTGCCACTTGAGCCACAGTGCCACTTCTGGCCGTTTTCTATATATGTGGTGCTGGGGAATCGAACCCAGGGCTTCATGTATACAAAGCAGCACTCTTGCCACTAGGCCATATTTCTAGCCCCCCTGAGCTTCTTTCTACCACTTGAGCCACAATACCATTTTTCTGTTTATGTGGTACTGAGAAATCTAACCCATGGCTTCATGCATGCTAGGCAAGCACTCTATTACTAAGCCACATTCCCAGCCTGTCCCTGAGCTTCTTTTGCTCAAGGCTAGCACGCTACCACTTGAGCCACACTACCACTTCCAGCTTTTTCTGTTTATATAGTACTGAAAAGTCAAACCCATGCAAGGCAAGCACTCTACCACTAAGCCATATATTCCCAGCCCTAGGCAAGCACTCTTTTTTTTTTTTTTGCCAGTCCTGGACCTTGGACTCAGGGCCTGAGCACTGTCCCTAGCTTCCTTTTGCTCAAGGCTAGTGCTCTGCCACTTGATCCACAGCGCCACTTCTGGCCATTTTCTATATATGTGGTGCTGGTTAATCGAACCCAGGGCTTCATGTATACAAGGCAAGCACTCTTGCCACTAGGCTATATTCCCAGCCCGGCAAGCACTCTTATTAAGCCAAATCCCCCCCCCCGCTTTTTTTTTTTTTTTTTTTGCCAGTCCTGGGGCTTGAACTCAAGGCCTGAGTACTATCCCTGGCTTCTTTTTTGCTCAAGGCTAGCACTCTACTTCTTGAGCCACAGCGCTACTTCCGGCTTTTTCCGTATATGTGGTGCTGAGGAATCGAACCCAGGGCTTCATGCATGCTAGGCAAGCACTCTACTGCTAGGCTGTATTCCTCCCCCCCCCCCCCTTTTAAAATGAAAGTCTACTGAAAGTTTATGCCTTAAAAGTAACATTAGATCTTGATGGTCTAGGAGTAACAATACATTAGAATTTTGTCACAAAATTCTGATTCTCCTGAGGTATTTCTTAGTTGTGCTGGGATTTGAAGTAACATTTTCCTTTTCAGATTTGAATTCAATGGCATTCTGTAACATTGTTAATGTATACCCTGAAGATTGGTAAATTCCAACCTGAACATACCCAATCTTTTCTGAAGATTGGTGATAATAAGTGAAAAGAATAATTATAATGAGTAAACTCAGTGCTGTGCTGGTGGCTCCCGTGGTAGAGGGCCAGCCCTGAGCGATGAAGCAAAGTAAGAGCTCTAGGCCTTAAGTTCAGCCCTGGTACTGCCCTTTATCATCCCCACAAACAATCTCAGAAGAAGAATACTGATAAATGTGGGCAGGGTCTAGTCACAGAAATTTTGCAACCCAATGTCTCCTGATATTACTAATGAGTTTTACTGGTTTACAGAGTATACTCAATGATGTCATGCCTATTTGTCCTTGAGACTCAGTTCTCTGAACATGAAGTGCAGGCTGAGTGCTACTTCTTCTCTTCCTTTTTATAGGAAAATGATGGACTCTGGACAGATTGATTTTTACCAACATGACAAAGTTTGCTCCAATACATGCAGAAGCACCAAATTTGATCTTCTGATCAGCAGTGCAAGAGCTCCAGTGCCAGGACAGCAGACAAGTGTGGTGCAGACACCCACTTCAGCTGATGGTAGGGGGTAGGAAACCACCTGAAAACCCACTGTTTCTCAGCAGCACTATTCCTTTCATTTCTCTCTCTTTCTTAATTTCAACTCTTATGAACATCATCAGTATGCTTTGTTGTGAGGTATGGTACTCTTGGGTGGGATGCTATCTTTGGAAATGATATCTTTGTTGTTATTTTGGGTTTTAGGGCTTGAACCCAGGGTTGGGGCTGTGTCCCTGGGATCTTTGCTCAAGGCTAGCATTCTACCACTTTGAGCCATAGCCCCACTTCAGTTTTCTAGTGGTTAATTGGAGATAAGAGTCTCACAGACTTTCTTGCCTGGGCTGGCTTTGAACTGTGATCCTCAGATCTCAGCCTCCCAAGTAACTAGGATTATAGGCCACCAGCACCCAGCTCCTTTCTTTTTCTTTCCTCCCTCAAAAGTCATTTTTTTAAAAAAAATTGGCCAGTCTTCCTTATTTCTTTCTTAAAATGCATGCCAAGCATTAGCAAGATGGTTCAGATGTTAAAATTTTTATTCAGTGGTCTTACTTTGTGCTACTTGGAGTATCAAGGTTGAAATTAGGCTGTTTTGAACATCTTTTGCTCTACTTGTGTGTTTAAGACAGGAAGGTAGATTAGAATGACAAATAGTTTTCAACTGTTGAAGTAAACAGTATATCCCTTAGTGGGCTAGACTATGGAGAATGCTGTGAGGATCAGAGAACTCTGCCTGTGTGGGCTCCGGATTACCAAAATGAACAGGATAGGTTCACACTTACTTTCAATCTTGTTGATCTTAAATCCTCAGGCTCCTTATCATAGAGGGAAGATGCAACCATGTGAGATATATTTTTCTAATGGATTTAGTCAGTCTCCTAGGAGACATACTACATAATATGCCTCAAATACTGTCAAAGTTTTAAATATGCCTAATATGAGAACACCCAAGTATCTAGAAAAATCTGTGCTTGAAAAATGGCTTTTAGGTTTTCTTTTGGTTATCCCTAATATTGTATGTATAACCACCGAGTGAGAAGAAGTCAAATCTCTTGGAACCCAAATCTCCTTTAGGAAAGTATAAAATTTCCAGCATTTTGCAATTTTGGATATTTGATTCTTTTACTTGAAAAGCAAAAAATGCTTTGAAATAGATTCATTCCCTTTTATTTGGCCATCTCCTTTTTACTTGATTATCCATATTGATATTCCTCCTATGTTTGACTATTGACACCCTCCATTATACAGAGTCCACACTTGTCTATATTGCTGTATGAGTGTCATTATGGTGTTTCTCAGGCTCTCTGTTTTAAATCTTCATGTATAATTGATAGCAAAAAGTTTTTTTTCCTCTGTGAATCTGTTATTCATAGATCTCTTACCTAATATTTTTGGTTTACATTTCTCTTGCTTTTTCATTACAGGCTGATAAAGTATCAGAGCTTCAGCTATTTTAGATGCTTAGCATTCATAGTAGGGCTCCTCAAACCACCCTACTTTTAAAGTATTTCAGGTTCTCATCTCAGAAAATTTGGGTTGGACAGCCTGACATCCATGCCTAGCACTGATGACGCATGCCTGTAATTGTATCTACTTAGGAGGCTGAGATCTGAGTATCAAGGTTCAAAGCTAGCCTAGTCAGGAAAGTCCATGAGACTCTTAACTCCAGTTAACCAGGAAAAAAACAAAGGCCAAAAGTGGAGCTGTGACCCAAGTGATAGAGTGCTGGCCTTGAGAAAACAGCTCAGGGACAGTGACCAGTTCAAGTCCTAGAGTAAACAAACAAAAAACAACACATAAGGGGCTGGGGATATGGCCTAGTGGCAAGAGTGCTTGCCTCGTATACATGAGGCCCTGGGTTCGATTCCCCAGCACCACATATACAGAAAATGGCCAGAAGTGGCGCTGTGGCTCAAGTGGCAGAGCGCTAGCCTTGAGCAAGAAGAAGCCAGGGACAGTGCTCCGGCCCTGAGTCCAAGCCCCAGGACTGGCCAAAAACAAACAAACAAAAAACAACAACACATAAACATCTGCTTAGAAGCTGGGTGCTGGTGAATTGTGCCTGTCATCATAGCCTATCAGGAAAGTCTGTGACACTCTTATTTCCAATTAACTACCAAAGAGCCAAAGGTGGGGCTGTGTCTCAAGAGGTAGAACTCTAGCCTTGAGTAGAAAAGCTTAGGGACAGCACCTACACTCTGAGTTCAAGCCCCAGGACTGGCACCAAACAACAAAACAAACATTTGCTTAGGAAGTAGATTACACTGTGGTGACTTTATAAGTTATCGTTCCCTTTCCATTCAGAGTAAGAGGAAAATGTTTTATTTTAGGAGGAAGAATTTCTTTAGAAATCCAATATTCATCCTGGCTTATCCTGGAGTCTAGGGTTACTTGTGTTTTTGCAGTCCTGAAGGTTGAATTCAGGCCTTGCATCTGCTAAGCAAGCGTGCTCATTCAAACCATGCCCCCAGACCTTTTTTCTTTTTCTTTTTGGGATAAGATCCTTTTAACTTTGCTTAGGATGGCCTCAAACTTTTCTACCTCCCAAGTAACTAGAATTATAGGTGTGTACCTCCATGGCTTAGCTCCTTTAGTTATCTTTCTTTTTTTTAACAAACCTAATTTTTTTCAGTAGTAGTAAAGTTTGAACTCAAATCCTTAAGCTTACTAGGCAGGTAGGTGCTCTACTACATAAGAAAAATCTCTAGCCCTGGTTTTTGTTTTGTTTTTGTGAGACAGGATCTTGCCGTTTAACTCAGACTGACCTTGAGCTCTTAATCTTCCTGTTTCTGGATCCTGAGTACTGGAATTACAGGCGTGTACTATCATAGCTCTCTAGGAAATTCATTTTTAAAATATGGACGTATATGCCAGGCACTGGTGGCTCTTGCCTACAGTCCAGTCTTGCTACTCTAGAGGCTGAGATCACAGTTTGAAGCCAGCCTGGGCAAGAAAATCCATGAGACTCCAGTTAGCCACCAAAAAGGTAGAAATGGAGCTGTGGCTCAAGTGGTAGAGAACTAGTCTTGAAAAACAACAACAACAAAAAACCCTTAAGGTCAGCAAAGAGGCCCTGAGTTCAAGCCCAGGGCTGGCAAAACAAAAAAACAGACCTGTAGGTGAGAGGCTGGCATGTCAAAATTACAAGGTGTCATCAGGTGCCTGTGGCTAATGGCTATAATCCTAGATACTCAGTGTTAGGTTTTTAAAGTAGGTAGCCGGTAAGGGAGAAAGCCACGCAGTATTCAGGCAGGAGAGAGAAGTTTATTACCGAACTCCTGGCCTGTGGCCAAGATGATGCATGGCCGGAGAAAAGAGAGAGAAGGAGCCACCCCCATCTAGCCCTGCCTTATCTAGGGCAGGGGCAGGGGGTGTGGCCAGGTGGATTAGGATGTGATCTCAGGGAAAGGGGAGGTAACTCTCTCAAGGTCTGCTGCACCCAGGTAACTAGGTGGAGACTTAATGAGTTGGGGGGCATCTGCATGGAGCCTTCCAGGGCGGACCTTACACTCAGAAGACTGGGACCTGGGTATTACAGTTAGAATTCAGATGAGGTAGGCAGACAAATCCTCAAGATTCTTTTTTTTTTTGCCAGTCCTGGGTCTTGAACTCAGGGTCTGGGCTCTGTCTCTGAGTCTGTGCTCAAGGCTAGCAGCTTGGCTCAAATAGTAGAACACTAGCTGTCAGTGAAAAAAGCCACCAGGGAAGGGAGGTGTAGGGGGGAACACAAGAGCAATCTCATGAGGCCTTGTGTTTTAAGCCTCAGTATGGCACCAGGAAAGCAAACAGAAAAATGAAAAAAAAAAAAATTACAAGGTCTCAGCTGGCTCACAGTGGGAGGATCACAATTTGAGGCTAGCCTGGGCAAATGAAAAGTTCATGAGATCCTCCTATCTCAAAGAATAAAAACTGAGTGTGGTAGCTTGAGCCTGTCTTCCCAGCTATGTAGGAAGGGGGACCATAGTTCAGGGACAGCCTGCACAAAAATGAGATCCTATTAAAAAAAAAAAAAAAGGCAAAAAGGCCGAGGCTATGGCTCAGTTGGTAGCAAGTGCAGGACTGAGTTCCAAACCCCAGTACAGGGGCTGGGAATATGGCCTAGTGGTAATGTGCTTGCTTTGTATACATGAAGCCGTGAGTTCGAATCCTCGGCACCACATATATAGAAAAAAGCCGGAAGTGGCGCTGTGGCTCAAGAGGTAGAGTGCTAGCCTTGAGCACAAAGAAGCCAGGGACAGTGCTCAGGCCCTGAGTCCACGCCCCAGGACTGGCAACAAAAACAAAACAAACCCCAGTACAATCAACAATAAGATGGTCTCTGTGACTGTGTATGAGGTACAAGAGATCTATGACTTTGTAAAAAATCCATCCTGGGGTTAGAATTGAGGGTCTGGTACTATCCCTGATCTTTTTGGCTTAAGGTTAGCACTCTATCACTTGAGCCATAGCGCTAGTTCTGGCTTTTATGGTGACTGTATATGAGAGTCTCACAGACTTTCCTGCCCAAGCTGGCTTTGAATTACCATCCTCAGATCTTAGCCTCCTGAGTAGCTAGGATTACAGGCATGAACTACCAGCGCATAGCTACAACAGTGGGTTTTTTGTTTTTTTAGTATTTCAGTGTTTATTACCAGTAATATTTGATTACATATATATCACAGTTTATAGATATGTTTTCATACATATACACACATATCACAGTTTATAGACGTTTGGATTGATTTTACCTTTTCAATATTATTTGCAAGCATGAGTGTAATACTTTTGTGTGGACATTTATTTTCAGTATTGTGAGGTATATTCCTAGTTGCAGAATGGCTGGGGTCACATGGCAACATTATGCTTGGTCTTTTGAGGAATTGCCATATGATAATACTGTCCCCTAAACTCAACCTTTACAGTTGTTTGGTTGCTATAGTGGAAACCATGCTTACAACAGTGGTTTTTATTCAATGGCCTTGCATCTAATGGACTCTTTTTAGGTAGCATCACACAGATTGCCATCTCAGAAGAGAGCATGGAAGAGGCAGGACTGGAATGGAACTCGGCTCTTACTGCTGCTGTCACCATGGCCACAGAGGAGGGGATGAAAAAAGACTCAGAGGAAATTTCAGGTACTTTTTTATGTGACTCAGTTCTTCTTTTTTTTTTTTTTAATTTCATTATTGTCAAAGTGATGTACAGAGGGGTTATAGTTTCATATGTAAGGCAGTGCATCTGTACATTTCTTCTCCAACTTGTTACCTCCTCCCTCATTTTTCCCCTGTGACTCAGTTCTTTTACAGGGTTTTATGATCTTTATCATTGTTGTAATTATGGATAAGGCCTCTTAATTACTTTGGTTGGTTTTTCTCCTGAATGTAAATACTAACTCTAGGTACAAATATCTTATTTTTAATTTATGCAATTTTCATACTTAACACATGAAGGAATTGGGATTTTTGGAAAGGTTCAACAGCTTGTCTAAGACCAGCCATACAACCAGAAAATATCAGAGCTGAATTCAGATGTTTGACTCTTGTAGTGCATGCTTTTCTTCCTATCTGACTGCCCTAACTCTGGCACATGACTTAGATAAATCAAGCCTGAAGATATTAGAGAGCACAACTAGGTAGTAGCTGGTGTAGATTGTTGATACACTTAGAGGGGACAACAGGTGAAGTTTCATATTATTTTCCATTTATTAATTCATTCAAGTACTATTTCCTGGGCTGGGAATATGGCCTAGTGGTAGGAGTGCATGCCTCATATACATGAAGCCCTGGGTACGATTCCTCAGCACCGCATACATATAGAAAAAGCCAGAAGTGGTGCTGTGGCTCACATGGCAGAGTGCTAGCCTTGAGCAAAAAGAAGCCAGAGACACTTAGGCCCTGAGTCCAAGCCCCAGGACTGGGGAAAAAAAAAATCCTTTTCTTTCTTTTTTGCCAGTGCTGCAGTTTCAACTCAAGGACTAGGCACTTTCCCAGAGCTTCTTTTCTCAAGTTTAGAGCTCTACTGCTTGAGCCACAGCTCCACTTCCAGCTTTTGGTAGTTAATTTGTAACAGTCTAATGGACTTTCCTGCCTGGGCCGGTTTCAAACTGTGGTCCTCAGATTTCAGCCTCCTGAGTAGCTAGGATTACAGGCATGAACCACCAGAAATCGCTTATTACTCCTTTTTTTTTTTTTTTTTTTTTTTTTTGGCCAGTCCTGGGCCTTGGACTCAGGGCCTGAGCACTGTCCCTGGCTTCTTCCCGCTCAAGGCTAGCACTCTGCCACTTGAGCCACAGCGCCGCTTCTGGCCGTTTTCTGTATATGTGGTGCTGGGGAATCGAACCTAGGGCCTCGTGTATCCGAGGCAGGCACTCTTGCCACTAGGCTATATCCCCAGCCCTTTATTACTCCTTTTTAAAAAAAATTTTTTGGTCAGTTGTAGGGCTTGAACTCAGAGCCTGGGGTATGTCCTCCAAGCTTTCTTGCTGAAAGCTAGTGCTCTACCACTTTGAGCCACAGTGCCACTTCCAGTTTTCTGGTGGGTATTTGGAAACAAGAGTCTCAAGGACTTTCCTGCCCAGGCTGGCTTCATCCTCAGATTTCTGCCTTCTGAGCTGTTAGGATTACAGGCACAAGCCACCATTGCCTGGCTTGTTTCCTTTTTTTTAAGCTTGTTCAGATATAACTTCATTTAAATAGTTAATGTTTGTGTAATATTTAACTGAATCTTTTTTTGTGCTGATAGTGGGGCTTAAACTCAGGGCCACTTGGTCTTATTTAGCTATTTCCACTCAATGCTAGCACTCTGCCACATGAGCCACAATTCTACCTCTAGCTGTTTGTTGGTTAATTGGAGATAAGAGTCTTGTGGGCTTTCTTGCCCTGGCTGACTTTGCACTACAGATCTGTCCTCTGCATAGCTAGGATTATAGGCAAATGCCACTGGAACCTCAATTTTGACTTTCTGCTGGTTAATTGGAGATAAGAGAGTTCGAGGATTTGTCTACTTGAGCTGTTTTCAAACTGCTGTTCTCAGATCTCAGAATCCTGAGTAGCTAGGATTATAGGCATGAGGCAGCAGCATCCTGCTTTTAATTTTTTATTTAAAAATTTTTAATTTTTGTCAGTTGTAGGGCTTAAATTCAGGGCCTGGACCCTGTCCCTGAGCTCTTTTGCTCAAGGCTAGCACTGTATCACTTGGACCCACAGCTCCACTTCCAGGTGTTTTTTGTTGTTGTTGTTGTTGTTGTTTTTTGCCAGTCCTGGGCCATGAACTCAGGGCCTGAGCACTGACCCTGGCTTCTTTTTGCTCAAAGCAAGCACTCTGCCACTTGAGCCACAGTGCCTCTTCTGGCCATTTTCTATATATGTGGTGCTGGGGAATCTAACCTAGGTCTTCATATATACAAGGCAAGCACTCTACCACTAGGCCATATTCCCAGCCCCCACTTCCAGTTTTTGAGTGGTTAATTGGAGATAAAAGTCTCATGGGGACTTTTCTGCCTGGGCTGGCTTGAACCACGACCTTCACATCTCAACCTCCTGAGTAGCTAAGATTACAGGTATAAGTCACCAGTACCTGACACTGTTTTGTTTTTGTTTTTATGGTGTTAGGAAGCAAACTCTTCCATTTGCTTGGCTAGTGCTATACTACTGAACTATATCTCCAGTCTTATGAGGTGAGCACTTTACCACTAGGCCATATTCCCAGCCCATCTCCAGTCTTTTAATGTCCCAGAGGTTCTTTTTGCTCAAGGCTAGTGTTCTACCACTTGAGCTACAGCACCACTTCTAGCTTTTTCTGTTTATGTGGTACTAAGGAATGGAACCCAGGGTTTCATGCATGTTAGGCAGGCACGTCTACCATTAAGCCACATTCCCAGACCCCCATTCCTTAATTTAATATCTCTATTGAAGGAAAATGTCTGCTTTTCTAGCCAAAGCCATAAAAAAAGAGATCATGACATATGAAGCAATTATCCCAAGGCCCTAAGTGGCTGAAAGGGCAAATAATTAGATAACAACTCTAGGAGGCAGCTACTATTCCAGAAGTTCTGTGTTTTTCTCAGAAATGCCCTAATAAGAAATTGAATTGTTGTGGAGCTAGGAATATGGCCCAGTGGCAAGAGTGCTCGCCTTGCATACATGAAGCCCTGGGTTCGATTCCCCAGCACCACATATATAGAAAATGGCCAGAAGTGGTGCTGTGGCTCAAGTGGTAGAGTGCTAGCCTTGAGCAAAAAAGAAGCCAGAGACAGTGCTCAGGCCCTGAGTCCAAGGCCCAGGACTGGCAAAAAAAAGAAAGAAAGAAAGAAATTGAATTGTGAGGACTGTGAATATGGCCTAGTGGCAAGAGTGCTTGCCTCATATACATGAAGCCCTAGGTTCGATTCCTCAGCACCACATATATAGAAAAGGCCTGAAGTGGCGCTGTGGCTCAAGTTGTCAGAGTGCTTGCCTTGAGCAAGAAGACACCCAGGATAGTGCTCAGGCCCTGAGTTCTCCAGGACTGGAAAAAAAAAAAAAAAAGAAAAAGAAAAAGATTTCAGAGAAGTGAAATTGAATTGCAAAAAAATTAAATTTAGCATGGTAGAGATGTGCCCAGATATCTAGATAGCATCCTTTGTTTATTCTATTTTATCCCTCTCATACCAGAGGACACTTTAATGTTCTGGAAAGGAATAGCTGATGTAGGGCTGATGGAAGAAGTTGTCTGCAATATTCAGAAGGAAATAGAGGAGCTTCTAAGAGGAGTTCAGCAGAGGCTCATCCAGGCTCCCTTCCAGGTCACAGGTAAGTTCACTGATTCTAATAATAGCTATCATCTGTTAACTGTAGACAAGTCCTATTAGCCTTACAGCAGCTCTGAAGTTCTGATATCATCTCCATTTAACAGTTAAGGAAAGTAACGCTCATAAAAGCTAACTCAGTTGCTCACAGTTCATAATTTTTTAAAATTAGTACATATAGTAATGAGGTTGAACATGATAATTCCATACATGTATATAATGTACTTTGATCATTTTTACCCCCTCTATTACTTATTCTTACCCCTTCATCTTTTCCTCCTTTCCCTTTCCTTTCTACTTCCCTAGTAGTCCTAATTACACTTTCATTACTTAGTTTTTATGTTTTGATTTGCTTTCCACTAGTTCCCATAAATGAGAGAAAATATGTACTATTTGTCTTTGTGGTACTGGCTTATTATTTTACTTAACATGATGATCTGGGATTTTTTTTGTTGTTGTTATTCTTTTTGTGATGTTCAGGATAGAACCCAGGGCTGTGCACATGCTGCAGATATAGCTCAGTTATGATTTACTGAAAAGACCACTAAGGGAAGAACAGGTTTGGAGAGAAAAATAAGAACTATTTTTATCTATTTATATTTATATATATATATATACACACACACACACATCAGTGCTTCTAGTTATAAACTGAGGATCTTGAACATGTTAGACACGCACTATCACTGAGCTCATTCCTAGACCTCAAAATTAGTGGGTGTTTTTTTTTTTTTTCCTTTTTTTGTGAGGGCTTGAATTCAGAGCCTGGGCACTGTCCCTGAGCTTTTTTGCTCAAGGCTAGAGCTCTACCCCTTGAGCTACAGCTCCATTTCTGCCTTTTTTGGTGATAATTGGAGATAAGAATCTCATGGACTTTTCTGCCTGGGCCAGCTTCAAATTGCAGATCCTCAGATCTCAGCCTCCTGAGTAGCTAGGATTGTAGGCATGAGTTACTAGTACCTGGCAATTATAAGATCTTTTAAATTGATATATCACAGAAATATGAAGTCCAGGCCAGTGGACAGAAAAGTTTGAGAGACCCTTTTCAACTGAGAATGGACTGTAGAAGTGTGAGCCTGTTATCCTAGCTATGATTATGGCTCAGGGCGTACCTAGGAAGGAAAGTGAAAAGGGGCTGGAGGAAAGCTCAGCTATGAATGAAAAAACTAAGCCAAGAGCTTGAGGCCCTGAGTTCAAGCCCAGTACCACTACACAAGAAAAAATAGAAAGAAATAGTGGCCCTAACTTATAGTTGTAAAAATTAATAATGTTGAGGCAAAGTACATAAGCCCACGAGTGCAAAAGGAGTCTGGGCAGAGTAGTTAAACTTCATCTCAACAACATCAACAAAAAACTTGGCAAACTGGGTTTATGCCTATAATCCTAGCTACTCAAGAGGCTGAGATCTGAGGACTGTGGTTCGGTCAGCCTAAGCAGGAAAGTCCATGAGACACACTTGTCTCTAATAAATGACCAAAAAGCCAGGAATGGAGCTGTCTCAAGTGGTAAAGTGCCAGCCTTGATCAAAAAAAGCTCAGGGACAGCACCTTGCCCCTGAGTTCAAGCCCCATGACTGAAAAAAGAAAAAAAAAAAAAGGCTAAGTATGATGGTGCATGGCTGTAACTCCAGCTTTCAGGAGGCAGAGGCAGACTCTTAGCCTATCCAGAGCCATACATGGAGACTATCTCAAAAAACAAAGAAGTCCCATAGAATTACATAGAAGGGAGTATAGTGGAAGAGATCTAAATTAGAGAAGTACCTATAAATACTGACAACACTTTCAAGAAAGTTTGTATAGAGAGGAATAACAATAATGCTATTAATAATTCTGAATGTCATTCCCATGAGATTTCTTTTTGTTGTTGTTTTAGGTGCTTTAAAAAATTAATTTATTATTATTATAGAGGTGATGTACAGAAGTATTACAATTACATGAGTCAGGTAATGAGTACGTTTCCTTTAGTACAGTGTCTTCCCTTATTCTCTCCCAGTCCTTCCCTCCTGTCTCCACACATGAGTTATAAAGTTTACTTTCATCAGGGTCCAGTGCAGTCCACTGCTGGACTTTTTCACCTTTTTCCCTCCAGTTCTGTACCCTCCCCTTACCCTCCTAAAGATATACACTTGAATACATCATACTTCATAAAGTAAAGAAGGCAGAATCACCAAAAAAAAAAAAAGAGATATCTTGTTTCCATATTTTGGCACTTGTTTCAATATATATTATTTTATATAAATATAAAGAGGCAAATGGCTCATGATATTTCTAATATTTGTCTTCTATTTTACAGTAAATGTTATTGGTTCCATTTGTTCCAGATGAGAAAACATAGAAAAATTAGTATGAAGCCCTAAGTTCAATCTCCAGCAAAAATAGGTAGCAAGACTGAGATTCAAACTTGGTTCCAAGTGGGTACTGGTGGCTCACGCCTATAATTCTAGCTATCAGGAGGCTGAGATCTGAGGATTGTAGTTAAAAGCTATCCTAGGCAGAAAGTTTGCGAGATCTTATCTCCAATTAAACAGTAAAAAGCCAGAAGTAAAGCTGTGGCTCAAGTGGTAAAACACTAGCCTTCAGCAAAATAGCTGAGAGACAATGCCCAGGCTTTGAGTTCAAGCCCCAGGACTGGCATGAAAAAAGAGGGGGGAGGGCCTTTTCAGATTTATGAACAGAGCTGGCAGAACATTTCTGTTTTGACTCTACTGGCATGTATTTTGTTTTAAATAGATGCTGCTGTTCTCAACAATGTGGCACATACTTTTGGCCTAATGGACACAGTCAAAAAGGTTCTGGACAACAGAAGGAACCAAATAGAGCAGGGAGAAGAACAGTTTCTCTATACTCTGACAGGTTTGTATAACTTCTCTCTGTTCATAGGAACATATTGTGCTAATATCCTTGAGCTTTGCTGTTTCCTTGTCAACTTCTGTTGGGACTTTTTTCATTGTTTTTAATTCACATGATGTTAAATTTTGCCCCCCCCCTCGCTTTTTTTTTTTTTTTTTTTTCTGGTACTGGGGCTTGAAATCAGGGCCTGGGTGTTTCTAGGTGTTGTCAATTAGCTTTTCACACAAGTCTGGTACTCTACCACTTGAGCCACGCTTTCACTCCTGGCTTTTTAGTGATTAATTGGAGATAGGAGTCTTATATACTCCTTCCTTTGCTGGCTTGGAACCAAGATTAGATCTCAGCCTCCTGAATAGTTAGGATGCACCTAGATTACTTCCCAGCTTCTTTTTGCTGGATAATTGGAGGTAAGAGTCTCATGGACTTTCCTATCTGGACTTGCTTTGAATCAGGATCCTTATATTTCAGCTTCCTCAGTAGCTAGGATTACACATGTGTGTCACTGGTACTCTACTCAGATTTTATGTTTTGAAAGAGAAATAGCCTCAGATGGACTAGAGTGGTAGGTAGTATAGGAGGCATACTAGAAAAAAAGAAGCTAACTTTTTTATCTTTCCTTCTCTATCTTTTTGGGGGGGATTAAGATGTATGCTACAGGGTTGAGATATAGCTCAGTGGCAAAGCCCTTGCTTAGCAAGTGCAATGTCCTGGGTTCGATCACCAGTACCAAAAAAGAAAAGACAAAAAAAAAAAAGATGCATGCTACATAATGCATTAATTCAGTAATAATGTTGGCAGAATATGCAAATTATTTTTTAGCTTTGGGTTTTTAATGAGGTTCACTAACAGTTATAATAGATCTGTGGTAAGGAGATTATTTTGTTATTTCTATTGTTAATATTATTATTAGCATATATTTGCCATACAGAGGGATTTCATTATGGTATTTCTATGCATGTTTACAATATATTCCTCTCAACCTCACCCTTCCATATTTTTCTCCTCTTTTTTTTTTTTTTTGGCCAGTCCTGGGGCTGAACTCAGGGTCTGAGTACTGTCCCTGGCTTCTTTTTGCTCAAGGCTATAGCACTCTGCCAACTTGAGCCACAGCGCCACTTTTGGCCTTTTCTATATATGTGGTGCTGAGTAGGGCTTTATGTATATACAAGGCAAGCACTCTTGCCACTAGGCCATATTCCCAGCCCCCATATTGCTCTTTTAATTACCCCTTCCTAAAACAATTTTTTTTTTTTTTTTTTGGCCAGTCCTGGGCGTTGGACTCAGGGCCTGAGCACTGTCCCTGGCTTCTTCCCGCTCAAGGCTAGCACTCTGCCACTTGAGCCACAGCGCCGCTTTTGGCCGTTTTCTGTATATGTGGTGCTGGGGAATCGAACCTAGGGCCTCGTGTATCCGAGGCAGGCACTCTTGCCACTAGGCTATATCCCCAGCCCCCCTAAAACAATTTTAACAGATGTCATTGTTCTATTTTCATGTATGCAAACAGTCTATTTCAACCATAGTCATTCTTCTTGTTAGCTTAACTCCCTCCTGGTAGTTCACACACCTAAAAAGACCCTCTTTCTCATCCCTAGATGATACAAATTAGTCTTAGTCTTTTAATGTAATTTTTTGTTGTTGTTTTGAGCTGTTCCTGGGGCTTAAACTCAGGGCCTAAGTGCTGTCCCTGAGCTTTTTTTGCTCAAGGCTACTACTCTACCACTTGAGACACAGATCTACTTACAGCTTTTTTGGTGCTTGCCTCGAATACATGAAGTCCTGGATTCAATTCCTCAGCACCATATATATAGAAAAAGCCAGAAGTGGCACAAGAAGCCTAGGGACAGTGCCCAGGCCCTGAGTTCAGGCCCCAGGACTGGCAAAAAAAAAAAAAAAAAAAAAAAGGAAAGAAAAAAGAAAAAAAGATAGCCAACCTAGCCTTTTCTGGCTATTTTAGAGATAGTGTCATGGACCTTTATTTTACTGGCTTCAAACCATGATTCTCTGATTCTTAGCCTTCTGAGTAGCTAGGATTATAGACCTGAGCCACTGATGCCTAACCATGTTATTTTTAATAAGTACATGAATGAATGAATTTTTGCAGAGCTAGTGGTTGATTAGAGTGTCCCATACATGCTAGGAAAGCTGTCTACCCTGAGCTATACCTCCAGCCTTGTTCTTTTTATTTCTTTATTAGTATATAGTAGTTGTATAAGGGGATTTCATTGTGACATTTCCATACATAACATAAAGTCAGACAGACACACATAGATAGATAGATAGATAGATAGATAGATAGATAGATAGATAGATTAAATATGGATTAAAATCACTCAGCTTTGTCCCTTGTTCTGTCCCAAAACAATTTCAATGGGTTTTACTGTTCTATTTTCTTTTTTGTTTTGTTTTATTTTAATTGTTCCATTTTCTTTTCATATATACAAACAAACTACTTCAGCTATATTCATCCTTATTCACCCTTTTCATTAGCTCTTTCCACTCCTGCTGGTACTGGAGCCTAGCACTCTACCTCTTGAGCCACTTCCAACTTTTTTAGTGGCTAATTGCAGATTTCATAGCTGATGAGGTTGAGAATGTGACTTAGAGGTAGAGTGCTTGCTTAGCATGCATGAAGCCCTGGGTTTGATTCCTCAGTACCACATAAACAGACAAGGCCAGAAGTGGTGCTGTGGCTCAAGTGGTAGAGTAGTAGCCTTGAGCACAGAGAGGCTCAGGGACAGTGCCCAGGCACTGGCCCTGAGTTAAAGCCCCAGGACCAGCAAAAAAATGAAGAAGAAGAAGAAGAAGAAGAAGAAGAAGAAGAAGAAGAAGGAAGGAGAAGGAGAAGGAGAAGGAGAAGGAGAAGAAAGAAAGAAGAAGAAGAAGAAGAAGAGGGGAGGGAGAGGGGGAGGGGAGGGGGAGGAGGAGGAGGAGGAGGAGGAGGAGGAGGAGGAGGAGGAGGAGGAGGAGGAGGAGGAGGAAAAGAAAGAATTTCATAGCAGAGTGATGGCTCATATTTGGTTTTCTTTGTTGTTTTTTTTTGGGGGGGGGCCAGTCGTGGGGCTTGCAACTCAGGGCCTAAGCACTGTCCCTGGCTTCTTTCTGCTCAAGGCTAGCACTCTACCACTTGAGCCACAGGGCCACTTCTGGCTGTTTTCCACATATGTGGTGCTGGGGAATGGAATCCAGGGCTTCGTGTATGTGAGGCAAGCACTCTACCACTAGGCCATATTCCCAGCCCTCATATTTGTAATCCTAGCTACTCAAGAGGCTGATATCTGAGGATCTAAGCCAGTTTGGGCAGAAAAGTTCCATGAGACTCTTATCTCCAATTAACCACTCAAAAAAATGGAAGTGGTTTAGATAGTAGAGCCCTAGCCTGGAACACAAAGAGGCTCAGGGACAGTTCCCAAGCCCTGAATTTAAGCCCCGCAAGCAATCAAGAAAAAAAGAAAAGAAAAGAAAAAAAACCTCACAGACTTTTCTGTCTTTGAATCACTATACTCAGATTTTACCCTCCTGGGTAGCTAGGATTACACAGGTAAGCCATTGGTGCCTGAGTATCTTTTCTTTTTTCACTTTTTCCTTTTTTTTTTTTTTTTTAATGACAGTGTCTTGAGATCAGGCTGGTCTTAAACTCACAATGCTTCTATCTCAGCTTCAGAAGTGCTCAGATCACAGATGTTTTGGGGTGAAGGGGGTGGGAGATATGATCTAATTGAGTTGTCCTGGTTCAAGGGATCCTCTTGCCTCAGGCTCTTGAGTAGCTGGAACTGTGGTATGTACCACTGTGCACATGCACACATACACCTTTTTTTCTTGCCAGTCCTGAGGCTTGAACTCTGGGCATGGGTGCTGTCCCTGAGCTCCTTTTTAGTTCGATGCTATCACTGTAATCACAGCTCCATTTTTGGCTTTTTCTGTGGTTAATTGGAAATAAGAATCTCATAGACTTTCCTGCTGGCGCTGGCTTCAAACCAGGATCCTCAGTTCTCAGCCTTGGAGTGAGCCACCAGGACCCAGCTCACACCTCATTTAAGTTGTGTTTTCTTTTTGGAGACAGATTCTTACTATGTAGCCCAGGTTGGGCTGGAACTTAATCCTCATGAGTCAGCTTCTCAAGTGGGTCTATCCTACCATACCCAGTTATATTTTATTTTAATTGTAGTATAATGTAAGTTTTGTTTTCTGCTTTCTTTTTCTTTCTTTTTTTTTTTTTTTTTTTCCAGTCATGGGCCTTGGACTCAGGGCCTGAGCACTGTCCCTGGCTTCTTCTTGCTCAAAGCTAGCACTCTGCCACTAGAGCCACAGTGCTACTTCTAGCTGTTTTCTATATATGCTGGGGAATCAAACCCAGGGCTTCATGTATACGAGGCAAGCGCTCTTGCCATTAGGCCATATTCCCAGCCCTCTGTTCCCAAGCTCTTTTGCTCAAGGCTAGAGCTCTACCACTTTGAACCACAGCACCATTTCCAGTTTTCTGGTAGTTGGAGATAAAAGTCTCATGGGACTGGAAGTGTAGCCTAGTGGTAGAGTGCTTGCCTAGCATGCACGAAGTCCCAGGTTTGATTCCTCAGTATCACATACACAGAAAAGGCTAGAAGTGGTGCTGTGGCTCAAGTTTTAGAGTGCTAGCCTTGAACAAAAAAAGCTTAGTGACAGCACCCAGCCCTGAGTTCAAGCCCAGAACTGGCAAAAAAATAAAGGTGGGGGGTATAAAATTGGGTGTTTGATCAGGCCTGGTATCTCACACCTGTAATCCTAGCTACTCAGGGGACTGAGATCTGAGGATCATGGATCAAAGCCAGCCTGGGCAGAGAAATCTATGAGACTCTTACTTCCAATTAACCACCAGAAGACCGAAAGTGGCACTGTGGCTCAGGTGGCAGAATGTTAGCCTTGAGCAGAAGAGCTCAGGGACAGTGTTCAGGGACAAACTCCCAGTTTAAATTCTGCAACCAACAGGTTAAAAAAAAAAAAAAAAGAATCTCTTGGATTTGTCTGCTGGGCTGGTTTCAAATGGGGATCCTCAGTACTTCCTGAGTGGTTAGCATTATAGATGTGAGCCACCACACTTGTCCCATTTGGGCATTCATAAATATATATAACATAAATCAAGGGCCATACAAAATTACCAATTTAGGCAGACCATCATGGACAGCAGTTGAGGAACATATGAAAAGTTTATGTGTCTGTCCCAACATGTACCAAATAATTTCTGGGTCTGATATGGCCTCAGTGGTTTCCCCAATGTATAGAGGCCTTTCTTTGGTTTACATGTTGGTGACAAGTGACAAAATACGAGTGCAGTTTCTAGAGTTATATAGAATCACAGCTTGAAAGATTCTAACCTGTTCCTCTCCCTTAATTATACAGTGAAATATAATTACTGGAGGGAATTAATAAATCACCCAGCCTAGTCATCTTACAAACAATGAGTGACTTTCCTGGGTGACAGAGTGTCAAAACCAAGACCCACGTGGGGATTGTGGCTCATACCAGTAATCCTGGTTACGCAGGAGGCTAAGATCTGAGGATAGCACTTTGAAGCCAAGCCTGTACAAGAAAATCCTCAGGACTCTTACCTCCAGCAAACCACCAAAAAGCTGGAAGTGGAGCTGTGGCTGCAGTAGTAGAGTGCTAACTTTGAGCAAAAAAAGCTGAGGGGTTAGTGCTCAGGCCCCAAGTTCAAGCCCCAGAAGTCACATACACACACACATATACACCAGGACCAGACTGACTCCTAGTTTAATACACACACACACACACACATATACATACACACACAGACCAGACTGACTCCTAGTTTAATGTTCCTAAAATTCTACTTCTCTTCCCACAAATGTTTCTTTTTTCCCCCCTATAGACTTGGAACGCCAGTTGGAAGAACAAAAGAAGCAAGCTCAGGATCCCAGGCTAAAATCCCAGACGGTTCAAAATGTGGTACTGATGCCTGTGAGCACTCCTAAGCCTCCCAAAAGGCCCCGACTCCAGCGGCCAGCCTCTACTACCGTCCTGAGCCCTTCACCTCCTGTCCAGCAGCCTCAGTTCACAGTCATCTCACCTATTACCATTACCCCAGTGGGCCAGTCATTTTCCATGGGCAATATTCCAGTGGCCACTCTCAGCCAGGGCTCTAGTCCTGTGACTGTCCACACACTGCCTTCTGGCCCTCAGCTCTTCCGCTATGCCACAGTGGTCTCCTCTGCCAAGAGCAGCTCACCAGACACAGTGACCATCCATCCTTCATCTAGCTTGGCATTACTAAGCTCCACCACCATGCAGGATGGGAGTTCCCTGGGCAACATGGCAACTATGGTGAGCCCTGTGGAGCTGGTGGCCATGGAGTCTGGCCTGACCTCAGCAATCCAGGCTGTTGAAAGCACCTCGGAGGATGGGCAGACCATCATTGAAATTGACCCAGCTCCAGACCCTGAGGCTGAAGACACTGAGGGCAAAGCAGTCATCTTGGAGACAGAGCTGAGGACTGAGGACAAAGTGGTGGCTGAGATGGAAGAACACCAGCATCAAGTCCACAATGTGGAGATTGTGGTCTTAGAGGATTAACCTGGGAATTTTGGGGCCAGGAGATAGGTTTTGGTTTGCAATTTTAATTATTTTTTTTATCATTGTCCTCATTTCCACATAGGATTGTTTTTAAAAAAAACCGAAACAAAACAAAATCTCATTGTTATAACTGAAAATGTTGGGTTCCTCCTACCCCCTCATTAAAAAATGGACAAAATAAGCTGCCCTTCCAGAAGTTGATAGGGTCACTCAATGTCCTAATCATCCTACCCCAAGACAGTTATTTCTTTTAGAGAATGGGTCAAAATAACCAAGAACCCTTTCCAGGCTAGTCTGTCTGTGTATGCATGTATAGTTTTTTCTTGTAAAGATGCATTGACTAAACCCTGGAACACAGATCTGACACTAGAAGGCTACCCGCTTGCTTGCATGTGGATGCAGAAGTGTACTTTCTTTTGTGTCCTGGAAAGGGCTTCAGAGGCCAATGCAAACTCAGAAACAAAAAAGAAGTTGAATTCTACTTGGAGGGGAAGATGGTATGCCAGCTGCAGCTTAAGAGGGAAATGCTTTGGTGAGGATGGACAAGGGAATGATTTTACTTCCAGAGCTGCAACTGATGGCTCTTGAGATCTCTGAGAGTTGCTACCACATGTGCCATTTTAAGAAGAGGCCAGTGGTAAATAGAAGGGTCCATCTCCACTACCACCAAATGGCAGTAAGTGGCCTTTGGCTTTGTAGAAATAGAAATCAAAGAAAGTCACAGCTATATCGTGGGATTTGAATTGATAGTCCCATGTTGTCAAACCACTTACCCTCACCTAAGATCAGTCTGTTCATCTGACAATTGTGTGATATATAAATCACCCTGCTTCTAAAGTGGTGGCTGCAGGGGAGGTGGGGCTCTAAGGCCATTTTTATTTCATGACTCCAGGAGCAGAGGAGTTTCTCCTTGGTATTAGCTGCCATTTTTGGTAGGGTCTTTTTGTTTTTGCTTTTGTTTTTTTTTTGTCTTTGGAATCAAAAACAGCCTCTTACTTGGTGCTTCCTCTTGTTCTCCTCTCCATCCCTCAACTCTTAATGGCATCTGTCGCCTGGATCCCACACTCCTCAGCTTTTTGGCTGATTTGGAGAACAGTGACAGGTGCTGCTTGCCTTCCTCCCCTTTTAGATTCATTTATGCCATTTATACCACAGATGTTTTTGTGAGATACTGAGCTCATAAAAAGCTTTAGGCTTGGCAGAGAAGACTGGCAACACCCCCAGCCTTTCCCAAGGCATTGACTAGATGTCTCCTCCTGAGTGAGCTGGACTCCCTGGGAAAGAAACACGGTCTGTGACATTATACTATATAGGAAATGTACCGGGAATGTCAATAATAATGTCTTGGGGAGGGGGTTATATTTTTTGTTTTTTAAATGTTGATTGTATATTTAGAACTGGGCCGTTTTCCATGCTGTGATTCCTTCTCTTTGACCCTCCTCAGTGTTTGGGGCAAGAGTGGACCCTGGTTTTTATTTCTTTGATTTCATTGTTTACTGCACTAGGAAAAATATAGGGAAATGACAGAAAACTTAAAAGAAAAATAGTTCAAAAAGAAAGCACATACCTATTGAGTGGGAGGATTTCTTTTTTAATTAAAAGCAAAATTTTGACCTGTATTCTTCTTTTTTTTTTTTAAGAGTGCACCTACTGGGGCTGGGAATATGGCCTAGTGGTAAAGGCTCGTCTCATATACATGAAGCCCTGGGTTAAATTCCTCAGCACCACATATATATATAGAAAAAGCCGGAAGTAGCACTGTGGCTCAAGTGGCACAGTACTAGCCTTGAGCAAAAAGAAGCCAGGGACAGGCTGGGAATATGGCCTAGTGGCAAGAGTGCTTGCCTCATATACATGAAGCCCTGGGTTCAATTCCTCAGCACCACATATATACAAAATGGCCAGAAGTGGTGCTGTGGCTCAAGTGGCAGAGTGCTAGCCCTGAGCAAAAAGAAGCCAGGGACAGTGCTCAGGCCCTGAGTCAAGCCCTATGACTGACAACAAAAACAAAACTAAACAAAGAGTGCACTTACTTGAAGCAGTGTTTCTCCCAACAAATTTTAGAAACTGTCAATTTAGCGGGGCACTGGGTGCTCTCGATATAACCCTAGCTGCCCAGGAGACTGAGATCTGAGGAGTGCAGTTTGAAGCCAGCCCAGGCAGAAAAGTCCCCATGAGATTCTGACCTCTAATTAACTACTCAAAAAGCAGAAGTGGCGCTGTGGCCCAAGTAGTAGGGAACAAAGAGCTCAGGGTCAGTGCACAGGCCATGAGTTCAAGCCCCACAACCAGCAAAAAAACCCAAACTATATTCTAAACTGAGTGTGCTAGTTTACTCCTGTAATTTCAGGCTTGGGAGGCTAATGCAGGAGAATTGCAGGTATGAAGCCAGGTTGGATACATAGACCTATTTAAAAGTTAAAAGGTGTACGTGTATATGTGTGTGTGTGTGCATATATATAGTGGCTCAAGCCTATAATCTTACCTACTCAGGAGGCTGAGATCTGAGGATTGTGGTTTAAAGCCAGTCCAGACTGGAAAGGCCAATCTATAGTTGATCAGAAAAAAAAAAAACAAAAACAAAAAATAGTGGGTCAAGCTCCAGCTAGCTACTTAGGAGTCTGACATCTGAGAATTACAGTTCAAAACCAGCCCATGCAGGAAAATCCATGGGACTTTTTTTTTTTTTTTCAGTCCTGGGGCTTGAGCACAGGGCCTGAGCACTGTCCCTGAGCCTCTCTGTGCTCAACGCTAGCACTTTGCCACTTGAGCCACAGCACCATTTCTGGCTTTTTCTCAGTAGTTTATTGGAAATAGGAGTCTTATAGACTTTCCTTCCCAGGCTGGTTTTGAACCAAGATCTTCAGATCTCAGCCTTCTAAGTAGCAAGGATTACATGTGTGAGGCACTGGCACCTGTTTCATGAGACTTTTATCTCCAGCTAACCACTATAAAACCAGAAGTGGAACTGTAGCTCAAAGTAACAGAACTCTAGCATTGTTTGGAAAAAGCTCAGGAACAGCACCCAGGCCCTAAATTCAAGCCCCACAACAACCAAAAAACAAAAAAATATAAAAGTTAGAATAGAGGTACAGTTGTGAGTGAAAAAGCTGTGTGAAAGAACAAGATCCTGAGTTTAAAAACACAATAGGGGCTTGGGTGGCATGCTGGTCCATGTGGCCTTTGTAAGATTCCACCATGGCATACCATGGCCAGCATCAAAAGGTACAGAAGGTGATGGTGCAGCCCATCAACCTCATCTTCAGATACCTACAAAATAGATCTTGAATTCAGGTATGGCTCTATGAGCAAGTGAATATGTGGATAGAGGGCTGCATCATTGGTTTTGATCAATACATGAACCTTGTGTTAGATGATGCAGAAGAAATTCATTCTAAAACTAAGTCAAGAAAACAACTGCTAGTGGCAAGAGCGCTTGCCTCCTACACGTGAAACTCTCGGTTCGATTCCCCAGCACCACATATATGGAAAACGGCCAGAAGGGGCGCTGTGGCTCAGGTGGCAGAGTGCTAGCCTTGAGCGGGAAGAAGCCAGGGATGGTGCTCAGGCCCTGAATCCAAGGCCCAGGACGGCCAAAAAAAACAAAAACAAAAACAACTGGGTTGTTAAGAATCTTATATAGTTGTTTTTTATTTTTGTTTTTTGATTTTTGGGTTTTTTTTTAGTGTTCTTTGCTGGGAATCTAAGAAAACATCCATTCATATTGTTTGATGAGCCCTTTTGTTAAGATGTGTGCACAGTTCTAATGACCTTTGTTATCATCAGGTGACAATAAATGCCTTGGGATTGTTTTTATTAAAAAACAAAAACAGGGGCTGGGGATATGGCCTAGTGGCAAGAGTGCTTGCCTCGTATACATGAGGCCCTGGGTTCAATTCCCCAGCACCACATATACAGAAAACGGCCAGAAGTGGCACTGTGGCTCAAGTGGCAGAGTGCTAGACTTGAGCAAAAAGAAGCCAGGGACAGTGCTCAGGCCCTGAGTCCAAGCCCCAGGACTGGCCAAAAAAAAAAGAAAACACAATAGGGGGCTGGTAATGTGGCTTAGTGGTAGAGTGCTTGCCCAGCATGCATGGAGCCTTAGGTTCGAGTCCACAGTATCACATAAACAGAAAAAGCAAAAAAGTGGCACTATGGCTCAAGTGGTAGAGTGCTAGCCTTGAGCAAAAGAAGCTCAGGGACAGTGTTCTGGCCCTAAGTTCAAACTCCAGAACTAGAAAAAAAGGAGTGTTGGAGGCATGGTTCAGTTGATAGAGCACCAGCCAAATGAGCAAAAGCATCAGGTATCAAGTTTGAGTCTTAGTTTCCGACAAAACAACAACAAACAAAACTTTTCTAATCTTAGGTGTCTATGCATTGTATTTTATTCAATAAAAAACATTAGCCTGAGAATGGTCAAAGTTACAATAAAGAAGTCACCTTTAGTGACACACTGAAACAGATTATTGGGGTAAGTTCAGTTCTAAGACTTCTGGCTTGGAGCTGAAAGAACAAAGGAGCAAGCACCTAACTCAGCTTGGGAGTATAAGTAACTCAGCTTGGAGGTTCAGCAAATATGGGAGTACTTCCTAGAGGTGTATACTTAAACTGATTTAGAAGAGGCTATTTTGGGGGACTACATGCCCTTACTATACTGCTTTACTTATTTATTTGTTTGTTTATTGCCAGTCCTAGGGCTTGAACTGGGCCTGGGCACTGACCCTGGCTTCATTTGCTCAAAGCTAGCACTCTACCACTTGAGCTACAGTGCCACTTGTTGCTTTTTCTATTTATGTAGCACTAAGGAATTGAACCCAGGGCTTCATGCATGCTAGGCAAGCACTCTACCACTAAGCCACATTCCCAGCCTACTCCTTTATTTTCAAGTAATTGGACTTACTTATACAACAGAAAAAAAACACAAACCCCATTGTCCTCCAACAGAAAAAAAAAAAAACCCATTGTCCTCCTGATATTTCTGCTGCCAGGTCAGGTAATTAGTGGTGGTGCAGTTTCCTGAAAGTGCCTCCCTCACTGGAGAAGGTAAGTCAGACATCAGCTTCTGTGGGTGGCTACCAGATTCCCATCCAGGACAAGTAAAGATTAAATACCTCAATCCTTCCTGCCATGTAGTATCCACAAAGGCCTGAGAGTTGCACACTTGCCTGGCACCAGGGGCTCACATTTGTAATCCTAGCTAAGCTACTCAGGAAGCTGAGATCGGAAGATTTCAGTTTGTGAAGAAAAGTCCATGACACTTACCTTCAATCAACCACTTATAAGCCAGAAGTGAAACTATGGCTCAAATGGTGGAACACTGACCTTGAGCAAAAAAGATAATGAATGGTAACCAGGCCCTGAGTTCAAGCCCCAGAACCAGTACTCCCAAAAAGCTAAAAACACATCTAGTACAATATAGGGAATTTCTAGGTAATATTGAGTTATAGCTGATCCAAAGTTTGGTATTATGTAGGAGGTGGAAAGGAAAAAAAAACCCACAAGGTTGAATTCTGAAAATAGACATGAGATCGTGACTCACCCTCAACAATATGGAAGAAATAGTCTTCTGAGACAAAAAGCCAGACATGCTGCGTGTTGGTGGCTCATGGATGTAATCCTAGCTACTCAGCAGACTGAGATCTGATGATCCCAGTTTTTTTTTTTTTTTTTTTTTTTTTTTTGGCCAGTCCTGGGCCTTGGACTCTGGGCCTAAGCACTGTCCCTGGCTTCTTCCCGCTCAAGGATAGCACTCCGCCACTTGAGCCACAGCGCCGCAGCGCCACTTCTGGCCGTTTTCTGTATATGTGGTGCTGGGGAATCGAACCTAGGGCCTCGTGTATCCGAGGCAGGCACTCTTGCCACTAGGCTATTATCCCCAGCCCTGATGATCCCAGTTTTAAACCAGCCTGGGAAGAAAGATCCATGAGACTTGTGATCTCCAATTAACCACCAAAAGGCCAGAAATGGAGCTGTGGCTCAAATGATCAAGTGCTAGCCTTGAGCAAAAAAGCTAAAGGACAGTACCCAGGCCCTGAGTTCCAGGACCTGCACAGGCACAAAAAAGCAAGTGAAAATGCAAGGCCCTGAGTTCATGTGATTATCTTTAGCTTCATCTATCTCCTGCAAATAACATGATTTCATTCTTTATGGATGAATAATAGTTTATGTGTATATTCACATTTTCTTTAGTCATTCATCAGTTTGGGGCACTTGGCTCATTCCATAGCTTAGCTATTATGAGTAGTGTTGTGATAAACAGTATTCAGGTATCTTGTATATGTTGACATACTTTCCTTCAGATATTTTCCTAAGAGTGGCATAACAGGATCCATATGGTAGTTTTCTTTTTAGCTTATTAAGAAACCTTCAGACTGATTTCCATAGTGGCTGTCCTAATTTACATCCTACCAATAGTAGACCACTCCAATATAGTTGAACAGTTTCCTAGTGGTGGGCAGATCCCTTATGCCTGAGGTAATTCCTTCCTGGGAAACTCTCGTGGTGGTGTGTTAGAGGTGTAGCTGTAGCTCAGTGGTAGACTTCTTGCCTAGCATGTGCTAGTTCCTCTCCACCACCACCACGCCCCCAAAAAAATCTGGTGTAGTCAATAATATGCTTACCTGACAATCAAGATACATCAAGTCAGGTGCTAGTGGCTCACGCCTGTAATCCTAGCTACTCAAGAGGCTGAGATCTGAGGATCATGGTTCAAAGCCAGCCCTGGCAGGAAAGTCCCTGAGACTCCTGTCTTCAGTTAACCACTGTGGCTCAAGTGGTAGAGTACTAGCCTTGAACTGAAGAGCTCAGGGACGGCACCCTGACCAAAAAAAAAAAAAAAAAAAGCCAGACCTGGTGGTATGTAGCTGCAATCCCAGCACTCGAGAGGCAGAGTCAGGAAGAACTTGAGGCCAAGTCCAGCCTAGGCAACAGAGTGAGATTCCACTCAAAAAGAAAAGAGACAAAAAGTGGTTATGGACCCCAAGGGCTCTAGAATTTCTGGTTTTACATTTCTAAGATTCCTGGAGAACTTTCCTTAAAAAAAAAAAAAAAGCCCAAAAAACAAAAACAAGGTTCTATGTTCAAATATCCCTATCTATACTCCTACTTTATCCTTCTCTAGCTCTTACTTTTAGGAGCCATGCTTTAGTTCCAATGGTCTGCCTTTCTGTCTGTATAATAATTCATATAATTCATACACTCTTGTGTGTGTGTGTGTGTGTGTGTGTGTGTGTGTGTTACTGGAGGTTGAACTCAAAGCCTGCACCAACTAGGGCAAGTGCACATAGTTGAGCCATACCCTAGTAACTCTGAACTCTCAAGGCATTCTTTCTTCATAACTTAAGCACTCACCTCCAGGACCCAAATGTGAGCATACACTCCTAGACTTCAATCTTCACTAATTCAAACAGACTTTCTAACCACTGATCCCCCAAAACAAGCACTTTTTTCTTTTTTTTTTTTTTGCCAGTCCTGGGGCTTGGACTCCAGGCCTGAGCACTGTCCCTGGCTTCCTTTTGCTCAAGGCTAGCACTCTGCCACTTGAGCCACAGCGCCCCTTCTGGCCGTTCTCTATATATGTGGTGCTGGGGAATCGAACTCAGGGCTTCATGTATGCGAGGCAAGCACTCTTGCCACTAGGCCATATTCCCAGCCCAAGCCTTAAGTTCAAGCCTCAGTACCAGCATAAAAACAAAAAAAAAATTTTTTTTTTTACATATGATTGATTCTCCCTCAGAATCTATGGCCCAGACTAAAACATACACCAATTTCTCAATAAATTATTTCTGTCTAATAAGGTTCTTATCTCTTGACAATTGCCTGGAATTTCTCTTGTATCTGTAAGCTCTCAACAAAGCTCACACTCTCTTCCTTATGAAATTGCCTTTGGGTTTGTATATATCTGTTTTCCAGTTCTGCCCCCTTACTGGTAGTCAAAGTTTAGGACATGGTATAAATGAATTTAGCTTTCTAATTTGAGGACAGAAATGAATTGCATGTTTAGGTCACAGGGTAAATGTGAGCTAGGTATGGTGGTATATATATACCCTTAATCCTACCACCAGGAAGGATGAAGAAGGAGGATTGGAAATTAGAGGCTAGTCTGGGCTACAAAGAGATCCTGTCTCACAAAAAAAACAAAGAAGATTGTGGTAGCACATGTAGAAGCAATGTGAGAAGGTGTCTGAAATCCTAGCACTCAGAAGGCCAAGACAGGAGGATTGTACATTGAAAACATGGGCTATGTAGTGAAGCTGTTTCCAAAAAATATAAAACAAGAGTACATGTAAGGTTGGATGAAGACCCAGAGGTAAAACCAGGTTTCTTATGGGCTCTGTAGAAGTTGCTCTGGAAGCACATACAGGTATTTATCTGCATTTTTTCATGGGGAAGAAGCAGTACTGAGACTTGAGCCCAGAGACTCATGCTTGCTTAAGCAGCTACTCTAGCACTTGAGCACATGCCCATCCATTCTTGTTTTAGCTTTCAGATATGGTCTTATGCTTTTGCTTGGAGCAGCCTCAGATAAAGACCCTCCAAATTCCATCTTTCAGGTAGCTGGGACCATCAGCATGAACCATTACTATATACGCCCTTTTTGTTGTTGTTTTTATTTTGATTTTTTTCCTTTTTTTTGTTGATCATGGGGCTTGAATTCAGGGCCTATGGGCTGTCTCTGAGCTCTTCTCAAGGCTAGTGCTGTACCACTTAGAGCCACAGCACCACTTCCAGTTTCCTGGTGGTTAATTGGAGATAAGAGTCATACAGACTTTCCTGCTCAGGCTGGCTTTGAACTGTGATCTTCAGATCTCAGGCTCCTGAGTAGCTAGAATTATAGGCATGAGCCACCAGTGCCCAGTACAGTTTTTTTTTTTTTTTTTTGGCCAGTCCTGGGCCTTGGACTCAGGGCCTGAGCACTGTCCCTGGCTTCTTCCCGCTCAAGGCTAGCACTCTGCCACTTGAGCCACAGCGCCGCTTCTGGCCGTTTCCTATATATGTGATGCTGGGGAATCAAACCCAGGGCTTCGTGTATGGGAGGCAAGCGCTCTTGCCACTAGGCCATATTCCCAGCCTACCTGCTTTTCAAAGTAAATGTTGTTTTGTTTTTAATGTTCTCCAGTGAAGTCAGTAAACACAATGGTATCAGTGGGAAACCTACAACCTGTAGATTAGTTTGACTTCACTTCCTATTTTTATCTTTGTTATTGTTGTTTGGTGGTACTGAAGTTTGAAGTCAGGGCCCTACACTAATCAGGCAAGGACTCTACTGCCAAACTACATTCCTTTTGCCTCTTTTCAAAGTCTTTTTTTTTTTTTTTGCCAGTTCTGGGGCTTGAACTCAGTGCCTGAACACCATCCCTGACTTCTTTTTGCTCAAGGTTAGCACTCTACCACTTGAGCTGCAGCACCAGTTCCAGCTTTTTCTGTTTATATTGTACTAAGGAACCAAACCCAAGGCTTCATGCATGCTAGGTGAGCACTGTACCACTAAGCCACATTCCCAGCCGAGTTTTCTTTTTTTGTTGTTGTTGTTTACTCAGCATTATGAAATTTATTATGTATGAAGCTATTGGTTCCTTTTCATTGCTGTATGGAAGCTATAGACAATGCACAACTGATCCATTCTATAAAGGACAAGCATTTAGGAAGTTTTCAGTTTTTTTTTTTAGCTGAAATGGGGCTACTAGCATTGTTATATATGTCTTTGAGGAATATATATATATATATTTATTTATTTATTTATTTATGCCACAAAGTTTCGAACATTGGGAGAACTCATGAAAACCCAAGATGTTTTGTTTCCTAAAAAATAAAAAAAAGCCAGAATCCAATAACAACCAGAAGGTCTGAAGATAGTAGATTGAGCCCACATTTTCCCCTAAAGCACTTGATTGAAACTTTGGCAAATTTTAGATGGGATATGGCTTCTTCAAAGATCCTACCCACTCCCCATGACAACCCAGACCTACTAATTCTGGTTTGTTTGTTTGTTTTGCCAGTCCTGGGGCTTGAACTCAGGGTCTGAGCACTGTCCCTGGCTTCTTTGTGCTCAAGGTTAGCACTATACCACTTGAGCCACGGTACCACTTCTGGCTTTTTCTATATATGTGGTGCTAAGGAATGGAAACCAGAGCTTCGTGTATATGAGGCAAGCATTCTACCACTAGGCCATAGTCCCCGCCCTAGACCTACTTATTCTGATAGCAGATTTAAAAAAAAAATCTATAATCTCTTAAGACATTCTACCCACAGATAACTGCAAAGCTTATTTTCTCACTTCCTTCATGTATCTATGCACATATTACCTTAAGAGAAAGCACTTTCCTAACCACTCCTATTCAAAAAATTGGCAGCTTCTTCTTGCACTGTGTTTCCTATTTTCTTTTTCTTTCTTCAGTCAGTTGTAGGGCTTGAACTCAGAGCCTTGATGCTGTCTCTGAGCGTTTCTGCTCTACTAGTTTGACCTAGAGCACCACTTCTTGTTTTCTGGTGGTTTATTGGAGATACAAGTCTCACCAACTTTCCTGCCTGGGCTGGCTTTGAACTCCCATCCTTAGATCTCAGCCTCCTAAGTAGCTAAGATTACAGATATGAGCCACCAATTCCTGACATGCTTTCTGTTTTCTTTTGTTGTTGTTGTTTTGTTTTGTTTTGTTTTTGGCCAGTCCTGGGGCTTGGACTCAGGGCCTTAGCACTGTCCCTGGCCTCTTCTTGCTCAAGGCTAGCACTCTGCCACTTGAGCCATAGCGCCACTTCTGGCCATTTTCTGTATATGTGGTGCTGGGGAATTGAACCCAGGGCCTCATGTATACGAGGCAAGCAGTCTTGCCAGTAGGCCCCCAGCCCTCTGTTTTCTTTTATGGTGCCTTATTTGTATTTTTTATCATCCACCACTTACTATCTTACCTGTAGTATGGAAGCTCCATGAGAGTAGGAACTTTTCACTAAGGTTTCCACAGTGTCTGGAATATAGTGAAAGCTTGATCGGTATTTCAAATAGCTGTGAAGAATAATAATAGCCATTATTCATTAAAGGGTAACTATATATACCAAGCATTATTCTAAGTACACATGTTGGTTCATTTGACCTTCCCAACAGTCCTGTGTGGTAGATAGTATTATTTACAATGAGGAAAGTACCATAGTTATATTCTACTCAGCAATAGATTTATTTGCCTCATACATCCTAGGCGAATACTCTATCAGCTATACTCCCAGTTCCTAATGTATCATCTGCTAATGCTGGCATTTTAAAAAATACTACGTTATTTATATTCATGTATGAAAAATGGCTAAAACTAGCACATTTACATACATTCTGATACTGGAAACAGGATTCAGTAACAAATCATATCTAAATTCTATAAAGAACAGTCATTAAGACACTGATTGGTTATAGAGAACAGAGTAGAAAAGGAGTAAGCTATAATTTTCCTTTTCATTAAAGAGAAGCACCTCCTGAAAAGAACTCATTAGTGATATATATCTATACTGCAAAGTAATTTATATAAAGATAGTGGTTGTACTGATTTTTATTAGTCTTACTAAGCCATTTTATTTTGTTACTTAGTAAGTCATGGGGCTTGAACTCAGGGCCTAGTCACTGTTCCTAAGCTCTTCGCTCAAATTAGTGTTGTACCACTTTGAGCCACATCTCCACTTTCAGTTTTTTGGTGGTTAAATTGGTGATATGAAACTCACAGACTTTCCTGCCTGGGCTGGCTTTGAACTGTGATTCTCAGATCTCAGCCTCCTGCGTAGCTAGGATTTACGGGTGTGAGCCACCAGGACCTGACATGCTATGCCGTTTTATCTTCCTCACTTTCTTTTTTTTTTTTGGCCAGGCGTGGGCCTTGGACTCAGGGCCTGAGCACTGTCCCTGGCTTCTTCCCGCTCAAGGCTAGCACTCTGCCACTTGAGCCACAGCGCCACTTCTGGCCGTTTTCTGTATATGTGGTGCTGGGGAATCGAACCTAGGGCCTCGTGTATCCGAGGCAGGCACTCTTGCCACTAGGCTATATCCCCAGCCCTATCTTCCTCACTTTCAATGAAATAAAACACAATGGAAGAAAAATATGTCCTCACTATTATTCACAAGAAAAGGGGGCTTGGAGGGCCAGGAATATGGCCTAGTGGTGAGAGTGCTTGCTTCGTATACATGAAGCCCTGGGTTTGATTCCTCAGCACCACATATATAGAAAATGGCCAGAAGTGGCGCTGTGGCTCAAGTGGTAGAGTGCTAGCCTTGAGCAAAAAGAAGCCAAAGACAGTGCTCAGGCCCTGAGTCCACGCCCCAGGAATGGCAAAAAAAAAAAAAAAAAAGAAAAGGGGGCTTGGAATATGACCTAGCAGTAGAGTGCTTGCCTCACATACATGAAACCCTGGATTCGATTCCTCAGCACCACATAAACAGAAAAAGCCAAAAGTAGTGCTGTGGCACAAGTGGTAAAGTGCTAGAGAAGCTCAGGGACAGTTCCCAGACCCTGAGTACAAGCACCAGGACTAGCAAAAAAGTAAATAAATAAAAATTAAGAAACGTCCACAACTTTTATCAATTCTTCCAACAATGGGGAAACAATGGGGAAAGTTCAGTCCTGTGTTGGCATTGCTACTGGCTCAACCCAAGAGATAAACAATTGATCTACCTGGTAGGTGTTATAGAAACAGATGATGTTGTTATTTCTTCTTCTTCTTTTTTTTTTTTTTCCAGACCTAGGGCTTGAACTCAGTGCCTGAGCACTGTCCCTGGCTTCCTTTTGCTCAAGGCTAGCACTCTGCCACTTGAGCCACAGCGCCACCTCTGGCCATTTCCTATATATGTGGTGCTGAGGAATCAAACCCAGGGCTTCATGTATATGGGGCAAGCACTCTTGCGTCTAGGCCATATTCCCAGCCCCTAGAGGATACTTTGACAGTAAAAGAAGATCCTAAGATAATGCAGCTCTTCAAAACAGTATGTAATTCAGAGCCTGGGTGGCTGTCCCTGTTACTCACAAGTAGTAATCTACCACTTGAGCCACTGTGCTGCTTCCTGCCTTTGTTGTTTATGTGGTGCTGAGGAATCAATCCCAGGGCTTCATGCATGCTAGGCAAGCACTCTACCACTAAGCCACATTCCTATCTGGCTTTTATTCTTTGAAAGTCCAAGTTTTCTCTCTTGATCTGTTGCTAGGACAAAAATAGATAAGAAAGCAGGATACAAGGCATGGTTTGGAACACTTTCTTTTTCTTTTTCTTCTTTTTTTTTTGCTAGTTCTGTGGTTTGGAACTCAGGGCCTGGGAACTGTCCCTGACTTCCTTTTGCTCAAGACTAGCACTCTACCTCTTGAGCCACAGCACCACTTCCTGCTTTTTCTGTGTATGTGGTGCTGAAAAATCAAACCCAGGGCTTCATGCGTGCTAGGCAAGAACTCTAACACTAAGCCACATTCCCAGCCCTTTAGAGCACTTCCATTGGCCACTTTGATAACAGGTACTCTATATCTATCCTACACAACAATAATAGGAAGCCCTTCAACACTTGGTAACTTCTTTTTTTAAATTGAGTTTAAGTTATTGCATATATTTCACAGTACACATTTTAGCCTTCACAATGATGAAAATTATCATTCTACTCTATGTAGCTTACAAAGTCTATGAACTTTAACAATAAAACCATTTCTTCCATTTTGGGTGATATGTACATTATTTTCATTTTGTTTAGTAACATGTGTTCTCACTTTCTCTCTCATTCCCTCCTTCCCATCCCCACCCATGAGTTGCTTAGTTCACTCTCATCTATGTCCAATGTAGCTGATGGTCAACTTTGCTATATTATTATCATTATTTATTATTTTCACCCCCTTCCACTCATTCTGTGCCCTCCTCCCAGCTTCCCTTGGGTGTGCTCCTGTATGTCCCATATATGAGGTAGGGAATATAGAGTCATCTAAAAATAATAGGGCATTTTCAGATGAGGACCTTTCTTTCCTTATCTTTGGAGTTCTAAGAGGTGCTTGGGTCTTGCTATTTGGTGCTTTTCTCCCATAGCTGTTCTTTTTTTTTTTTTTTAACTGTATTTTGGTATCTTGAGCCTTGTTTGCTTTGTTATATCTCATTGCATTTTAAATCTAACACCCGCATATCAGGGAGACCATATGCAGTTTGTCCCTTTATTCTTGGCTTATCTAGCTCAACGTGATTTGTTCTGGTTCCATCCATTTCCCAGAAAACGCCATTATTTTGTCCTTTCTAATGGCAGTGTAAAATTCCATTGTATATAGGTTTGGTAACTTCTTATGTGGGAATTGCTTTAGGTCTTTTTCTTTGTTTGTGTGTTTGTTTTTTGCTAGTCCTGAGGCTTAGACTCAGGGCCTGAGCACTGTCCCTGGCTTCTTCTTGCTTAAGGCTAGCACTCTGCCACTTGAGCCATAGTGCCTCTTCTGGCCTTTTCTATATATGTGGTGCTAAGGAATCAAACCAGGTCTTCATGTATAAGAGGCAAGCGCTCTTGCCACTAGGCCATATTCCCAGCCCTAGGGCTTTTTCTTCTAAGTCTCGTTCAATATCAGTTCAATGGGGATAATCATAGAATCTACAGTATGAGACTACTGTTAAAGTTATTGAGGTGTATTATTAGCATATATCTTGTATGCCTGGGTTTCTTGGCCACCAGAATGTCCCCGTCATGCTTTAGCTAAAGACATTCCCCAGCAAGCTGCTGTTTCATGACTCATAACCACCTGGTCTGTGCTCCCGGAAGCATTTCCTAAGTCTTCAAGGCCAAGTTAATGCTGGTATTTGTACTGGGACTATCTGTAGCCCATCCGAGTTTTTTTTTTTTTTAATATAATAATGGTAACGATCATTTATTTGCAACTTTATACTAAATGTATTCCTGTGCCATAAGTTTTTGTTTCTTCAGTTTCTTCTGGGATACCTTTTTCTTCTGTGCAACTTCCTCTTCTGGTTTGGGAACAATCTGCTCCTTTTCAGTGAGGATCATCTCAATGTGGCAGGAGGAGCTCATGTATGGGTTAATCCCACCATGGGCTCTGGAAGTTTGGCGGCGCATCTTGGGTGCTTTGTTCACCTGGATGTGTTCAATGACCAGGGAATCTACATCTAAACCCTTCAGTTCAGCATTACTCTCTGCATTCTTAAGCATGTGCAGCAGAAATTCAGCACTCTTTTTGGGCCACCGACCCTGTGTCCAGCCCCACTTTTTGGCCTGGGCACATCCACCAACTCCACCATTGTAATGTCAGAAGGGCACACATTGCTTCTTTAAAGTGACATCTTTCAGGTATTTGGTAGCTTTTCGGATATGCATATCCTTGATGGCTCTGGTGTTCTTAAAGTGAACACGAAGATTCAAACCTCTTGACTTGCATGATTTTGTGGGGTTTTCTGGGTCTAGAGAGTAGTGAACCATTTTCACAGGTCACCTCAGGCTGCTCATCCTTGAGTTGTTTTAGTTATACTCAAATTACTGTATATTAGGATGGAGGCCAGCAACTGTATATATAGAGCTGCCTAGGTTGAGATGTTTAGCTAGAATTTTAAAGAGCTAGGGCACTGGCAGCTCATAAGATTAGGTTATCTGTGGTGATCAGCCAGACCTAGGAGAAGAAATACTAGACACAAGGAAAGTTCACAGAGCCGGATGGATTTTAGAACCTAGAGACCTGTCATGGGAAATGTTGATTCATCATCAGGGAAATGCTGATTTATTATTTACTGATTTATTACTCTGATGGTAGTGAAACATCAGAGCCCAAGGTACACACCTTTTTTTTGCCCATGCTGGCCTTGAACTTCCGCATTTCTACCTTCTCATCTTCCCCTTTTCCCCCTCCAAGTCAGGAGAACTACACTGTGCCTGGCTGATACCTTCTTTAGTGAGTACCCTCCATCAATCATCCAATCAAAAAGCAAGACTCCTTATTTATTTATTTATTTATTTATTTCTCTGTGTGTGTGTGTGTGTGTAGATTCAACATAGGGCCATGAGCTTTCTAGACAACCTTCTACTACTTGAACCATGTGCTAAGTCCTCTTTCTTTTGTCTGTGTTAGTACTTGGGCTTGAACTGAGGGCCGAGGCACTGTCTCTAAGCTTTTTCACTGAAGGCTGGCCATCTACCACATCTCTATTTCCTGCTTTTTGGTGATTAATTGGAGATAAGAATCTTCCCCTACTCAGGGCTGGGGATATGGCCTAGTGGCAAGAGCGCTTGCCTCGTATACTTGAAGCCCTGGGTTCGATTCCCCAGCACCACATATACAGAAAATGGCCAGAAGTGGCGCTGTGACTCAAGTGGCAGAGTGCTAGCCTTGAGCAAAGAGAAGCCAGGCCCTGAGTCCAAGGCCCAGGACTGGCAAAAAAAAAAAAAAAAAAAAAAAAGAATCTTCCCTACTTAGGCTGGCTTTGAACCATGAGCCCCAGATCTCAACTTCCTGAAGAGTTCAGATTACAGGTGCCAGCCACCAGTTCCTGGCTCATTTCCTTTCTTTCTTTCTTTCTTTCTTTCTTTCTTTCTTTCTTTCTTTCTTTTTCTTTCTTTCTATCTTTCTTTCCCAGTCCTGGGGCTTGGACTCAGGGCCTGAGCACTGTCCCTGGCTTCTTTTTGTTCAAGGCTATCACTCTGCCACTTGAGCCACAGTGCCACTTCTGGCTTTTTCTGTATATGTGGTGCTGGGGAATCGAACCCAGGGCTTCATGTATACGAGGCAAGCACTCTTGCCACTAGACCATATTCCCAGCCCCTCATTTTATTTCTAAAACTTCTGTTTTTTCCACATCTCACTGTAGTCACTAGAATTGAATTTGATCCTGCCACTTTTTTTTGCTTGAATTTAGTGGAATAATTTTATTTTTTCCTTTGTCAGTCATAGGGCTTGAACTCTGGACCTGGGCGTTGTGCCTGAGCTTCTTTGCTGAAGGCTAGCACTCTACCATTGTGCCACTTCTGGTTGTCTGGTGGTTAATTGGAGATAAGAAACTCACCGATTTTTCTGCCTGGGCTGGATTTGAACCATGATCGTTAGATCTCAGCCTTCTGAGTAGCCAGGATTACAGGCACCACCAGTGCCCAGCTTAGTGAAACAAATTTTTAACTGAGGGGCTGGGGATATGGCCTAGTGGCAAGAGAGCTTGCCTCGTATACATGAGGCCCTGGGTTCAATTCCCCAGCATCACATATACAGAAAACGCCAGAAGTGGCACTGGGGCTCAAGTAGCAGAGTGCTAGCCTTGAGCAAAGAGAAGCCAGGGACAGTGCTCAGGCCGAGTCCAAGCCCAGGACTGGCCAAAAAAAAATAAAAATAAAATAAAATTTAACTGATAATCTACTCTAAATACATTTTACACAGTGAACTTAAAACTAGAACTTGCAATGTTACTATTAACGCTCTATTAGCTATTTGGAATTAGAGAATAAGTCCATAAATTAATCTTTTTTTTTTTTTTGCCAATTCTGGGCCTTGGACTCAGGGCCTGAGCACTGTCCCTGGCTTCTTCTTGCTCAAGGCTAGCACTCTGCCATTTGAGCCACAGTGCCACTTCTGGCCGTTTTCTGTATATGTGGTGCTGGGGAATTGAACCCAGGGCCTCATGTATATGAGGCAAGCTCTCTTGCCACTAGGCCATATCCCCAGCCCCTGGCCATTTTCTGTATATGTGGTGCTGGGGAATCGAACCCAGGGCCTCATGTATACAAGGCAAGCTCTCTCGCCACTAGGCCATATCCCCAGCCCCTCTTTTTTTTTTTTTTAACCAGTCCTGGGGCTTGAACTTAGGGCCTGGGTGCTGTCCCTGAGCTTCTTTTGCTCAAGGCTAGCACTCTACCACTTGAGCTACAGTGCCACTTCTGGATTTTTCTGTTTATGTGGTGTGGTACCGAGGAATTGAACCCAGGGCTTCATGCATGCTAGGCAAGTGCTCTACCACCAAGTCACATTCCCAGCCCATACATTTTTCTTTTTTCCCAGTTCTCCAGTCTCCTTTGGTCCCATCCTCTTTCATTTTGTGCCAGTCATGCTGGCCTTCATTCAGTTCCTCACCAGTGCCAACTCCTTTCTCATTTAGGGATTTTGCACATACTGTTCTTTTGGTCCCTTTCCTCCCTCCTTGTCTGGTCAATTTGTTGTTGTCTTTCCATCTTAGTGGGAGCTCATATTCTCAGGGAAAACTTCCCTGGTTTCTTTGAGGAGGCTATTTTTACTTCCTTATTGCCCTTTGAACAACTATAATTGGAGAACTATTTGAATAGCTATTTATATAGTTTATTTTCCTTACCTAGTCTATAAGCTTCAGGGGAAAGTGTTCTGTTAAGACTTTCTCCAGGGGCTGGGAATATGACCTAGTGGCAAGAGTGCTTGCCTGGTATACATGAAGCCCTAGGTTCGATTCCCCAGCACCACATATGTAGAAAAGAGCCAGAAGTGGCGCTGTGGCTCAAGTGGTAGAGTGCTAGCCTTGAGCAAAAAGAAGCCAGGGACAGTGCTCAGGACTGGCAAAAAAAAAAAAAAAAAAAAAAAGAAAGGACTTTCTCCCCAGCACATTGCCTGGCCCTAATATATGCTTTAAAAAGAGAGATTGAAGTTGGGCACTGGGTGGCTCACACCTGTAACCCTAGCTACTGAGGAGGTTGAGACCTGAGGATGAAGGTTCAAAGCCAGTCCAGGCATAGGAAGGTCCTTGAAACTCTTCTCTCTAGTTAGCCAGCAAAAAGCTGGAAATGGGGGCTGGGAATATGGCCTAGTGGTAAAGTGCTCACCTAGTATACATGAAGCCCTGGGTTCGATTTTTCAGCACCACATAAACAGAGAAAGCCAGAAATGGCACTGTGGCTCAAGTGGTAGAGTGCTAGCCTTGAGCAAAAAGAAAACAAAACAAACAAAAAGCTGGAAATGGAGTTGTGGTTCAAGTAGTGGAGTACTAGCCTTGAGTGAAAACACTAACAGACAGTGCCCACGCCTTGACTTCAAACTCCAGTACTGGCATTTCCACCCCCCCCCCCCAAAAAAAAAAAAAGGAGAGAGAGAGAGAAAGCAAGAGAATGCTCTATTGCTTTGTGACAGAGCTAAAATAGAACCTAGATCCATTTCCAGTATAGTATTCTTTTCTCAAAGCCATAAAATGACATCATACATTCTAGACTTCCTTTCCTTCTTTTTTTTTTTTTTTGGCCAGTCCTGGGCCTTGGACTCAGGGCCTGAGCACTGTCCCTGGCTTCTTCCCGCTCAAGGCTAGCACTCTGCCACCTGAGCCACAGCGCCCCTTCTGGCCGTTTTCCATATATGTGGTGCTGGGGAATCGAACCCAGGGCTTCATGTATATGAGGCAAGCGCTCTTGCCACTAGACCATTTCCCCAGGCCCCCTTTCCTTCTTCCTAGTGATTAAATATATCACTCTCCTAAGTTTTGTTTCTTTAGGAGTCCCTTAAATTCTATCAGGTAAATGAATTCAGGTTGAGAGGTTGTCCTTTCCCAGAGGGTATTTATATTTTACCTGGGAATTCCCGGAGAAAAGAAGGCAATCTCTAAGGAACGAATCAAAATGTCTTGTACCATAAAGTTATTATTGGAAGGAAATAAGTTTTTACTCACATCCCTTAATGAGATCACAGGAAAGGAACTCCAATGTGCTAGACATTTTCTCATGTCTTTTTTTTTTTAAACTTTATCTTGTGACAAACCTGTTAGGTAGGTATTATTATCCCCATTATTAAATGAGGAAATCTTTTCTAAGATTGCACTTGTGATGGAGAGGTTAGGATTTAGACTCTCCCACTCCCAGGATATAACTCCTGGTCTGGTCTAATCCTCTTTGTACAAGTATAAGGTAACTGCTAACACAGTTTATATATAAATCTGGGCCATGGGGTTAACTGGCTGGTTATTAATAAAAAGTATTGCTCGCTGAGTGCTGGTGGCTCATGCCTATAGTCCTAGCTACTCAGGAGGTAGAGATCTGAGGACTGCAGTTTGAATCTAGCCTGGGCAGAAAAGTCTATGAGACTCTTATCTCCAATAAACTATCTAGAAAAAGCTGGAAGTGGTACTGTGGCTCAAGTGGTAGAGCACCAGCCTTGAGCATAAAGAGGCCCAGGGACAGTGCCCAGGCCCTGAGTTCAAGCCCTAAAATCGGCCAAAAATAAAAAAAAGTATTGCTAGATTTCTTTCATTGCTTTGGTAGGATCTATATTCTGACACTTGACAATATATTCTCTCCACTGAAAGCCCTTCATTTTACTCACTAAAAATAACTGACCTTATTTATCCAAACCATAAATATGATTGTGGGTAGGAAACAAATGCCTTGAACAAATTTATGATATAAAAATCCAAAATGCTGGGGCTGGGAATACAACCTAGTGGTAAAGTGCTCACCTCGCATACATGAAGGTCTGGGTTCGATTCCTCAGCACCACATATATAGAAAAGGCCACAAGTGGCACTGTGGCTCAAGTGTTAGAGTGCTAGCCTTGAGCAAAAAGAAGCCGGGGCAGTGGTCAGGCCCTGAGTTCAAGCCCCAGGATTGGCAAGAAACAAACAAAAATCCAAAATGCCATTTATTTTACTTCTCAGTCCATGAAAACCTCCTCTATGTAATAACTAATGGTATTAGTTGAACAACTAACAACCATTCCTTATCTATTTACTATTATTTGCAACCCAGAAATCTAGGACTTTCCTAGAAGCAAATGTCTTAGCAAAGGGTAGATACTCTTCTGACTGAAAATGTGTTAGGCCATCCTTAGAATTCTGGTTCCTAAATAAAAGTTTTCTCTTCTGTGGCTTGACTGTGATTCTCTTCAGGTCAAGCATGCCTTTTTTTTCCCCCCAGGGTTCTACCATTTTAATCTGGTGGGCTTTGGTCTGGAACAGGTGAGAGAAAGAAGATAGCAAGGCACTAGGAGCCATGATATGTTGCAGATGTGCTGTTAGTGCTAGAGAAGTCTAAGGGGACACAGAGAGGACTTCTGGGATGAGAAGGGGGAGATCCAGGAAGTCCTACTGGAGTAACAGGCTAGCAATATAGTAAGAGCAATTTTTCTGGTGCTGGTGGCTAGCTACTGAGGAGGCTGAGATCTGAGGATTCCACAAGCACACCTATCTGATAGCTTTGTAACCTTGAGCAGTTACTTAATCTCTCAGTATCCAAGTTGGAAAATGGAGAGACTGCTAGGAGAAACTGACAGCTACTTTGAAGTTGCTGAATGCCTTTAATGTATATGAAATCACTTCAGGACAAAGCTTGGCACACAGCAGGTATTGAAATAATGTTAATTTTCTTCCTCAGATCAAGGACATTTTCTCTAAATGTCCTTAGAGCTTTCAGTTCTCTAGACTCCTTGAAAATACATGCAAAGATTTGTGCACATTTGAATGTGGCTTAGTGGTAGCTTGCCTAGCATGCATGAAGCCCTGGGTTTGATTCCTTAATACCACCTAAAGAGAGAAAGTTGGAAGTGGAGCTGTGGTTCAAGTGGTAGAGTGGTAGCTTTGAGCAAAAAGAACCTCAGGCACAGTGCCCTCCAGGTCCTATGTTTAAGCCCTAGGCCAGAGGAAAGAAAAGAAAAAATATTTGTGCACATGTGAGAGAGTTGTAATATTCCCTGAAATAAAGCCCACAATTTAACAGAATACTTTTGGGTCAGTAGCTCCACTAATAAACTACATATTTTCTTCCTTCCAATGTTGTGAATCTCTCCTGCACCCCTCCCTAGGAGACCTGAGTGTGTGTGTGTGTGCGCGCGCGTGTGTTGCTCTCTAGGTACTCTTTGTAATTCCCTAACAGAGGAAGGTAACCACGTTCCTAGAGATGCAGGATGTCCCACAGGAGCAGAGATTCCAAGAAGTTTCCCTAGGCTCTAGGCCTCTCTATGGGTTCCCTCCTAAATGAAGGTGGGGAGAAGGGAGTAGCATTTGCAGCTGGAAAGCACTGTTATTTTAAGATCTGCAGAAGCCAATCCCAAACTGTGAAGCTGCTTTGTGCAGGTTTTCTTAAGCTAAAGGGCTCCTCTCGCCAGGTGTTAGTCAAACCTCGTGGTAAGACCCTCACTCTCTAGGCCCCAATCCCGAGGCGGTGGGAGCGGGGAGGCCGCGAAGGCCGCTTCCGCTCCTCCGGCCCGGCAGAGGGCGCTGCGGCTTCGCTTCTTCCTTCCCGAGGTGCTTCGCGCCATGCCCCTTCCGCGTGGGTGAGTGAATGTGAGAGTCAGCGCTCCAGCCGCGTGCGCGCGCCGCCCGCCTCCGTCGCTCGGCGCCCTTATCCGGCTGTAAGGAGCGGGCACGCGCGCGGGAGCATAGAGACGGGCGTTGAGCTGTGGGGCTAGAGCGCCGCCGAGTCGGAGCCGGAGCCCGAGCCGCGCGCTGTGTCTCTGCTGCGTCCGCCGAGGCTCCCGAGTGTCAGGGACAAAAGCCGCCGCCGCGCCGCCTGCTCCCGCCGCTGGGGCTCATCCGCTGCCGCCGCTGCCCTGAAGAGAGTCCGCCACCGTCACCACCCGTGAGGATCCGAGAGCCATGTCGGCCAGCAGCCTCTTGGAGCAGGTACAGGCCCAGCCCGCATGTCTCGGCCATTGTGTGAGGCGACACGGAGTCGGACTAGGCCCGGGCCCGCCGCCCCCAGTCGGGCCGAGCCGCGGTGGCGCCTCTCGCGGGCCGGGTTTCGGGCCTCTCCCGCCGGCCGCACCCAGCGCCTCGCGCCCGGCCCGCTCTTCCCGCTCCTCCCCGGGGCTTCGCAGCCCACCGGCCGCGCCGCGCTCCCTCCGCTCCGCGGGCCTGGTTTTCCCACTTGGTTTCCTTCCCCTTCCTGGAAGCGCTGCTTCCTTGGCGTTGCCGCTGGCGCGTCCCCCGCTTTTTCTCCCCGGGGCCCCGCCGGCCTTAGCGCCTTTCCCCGCCTCCCGTCTCCAGCCTCCCCCTCACCACCACCTTCACCATTCCTGAACCCTCCCCTCGGGCCCGCTCCTTTATTCGCGTCTCGGGGCCTGCGCTCATTTGTCTTTTCCTTTTCCGTTTCTTCCCGGACAACTTGCTGCTCGGCCCACGTTCCTTTCGCCCCGCAGAGACCAAAAGGTCAAGGAAACAAAGGTAAACCTTACTTGGGCTGGTGGCCCGGGGAAGCGGGGTAGGGGTGGGGGCATCGGGGAGTTGGGTGTCTCCGGGAAGCGCCCCGTGGAGAGGACCTTTTGGAAGCTGCTTAGTTCGCAGGTGCCTCGCGCTGAGTATTTGACCCTATCCTTCTCAGTGTGTTTTCGCCGCTGGCGAAGAGCGTTTTAGTTCACCAGGACCAGTTTCATTAAGGGTGGGGGTGGATTCGGTTTTGAAAAGCCCCAGATCCTTGGTTTCCTGTAGATCTTAGGAGGCCTTTGTTTTTCATCCTCGTGGATCACTTTCTGGAAGTAACTCGCATGGGATGGGGGAGGGGGAGCGGGAGGAATTGAAATCTAGAAGAGCCAGTAAAATGACCTTTTTCGATTAAACTTGTTCCGCGTGGAGGGAGACGTGTTCACTGGCGGAGTTTGCTTCGGCCTTTCCTCTCATCCATGTCCCTTGTAGGTTCACACAGAGTTTGTCTCTGAACTAGGGAGGGTTTTCTCTCGTTAGCATATATTTGCCTGACTTGGGAGGGAGATTGTAGGAATGGTACCTTCTTCATTGGAATTTTTTTCTTTAGTACAAAATGGATCTGTACATCAAAAGGATGGATTGAACGATGACGACTTTGAACCTTACTTGAGTCCACAGGCAAGGCCCGTGAGTAGTTGACCATTTTACCTCTCTGATGACAAAGTGTGTTTGTACTGTTAAGTTTCTCTGACCTATCAATGAATTGGGGGGGAGGGAGGAAGGAATCATTTTTTTCATGATCCTTAACATGTTAAAAGACAATTGTAAACAAATGCTAAGACAGGGTTCTCAGCCCCCTTTAAGTGAATGTAAGTGGTACTGATAGCATTTTACTGTATCTCAACAGCAAATACTTGTTTGTAGTTTCTTTTAAAAGAACATAGCAGTGCAAAAATTTAAGAATATTCCTTTGTTAGTTAATTGGTAACTTTTCTGAATTTTCATCCCAGAAAACTTTTTAGGAAAATTGGGGTAACAATGTGAAAGAAAAAATTCTAGTATAAAATCATCTCAATTTCGTTCATTGCTACAAAACTAGCTGTTTTTCTTCCTCTGGTCACTAGTGTGCACTTAGTTTATCAGAACTATTTTGAAGTTGGATACTTGGTATTTTGAGTTGAGCTGTATACTTAACATACAGATGAACTTTGTGTACCTCTGACTTCCCCCTGAGGTGAGGTACAACATTTTTTAAATGAAGTTAAAGAAGATGAAGTTATTTAGCATAAACTAAAGTCAGAGTTGGAATGTTCAGGGGTATGGGCTTGGCTTGTAGCCCAGTGGTTAGTAGGTAGGGGTATTAGTAGAGTGATGTCTGTTAGTATGGAGATGAGTTGTGTGTAGATTCTGCTAATATGAACTCTTCATGTAGAAACTTGCTTGCTTTGAGCAGTTTCTTTGTATTGTTTCAAGTCCCAAAGACAGTCACAAGGCTTTAGCTAATAGATTCTGCAGATTAATAGATCAGAGAGAATTGGCATTACCTCTTCCAAGATATCCTAAAGGATCATGGGACATTGTATAAATCACAACATACCCAATATGAAATACAGTTGGTAGATTTTTCTTTTCTTTCTTTCTTTTTTTTTTTTTTTTTTACAGTCCTGGGGCTTGAACTCAGGGCCTGAGCCCTGGCTTCTTTTTGCTCAAGGCTAGCACTCTACCACTTGGGCCACAGAGCCATTTCCGGCTTTTTCTGTTTTATGTGGTGCTGAGGAATCAAACCCAGGGCTTCATGTATGCCAGGCAAACACTCTACCACTAAGCCACATTCCCAGCCCCAGTTGGTAGTCTTGAGTAACTTGCTGTATTAGTGAATACCCATATTTGGGCATCTTTAGAGATGATTCTTAAATTTTTGGAGAAATTTTCTGCATTAAAGATGTAGAAACTACCTAAGCCAGTGCTTGGGAGAAAAGAAGAGTTTTCATAGACAACTAGCTGACCAAGAAGAGTAGGGAAGTAGAGAATGAACTACTAATAGGTTCCTGTTATTGAAGTAGTTTGCTTACATAATCATTATAACAGGGAGAGTGGGAACATTAAGAAACATAATTCTAGGTAGTTCTTGTAAAACATTGTGTAATTCAGATTTTCAAGCTCTAAGGCATGTGGGAACCTGCCAGTCCAGGTGTAGACATTCACCTATGCCTTGGCACAGTCTGTAATATTAAGTGTGTTCTATTTTTCTTTGTCAAGTAAGCCAAAGCTTAAATGCCTGTTTGAAAAAGTTGGAGGAAAGTATAAAACTTGGGTAAGTAGATGGAGAAGAATGACCCTAGGGACCTTTTCTTTTGGTAGCGTATTATGTAGAGTAACTAGTGTACTTTTTTGTGGGTGTAGTGCTGGTCGTCCTACCCAGAATCTTACACATGTTAAAACAAGCATTAAAAAAAAAGCACTTCTGGGCATTATAGAAGCCCACTATCATTTGAGCTATGCTATCAGCCTCAATTCTTGTACTGTTGGTTTATTGTTTTTGTTTGCAAGTCCTGGGGCTTAAGCTCAGTGCCTGAGCACTGACTGTCCCTGGCTTCCTTTTGCTCAAGGCTAGCACTCTACCACTTGAGCCACAGCACCACTTCTGGCTTTTTCTGTTTATGTGGTACTGAGGAATCGAACTCAGGGCTTCATGCATGCTAGGCAAGCATTCTACCACTAAGCCGCATTCCCAGCCCCTCATGTACTGTTAAGCCAGTTTATTTTATTTTATTATTTTTTGTTCAGTTGGTACTAGGGCTTGAACTCAGGATCTGGGTGCTGTACCTGGGCTTTTTTTGCTCAAGGCTAGCACTGTACCACTTGAGTTACTGCTTTACTCTGGCTTCTTTTTCTTTTTTTGGGGGGGCGGGGTAGTTAATTGGAGATAAGAGTCTCAAGGACTTTCTTGCCTGTCTTTCAGATGCAATCCTCAGTTCTCAGCCTCTTGTGTAGCTAGGATTACATGTATGAGCCACCAGAATCCAGCTCTTAAACCCATTTTTTATCACCCTATATTAGAGTACTTCAAACCCAATCCATTGGTTACAGACTGAGTTTCTTTTCTTCTTCTTTTTTTTTTTTTTTTTTTTGCCAGTCCTAGGGCTTGAACTCATGTCCTGGACTCTGTCCCTGAGCTTCTTTTGCTAAAGACTAGCACTCTCCCACTTGGGCCACAGCACCACTTCCAGCCTTTTCTGTTTATGTGGTATTGAGATGTTTATGTGGTAATGAGGAATCGAACCCAGGGCTTCATGCATACTAGGCAAGCACTCTACTGCTAAGCTATATTCCCAGCCTAGACTTATCTTTAGGGTTGTATTTTCCTATGGCTATTTTGTAGGTGAAGTAAGTAGGCAACAATACTTTTTTTCCCTTATTTTAGGGCCTCTGGAAAACAATGTCCTTTTCAGATTTATAGTTAAAGAGTGACATCTGTTGATGGTTTTCTAACAGGGTAAACTATATACATAAACAGTGAGCATCACCTTTTTCTTTAGTAGTGAGGAATGGCTATACAGACATTTGGGCTGGATCTTGAAATTATCAGTTCTTTTTGCTTTTGCCTCAGACCTGTTAATGTGGTTTAGGTAGGAAACTCTTGAACATAGATCTTCCATTTCTGAACTCAAAGTCACCTTCCTCAAAACCCCCTCTTCACACTGGAGTTTGATCTTGTACTAGTTGGGCAGGCACTCTATTCCTTGAACCATGCCTCCAGCTGCAAAGATAATTGGCTTTTATGAGTTTATCTGGGCACTGGTGGCAAATGCCTGTAACCCTAGCTACTCAGGAGGAGAATCACAGTTTGAAGTCAACCCAGGCAGGAAAGTCTGTGATACTCATCTCTAGTTGACCACCAAAAAGCCAAAAGTACAACTGTGACTTAAGTGGTTAGAATGCTATCCTTGAGCAAAGGAAGCTCAAGAACAGAGCCCAGGCCCTGAATTTATGCCCTGGCACAGACAAATAGATAAAATACCCAGATTTGTAGAGATCATTTGAGTATGCAACTCTTTTGTAGTAATGGTAGAAATATTTGAATTGTGTGACTTATGGGGAAAAAACTGTCCTGATGTTACTTTCTGTTTTATTTGCCTCATTTTTTTTCTTCCACAGAATAATGCATATACTGCCATGTCAGACTCATACTTACCCAGTTACTACAGTCCCTCTATTGGCTTTTCTTATTCTTTGGGTGAAGCTGCTTGGTCTACTGGGGGTGACACAGCCATGCCATATCTAACTTCTTATGGACAACTGAGCAACGGAGAGCCCCACTTCCTACCAGATGCAATGTTTGGGCAACCAGGAGCCCTAGGTAGCACTCCATTTCTTGGTCAGCATGGTTTTAATTTCTTTCCCAGTGGGATTGACTTCTCAGCATGGGGAAATAACAGTTCTCAGGGACAGTCTACTCAGAGCTCTGGATATAGTAGCAATTATGCTTATGCACCTAGCTCCTTAGGCGGAGCCATGATTGATGGACAGTCAGCTTTTGCCAATGAGACCCTCAATAAGGCTCCTGGAATGAATACTATAGACCAAGGGATGGCAGCACTGAAGCTGGGTAGCACAGAAGTTGCAAGCAGCGTTCCAAAAGTTGTAGGTTCTGCTGTTGGTAGTGGGTCCATTACCAGTAACATCGTGGCTTCCAATAGTTTGCCTCCAGCTACCATTGCTCCTCCAAAACCAGCATCTTGGGCTGATATTGCTAGCAAGCCTGCAAAACAGCAACCTAAGTTGAAGACCAAGAATGGCATTGCAGGATCAAGTCTTCCACCACCCCCAATAAAGCATAACATGGATATTGGAACTTGGGATAATAAGGGTCCTGTGGCAAAAGCCCCTTCGCAGGCTTTGGTTCAGAATATAGGTCAGCCAACCCAGGGTTCTCCTCAGCCTGTAGGTCAACAGGCCAACAACAATAGCCCACCAGTGGCTCAGACATCAGTAGGGCAACAGACACAGCCATTGCCTCCACCTCCACCACAGCCTGCCCAGCTCTCAGTCCAGCAACAAGCAGCTCAGCCAACCCGTTGGGTAGCACCTCGGAACCGTGGCAGTGGGTTCGGTCATAATGGGGTGGATGGTAATGGAGTAGGACAGTCTCAGGCTGGTTCTGGATCTACTCCTTCAGAACCTCATCCAGTGTTGGAGAAGCTGCGGTCCATTAATAACTATAACCCTAAGGATTTTGACTGGAATCTGAAACATGGCCGGGTTTTCATCATTAAGAGCTACTCTGAGGACGATATCCACCGGTCCATTAAATATAACATCTGGTGCAGCACAGAGCATGGTAACAAGAGACTGGATGCTGCTTACCGGTCCATGAACGGGAAAGGCCCCGTTTACCTACTTTTCAGTGTCAACGGCAGTGGACACTTCTGTGGAGTTGCAGAAATGAAATCTGCTGTGGACTACAATACATGTGCAGGTGTGTGGTCCCAGGACAAATGGAAGGGTCGTTTTGACGTCAGATGGATTTTTGTGAAGGACGTTCCCAATAGCCAACTGCGACACATTCGCCTAGAGAACAACGAGAATAAACCAGTGACCAACTCTAGGGACACTCAGGAAGTGCCTCTGGAAAAAGCTAAGCAGGTGTTGAAAATCATAGCCAGCTACAAGCACACCACTTCCATTTTTGATGACTTCTCACACTATGAGAAACGCCAAGAGGAAGAAGAAAGTGTTAAAAAGGTAACCAGCTTACCATTCTTTTTTTTTCCCCCTTTGTCTTTTTTGGTAGTGGGGCTTGAACTCAGAACATTGCACTTGCTAGGCAAACGCTTTGCCATTGAGCTACATCCCAGCCCTAGCTTACCATTCTTAGGATTGTTTAGGGAAGGAGAAGGGATCAGAGAAATGAGAAGTAATATAGTGAATGGTCAATAAAAGCTCTGTAAATAACACAGTATCATTTAGTAGTTCAAGGGTTTATGAAAGTATAATTGGTCTTAATATTTAAATTTTATGGTGAAGGAAATATGAGAACATTAGTAGAGGATAGAAATACAGGCTTAAAAGCAGAAACAGTACAAATTCAAGTTACTTGATACAGAAAGGTGAAGAATGGGTGGAAGAAATTCAAGTAAAAGAACTGAAAGGATAGAATGATGGAGACTTGAGGAAAAAAGATTGAGGCTCTGAGATTACAGAGAAAACAAAGTAGTTTTTGGCCTTGATGGAATTTTGTGATTATTTTCAAGAATTGGTATGTCCCCAATTCCTGAAATATATCTTCCTTACAATAGTTAACAGCATTCAGTGCTTTTCAGAACTTTCTTCTATTCAGCTTATTCTCTTTTTAGAAAAATTTCAGTACCCAGGCCTTGTGAATGTTAGATCAGCACTCTACACTGAGTCATAGAAAAAGTTGAATCTCTTGCTCTTTCTTTGGGGGGATGGGGTGGTAGTCCTATTGGGGGCTTGAACTCCGCCTAGGTGTTATCCCTCAACTCTTTTGCTTAAGGCTAGCACTCTATCACTTAAGCCACAGCTCTTCTTCCAGCTACTTATTTATGGTTAATTGGAGATAAAAGAGTTAAGGGCTGGGGCTGGGGATATAGCCTAGTGGCAAGAGTGCCTGCCTCGATATACCCGAGGCCCTAGGTTCGATTCCCCAGCACCACATATACAGAAAACGGCCAGAAGCGGCGCTGTGGCTCAAGTGGCAGAGTGCTAGCCTTGAGCGGGAAGAAGCCAGGGACAGTGCTCAGGCCCTGAGTCCAAGGCCCAGGACTGGCCAAAAAAAAAAAAAAAAAAAAAAAAAAAAAAAAACCAAACAAAAGAGTTAAGGGCTGGCTTCTAATTGTGATTCTTAGAGCTCAGCCTCCTGAGTAGCTAGTATTACAGTTGTGAGCCACTGGTGCCCAGCTTGCTTTTACATTCCTAAAGAACCATTTTCTTCTGATTCAGCTGTAACAAGAAGGCATTTTGGATAGAGTTATGGGAAAGTGAACCCAAAGTAGAATTGGATATATATCCGTGTAGCCATCCATCCATCCTTCATCTATCCCCAGTCCCGGGGCTTGAACTCAGGACTTAGGGTGCTGTCTCTAAGCTTTTTTGATCAAGGCTGGTACTCTACCACTTGAGCCACACCTCCACTTCAGGCTTTTTTTTTTCCTGGTTAATTAGAGTCTCAAGGAGTTTTGTGCCTGAGCTAGTTTTGAACTACGATCCTCAGATCTCAGCTTCCTGAGTAGCTAGGATTACTAGCTTGAGCCACCAGTATTCAACTCAGCCATTCTGAAATGTAGGAAAGAAATGGAAAGATTATGGACAAGAACATTTTTCTTTGAAGTGGTGTATGCTATTGTTTGAGGGAATTATGCACTGGTTAGACTCAAGTGTAAAATAAAACATGCCAAACATATTTTTCTTATTTTTTTTTTCTTTTTGATTTATAGGGATCTTGTATATGGTGAAGGATCTGGGCACTCAGGTGTTTCTATGAAAACATGATTCTTTTCAGCATTAGAAAAGATTGAGGGGGCTTTCTGGTAGCTTCTACTTGGAGAAGCATAATAAATATTGAAATGAGAAGTAGGGGGCTTGGGAGCAAGGGAGGCAGAGTTCAAACCCCAAAATTGCCAAAAAAGGAAAGAAACAAGTGCTAAAATAGCATTAAAGGCTAAGTGGCAGATTATTGTTATTTAGCAGACAGGAAAAGTTTATTGTCCTTTAAATTCCTTTCTTCCCTCAAAATTTGACATAAAATTTGCCATGATCTTGTTGCCAAAGATAGTTTACTGATTGTTTTTGCAAAGTGTCTGAAGGCTTTGAAGATAACTTTTCAGACTTTCGTTTCTGGAAGAATAGGAAAGGAGATCCTGACCTTTTCCAAATCTTGTATTGACATAACATTGATAACCATGAAAGAGCATGCCATCTAGGTACTTAGTTTAACCATGTGAAAGCTGTATTTTATGAGTCTACTTTTCTTCATCCTGCAAATTTTCTCTTCTTTATCTTGTGATTAAAAACAGGAAGGCAAAGATGAATGTTAAGAAATGCACAACACAGATGTCAAGATAAACTATGTGTTTGGGACTCAATGGGGAAATGTGCATCTAAAATGAAGTAGGAGCTGGGTGTTGGTGGCTCACCCCTGTAATCTTAGCCTACTTCCAAGACTGAGATGTAAGGATGGAGGTTTGAAGCCAGTCCAGGCATGCAAATCTGAGCAACTCTTTTTCTTTTAACCAATGTAATGCTAGAAGTGGAGGAGTTACTCAGATAGTAAGAGTGCCAGCTGTGAGCAAAAAAGCTGGGCTAGCTTTGAGTTCAAGCCCCAGAACTAGCACATTTAAAAAAAGTATGTGTTTGTGTTGTATGCATATGTATGAATAATGTATATTTGATGGTATCAAGGTTTGAATTGACCTTGAGCTTTTTTTGTTGTTCTTTGTGGGGCTTGAACTTGGCCTGGATGCTGTCCTTGAGCTCTTTTGCACTAGCACTTCGAGCCACAGTGCCACTTCTGGTTTTTTGGTGGCTAGTTGGAGTTAAGAGTATCATGGACCTTCCTGGGTGTGCTGACTTTAAACCATGATCCTCAGATTTTAGTCTCCTCTGATCTTGAGCTTTGTTGGTAGGATTTGTACCACTTAAGTCATGACTCCAGCCCTTGTTAATTTATGTTGATTAATTTTGTGTATGTACAACTGGGGATTGAAACCAGGGCTTCACACATGCTTCATTGAACTGTATCTCCAATTCCTCTGTACCCCTAACTCTTGGCTGGGATTACAAACTTGTGTCTGGCTGTGTGTGTGTGTATGGGGGGGTGTCTGTGGTGTGTGTGCGCTCACGTGCACGCGCGCATGCACTGGTCTTAGGGCTTGAATTCAGTGCCTGGGTGCTGTCCCTTAGCTTTATTTTTGCTCAAGGCCAGTAGTGTTCTACCACTTGAGCCAAAGCTGCACTTTGTTTTGATATTGCTTTTCTACTTCTGACTTTTTGGTGGTTAATTAGAGAGAAGAATCTCATGGACTTTTCTGAACAGGCTGGCCTCCTCCAGATCTCACCTCTGAGTAACTAGAATTACAGGTGTGAGCCACCAACTCTGAGCTCTTTAAGGTTTTTTTGATAAGACCCCAGCCCTCCTTTCTTTCTCTCTCTCTCTCTCTCTCTCTCTCTCTCTCTGTATAACTAGGGATTGAACTCAGCCTCCTGCTTAAGCACTCTTCCTACTTTGAGTTGTAATCAAGGATATATTTGTATTAAATTCACTAACATGCTCATGCTTCAGTGAGTGATAATTGAACTTCATATAAGTAGGGTAAGGGTCTTAGTTGGAGTTGACCAGCCTTGTAATTTTTATTAGAATGACTAATAAAAACTTCAGAGCTTTGTTAAGATAACTGTAAGATTCAATCATAGAGTACTTGCCTATTCTGTACCAGGGTCCTGACACTATCCTCCCCTCCCCCACCCCCCCAAAAAAGATAACTAATAGCTCTTTTTCAGAATGATTTCCATGATGATTCCTGGTAATGACTATCCTAATTGTTCCCATGATGGTAAACACACACTAGATTAAAATTAGAAATGAAAGGTTTGATTATTCTTGTGTCAGATTACTTTTAGGCTTACTTTGTGCAAAGAGGAATACAGGGGTTTCAAGAAAGTCCCTATGATTTGTTTTGTAGGTCCCAATATCATTTCAGTCCATATTAGTGTACTCTTTTGGTTACTGTTGTTATCCTTAACATCCTTATATAACTGCTGATGTACTGTTCTTACAGTCTTTATTATGCTTCCAGGAGGAAGCAAATTTTGTTAAGAATGGGTCTTAGCTCATTGAAGTATTAGACTTTGAGTCTGGTGTGTGTTTGTGCCTGCCTTTGTATTATTTACAAGAATAAAAAAAAAACACTAAATGGCAAATAGGGTGGTAACTCAATAAATGACTTCAAGTAAGTAAACATTATCCTGAAGATGATGTCACAACTGTTCTAAAAGTTCCATGGTTGAGAACATATCTTGGCAGAACCAGATGGCCATTTAAAATTTTTTTTTTATTTTTGCCAGTCCTGGGGTTTGAACTTGGGGCCCGGGCACTGTCCCTGAGTTTCTTTTGCTCAAGGCTAGTAGTACTCTACCACTTGAGCCAAAGTGCGACTTCCGGCTTTTCCTGTTTATGTGATACTGAGGAGTTGAACCCAGGGCTTCATGCATGCTTGGCAAGCACTCTACCACTAAGCCACATTGCCAGCCCCTTGAGATGAATATTTTTATCTAGTATTATTCATTTACTCTGTCACATGGTCTCATTCAGCATATTGGATTTTTCTGGTTTGAGTACTTGGTTTAGCAGAAGCTGTTTTTGTAAACTTTTCTGCATTTTAGAACTTTCCCCCTAATTGTTCTAATATTTTTCTGTGATATGTGCCTCCCCTCCAGTACTGGGGTTTATTTAAAACTGGGCTTGCTAGACAGCCACTTTACCACTTGAGTCATGTCTCCAACCCTGTGACATTACTTTTCTGTCATAGACATACAATTTAATTGCAAATCCTAATTGTTGAATGTCAACAACTTCTGTTTGCACTAATACTAAGGCCTTGCTTGAGCTTGCTTTATTTTGCTTTCAGGGCTGGCTACTATTTGAGCTATGCCTCCAGCCCTGCTTTTTACTGTTGGTATTTGGAAGACAAGTCTTACAGACTTCTGGGCTGGCTCTGATGCAAACCTCCCAAGTAGCTAGGAGTAAAAGTTTGAAACTTTTCCTTTAGAGACTATCTGGAATTGAGTATGTGCTTTTTGAAGGACTTGGCATACGGATCTTTTTTTGTTTTGTTAAATTTTTCTTTGTAGCTTCACACTGATGCCCACAAATCTAGAAGATAATAGTTAAGAGCCTTCTGTTTTGACTTTACTTTCGAATAGTCTGGCAGAAAAGGATAATTTGTTGGTGGTGACTTTCTAGAACCCTTATAAAACAGTTGGTTTGGGCTGGGGAAATGGCCTAGTGGCAAGAGTGCTTGCCTTATATACATGAGGCCCTGGGTTCGATTCCCCAGCACCACATATACAGAAAACAGCCAGAAGTGGCGCTGTGGCACAAGTGGCAGAGTGCTACTAGCCTTGAGCAAAAAGAAGCCAGGGACAGTGCTCAGGCCCTGAGTTCAAGGCCCAGGACTGGCCCCCCCCAAAATAAATAAATAAAACAGTTGCTTTAATTTTTGTTGTTGGTCTTTGAACTCATAGCCTGGGTACTTTTTTTTTTTTTTTTTTTTTTTTTCTCAAGGCTGGCACTCTACCACGATCTCAGCCTCCTGAGTAGCTAGGATTATAGGTGATGAGCCACCAGTGTCCAACTAGTTGATTTAATTTTTATTTTATATTTCTAGCCCTTTAAATACAGGTAACAATAAGGGAAGAATTCTAGTAGAAAAGACTAAGGACTGAAATTCTGTTAAAGCCTCTAGTATAATGCTAGTGGCCCTGTGGGTAAATGTTACTTTTTTCTCTCTGAGTAATTGGAAAACTAAAGCGAGGGAAAGATAAGTGAGAAAATGTTATGGTGGTACCATGTTGTTATGGTGGTACCAGCTTATGGTTTGTTGTAGTTTGTTTTTAAAAATCTATCTATCTTATCTATATAATCTATTTATTTATTTGCCAGTCCTGGGGCTTGGACTCAGGTCCTGAGCACTGTCCATGGCTTCTTTTTGCTCCTAGCACTCTGCCACTTGAGCCACAGCACCACTTCTGGCCTTTTCTATACATGTAGTGCTGAGGAATCGAACCTAGCACTCTAGCACTAGGTCATATTCCCAGCCTCAACTCCTAGCTTTTTTTTAGTAGTTTATTGGAGATGAGAGTCTCATGGCTTTTCCTGTCTAGGCTGGCTTTGACCCATGATACTCAGATCTCAGCCTCCTAATAAGCAGCTAGGATTACAGGTGTGAGCCACCAGCACCTGACTCTTTATTATTTTTTTCTTTTTAAATTCTAAAGTATTTTATTTGAGAAATCCTGTAGATGTTTGATTTGATATTTCAACATAAAATCCCCATAACAGATATAACAAAATGGGAATGACTGTAAAATGGTTAAAGTGGCACAAATTCACCAAACAGTAACCAAGCTATAATTTTTGACTTAGAACTTGATATCTTTAAGCCTACTGTGTGGTGAAATTACAAGTATGTGCCCCCACATGTGGCTAAACTACAAATTTTAAGAAGTATATTATAATTAAAAACTAAAACAATATGATGTGGCCATTTTCTTTGTTGTTGTTGTTTTGGACTCAGGGCCTGAGCACTGTCCCTGGCTTCTTTTTGCTCAAGGCTAGCACTCTGCCACTTGAGCCACAGCACCACTTCTGGCCATTTCCTGTATATGTGGTGCTGGGGAATTGAACCCAGGGCCTAATGTATAGGAGGCAAGCACTCTTGCCGCTAGGCCATATCCCCAGCCCCAAAATGTGGCCATTTTCAGCAACTTAGTCATTAATTTGGGAGAGCACATAAAAAAGACTCATGGAAAAATGAGAAATGATCCTTATATACTTATGAAAAGGCTGTTTTTTTTTCCTGTTTTTATTTTTAAGGTCACCCCACCAGTTTGAACCACAACACCCTGGCTTTGGTTTTTCTTTGTCTCAGTCGGTACTGGGGCTTGAACTCAGTGCCTACATGCTATCCCTTAGCTCTTTTTGCCTAAGGCAAGTAATACTCTATCATTTCAAACACAGCAGCTTCTTTTTGGTGGTTAATTGGAGGTAAGTGTCTTCTCATGTACTTTTCTGCCAAGGCTGACTTCAAACTGTGGTCTTCAGATCTCAGCCTACTGAGCATCTAGGATTTCAGGCATGAGCCAGTGGTGTCCAGCTGAGGCTAAGTTCTTTTTAATCTTTTTTTTTTTGCCAGTCCTGGGGCTTGAACTCAGGGCCTGGGCACCGTCCCTGCGTTTCTTTTTGCTCAAGGCTAGTACTCTACCACTTTAACCAACAGCACCACTTCTGGCTTTTTTTGTTTTGTGTGGTATTGAGGAATTGAACCCAGGGCTTCATACATACTAGGCAAGCACTGTCCACTAAGCCACATTCCCAGCCCCTTTTTAATCTTTATTAGAAACTAAAATGTGTGTGAATTCATTTTATACTTCAATTCCAGGTATTAATGTAAGAGGATCATGTCCAGTTGAATGCATATACATGAGACTGGAAGAATTCATATCCAATCTGAATTCCTCTCGTTCTGAAAATCTGCTTATGATGTTAAAAAAAAAAAAAGGCTTGGAGGCTGTAGGTGGCTATACAGAGAGGTCATATAACTGTTTCTGTCTATAATTCATGGAGAAGGAAGGCATCAAAGTAGGGTGGTGTGTGACCAAATATTTGTAAATTAGTGCATCTGATCAGTTACCCCTGAAATCTATAGTAAACTACAGATTAAAAAGATCTTAGCTGAGCTCATTCATGTAATCCTAGCTACTCAGGAGGCTGAGATCTGAGGATCACAGTTTGAAGCCAGCCTATATAGGAAATTCATGAGACTCTTATCTCCAATAAAATATTCAGAAAAGGCTGGAAGTGGCTCTGTGGCTCAAGTTAAGTGGTAGAGCTCTAGTCTTGAGTACAAAAGAGGCTCAAGGACAGCACCCAGCACTGCCCCCTCCAAAAAAAGAGAATTTGGCAAAGTTAAGTTTAACCATTTCCTTTTCTGCTATGTGCCAAAAATAAGGGTCACACACGTCTGAGAAGATGATAGTTGTGGGTTAAAATTTGTTTTTCAAGTGAGTATGTGTTTGTGTATGTATATATGTATGTATGTGTGTATGTGTTACTAGTGATCAAATACTAGACAAATGACCTAAAATTTTTTCGGAAGAGATTTTGTCCTATAACTGCTTTTTGCTCAAGGCTAGTGCTAGCGCTCTACCACTTGAGCTACAGCGTCACTTCTGGCCTTTTCTGTTTATGTGGTACTGAAGAATCAAACCCAAGGCTTCATGCATGCTTGGTAAGCAGTCTACCACTAAGCCACATTCCCAGCCCTGTTTTTGTTTTGGTGGTAGTAGTAGTACTAGGATTGAGTTATGTTATATATTACCTAGAGAGAGAGAGAGAGAGAGAGAGAGAGAGAGAGAGAGAGAGAGAGAGCGAGAGCACGTGTACATATGCTGTCACTGGGACTTGTTCTCACTCAGCCTTTTCTGTTCATGGCTGGTGCTCTACCACTTGAGCAACATCTCCAGCCCAGCATTTTTGCTGGTTAATTGGAGATAGAGTCTTGGACTTTGCTGCCCTGAACTTACAACTGGCCTCAAACTTCTCCTGTTTCAACTTCTTGGGTGCTGGGATTACAAGCATATACCATCACACCTCCATTGGCTACTTTTCTGGTAAGGACTTAGCTGCCAAGATTGGTCTGGATATACAAACTTCCTGATCTCAGCCTCCCAAATAGCTAGGATGACAGGCACCAGAGGCTGAGAAAAGGATTTCCCCAATTTATATGCCCAGAGTAGCTGGTCTGGAACTTCCATTCTCTAGATCTCAGCCTCCCAAATAGGGAGGGGGTTAAAGGTGTAAGCCACTGCTGCTGCATGTCCTTTTTTGTTTGTTGGCTTGTTTTTTTAAGAAGTTTGAAGACAGGCTACTTGTGTAAGCCCCAAGAGTTCAGAGCCTGTGATTTTTTTTTTTTTTTTTTTTTGCCAGTCCTGGGCCTTGGACTCAGGGCCTGAGCACTGTCCCTGGCTTCTTTTTGCTCAAGGCTAGCACTCTGCCACTTGAGCCACAACACCACTTCTGGCCATTTTCTGTATATGTGGTGCTGGGGAATTGAACCCAGGGCTTCATGTATACGAGGCAAGCACTCTTGCCACTAGGCCATATTCCCAGCCCCCAGAGCCTGTGATCTTGCTGTGATCCCTCCATGTTGTAATGTAGGCATGTGCTATCATACTTGTAGCACTGTTATTTTTTTTATTTTTATTTTTTTTTTGTCGGTGGTGGGTCTTGAATTCAGGGCACTGTCCCTGAGCTCTTCAGCTCAAGGCTAGCACTCTATCACTTGAGCCACAGCACTTGAGCCACCACACCACTTCTGGTTTTTTTGTGGTTAATTGGAGATAAGAATCTCATGGAATTTCCTGCCTGGGCTGACTTTGAACCCTGATCCTCAGATCTTAGCCTCCTGGATAGCTAGGATTACAGGTGTGAGCCACCAACACTGGCTGCTGTTACTTAACAAATTTCGTGACCTCAGGATTAATTAGCAATGCTGGAATGATTTAATAGCTACTCTGAAAAACTAAAGCCACTCAGATATGAGCAATTTTGTTTTTCTGCCAAAAGTAAAAGGTTACTTAAAATTTTTTTGCTTTATTATTGTAGAGGTGATAAACAGAGGGGTTACATTTACATTGCATCAGTTACTAAGTACATTTCCTTTCATAGTGTCATCTGTTCCCTCATTCTCTCCTATTCCCTCCCTCCCATCTCCACCCCTGAGTTGTGTAGTTCACTTTGATCAATGTCCAGTGTGCTCCACTACTGCACTTTTGCACCCCTCTTCCTCAGGTTCTGTGCCCTCCCCCCCATAGATATGCACATGACTACACTGTATATGAGTTAAAGAATACAGGATCATCAGCAGAAGAAAAAACAAGAGTCGGGGCTGGGAATATGGCCTAGTGGCAGGAGTGCTTGCCTCATATACATGAAGCCCTGGGTTCGATTCCCCAGCACCACATATATAGAAAACAGCCAGAAGTGGCCCTGTGGCTCAGGTGGTAGAGTGCTAGTCTTGAGCAAAAAGAAGCCAGGGACAGTGCTCAGGCCCTGAGTCCAAGGCCCAGGACTGGCCAACAAAAAAGAGTCTTTTGTTTCCATATCTTTGGAGTTTATTTCAATATGCATATTATTTTATATACATACATGTGAAGAGGCACTTGGATATTACATCTTTGTGATACTCTCCTGTGACTATCCTCCTTGGTCTCACTGTATGTGGGTATCTAGAATCCTGTGTGAGTTGTCATATCCCTGTACGTTTTAGATATAACTTGCACATATCAGAGAATATGCTGTTTGTCTTTCTGATCTTGGCTTAAAAAGATTACTTTTAAGTTTTAAAACTTTAGCAGTAGAATTGCTGTTCTCCTCTCCCCCACCCCAGAACATCATGACTAACTAGGGTGTTTGTGGATATGCGTGCGTGTGTGCGTGCGTGCGTGCAAGGCTCTGAGCTTTGGTGCTCAAGGCAAGTACTGTATCACTTGAGCTGCAGCTCCATTTCCAGCATTTTTGGTGATTCATTGGAGGTAAACATCTCCCAAACTTTCCTGGTTGGCTCTGATCTGTGATCCTGGGATCTCAGCCTCCTGAGTTGCTAGGATTATAGCTGTGAGCTACCAGTTCCTAAATGAGTAGTTTGGGTTTTTTTTGGCCAGTCCTGGGCCTTGGACTCAGGGCCTGAGCACTGTCCCTGGCTTCTTCCCGCTCAAGGCTAGCACTCTGCCACTTGAGCCACAGCGCCTCTTCTGGCCGTTTTCTGTATATGTGGTGCTGGGGAATCGAACTTAGGGCCTCGTGTATCCGAGGCAGGCACTCTTGCCACTAGGCTATATCCCCAGCCCCCCTTAAATGAGTAGTTTTAAATGCTCAACTTCCTTTCCCGCCTGAGAGACGTTGAAACATCTCCCCTAGTTTGAAACCTAGCTGAAACGAATTTTTTTGTAATTTATTTATTAATTAAAGAAAAAAATTTTAATTAATTAATTTATTTATTTTGGCCAGTCCTGGGCCTTGGACTCAGGGCCTGAGCACTGTCCCTGGCTTCTTTTTGCTCAAGGCTAGCACTCTGCCACTTGAGCCACAGTGCCTCTTCTGGCCATTTTCTGTATATGTGGTGCTGGGGAATTGAACCCAGGGCCTCATGTATATGAGGCAGGCACTCTTGCCACTAGGCCATATTCCTAGCCCCTAATTTATTTATTAATTGAACACAAATTTTTTTGATAAGGTGTTGTGCAAAAAGGGTACAGTTACATAGTATGGCAGTGCGTACATTACTTGTGAATATCTTACATCCTGTTTTTCTTTCCCTTCCCTAAGTCAGACATATATACAATATACAATGTACCAAGAACATATACAATAGCCACGTGGCCTACGCTGAAGAAAATTCGCCTAGGGCTTTAAATGTAATGTCGACAATAGACAATATGTCGACAATAGTCTTATAATGAACGTACATACATAGCTTTTGAGCTATTGTGATCCACTGAGAGGTCAATTTTTGACCTTTATATGTTGAGGAGTTGTTTGGTTTTAGTTACATAGTGTAGGGTCGCTGACCCAAACCTGTGGGAAATACCATTTGACAAGAAGTTTTTGGTTTCACAGACCTGGTCTCTACTGTCTTCCCCTCCCCTTAACAGTCATATATCAGGGAGATCATGTCCCTTTGTTTTCTGTGTTCTAGGCTTGTCTCGCTCAACATTATTTGTTCAAGTTCTGACCATTTCCCTGCGAATACCAATATTTCACCATTTCTAATCGCTATGTAGTATTCCATTGTGTATAGGTACCATATTTTTTGGATCCATTCATCTGTGGAGGGGCATCTGGTTGTTTCCATATTTTGGCTATTGTGAATTGTGCAGCGATAAACATGGAAGTGCAGATGTCTTTTTGATATCTTGGGACCTGTTGTTCAGGATAGATCCCTAGGAGTGGTATGGCTGGGTCATAGGGTAGGTCTATGTTGAGCTTTTTGAGAAACCTCCATACTGTTCTCCAAAGTGGTTGTACTAATTTGCTTTTCCCACCAACAATTGGAGGAGGGTTCCTCTTTCCCTGCACCCCCTCCAGCATTTGTTGTTGCCTGAGTTCAGAGTATAGGCCATTCTTACTGGAGTGAGGTGGTATCTCAGGGTTTTTTTTATTTGCATTTCCTTTACTGCCAGGGATGTTGAACATTTCCTCATATGCTTCTTTGCCATTTTTATCTCTTCTCTGAAATGAATTTTTAATATTGGGGCTTGGTGGCTGGAAATGTGGCTTAGTGGTGAGTGCTTGCCTAGCATGCATGAAGCCCTGGGTTCAATTCCTCCATTCCACATAAACAGAAAAGGCTGGAAGTGCTGTGGCTCAAATGGTAGAGTGCCTTGAGTGAAAAGAAGGTCAGGGACAGTGCCCAAGCCCTGATTTCAAGCCCTAGGTCTGGCCAGGGAAAGAAAAGGGGTTGGTGCACGCAAGTTGAGGTAGGTAGAAACTTTGAAATTTGTGAAGTGTAAGGGAACCTTCTACAGATACAGCATCTCTTCAGTGTTTTGGAATACTTAGGAGAGGGTTGCAGACACCTAGGGGTAAGAAGATTACTTCTCAGAGGGAGTCAGGGCTGTATTTACTTTGAATTCCTTAAATGTAAGGAACAGTGTGATAAGGGACTTTGCTGTAGATCTTGAGAAGTTTCATGTGAAAAGGGGAAGGTGAGTCCGGGGCAGGTGGCTTGCTCTTGTAATCCTAGCTACTCAGGAGGCTGAAATTGGAGCAACACAGTTCGAAGCCAGCCAAGGCAAGAAAGTTAGTGAGATTCTTATCTGCAGTTAACCACCAAAAAAGCTGGAAGTGGAGTTGTGGTTCAAATGGTAGAATGCTAGCTTTGAGCAAAAAAGCTGAGGAACAGTGCCTGGGCTCTGAATTTAAGCTCCAGGACTGCACTCCCATCCCCACTCACAAAAACAAAAACAGGGCTATCTTATTAGAGGAAACAAGCCATCTCTTTCTGCTTTTCTTCACTCCAACCTGTAATTCTGCAAATAAGCAAGGAAAAAGACTTCAGTATGAGCAGCTAAGATATCTTGTTTCTCCACAGAAAAGGTTTACCAGTTTAAGTTTGCATACTGCTGCCACCTTCTGGAAAAAAAATTTAGTTCTAACAAAAGTAGCTCAAATATTGTCCTAATGCCTTTTTATCATCTTTACTAAATACATAATTTCTAGTTGAACTGATTTAGTTCAGTTAGCCATGGGGAGACGTTAGCAATGTCACATGAACAATGTAAGCCAGTGTATACTGCTAAAATTACATATGAAACCAAGCGCAGAAGAGAATAATAGCAAGACCTGTTAGGGCAAGCGTCATTGGGAAATTTTTATGCAACACTTAATTAGGTCTGAAAGGAGGGTAGGGAAAGAGTGGAAAGATAAAGTAGCCACAAATTTGAGCTGCTAGATATAGAAGGATAGAGAGAGGGAAAGGGTCCCCCCCCTCCCCAAATGTTGGGGATTGAACTCAGAGCCTCATTTTGTAACACTTGAGCAACTTCTTTTCACCTCATTTGTACTACATTCTCCCCTTTACAACCATATTCATGGATTAAACCAACTGTAGAACAAAATTATGTAAAGGCTGATGATGGTCTAGGTCCACGGTAGAATTGTTGATTAGCATGCTGACAGCACTTTGATTCAGTTGAAAGTCAGATGCCAGAGGCTCACACCTGTGATCTTAGCTACTCAGGAGGCTGAGATCTTTGAAGTTTGAAAGCCAGCTCAGGCAAGAAAATACGTGAAACTCTTATCTCTAACCACAAAAAGCTGGAAGTGGAGTTGTGGCTCAAGTTGTAGAGTGCTTGCCTTGAGCACAAAAACTCAGAGGTAGCACCCAGGGCCCTGAGTTCAAGCCCTAGGACTAACAAAATAAAACAAAACAATAATAATAATCAAACTTAGATTTGTTTTAAAGTGTGAAGATTTAGCTCGGGGAAGAGTTCTTGGCTTATTAGCATGTTGAAGCTCCGGATTCCATCTCTAGCACTAGAGGAAAAAGTGTATATAGACAGATTGTATAGGTTACATGCAAATACTATAGTTTTGTTTTTTGTATTATGGCATGTTTTATACAGGACTTGAAGGTGGGGGTGGTTCTCTGAACTATTTCCTTAAGGACTCTATTTGCATTTCAATTTCTGGTGTGTCTTAGTGAGGCTCTTTTGCTTGGGTAATGCTTGAAAAAGATACTTAGGTATGCTTTTGACTTTATGTGAACTTATTTTTTTTTTTGTATTTTCAATACCACTTAAAATGTTTTTTTAATGGTACTGGAGATTGAACCAGGGCCTTTCACCCGGCTAGGCAAGTGCTCTACATCCTCAGTCCTCTCTCCCCTCAAAACACTTAGGAAGTTTCTGTATGTAAATAAAACAACAAAACTTAGCAGTATGCAAAGTTTGTATTAATTTGAAAAGTTCATGTTTGTCATTGTAAATTATAGCCAATTGTATTAGCTGTAAAAGACTGAAAGAGAAAGTCAGTCATAATCTCAGTTAAGACAAAACTCATCATTTTGGCATTTTCCTTCTGAGTTTTACTACACAATTGGTTTATAAAGTTATATATTGTATTTATACTACTTTTTTCCTCTTACCACTAGTAATGTACCCATGTTTAGACATTTGCTAAAATTACCACTATAATAGGTCATTTTATGTATTTTCAATTTCTGTGAAGTTTAGTGTAAAATTACCTTTTACAGTCAGACAACTTAGATTCAAAAGGAATATTTTTCTTTTTGGCCTGGGCCTTGGACTCAGGGCCTGAGCACTCTCCCTGGCTTCTTTCTTTTTTTTTTTTTGCTCAAGGCTAGCACTCTGCCACTTGAGCCACAGTGCCACTTTTAGCCATTTTCTGTAAATGTGGTGCTGGGGAATTGAACCCAGGGCTTCATGTATACTAGGCAAGCACTCTTGTCACTAGGCCATATCCCCAGCCCCTCAAAAGGAATATTTTTCTCAAGATTCCTAGCTAGCTGGTCATTGGTGGCTCATGCCTGTACCAGGCTTCTCAGGAGGCTAAGAATCCTGATTTGAAGCCATCCCAGACACACAAATTCACAACACTTTGTTAGTTCAAGCTAGAAAATGTAGGGACCATTAGTCACTTGGCTATCTTGAAGTAGCATGCACTGGGCTTACAAAGCTGGGCGCCAATGACTCATACCTGTAATCTTAGCTACTCAGGCGGCTGATCTGAGGATAAAAGTTAGAAAACAGAATGGGCAGACAAATCTTTTGAGATTCTTTTTATCTCCAGTTAATTCGCAAAAGGCTGGAACTGGAGCCATTTTCTATATATGTGGTGCTGGGGAATTGAACCCAGGGCTTCAAGTGTACGAGACGAGCACTCTTGCCACTAGGCCATATTCCCAGCCCCACTTCTGGCTTTTTTCTATATATGTGGTGCTGAGGAATCGAACTCAGAGCTTCATGCATACGAGGCGAACACTTTACCACTAGGCCATATTCCCAGCCCCATGGTAACAGGGTTTTAGCATGTGGCTCAGGCTGATACAGAGCTTGAGATCACCCCCTTGCCTCAGCTTGTCTCTAAAAGGTGGTTTTTAAAGGTAATAAAAGTTTTTTTTTTTTTGCCTATTCTAGGGCTTGAACTCAGGGTAATCAATTTTTTGGAGTGTGGGATTGACCAGGTATTCTCCCCCCCCCCCCCCAACCTGGGGCTTGAACTCAGGGCCCTGGGCACTGTCCGCGAGCTTTCTTTTGCTTAAGGCTAGCACTCTACCACTTGAGCCACAGCGCCACTTCTGTTTTTTTCTGCTTATCTGGAACTGAGGAATCACACCCAAGGCTTTGTACATGCTAGGCAAGCACTCTACCACTAGGCCATATCCGAGCCCTTGACTGAGGATTAGAAAACTTTTGTCAACAGGGCACTGTTGTGTCTTGTGCCTATAATCCTAGTTACTCAGGAGGCTGATAAGAGGATCATAGTTGGAAGCCAGTCTAGGTACAGTAGTCTGAGAGACTCTTATCTCCAATTTACCAGTGAAAAAGCTGGACTGGAAGTATAGCTCAAATGGTAGATTACCAGCTGTGAACTAAGAAGTTGATAGAAGCTGGGCACCGGTGGCTCACACCTGTAATCCCAGCTACTCAGGAGGCTGACATCTGAGGATCACAGTTTGAAGCTAGCCTGGGCAGGAAAGTCTGTGAGACTCTTACCTCCAATAAACTACTCAGAAAAAAAAAGCCACAAGTGGTGCTGTGGCTCAGGTACAACACCCAGGCCCTTATTTCAAGCCCTAGGACCAGTAAACAAAACTAAAGGAAAAAAAAAGTTGATGAAGAACATAAGGTCCTGAGTTCAATCACCAGTGCTGGTATGCGTGTAGGTACACACACATACACATAATAGTCTGTCTAGTATAGTTGTATAAGCTTAAAGTAAGTGTTCTCAGACTTTTTTGATATTGGTTCTCTTGTGAAATTAGTTTCAATTCAAATGTAGTGGAGTCAAGGGATTATTTTGAGAATAATGAAGCATGGCAAACCATTTTATATAGTTGGAAATACTGTTTTCAATTTTTACTTTTAGTTACGGTAAAAAAATTATCTTACCCTTTGTTCTCTATTGAGAAATTACTTGTTGGATTTATTCAGGCACTGAATATTTTCAGGGTTTCAGTTTTTATATTTCTCATTCAATGAAATGTATATATTAAGCTACTAATTACCAGTCTTAGAAAAGAATTAGATGGTAGAAAAGGTTCCTTAAATGAATGCATTTATTTCTTCCCAGTCCTCCTACATTTTTCAGAACTTCAGTGTAACTGAATGTCAGTCTTGGATATAGCAAAACTAAAGGGGATGAAATCCCGAGTAGAACTGAAAAAGGTTTGAAGTCAGGGTCTCACATTCTCATTCAGCTGGTACTCTACTTGAGCCACACTTGGTCCAGCCTTCTTTCTCTCTCCCTTTCCCCTTCCCACCTCCCCTTCCCTTCCTTTCCTCCCTCCCCCCTCTCCTCTCCCCCTCCCTTTTACCCCCTCCCTTCAGGGGCTTGAATTCTGGGCCTGGGTGCTGTCATTGAGCTTCTTTTGCTCAAGGTTAGCTTTCTACTTGAGCCACAGGGTCACTTCCAGCTTTTTCTGAATAGTTGGTTGGAGATAAGGGTCTCTCATGGACTTCTTGCCCTGGCTGGCTTCAAGCTGTGATCCTCAGGTATCAGCCTCCTGAGTAGCTAGCTAGGATTACTGACATGAATCTCTAGTGCCCTGCACACCTCCAACTTTTTTACTGGTTAATTTGGAGATGGTGTCTCCCAGACTTTTATGTCTAGACTGGCTTTGAACCATAGTCTTCAGACCTCTCTCCGTCTCTTGAGTAGCTTGGGATCTCAGCCTTTTGAGCCACTTACACTCAACTTTGAGAAAAATAAATTTTTTTGCCAGTCCTAGGGCTTGAACTCAGGGCCTGGGCACTGTCCCTGAGCTGCTTTTGCTCAAAGCTAGCACTCTTATCACCTGAGCCACAGTGCTACTTCCAGCCTTTTCTGTTTATGTTGATACTGAGGAATCCATCCCAGGGCTTCAATGCATGTTTGGCAAATACTCTTGTCACTAAGCCACTTTCCTAGCCCCTAGAGAAAGTATTTTTAATAGAGTATGACAGTCTTGCTTTAAATTGGAGAACTTATATAACTTTGTTCCTTGGCCTATGGAAAGGAGACTATTAATTATATGCTACAATTAGAAATAATTACAATCATAACAATTCAACTATTATTGCCTGCCTATATTCTGAGGTTTAAACTCAGAGCATCCCACTTGATTAGCTTGAGCAGTCAGTATCCCTGGCTTCTTTTTGTTCAAGGCTAGCACTCTGCCTCTTAAGCCACAGCACCACTTCCAGCTTTTTTTGTTTATGTGGTACAGAGGAATCAAACCCAGGGCTTCATGCATGTAAGGCCAGCACTCTACCACTAAGCCATATTCCCAGCCCAATAAACCACTTTGAGCTGCAGTGCCACTTCTGGCTTTTTCTGGGCAGTTTATTGGAGATAAGTCTTCTGGACTTTCCTGCCTGGACCTGCTCAAACCTTGATCCTCAGATCTCAGCCTCCTGAGTAGCTAAGATTACAGGCATGAGCCACTGGTACCGGGCTCAGAAGATATGTTTTATTGTTATTGTAAAAGGTGATGTGCAGGCCAGACACTGGTGGCTCACACCTGTAATCCTAACTACTCTGGAGGCTGAGATCTGAGGATTGAGGTTTGAAGCCATCCCAGGCAGAAAAGTCCTTGTGATACTCTTATCTCCAATTAACTACTCAAAAACCAGAAGTGGTGCTATGGGTCAAGTAGTAGAGTAGCTAGCCTTGAGCACAAAAAGAAGAGGCTCAGGGACAGTACCCAGGCCCTGAGTTCAAGCCCCACAACTGACACTCCCCTCTTCCCCCCCAAAAAAGGGGGATGTACAGGGGGATTGCAATTACATAAGCCAGGTGATGAGTACATCTCTCTTTGGACTGTGTCACCCTTCCCTCACTACCAGTTTTTCCCTCCAGCTTCCACCTGCAAGTTATGTAGTTCATTTTTAACATAGTGTCTGGTGAGTGCTACTGCTGCATTTATTTACCCTTTTTCAATTACTGGGTTTTTAAGGCTAATAGTTATGCCCCCCAAATAAATGTAAGTATTAATTGTGTTTTATGGTCCACTTAGAAGTAGTTTGTCAAACGAGAGGATAGTTTAAAATCCCAACCCCCGCATCTACTCAAAGCCCTGACTTGCGGTGAGAATTTTAAGCTGATACATCTGTTCAGGAAAGAAAGCTTGTAGACCTGAGATTGTGTCCTTATTGAGATCTGTTAAAGGCCTTCAAAGGTAATGTAGGCATTTTTTTTAGGTCATCAGAGATCAGTTCCCCAGCCAGTCACGAAAAAGCTTTTACAAACTAGAATGTTAAAAGGCTACACTGCGGTAGCCCAAAAAGAAGTCTGTATAGTTGAAAGTTAAAATGTTGAATGTAATTTCCAGTTTGGAGTAAAGCTCCTAATGGACATCTGATCCTGCAGCCCCTTGGTAAAGTAGACTACTAAGGTTAAGGTTCCTGGCTAGGTAAGGTCAATGTCCCTGAGTCAGCCTGAAGAAGTTATAGAAGATGGATGATCTTCGCCCATCAGCCTCCCCCTTTTAGGACCAAGGGACCAGAATTGTTTTGGGGAAGATGAGGCAGGATAAACTAGAGGCATGGAAAACAAGGGTAACAGTATACAGAGACTGCACTTGTGAGAAATGGTTACAGGCCAAGCCTTCTATGTTGACTTAAAAAAAAATCCTAGCCTTATTGGAAATATCTGATTTAAACTTATTGCCCTGGCAAAATGACCCAAGGGCCATTGATTGCCTAAAGCTGTCTTGACTTTCAGTGATGTGCCAGCCTACAAAAGCTAGTATGCTTAATAAGAAGGAATCAGGAAAATACTAGGAAATTTGACTAATGTTAGGCTTTAGGTTAACTTAGGTTAAGCTTCTCTAACCAGTCTATGGAGAAAGTTGCAGGTAACCCAGAAGGTGTGACATTCTACTGGAACCACTGGGAGCCACTGCTGCCTGACACCACCATGGCCCCTGCCCATTTGAGTGAGGATCAAGGAGAGTCTTAACAGTCATCTGGAAGAATCTACATCTTCAGATGGGACTCTTATCACACACGCAGCTGATTTCTGCTGGAAAGTGCTTTGTTTGTTTTTGTTTTTTGGCCAGTCCTAGGCCGTGAACTCAGGGCCTGAGCACTGTCCCTGGCTTCTTTTTTGCTCAAGGCTAGCACTCTGCCACTTGAGCCACAGCGCCACTTCTGGCCATTTTCTGTATATGTGGTGCTGAGGAATCGAACCCAGGGCCTCATGTATACGAGGCAAGCACTCTTGCCACTAGGCCATATTCCCAGCCCCTGGAAAGTGCTTTGGATCTGCTAAAACTCAAATTTTGGGGGGGACATTCTTGAGTTAACTGGAGTTAACTAACTCTATTAAGAAAATTGGATATTGTAAGAAATTTTCAAGCAAACTCCTGCTGCTAAATTCAAAGCATGTATGACAGGCTGGCGAGTCACTTCCAGGCAATGCCTGGAGTGGGAGGTATGTCCAAGAGTATTAAATGTGTCCAGATGGACTAGGGTGTGACCTCAGAGAAGAGAGGAAGGTAACTGCCATCAGGTGTGCCAGGTACCAAGGTAACTGGACAGAGATTTAAACTGTCCGGGGCATCTTCATGGAGCCCTCCTGGGGGTGGATCTTGTAGATGCCACTGGCCAACTTTAGGCACTTGGAGGAACTGGAAACTGGAGAAATCCACTCTAGAATAGTTGGCTCATGAAATAGAATATAGATATAGAATATAGAATATAGATACAGAATAGATATAGAATATAGATATAGAATAGTTGGCTCATAATTGGCTCTGGTCTGGCTTCTTAGGAGCAGCAATCCTATTGGACTGACCGTTGCCCCATCTTTGTTTTCCCCAACAGCCTGTGGGTGGAGTCACAGTAAATTGCTTTGATGTAGTTGAGATAAACCGGAAAATGTAGACAGTTTAAAACTCTAGCAGCAAAGAAGCCCCAGGAAATGTAAAGAGGAAAGTTAGTATAGAAAGCCTTGGAGAAAGGGATAGAGAAATGGTTTCCTCTGGACAAGAAAGGGATTTAAAAAGTAAATTATCACAGAATGTTCCAGTACATCGCTGATGGCGTGAGGAAGTAGAAGATGGTATGAATGGGGATATGTTAAATTTTATAAGACACAGTTTTTTTTTGGCCAGTCCTAGGCCGTGAACTCAGGGCCTGAGCACTGTCCCTGGCTTCTTTTTTGCTCAAGGCTAGCACTCTGCCACTTGAGCCACAGCGCCACTTCTGGCCATTTTCTGTATATGTGGTGCTGAGGAATCGAACCCAGGGCCTCATGTATACGAGGCAAGCACTCTTTCCACTAGGCCATATTCCCAGCCCCTAAGACACAGATTATTAAAACTGTATAAGGAAAGACTTTAGATTAAAAGGTTTTGGTATGTTAAAAGTAAGTAAGACAATGCCTAGAAAGTTTGAGTATGTAACAAATGGTATCAGTATGTGTTAAAATTAGAGCATATGAGTAAAGTTGGTATGTAATCAAAATGGCTATAATATAAATAGGGTCAGAATTGGGGCTTGGATGTAAAACTATGTTTATCTGTACCTGCATGTGATGTCATCTAAATGTTATTCCTAACTTGCAATCGCATTTGTTATGAGTTTTTTTTCGCCCCCTCAGAGCCCTATAGCAATTCCACCAAGAGATCCGGTCCAAACTAAAGGCCCTTTATGAGACTGGACCCCCTCCTGGGCCACACCCGCTACCAACTAAGAAAAGCGCCACTTATGGTATTGCGGGCACAATACCAACCTGTCCCTACCGATTCTGTCAGAATCAACTAATAAGCAAGGAGAACCACAATTGGTTCTCGAGTTACCTATCAGAAGGGGGGAATGAAGAGTTAAAGTAAACCACATTTTCAGGTAGCCCCCATTTTGTTGTCTGTTTAAACTATGAGCAAACCCAGGGCAAGCTTATTAGGGCCCAGCTGGTCAAGAACTCTAACCGCCCCCAGAATGCCTCGAGCCTGGTGCCTCAAGCCCTGAGCCAATCAGATTTGTACCCGTATCCTAATCTTGCTTGCTTAAACACCTGATTTGCTGTAACTTTGTTTTTTGCCTTTATAAGCCCTGTGCAATCGCAGCTTGGGGCTTCTGCCTAACCTCTGCTGTGTCGGTGGATAGGACGAGGCCCGGGCTGCAGCCCGCTTGAATAAAGCCTAGCCTTGCTTTTGCAAAAAAAAGAAGTAGCTAGAGGGCTGTCAGGTATAGCTTAGTGGCCAAGCGCTTACCTAATACTCACAAAATTCTGGGCTCAATCATAGGTACTACCCCCTCAAAGTTAATAAAAAGCAAGAAAAAAAGCTAAGTAGAGGAATGGCAAGAGAACGTATACAAACGTGTGGCAGTGTATACCTGTGATCCCAGCATTTGGAGTTCAAGGCCAACCTAATAGTTGTGGTACAAAAAATTCCAGAGACCAAATTTACATCATCTATATATTGATTTTTTTGTGTGTGTGTGCCTGTCCTGGGGCTTGGATTCAGGGCCTGAGTACTGTCCCTGGCTTCTTTTTGCTCAAGGCTAGCACTCTGCCACTTGAGCCACAGCACCACTTCTGGCTGTTTTCTATATATGTGGTGCTGAGGATTCGAACCTAGGGCTTCATGTATACCAGGCAAGCAGTCTTGCCACTAGGCCATATTCCCACCCCCCTGGGGTTTTATTAATTCTGGGTCTGAGCACTGTTCCTGGCTTCTTTTTGCTCAAGGCTAGCACTCTACTACTTGAGCCACAGTGCCACATCTGACCTTTTCTATATATGTGGTGCTGAGGAATTGAAGCTAGGGCTTCATGTATATGAGGCAAACACTCCTGCCACTAGGCCACATTCCCAGCCAAAACAACTGCATTTTGTCTTTTCTTTTTTGGTACTGGAGACCAAACCCAGGTAAGCACTCTACCACTAAGCCACATTCCCCTGTTCAGTTCCATCTTGATTCCAAGTTTTCTGGTATTAGAATTACTGGTATTTATCTTCAAGGTTTATGCCATATAGCCCCAAACTGAATTTAATGCAAAAGTTGTGTGTTTTTTTTAATGTAAAAGTTTTGAATGAGTACTTACTGAATAATTACTGTTTTTAGGCAAGATAATTTCTTCCCTTTCTTATATCAAGAAGATAGTTTCTGAGCAGTGCATTCTACATACCATTATATCATTCTGAAAATGTTATAAAAACATGTCCCTTGGCATGTTTATCAAGCATAATTGCTCTCCACATTCAACTCATATAACAGTTTTAATTAAGCAAAAAGAGAAGCATGGTTTCATCATGAAATTGTCTTATTTTAATAATGAAGGGGATCCTACACTTTTTTTGGAAGGGGGGGTGTCGGTCATGGGGCTTGAACTCAGGATCTCAGGCCCTGCCCCTTAGCTCTTGCTCAGTGTTAGTGCTCTACTACTTTGAGCCATAGCTCCATTTCTGATGTCTGGTGTTTAATTGGAGATGAGTCTTTTGGATGTTCTTGCCTAGGCTGGCTTTGAACCATGATCCTCAGATCTCAGCCTCCTGAGTGGCTAGGATTACAGGGGTGAGCCACCAGCACCCAGCTTAAACTATTTTCTTACTTGACAAACAAATACAGGAAACTTTGATGGTTATTGATAGGCTAAGATTTTTTTTTTTTTTTTTGCCAGTCCAGGGCCTGAGCACTGTCCCTGGCTTCTTTTTGCTCAAGGCTAGTACTTTACTACTTGAGCCACAGTGCCACTTCCGGCTTTTTTTCTATATATGTGGTTCTGAGGAATGGAACCCAGGGCTGTATGTATACAAGGCAAGCACTTTACCACTAGGCCATATTCCTAGCCCTAGGCTAAGAAATTATAGCACACTAAATGTTATGTTGGTAAATATAAATAAAGTGAAGGAGGGACTAAGACGTGAGTAGATAGAGGTGTGGGCATTACTTGTACTTAAGCTACAAAAGCAAGTTAAAGGCTGGAAACACTCCTAGTTTATACTTTTCTTTTTCTTTTTTTTTAGTTTATACTTTTCTTTTTGACTGGAAATGGTACTTTGTTGGTTAAGTGATAGTTACATTTAGGCTGGGAGGAGTAAGTTTGAGAGGCTATTGTATTACATGGCTATAGTTAGTGATAACATTGTATTTATTTATTATTATTTATTTTTTGGCTAGTCCTGACCTTGTTCTGCTCTCTTGCTTCTGGGGGTGCTTTGTCACTTGAGGAGTAACAGGGTTTTTTGTTTGTTTTTTGTTTTTCTTTGCCAGTCCTGGGCCTTGAACTCAGGGCCTGGGCACTGTCCTTGAGCTTCTTTGCCCAAGGGTAGCACTCTACCACTTGAGCCACAGCTCTACTTCCAGCCTTTTCTGTTTATGTGGTGCTGAGGATCTAACCTAGGGCTTCATACTTGGTAGGCAAGCACTCTACCTACCGCTAAGCCACATTCCCAGCCCTTGAGTAACACTTCTAATCTGGTGTTTTTATGGCTAATATGGAGTCTTCAATTAAATTTTATGCCAGGGCTGGCTTTGAACTGAGACCAGGTATCAGCCTCCTGAGTAGGCTTACAGGTGGGAGCCACTGAAGCCTGCTTGTGTGGTATTTTGAAAAATGTAGACATCTTCTCACCATAAAAACGACAAGCATATGAGGCAATAAATTTGTTAGGCTTAACCATTTTACAGTATGTATATGTTTCTTAACATGTTTTACATTATACATATAATTTGACCTATCAATTATTTAGAAAAGATTAGCAATAACTGTCCTAGTGGAATTTTGGGATGGAGTATGAATTCAGTAGAATCCAATTCTGCTCTTTGTCCTTTGCTTGTAACATCCAGGAATACACCTAACTATATATAGTATGTGGGCCTTTTCTAGTTTTTCTTATTGCCAGTCCTGGGGCTTGAACTCAGGGCCTGAGCACTTTTTTTTTTTTTTTTGGCCAGTCCTGAGCTTGGACTCAGGGCCTGAGCACTGTCCCTGGCTTCTTTTGCTCAAGGCTAGCACTCTGCCACTTGAGCCACAGCACCACTTCTGGCCGTTTTCTCTATATGTGGTGCTGGGGAATTGAACCCAGGGCCTCAAGTATACGAGGCAAGCACTGTTGCCACTAGGCCATATTCCCAGCCCCGCCTGAGCACTTCTTGAGCTCCTTTTGCTCAAGACTAGCACTGTGCCACTTGAGCCACAGCACCACTTCTAGCTTTTTCTTTGTATGTGATACTGAGGAATCAAACCCAGGCTTCATGCATGCAAGGCAATGCTCTACTGCTAAGCCATATTCTCAGCCCTGTTTTTTTTTTTTTTTTCTAGTTAATGGGGTGTAATGTTTGTGTATAAGCTTGAGGGTGTTATGTTTACCTCTTTGTGGACTGTCCATCCTGTTCCTGTCTTAGTTTTCACTGTTATATTTATATTTCTCCAGACTACAACTACCTCACACTGAGCTCTAAAAGCACTTGGATAAGGGTAGTAGATAGGCTCTACATAATATTATCATGGGGGAAACAAAATTTTTTAAAATTTTTCTTTGGTGCTATCAAGGATTGAACTCAGGACTTTGAGCCTTAAATGTTCTACTATTTGAGCCATGCCCTCAGTTCTTTTGTTTTTGTTTGTTGTTCAGTAACTTCAGCTTTTGTGTGGGAAAATAACTTCTTTCAACTTCATTTTTCTTTTTGAATTAGTCATGGGGCTTGAACTTAGGACCTGGGTGCTGTCCCTGAGCTTTTTTTTTTTTTTTTTTTTTTTTTTTGGTTTCCCTCAAGCTATCTTTCTACTACTTTGAGCCACAGCTCCACTTCCATTTTTGGGGGGGTGGGGGGATAGGAGTCTCAGGATCTTTCTTGCCCTGGTTAGCTGTGAACAAGAATCCTCAGATGGGTGGCTGGGAGTATGGCCTAGTGGCAAGAGTGCTTGCCTCCTACACATGAAGCTCTCAGTTCGATTCCCCAGCACCACATATATGGAAAATGGCCAGAGGGGGCGCTGTGCCTCAAGTGGAGGCCAGGGACAGTGCTCAGGCCCTGAGTCCAAGGCCCAGGACTGGCCAAAAAAAAAGAATCCTCAGATGGGTGGTTGGGAGTATGGCCTAGTGGCAAGAGCACTTGCCTCCTACACATGAAGCTCTCAGTTCGATTCCCCAGCACCACATATATGGAAAACGGCCAGAAGGGGCACTGTGGCTCAGGTGGCAGAGTGCTAGCCTTGAGCGGGAAGAAGCCAGGCACAGTGCTCAGGCCCTGAGTCCAAGGCCCAGGACTGGCAAAAAAAAAAAAAGAATCCTCAGATTTCAGCATCCTGAGTAGCTAGAATTACAGATGTGAGCTACCAGTGCCTGATTTGAACTTCATTTTCTAAAATAAATAATGGCTGGATGTAATGTGGCAATAAATACCTGTTACACTTGTATTTAGGAGACTGAGGCAGAAAAGGATTGAGAATTTGAGGTTATTTTAAAAAAGAAGTCCTTGTAGGGTGAGTATGAAAATTATTACTGGTATACAGTATCTGATACAATACCCGATACATAGAAACTCATCAATGGTAGTGGCTAGTTAAGGGTGTGTGTGTGTGTTGAATCATGCGTCAGAATCATAATTATCACAGGGTAAGTAGTAGAAAATTAAGTTTAGGCCTGTGCACTCTTGACCACTTAATGCTTTTTGTGTAAAGAGCAAGCCATGTGAATTTCAGATTTCTCCCCCTTGTGGGGACAGGCAGAATTGAATTGTGGGGGCTTTTTGTATGCTAAGCAAATAATATCACTTGAGCCTTGTCCCTGTCTGAGTTGTCTCATGTTTTGAAAACCCTCTTATGTCAGATAATGTGTTAAGTTGGTGAGTATTCAGGATATGTTTTCAAAGGAATCAGATTGATTCTTTGTAAGAAAATGAACATTCAATTTTATTTCAGGGAATACTTCAGTATTACAGTCAGTCTTCAAAATTTATCTAAGTATACTTTAAACTGCTTGTATAGACGGTTTTCTTGCCTGCCATGGACTAATAAGCATTCTGTAAATCTCATTATTCTTCACTTTACAGAAAAGACATTTGAATTTGTGAATATGTCCATGACCTTGTGATTAGTGTGGGGAATTTCAGTGCAGGTTGGTTTAGGGTATAGAGTGCTCTTTCCCCTTTTTTTTTTTGCCAGTCCTGGGCCTTGGACTCATGGCCTGAGCACTGTCCCTGACTTCTTTTTGCTCAAGGCTAGCACTCTGCCCCTTGAGCCACAGCGAAGTGGCCGTTTGGTGCTGAGGAATCAAACCCAGGGCTTCATGTAGTAGAGGCAAGCACTCTTGCCACTAGGCCATATTCCCAGCCCCACGCGCTTTCCCTTCTTTTTTTTTTTGGCCAGTCCTGGGCCTTGGACTCAGGGCCTGAGCACTGTCCCTGGCTTCTTCCCGCTCAAGGCTAGCACTCTGCCACTTGAGCCACAGCGCCGCTTCTGGCCGTTTTCTGTATACGTGGTGCTGGGGAATCGAACCTAGGGCCTCGTGTATCCGAGGCAGGCACTCTTGCCGCTAGGCTATATCCCCAGCCCCGCTCTTTCCCTTCTTGAGACAATTGATGTGTTTGTCTAGCTACTTCATTATGCCACAGTTTAGGCTAATTAATCATTAGCATAGACCAGGTATAATAACAAAGTAAGTCTGTATAGTTACATAATGGATTTCAGAGTAAAAGGTAATTTTGTATTAACTGGGAAGCTTGGGTTATGCTACTTTTGTTTTAAATTTGTAAGAAGTACAAGGCTGGGAGTGCTAGTGGCTCATGCTTGTAATCCTAGCAACTCAGGAGGCTGATATCTGAGGATCACTGAAGCCTGCCTATGAGGCTCTTACTTCCAATAAGCTACTAAAAAACGAGAAGTGGCTCTATGGCTCAAAGTGGTAGAATGCTAGCCTTGTGCTCAAAAGCTCAGGAACAGTACCCAAGCCCTGAGTTCAAGCCCCATGACCAACAACAACAAAAAAGACAGCTTAGGCCTGGGAATATGGCTAGTGGCAAGAGTGCTTGCCTCGTATACATGAAGCCCTGGGTTCAATTTCTCAGTACCACATATATAGAAAATGGCCAGAAGTGGCACTGTGGCTCAAGTGGCAGAGTGCTAGCCTTGAGCAAAAAGAAGCCAGGGATAGTGCTCAGGCCCTGAGTTCAAGGCCCAGGACTGGCCAAAAAAATAAATAAAAGCCGGCTTATTGTATCATTTCTGCAACCCTGACTTACTCAGAATGCTGGAGATAAGAATCTCTGTACAAAGCCAGCCCAGGCAGGAAAGTCTTATCTCCATTAACCACTGAAAAGCTGGTAGCAGAGCATTAGACTTGAGAAAGGGCGGGGGGGGGTGCTTAGAGACAGCACCCAGGCCCTGAGTTCAAGGCCCAGGACAGGTTACACACAGACATACACACACATACACACAGCTTATTTATGGATATATTTTATCCAGCACAGATGCCTAAATTGTAGTGTTCTATGAACTTTTAATGTTGAAGCATGTTTAGATAACTAACCATGTAACTTTTTTCTTACCTCTATAGGAACGCCAAGGTCGTGGGAAATAAAAGCAGTTCTGCACTGACTGCAGCAACGGTTGCGTCTGCATATCCTAAATGGAAAAGATGACCTTCAAGATAATTAGGACTTGTTTCTTAATTTCATTGACTTCAGAGACGATTGCAGACTTGCAGTTTAAGTATTGGAATTTCACAAAAGACATAGGACTTAACTGGAAAATGGAAAAAAAAACAGAAAAAGAAAAAAAAACTAAACAAAAAACCCCTCTAGGTAGTTTAGGTGAAAAATGTCCTTTTTATTTTGGCTTTGGTTGTGATTTCAGAGCATAACGCTTTGTTTTTGTCTTTTTACTATGTTTTTCGGATTTTCAAGTCCGTAAGTGCATACAGTTTTCTCTAATTTTTAAACCCTTTCCTCCCATTTTGACATTTGCACTTGGAGAACACTTGAGTTGCGAAGGTTTTGGGCATCCACCCCAGAAAGTGGAAATTTGATTTTTCCCTTCCGAACTGGAAGAACAATTTTATGAAGAATTTTTGTCTAGGAAAATTTAACAGTGTTACCCAAGGTTGTGTCTATAAGGGTGGTTCATTTTCTCTGACCCTTTGTTACTCAAAGTAAAGTACTAGGCGTCCTAAGAAATGTTCTGTTCTTGTACATTATACTGATGAAGTCAGGATTAATTTGATTTCAAACCTAAGAACAGTGGTAAAAACTCGTTTTCAGAAATGCATTTTGGAAGAGAAAAATATTGTAAAATGTGTAGTGAATGTTTCTTCAGTTTCTTGTTCGGCCAATGAGGAAAGGGCATTGCCTTTCTTTTTACCATTAATCACTTCTCAATAAACGTGAGATCCTGTTGAGCATCACTTCTAGTACCATTTAGTATTATTTAAGTCTGTTGTGTTCTGGGAGAGATTTGGAGTGTAAGGAGTTTTAAGAGAGGCAGTAGCAACTCATTTTAGGTAAATTGTGGTGAGAGAAAATGGTTCAGGCTTGTTTTGTACTTAGAGCTGGATAACTGTGGCCTCTGCAAAACAAGATAGGCAAATGTTCCAAATGTTTTGTTTCTAGATGCTTTCCAGGAAAGATAGAACCTCTACTAAACCATTCATTCAGTAGATACTTGTGTTTATTATACTACACACCGTGCTAGCTCGATAGAAGTCTCTTCAGCTGTCTTACTAAATACAAAGGAGGTAGCAGCCAGAACTCAAGGATGTAAGGGATTAACACAAAATATGGTTTATTTGGACAGCATTCTACATGGATGCAGATTCCCTAAACAAAATGCCAATGGGCTTGAGTCTTTGTGAACTTTCTTTGATTCATTTTTTAATTCAAAAGGTTTTTAGTTTTTAATATGTCTCAAATTTGAAGAGTTGATTATAAGGCTTCTGAAACTTGTCTGTAGTATTGGCAGTTTTGCTCTCAGATTACACAGCTCAGGCTACTAAGTCAAGGAAGCCAGTAAAATGAATCAGTGTTGATTTGTAATTAGCATTATAGTTTCATCCTTTCAGCCAAGAGTTTTGCTCATTAGAAGCATAGCATGGTATTTCTGGATATTCCTACCTGCCAAACCTTTTGAGATATATTCCTCCTTCAAAAATTAATTGAGGGAAATTTTGGGGTTTTTATTAGTGTGAATATATACTGGATTTCCATTTTTAGCCCTAACTTCTATGATTTCCATAGGACTTCTTGGGGTTGTTTAGTCTTCAAAAGGGAAATACCCACAGAAAAGAAAATTCAAAAGCAATTTTAGATTAGACACTGGTAACTCGCACTTCTAACTACTCAGAAGGGTGAGATGTGAGGATTGTGGTTTGAAGCCAGCTTGGGCAGGAAAATCCATGAGACTCCTAACTCCTGTTAATCATCAGAAACCCAGAAGTGGAGCTGTGGCTTAAATGGTAAAGCACTAGCCTTATGCAAAAAACCTCAAGGACATTGCCCAGGCTGGCATTCAAGCCCCAACACCAACACACATAAACGCGCACACACAGCAATGTTAGAATTAGATGCATGGCTTAAGTGGCAAAGCACCTGCTTAGGTAGCATGAAGCTGAGTTCAAATCCCATTAACGTTTTTTAAAAGCAGTTTTACTGCTTTAAATCCCGTATTGGATTCTAGTTGGATATGAGATTATTTTAAATGATTTTATTATTACTATTTGAAACGTCAGCACCTCAGTGGTGTTTAGACTGGTACTTCCCAGTCTTTCTCGTGTGATGTGTAGAAAGTACTCTCACAGCTTTGGGAAGAGAATAAGAACTGTAGCTCCTACCAAGGTTGTTTACCTCTCCCTCTGAGTATGGAGGCTTCAGGATCTCGGTCTTGGCCCCTTCTGTGGTATAAAACCTATACGGGTCCAAAAAATCAGTTCAAGTGAAAACCTTAAAATGCAGCTAAACTAGTTCAACTTTGCCTCTGGGAATTTTTAACTTTTTAACTCTTAAGGTTTTGATTCTGTTCCATTATTTGTGAATGTCAGAATTTTGGTTAGCTAAGTATTTTTTGTTGATGAGAACAGTCTTTATCAATGGCATAAATTCACACTTCCAGAATGAACAAAATAGAAATCTCATATCCTCTAACTTTAAGCTATATTTAATTGACTTTTCTCTCCAAATGTTTCATGTTTTAAAACTTATTTTGAAAGTTGTAGATTTCTGCAAAATACCACTTCCCTGCAACATTAACATCTTGTATAACTTCAGTAAAATTATAAATACCAGTTACTGTTGACTAAATATTGTACATTTACTAACCTACAGACCTTAACTTGAATTGTACTAGTTATCTTTTTCTTGTTCAACATCCAATGCAATCCACATTGTATTTAGTTGTCTTTAGTTTCTCTACCCTCTGACAGTTCTAGACTATTATATAATTATTTTGAATACCATGGAATTATGTCATTTTGGCATAATGTCAGAGGTTTAGCTGTGTCTTTTTATATTTGTTTTTATTTTGAGCCCCAGGATATTGCCAAGTTTCCCAGGCTGGCCTTGGATTTTGAATGTTACCTCAGCATCTGAACAACTGAGACTACAGGTGTGCACCACCACATCTGGCTTCTTTGAGGCTTTGAGAGAGCACTGGCCAGAAATTTTATAGAATGCCTTTCTTAATTGTACTGATGAAATTTCCCATTAGATTGAGGTTATTCTTTGGCAGAAGTGCCATATAGTATTGTGCCCCTTTCAGTGCATTTTACTAGGCTACGTGATGTTGATACAGCTTTCTGATATCTTTGATCACTGGTTAAAGTGCTACCTTCCAAATTTCTCCACTGTAAATTAATTTTCCCTTTGTAATAAGTGATTTTGTAGTATACTTGAAAGTAATGTTCTCTTTGTTCTACTGATTTTGACATCTGTGGGTTGCTCTTGCCCGCAACAGATATTACTTTGATAATTGCCAAGCATTTGCTATTTGTATTCTTCGTTTACTAGTTCGAATTCTGTAAACGGAGGATGTATTCTCCCTATTCAGTGATATCAATATTACTTCTCTGTTTATTCAGTCATATCAATATGATCAATATTGTGTCAGTGCTATAACTTACTTTGTTGCTCATATTGTCCCAACTTTAGCCAGTAGGAGGACCTATCACTTGGCTGTGGAGTGTTTTTCTTTTTGCTAGTGCTGGGGATCCACCCCAAGGGCCTTGCACATGACATTTTTGTTCTTCATAGACTAACAAGATGTTCCATGCTGATCTTGTATTTTCCCAGCCCTGTTTTCCCAAGGAATTCTGATTCTTTACATTTGAGAATCTTTAGAAACTACTCATACCTGCATTTTAAAGACACATGTTTTTGGTTTTTTACTATTCTTAAGTAGAGAATTACATAGCTTAATAAACCACTTAACCAATTGATTTCTTCCTCATTAAAATGTACTGTGTGAATGGATCTTGTCAACTATAACAATACTTTTACTTGGCCCCATACTTCCTCTACAAAGGGAGTAGGTGAACATGGATTGATTTACGTTCTATATTTATTACTTTTAATCTTGTAAATAGAGGCACTGGATGTTGGAAGTCTTGGTTCTTCCATACCTCTCAAACTATTTTAGGTGTTCAGAGTTTCTCCAGTGAGAAAAGGAAAATGGTTCTGTACTGGTTTTTTCATTTTTCATATGGAGCTGATAACAATACAGCATGAGTATTACTTGAAAAGTTTTGTGGTTTGTGTGTCATGAATGTAGTGAAAATGACAAGTAAAATGCCGTTAGGGGTCAGATCCAATAATTCCACTTAATATTCTCTGCTTTGGGGCACATTTTTATGACTATTGCTCACTGCTGTCACTTCTGAGTGAGTGGCTAGTGAAACTCCCTACTTTTGAGAAACTTAATTTTAGGAGACCTGTAACATGCATTACAGCTGCCTGAGTCTGACAGCTATAGTGTAAAGCAGCCTCAGACAGGGAAAAGGTGTTAAAGAAGACTACCCTCTCCCCCATCCCCATCCTTTTCAGGTTCCTAGGATCTGGAGTTGTGCCTGCTGGGGTTCCTGCCTCAGTCTGCTAGCCCAGCTGGACCAAGAAAAGCTCCCTATCCCTCTTTTCACTTGGTTCTCTGCTCACAAACCCCACTGCAGCCTCATTTTTGTCTGCTTAACCCCTTAGTCACGTGGCCCTTCAGACCTGGGTACTGCTGGGCTCAGGGTTGTGGTTACCATTGCTATTGCACCTGTGCCAAAGCCTATCCTTACTTTCCAGGTGAGCGAGGTGGTAAGAGCAAATGGGAAATGGAAATTCACAACACTTTGTGGTGGGTTGAGTCCTGCATAGCTTACTGACTGCTTTTATCATCCTTTTCAATTAATTGGTTTGGGGTGGGACAGTGTGGGCACTGTCCCTGAGCTTTGCCCAAGGCCTAGTGCTCTACCACTTGACCCACAGCTCCACTTAATAGCTTTTTGGTGATTCATTGGAGTTAAGAGTGTCACATACTTCGCTGCCCTGGCTGGTTTTGAACTGCAGTTCTAAAATCAGCCTCCTGAATAGCTAGGATTACAAGTTAATGCCAAAGATTTGAAGGCTGTTAGCCCCATCTGCTGGTTAGAGCCCATTCCTGTACACAGGAAAAAGTCACCTTCAAGATGCAGCATTCAGAGGAAACTAATTTTGTTCCTCTAACCAATCGTTTGCCTTATCTGTATGTGTATCTATTTTAGTCATTTAGCTTGTGTTTTGTTCACTCTCATCTAGTATTGTTGGGCACTGAAGGAAAGAAATGGAAACAATTCTGTGCAGAATTTAGTTTTTTTTTTTTTTTTTTTTTTTTTGTTGTTTGTTTTTTTGCCAGTCCTGGGCCTCGGACTCAGGGCCTGAGCACTGTCCCTGGCTTCCTTTTGCTCAAGGCTAGCACTCTGCCACCTGAGCCACAGCGCCACTTCTGGCCATTTTCTGTATATGTGGTGCTGGGGAATCGAACCCAGGGCCTCGTGCATACGAGGCAAGCACTCTTGCCACTAGGCCATATCCCCAGCCCCCCAGAATTTAGTTTTAAGGATGCAGAGTTCTGTAAGAACAGAAGAGGGACATCCTCCCAGAAAACTGTTTCGTTGGATTTTCCTTTAGTTTTTCATCTGCTTCAGCTCTAACTTGGGCACTGTTCTACCCTTCCTTCCCTGGCTTAAAGAGCAGGACAAGCCTTTGCAAACCTCTCTTCATTGGGGGGTGAGGGGTGGGGGAGGGGGAGGATGCCATGGTGTGAAATTTCTAAGCAGGGACTTAAATAATTTTAATAGTATTTTTTTAATTCTAGAAAAGCTCATCAGCAGAAGAGTCTACACTTTGGTATAAATTTAAACCTTAAACTTGCTTTATGACATACAAGATCAATATGTAGTATGCTTTTAAATATATGCCTAACCCAATTATTTTATTTCACAAAATTGGAGTAATACTAAACCATCTGCCACCTTCCCCTGGGCTGCTTGTCATGATTTTGGTGGGATGTCAATTCCAGCTTACTAAAGAAGTACCAGAGTTTTCATTATAACCTAATCTATATGGCTGCCTGGGGTCAGTGGAGCCCCAAAGGCTCAGGGCTCAGTTATCAGAAGCGATTTGGACAGCCTGGCATGGTGGCTCAAGCTTGTAATCCTAGTTACTTGGGAGGTTGAGATCCGGGATCACAGATCTGTTCTGAGAAAGATCAAAGGAGGAGAAAAGAGTTTTCAAGACTCCCATCTTGACCAGTGGCTGTGTAGAGTGGTTCTTGTCATTCCACTGACATGGAAAGCACAAATAGGATCAAAGTCCAGACCAGCTGGACCATATTGCTAGACCCTATCAAAAAATAGCCTGGGAATTGGCTCAATTGCATGAGGCTCTAAGTTCAAACTCTAATACCACTCATCCCCCTTCCTCTGAAGAAAACCTGGCAGAAGCCAAGTTCTAGTCTTGCCCATGAGCATTAAAACCAAATGTTTACAGATTTCTAGTTCCTCTGAAGTTAGGTGCTGGAGCCCTAGGGATATGTCGTTCCAGATGAAGGTGTATTGAAGGCGTGTCCTGGCATATGGTTGAAGAGTAAGATGACCAGGGTTAAAGAGGAAGAGTAGTGAGGAGGGTTGTTCCTTCCATGGCAGGCTTTTTTGTTAGTTTGTTTTAAGGAAAAGCCCTTCCTGTAATGGGACTTTGGTTCTGGTGGAGAGATCAACACTTTTCAGGTACCAATAAGTACTAGAAAAGAAAGTTTTGCAAAAGGTAAAAAGAACCATGGGAGAACCATGCTGCCAGAATCCAGATGGTGAAGACAAGTTGAGTGAGGTGCCTGGAAGAAAGTACCCACTTTTGAGGAAGGCATACTCCATTTCCCATCCCTTTGTCTTGTATCTCATTCCCTCACAAAGTTCATGGTTCTGGGGTTTGAACTCAGGCCCATGCTCAGCCTCAGCTTGCTCACTCAGTGCTCCATTGGAGTGCTCTAGAGACATGTCTCCAGACTTGCTTTATGCTGGCTACTTGGGAGATGGAGTCACATTGATTTTGCTGCCTGGGTGAGAGCCAGCCACACTTGGCTCATCTCCCACTTTGTATCCACCCTGGCTTCTGACTTTTTATTTCTCCCCATACTGGAGATTAAATTCAGAGCCTCACAAATGCTAGGCAAATGTGCTACTACTTGAGTCATGCCTTTCTGTTTTTATTTTGGTTTGGTCTCTGAATTAGCTGGAATTACAATCATTTACCACAATGCCTAGTTCACTGAATTTAGTTGGCAAATGACAATCCCAGATACATGTCAGCCCATCTACCCACGTGAGCAGTTTAGACTGGCTTAGGGAAAGCCATTCAATGAAAGCATCTCTTGGGTGCTGGAGATATAAGCCAGGACCTTGCATACACTAAGCGTGAGCTATACATCTCCCATGGTCTCATTTTAAATTCAATCATCAACTCGGGGAAAATTACTTCCCTATCCAATCTCATAATGACCATAACTTTTCCTTCAACCAACTAACACCTCTCCCACCTCTTCCAGTTAGTGGTTTCCTACTTATCTAAGGGAAATTGAAGCAATCAAGAACAAAACAGACTCCATCTCATCTCACATCTGTCTTAACCACATTGGATATCAGTACTTCTCAAACTAGATTCCTGACCTGCATTGTTCCTACAACAGGACCTTGAGAACCTTGACCTACTAAGTCAGATATTGTAGGGTTAGCCCAGCAATCTGCTTTTTAGCCTGTGAGAACCTGTTTCCTCAAACTGCATGCTTCTATCTACAGCAAACTCACTTGTGTATCAAGTCTCTTACCAACTCAACAACATGGCTTCACTAAGCTTCCCTCTGTCTTCTAGCACTTACTATGGTTTCTTCTTTCCCTCACCCCCCCACCCCCCACTTTTTCCACTTGGTACTGGGGTATGAATTCAGGGCGCTGTGTTTGCTTGGTAGGCCCTCTACCACTTGAGCCTATCCCCCAGCCCTTTGAGCTCTACTTATTTTTAAGACCAAGTCTTACTTTTTTGCTTGGACTGGCCTAGATCATGATACTTGTTTATATGAGGTCTTCAGAACTTTTCTTTTTTTCTTTTGGTCTGGGCTGCCTTAGAAAAACTTCTCTTGTAGCTGGATGATGGGTGCATACTACTGTGCTTAGCTTTTTTTCTTTTTGCCAGTCCTGGGGCTTGAACTCAGGGCCTGGGAGCTGCCCCTGAGCCTCTGTGCTCAAGGCTAGTGCTCTACCACTTGAACCACAGCACCACTTCCAGCTTTTTCTGGAGATAGGAGTCTCACAGACTTTTCTGCCTGGGCTGGGCGATCTCAGCCTGAGTCACTAGGATTACAATGAGTGTGAGCCATTGGTGCCCGGCAGCTTTTTATTGGTTGAGATGGGGGTGGCAGGAACATTTTGCTCAGGCTGGCCTAGAACTGGGGTCCTCCCAATCTTCTGCCTTCTGAACAAATAAGATAACTAATAGGTGTTCCTGACATGTTTTTTTGAACTTTATTATTAATTTTCTGGTCCTGCGGTTTGAACTCTGGGCCTGGCAGTCTCCTTAAGCTTCTTTGTCTCAAGGCTAGTGCTTTACCACTTGAGCCATAGTGCTACTTTTGGTGTTTTTTGGGTAGTTTAGTGGATGAAGATAAGAGTCTCACTGACTTTTTCAAGAGTCTCATGGACTTTCCTGCCCGGGCTGGCTTCAAACTGCAATCCTCAGATATCAGCCTCCTGAGTAGTTAGGATTACAGGAGTAAACCACCAGGACCTAGCTATTATTATTTTTATTATGCGATCTTGCTATGCTGCTCTGGTTCCAAACTCCTGTGCTCAAGCAATCCTCCTGCCTCAGCTTCCTGAGTAGCTGGTATTTTCAGGTGTGGATGCCGCTTATTTGCAGCAAAGACCTAAAGAGAAGCTGTTGTTCACTGGCTCTGTTTCTCTGTGCCCATTCCACTCAGTTGTTCACCTACTCTTGATGGGATTGCTTTTGCAAGGCCACTGGTGACCTTACATTGCTAATGCGCAGTCCTTGGATTCTACCACAGCATACCCATTTCTTGCTTGTTCCTGCTGAGAGTCCTTGATTGTTCTTCTCTTTCTCCTCTTGTCAAATATGAGAGTGGCCCAGGGTTCAGTCCTTGACAACCTCTAGCTGTACTCACTTGATTTTATCCTGTACTTTTAAACATAATCCATGTATTAGTAACTTGCATAGGCTTACCAGTGCTGTCTGTGGAATTTGGTATTGGACTGCCAGCTCAGCCTCTGCTCTGGACACTCAGCCCCACTTCCACATCCAAACCCTTCCTGCTCTGCTCCACCTTATTCAGAGCATACTAACCTTCCATTTCCTCAGACCAAGCTCTGGGAGTAGTGTGAGCTCTCACAAGCTGCATCTTGGTAGTCAGTGTATTTTCCTGGTTGGCCATGTGCTGTGTCCATCCTGGGCCAGGTCATCATGCTCTCACACCTAGGTGAGCAGCCTCTATCTCTATGTACACTTTTTTTGTTGTTGGTCATAGGGCTTGAACTCTGGGCCTGGGCGCTGTCCCTGACTACTTCAGCTCAAGGCTAGTACTCTACCACTTGAGCCACAGCGCCACTTCTGATTTTCTGGTGGTTAATTAGAGATAAGAGTCTCATGGACTTTCCTGCCCATGCTTGCTTTGGACTGCGATTCTCATATCTCAGTTTACTGAGTAGCTAGGATTACGGGTGTGAGCCACAGTGCCTGGCTCTATGTCCATCTTTTTGTTCAGTATCTGGGCTTGCTGGGGATATTGCCTAGTGGCATGAGTGTCTCACATACATGAAGCCCTGGGTTCAATTCCCCAGCACCACATATACAGAAAACGGCCAGAAGTGGCACTGTGGCTCAAGTGGCAGAGTGCTAGCCTTGAGCAAAAACAAAAAAAAAGCCAGGGACGGTGCTCAGGCCCTGAGTCCAAGCCCCAGGACTGGCAAAAAAAAAAGAAGAAAAAAGAAAGTATCTGGGCTTGCACTCAGGCCTTGCCCAAAGAGCAATGGGAAGCCATTTAATCTCTAATCAGAAGAGTAATGAGTTCTGATTTGTGATTGTGTGTGTGTGCTGACCCCAGGGCTTAAACTAATGGTTTTTTACTCTCTCTTGACTCTTTTGAGTCATGTCTCCAGTCCAGCATTTTGCTGATTAATAGGAGACATAATCTCTTGGACTTTTCTGCATGAGCTAGCTTTAAACTATGATCATCAAATATCAGCCTCCTAAGTAGTTAGGATGACCGGCATGAGCCACCAGCATCCAGCCATGTCCATCTTTGCCTCCTTGCAGTCTCTCTGTCAGCCCATGCCTTTTTTCATCTCACACCAATTCTCACTCTTGCCTCACCTCCCACAATCTCCTCTGTTCCACCCTTGTCCTGCCTGCTAGATATGCCAGGCTCCACCCAGCTGCATCTTACACCTGGATCGCTCTTCCCCAGAGCGCACTGGCTCCCTCTCCTCCTCCAGGGCTTTGTCTGGGAGCTTTCCCCTGACTCTGGTCTTCATTTGCCTTCCCCAACCCCTACACTGCCTGTCACCTTTTCTGCAGGCTGAAAGATATCGCTGGAACTACAGGTATGCCTACTCTATGTTTATCTCTTTTTACTTTGAGGTTAGAGTGTCAAAACCAACAAAATTTTACTATTAAAAAAATAGAATACATTCAGTGATTATGAACAGAGAGAGAATGCTGTCCCTGGGGCTTGAACTCAGGTCTTAGATGCCGTGCCTGAGCTTTTGTTGCTCAGGGCCGGTACCCTTAACACTTGAGCCACAGCTCCACTTCCAGCTTTTTTGTTGGTTAATTCAAGTTAAGAGTTTCACAGACTTTCCTGCCTGGGCTGGCTTCTAAGTACAATCCCCAGATCTCAGCCTCCTGAGTAGGATTATAGGCTTGAGCCACTGGCACCCAGATTTCCCTCCTATCTTTTAGGGCTCAGTTTCAATCTTATTTCCTGACTGTGAGTTTTCTTTGCTGACAATCTTAACCTTAAAGCCAGATCTCACCTGTTACTTTAAAACTCAACTCCCAGGCTTGGGATGCAGCTCTGTAGTAGAACACTTGCCTAGCACGTGAAAGGCTTTGGATCTGAGCTCTAGGCCTGCAGAAATAAATAAAAATTAAATTCAGCTCCCTGATTTTTTCTTAGCATCTTAACATCCCTCTCAATGTAACATTATTTTAAGCCATCAATACTAATAGAATGGAATAATATACATCTGTAAAAAAAAAAGGTAGAGACTTATGTATTGATATAAAATAATTTCTAAGATATCTGTTTCCGGGGGTGGGGTGGGGTGGGGGAACCCAAGGTGCAGTGCAGAGTGCATAGACTAGCACCAATTGTATGATGGGGGATAGATTTGCTTGTATGTGCACCTGTCTGGATGGATACAGAGGAGACTGACAGCACTGCATGCCTCTATGGGGGACTAGGGGGCTTGAGGCAAGGATGGGGGGGCTTTACTCTGTGCACCCTTTTGCATTTTGAATCATAATGTACACCTATGAAAAATAAACATTTAAAAGTTGTGTACTTGCTTTGTTTCCTACCTCCTCAGGAAGAACAGTAAGTTCCTAAGAGCTTCTGCCATGTCCCTTTTACTCACTGTTAGGTCCTCAACATTTAAATTTGTTTTGTTTTTGTTGCCAGTCCTGGGGAGTGGACTCAGGGCCTGAGCACTGTCCCTGGCTTCTTTTTGCTCAAGGCTAGCAGTCTACCACTTGAGCCACAGCTCCGCTTCCGGCTTTTTTCTATATATGTGGTGCTGAGGAATCGAACCCAGGGCTTCATGTATACGAGGTGAGCACTGTACCACTAGGCCATATTCCCAGCCCAGGTCCTCAACATTTAATGCAATGCCCAGCACCTAAGCAGTGCTCATGTATTTACAGAATGAGTCAGGGTCTCTGCTAGCTCTAACAGTATGAGTTTAACCTTAGGGCTTCAAGAATGTAAGAAACATGTCAAGACCCAGCCATTCGGACAAATTGAGAGACAGGAATTGTTTTGTAGGAGGGCCCACTTCTATTTTATCATGAAGCTTAAAATTAAAAAAAAAAAAAAAAAGCAAGCCAGGCACTGGAGTCACACCTGTAATACTAGCTACTCAGGAAATCTGAGAATCGTGATTTGAAGCCAGCCCAGGCAGGAAAGTGTGTGAGACTCCTATCTCCAATTAACCACCAAAATACTAGAAGTGGTACTGTGGCTCAAGAGGTAGTGTTAGCCTTGAGCAGAAAAAGCCAAGTGAGAGCACCAGGGCCCTGAGTTCATGCTCCAGTACTGGCAGAAAGAAGAAGCAACAGACTGTGTGGAGGGTGAATAGCCACAGATGTACCACCTGAGAGCCTAGGTAGCTCACAGAAGGCAGTGTCCTGCCTCGACCACACGTTAGCCATGGCCTCCATGAGAGAGCAGCTTTGAAGACAAAACACTTCAAAAACTTCCAAATCTGGGGCTGGGAATGTGGCTTCTAGGTAGAGTGCCTGCCTAGTATGCATGAAGCTCTGGGTTCAGTTCCTCAGCACCACATATACAGAAAAGGCTGGAAGTGGTGCTTTGGCTCAAGTGGTAGAGTGCTACCCTTGAGCAAAAAGATTAGCCAGGGACAGTACTCAGACCAAGTCCAAGCCCCAGGACTGGCAAAAAAAAAAAACAACACAAAAAACTTCCAAAATCTGCGCCAGATTCCAAATTCCCTGAGGCCAGGAGATGGCAGTGTTAATCGCTAGGATACTCAGAGCCTGACACTGTAATGAACAGAAGAATAAAAGGATGCGTAAAGGAATGTAAAAGTAGCTACATGGAGTTGAGGTAACAAAAGGACAGAGTAAGGCCAGAATCAGGAGCGGTTATGTCCTGTCTAGACAGCAGGTGGCGCTAGAAGAGCATTTCTGAGGTGGCCACTCAGCCCCAGCCTTGCAGTCTGGAATGAAGAGGCCTATTTTGACCAGTGAAGAGGGTGTGTACGTGATTTTTGCCAGAATTAGAGTATTTTAAGAAGAGGCACAGCTGGGCAAGAAAGACTGTCAGTCTAAATAGAAATCAATACTGTATAGGGATGCAAGTCTATTCTGGCCCTTAGGAGTCTTGGAAAAGGAGGATTTAGTTTGAGGCATTTAGGGCCATAGAAATTATGTACCTGGGAACTGGGAATATGGCCTAGTGGCAAGAGTGCTTGCCTCGTATATATGATGCCCTAGGTTTGATTCCTCAGCACCACATATATAGAAAAGGCCAGAAGTGGCTCTGTGGCTCAAGTGGCAGAGTGCTAGCCTTGAGCAAAAAGAAGCCAGGGATAGTGCCCAGGTCGTGAGTTCAAGCCCCAGGACTGGCAAAAAGAGAGAGAGAGAGAGAGAGAACTTATGTGCTTGGGAAGGAAGATCTGTCTGGTTGAGGTTTTAGGTAGGACAGACTTATAGAAATTGGGGGAATGGTGCTGGGAATATGGCCTAGTGGTAGAGTGCTTGCCTCGTATACATGAAGCCCTGGGTTCGATTCCTGAGCACCACATATGTATAGAAAAAGCCAGAAGGGGCACTGTAGCTCAAGTGGTAGAGTGCTAGCCTTGAGCAAAAAGAAGCTAGGGACAGTGCTCAGGCCCTGAGTTCAAGCGCCAGGACTGACAAACAAAACCTCCATTTGGGGGCTGGGGATATGGCCTAGTGGCAAGAGTGCTTGCCTCGCATACATGAAGCCCTGGGTTCAATTCCCCAGCACCACATATACAGAAACCGGCCAGAAGTGGCGCTGTGGCTCAAGTGGCAAGAGTGCTAGCCTTGAGCAAAAAGAAGCCAGGGACAGTGCTCAGGCCCTGAGTCCAAGCGCCAAGACTGGCCAAAAAAAAAAAGAAATTGGGGGAATCGTGAATCACCAAGGATGCCTGAATTATCCTGAGTTTGGTGGATAATGAAAGGGTAGAGAACAGGTTCTGCTGCCTGGGTGTGTGTGTGTGTGTGTGTGTGTGTGTGTGTGTGTGTGTGTGTGTGTGTGTGTGTTGCTAAGCACACACTGTACCCCTAAGATATACCTTCAGCCCTAGTCTCCTTTTTTTTTTTTAAAGCTGGTGCTGGGGCCTGAACTAGGGGCCTGGGCACTGTCCCCAAGCCTTTATGCTCAAGGCCATGACTCATGCCTTGTAATCCTAGCTATACAGGAGGCTGAGATCTGAGGATCATGGTTCAAAGCCAGCCCAGGCAGAAAAGTCTCCATGAGACTCTTATCTTCAATTAACCAATCAAAACACAGGAAGTGACTCAAAGAGGTAGAGCTCTATCCTTGAGCAAAGGAGCTCACAGATGGAATGCAGGCCCTGAGTTCACGCCCTACCACTGACAAAAAAAAAAAAAGGCAGGACAGTTGAGGAGAAGGAGCTGCAGGGGGGAAATGACCACTTTCTCTCCGTTGGTGGTTCACTGAAAGAGGATCTAAACAAAGCATTTAAACTCCTCTTAATGGAGTCAGGAATCATCAGTAAGTGTTTTTGGAGATTATTTGCTATTTGTTTACAATGCGAAAAAGGAAAAAAAACATTATGATTACATAATTGCAAAAGTCATGGGCAGGGAGGTAATTATCAAGTGTAATATGAATGTTCTATTTTGGGGTTTCATTGCTAGCTCCTCTGGCCCTTCATTCCCATTGGCTAATGTGATTGTGAGTTGTTTTGCTGGTTCTGTCTGAAGCAGTTGGAAGATGAGAGGCCATGGGGTGGGGTGCAGAGGGGAATGTTACCTCACATCCTGCTGGGCTTTGCCACAAAGACTTTGGTATGCAGTATCTCACCCTATAGCAGTCCAGAAGGGAGGCAGGGGTGTCAGTCACAGTTACGGACTGCAAGCAACAGAAATTGATTCTGAGAACTTAGGCAAAGAAGAAGACTGTAAAGTAGATCACACAATCAAAAGGAGAACGGGGCTGGGGATATGACCTAGTGGCAAGAGTGCTTGCCTCGTATACTTGAAGCCCTGGGTTCGATTTCCCAGCACCACATATACAGAAAATGGCCAGAAGTGGCGCTGTGACTCAAGTGACAGAGTGCTAGCCTTGAGCAAAAAGAAGCCAGGGACAGTGCTCAGGCCCTGAGTCCAAGGCCCAGGACTGGCAAAAAAAAAAAAAAAAAAAAAAAGAGGAAAACAGAAGTAGGGTTAGAAAAATAAGGGATCAAGCTTAGGTTCCTGTACTATATAGTATGTCTTTATCTCTCTAATTTTTTTGCTATGCTGGGTATTGAATCCAGGATCTTATGCCTGCTAGAAGAGTACTCCACCACTAGCCCTAGTTCATTCATTTTAAAGGTAAGTTTGGGAATGATCAAGACCTATCTATCCATCCATCCATCCATCCATCCATCCATCCATCCATCCATCCATCATCTATCTATCTGATTTCATATGTAGCCCAGACCAGCATCTGACTCTTTATCCTCCTGCCTCAGCCCCCTGAAGGCTGGAATTACAGAGGTGCACTATCATGCGTAGCCTCACCTGCGGCATCATCTCTAGGGCCTTGTCCAGGGCTAGAGTAGAGGCTGTGCCAAGCAGGGCAGGTGCCCAGGGCTTTCACATGGTTCTGCCTTTCACTGAGGACAGTGCTGAGTGCAGATCCAGTGACCCTCAATCAGATCCCAGAGGCCCCGCCCTGCCCAGTGTGCTACCACTGAAACTAGACCACAGAGAGCACAGACACCCAGCTAGCTTTCCTGAGTCCTTCTGTCTCAAGGAGAATTCCAGCATGGCCCCAGCTAAACAAGCCTGTGGGGAGACAGCCCTGTCCCTCCAGACAGGCTGATGGAAGTACTTTATATTAATCTACCAGCTTCTGCACTTGATCTCAGCCCCAAGGCCAGGAAGCCATTAATCTATCAGCTTCTGATTTCCAGATTTTATTTTATTTTATTTCCAGTTCTGGGGCTTGGACTCAGGGCCTGAGCACTGTCCCTGGCTTCTTTTTGCTCAAGGCTAGCACTCTGCCACTTGAGCCACAGTGCCACTTCTGGCCTTTTCTATATATGTGGTTTGAGGAATTGAATCCAGGGCTTCATGTATATGAGGCAAGCACTCTTGCCACTAGGCCAATATTCCCAGACCCAATTTCCAGATTTTGTGAACAGAATAATCCTTGTCTATGGAGGACCTTCTCAAGATCTCCCATGGCTGCCTGAACCTTATCCAGACTAGTTTTTCCTACACACAGATATCTATGCGAAATTTATAAATTAGTTATAGTAACAGATTAGCAATAACTACTACTAATGAAACAGAATAATTGTAAGATTATACTTTAATAAAAGTTATGTGAATATGATTTCTTATCTCTTTCTCTCTGGAATTTTACACTTAATAATTTTAGATGGCTATGACTAGGGGTAATTGAAACTATGAAAAGCCAAGCCATGGTCAAGGGAGGACGACTGTATGGGAAGCTGAAGGTCCTAGGGCTTGAACTCAGGGCTTGGGTGCTATCTCTTAGCTTTTTTGTGCTCAAGTCTAGCACTCTACCACTTGAGCCACATTTCTGCCTTTTTGGTGGTTAATTGGACATGAGTGTCTTGGATTTGTTTACCTGGGCTGGTTCTGAACCTTGGACCTCAGAGTTCAGCCTCCTGAGTAGCCGGGATTATAGGCTGAACCACCAGCATAACATCAGTGGTGATTGTGGTTGGGAGAAGCTTTGGGTGTGTGTTGTCCCTTGAGGGCTCACTGAGTTGCAAATGCTCTGAGCACCTCTGGGTTTGGCAGGCAAATATGGCAAGGAGTTGGCTCTGGTGAGAGGACAGGACAAGCTGTGTTTCTCTCAGTCTTCTTGTGGAGGAAGGAGGGAGAGATGCAATTTGTGTGTCCTCTTTTCATTTTTAGAGAAGGCTGAAGAGCAAATGAGTCATGTTTCCAAATGCAGGGGAGGGAGGAGACCCGGCCTCCACCTCAGCCCCACTCTGCGGCTCCCAGCAGGCAGAGACCACCATCTCTACTTTATTCAGGATTTGTGACCAGGGCAGAATTTTTTTTCTTTCAGAAATAAAAATAGGCTGAGTGCTAGGGGTTCGCACCTATAATCCTAGCTACTCAAGAGGTTGAGATCTGAAGATCATAGTTCGAAACCAGCTTGGACAGGAAAGTCTGTGAGACTCTTTTTTTTTTTTTTTTGGCCAGTCCTGGGGCTTGGACTCAGGGCCTGAGCACTGTCCCTGGCTTCTTTTTGCTCAAGGCTAGCACTCTGCCACTTGAACCACAGCGCCACTTCTGGCCATTTTCTGTATAAGTGGTGCTGGGGAATTGAACCCAGGGCCTCATGTATATGAGGCAGGCACTCTTGCCACTAGGCCATATCCCCAGCCCTCTGTGAGACTCTTATCTCCAATTAATCACCAAAAATCTGGAAATGGAGCTGTGGCTAGAAGGCTAGAATGCCAGCCTTGGGGGTGGTGGGAGAAGCTCAGAAAAAAGCCCGTGAACAGTACCCAGCCCCTGAGTTCAAGCCCCAGGACACAAAAGAACAAAAATCCCCACTAAAAGTGCTGGTGGAGTCACTTACATGGCATAGCACCTGTCTACAAACCACAAGGCCCTGAGTTCAAGCTCTGCTTACACACAAACAATGAGAAGAAAAAAAAAATCCATGTACTGAGTACCTAGTGTTTGGGGTGACCAGTGGTCCTAGATATCCAGGGCCTGAGATTTCTGTGGGAGTAATTATGATAAATCACTGGTCACTGCCTCCTGTGTGCCAGGCTGATGGTGAAGGAGAACACTGTGGACGATCAGACCCAGCATGGTGACTGCCTCAGAAGAGGCAGCTGGTCTGCAGGGAGCACAGAAGAGAAGGCCAATGAGAAGCAGATAGTGAGTCCCCTCCATGCGTCCCACATCCTTCCTGGAGCCAAGTGAATATTCCTACTGGGGATTCGCAGGCCTCCCGGTTCCTGGATAATAAATCCTCTTTGTCTGCTTGAATTAGCTGCATGGGTTTCTGTTTCTTGCAGCCACAGTCTCAATTGACAATGTCCAGAAATAACTGGGAGGTAGCAAGTGTGTGTTCCCCAGAGCATCCTGGGCTGCAGCAGGGGAGCGAGGAGAGGGCAGCAGCCTGCAGATCCATCCCCAGGAAAGCCTCAGCCACTATTGGACGCGGGATGGTTCCATCTCTCAGCTCCCAAAAGCTCTACCAGCCTCTGTCATTACTTACTGCCATCTTGCAGAAGGGTTCATGTACCACTCCCGCAGTGTCGCATAGGTCCTTTATAGAAAGTGATGGGGGCAGGGGAGGATTTAGCTCAGCGGAAGAGCACCTGCCTGGTAAGCGCAAGGCCCTGAGTTCAGTCCTCAGCTCTAGGGGAAAAAAAAACAACACAAAAAAACGACAAACACTGGGCTGGGAATATGGCCTAGTGGCAAGAGTGCTCGTCTCATATACATGAAGCCCTGGGTTCGATTCCTCAGCACCACATATATACAGAAAGGCCAGAAGTGGCACTGTGGTTCAAGTGGCAGAGTGCTAGCCTTGAGCAAAAAGAAGCCAGGGACAGTGCTCAGGCCCTGAGTCTAAGCCCCAGGACTGGCAAAACAAAAACAAAAACAAAAGAAGGAAGCCAAAGGCTGGGGATATGGCCTAGTGGCAAGAGTGCTTGCCTCGTATACATGAGGCCCTGGGTTCGATTCCCCAGCACCACATACACAGAAAATGGCCAGAAGTGGCGCTGTGGCTCAAGTGGCAGAGTGCTAGCCTTGAGCAAGAAGAAGCCAGGGACAGTGCTCGGGCCCTGAGTCCAAGCCCCAGGACTGGCCAAAAAAAAGAAGGAAGCCAAAGAGAAAGGGTTCAACTGAAGCGCCAGCCTGCTCCACCCAGAGAAGTACACTTTGTGAGAACTAATGGAAAGGAACCTGAAGTATTGGAACCTATTCCCTATGAATTCATGGCCTAAGAGATGTAAAAAAATAAAGAACCTCTGAACTATATAAAAAAATAACAACAAAAAACGAAAGTGATCGGGTCAATTAATGCAGAACCTCTTGTGCTTATTGAAGGATTGACCCCATCCTATTATCCCAGGTGTATTGGGAAGTTGGGCAAAACCCCAGGTATGCGTGGACCTGCTTGACATGTAGGCAGGGCAATTCCACCTAAGCCTGGCCATCAACATTGCATTGTGGGCCTAACCTGTAGGGAACTCTGAAGCTGAGATGTGAGACCAGGAAAGAGTTAAGAGGTTGGAATGCCAAAAGAGTGAGAACTGGACCCTGAGAAGGTCAAACAGTCAAGGCAAGACAGATGTAGAGTGGAGCTGTTTGAACACTAGAAAGCCTGTAAGGACTGGGCTTAGTGGTAGAGTGCTTTGCCTAGCATGTGTGAAGCCCTGGGTTCGATTCCTCAGTACCACATAAACAGAAAAAGCTGGAAGTGGCACTGTGACACAAGTGGTACAGTGGTAGCCTTGAACAAAAGAAGCTCAGGGACAGTGCCCAGGCCCTGAGTTCAAGCCCCAGGAATGAAAAAAAAAAAAAAAAGCCTGACACTTTGGATAAGGGTGTCAATATTCTCTGCTGGCATTTGAAGTCACCTTTCTTTTTTTTTTTTTTTTTTTTTGGCCAGTCCTGGGCCTTGGACTCAGGGCCTGAGCACTGTCCCTGGCTTCTTCCCGCTCAAGGCTAGCACTCTGCCACTTGAGCCACAGCGCCGCTTCTGGCCGTTTTCTGTATATGTGGTGCTGGGGAATCGAACCTAGGGCCTCGTGTATCCGAGGCAGGCACTCTTGCCACTAGGCTATATCCCCAGCCCCTGAAGTCACCTTTCTTATAGCCTGTTGGGAAACGAGTCCGGCCTATTCCTTTTCCTTTTCCTTTCTCCTCCAGTTTCCTAACACCTACACAGCACAGAAAGTATTTTCCCTCCCTCCCTCCCTTCTCTTCTCCCTCCCTTACTACCTCTCTTTCTTCCTGCAATACCGGGATTTGAACTCAGGGCCTCATCCCTGCTAGGCAGGAGATCTACCACTTGAACTACACCCTCAGCCCCAATAAAACATTGCCAGCTCATTGTTTGATCAACATCTAACTTCAGAATTGGGATGGCAGTAATCAGAGCCACTGTTCTTATTGTGTGCATATTTTAAGTGCTAAGTGTGTGGGGATATCCTTTGAGATTCAATGTGATTTGGTCATGATCCCCAATCTTACATGGCTGCAAATCTATCTTCTCTTGGTCTGCAAGGATGGTGGAGTGGGGTGTAGGCTGCTCAGTAGGCCCCCCCTGCTCTCCTGAGATCTGAATGGCGTCCTTGGGGCCAGCCCTGGGTTTGCCCTCACCCCTTTGAAGATGGCAGGGCTCTGGTCACCTGCTCTGCTAGTCTGGCCAAGTCAGGTGAATTTGCTCCCTGGAGTTGGTGGTTACCATGGTGATGTCCAGGCTTCTCCGTGTAAACCTAGGGGCCAGTTGTTTCCAAGCAAGCAGGGAAAACAGAAAACCTCCCACGTTCACCGGTCCCTGCATTGGCCAACCTCTTCCGGAATCTCAGTGCCTGCACCGTCTTGGGCATTGGGGTTTCAGCTGGACACAAAGAGATTTTGTGCTTTGGCCAGGATGTTCTCTAGGGTCAGAGACCTGGGTTCCAACCAGGTATGTATTGTGTGGCATGGGGCAAGCCCTGGGGAGCTCAGTTCAGCTAGGATGAGTGTCTGACAGCTCTGGGCACTGGGTGGGTACCAGGGGTCACCTGGCGGGCTGCCTCTTCTCCTCTCACACCTGTGCACTTCCTGAGGCCTACGGCATCTACAAGCCCCCAGCCAGGAGTCCCCTGTCCACACAGGGACACAGCTTTCTTCTCTGAGAGTTCTCTGAGCGCCTCACCGATGCCTGGAACTTTGGTAAGGAGATGCAAGTCTGTGAGGAATATTGTCAGAAGGAATGAGGATGTGCTATGGTGTGGACATGGCTTTAGTGTACATCCTCCAAGTCATAGGTCCCCAGGCCACAGAACTGGGATGAAATGTGGCTATTTTAAGATGCGGGTCTAGCAGGAGCAAGTGCCGTCCTTGCAAGCAATGAAAGCAGAGCATGGTAGTGCCTGCCTGGAATCCTAGCCCTGGAGCCTTGGGCAGGAGCTCTGCAAGCCCCAGGCCAGCCTGGGACAGGGGGCAAGATCCTGTCTCAAAACACAAAATCAAAACCAAAACCAAAACCTGGGAATGTGGCCTAGTGGTAGAGTGCTTGCCTAGCATGCATGAAGCCCTGGGTTCGATTCCTCAGCACCACACACACAGAAAAAAAGTGGGAAGTGGTGCTGTGGCTCAAGAGGTAGAGTGCTAACCTTGAGCAAAAAGAAGCCAGGGACAGTGCTCAGGTCCTGAATTCAAGCCCCAGGATTGGCCAAAAAAAAAACCACGCAAAAAAGAAGGGGCTCCCTTTTGGGGGTGTCGTGACTTATTTCTCTAGGACCCCAACATTGTTCCCTGCCACCATGGGGTGTGGCTGAGAGGTCCCTACCAGCCCATGGTAATACAAGGGAGGCAGCAAGCTCTACAGCTGAGCTAAATAAACCTTTTTTCTTTATGAGGAGGCTGCCTCAGGGATTGCATTGTAGTAATACAAAATTGATTGGTGTGTGTGTGTGTGTATGTGTGTGTGTGTGCATGTGTGTGTGCAAACGTTGCCCACACAAAGGGTCAGGCCCACAACCCCAGATCCAAGGTCAAGGGAGATTTTACAATGCACACTTCTCCAAGTCACTGGCTTTCTTCTGAAAAGGTTGATTCTCACCTGTCCTTTGTGGATACCTGTTCTAGGCCTCTTGATGGTTCCTCTCACAAGTATACGCACTTCCTCCATGAAGGTCAGATGCAAAAAAAGTTAAGAAATAAATCAAGCTGAGCATAGTGGTGCATGAGTGTAATCTCAGGACTTGGGAGGCTGAGATTTATTTTAAAAAAGAAAGGAAGGAAGGAAGGAAAGAAGAGGGAAAAAAGAAATAAAAAGGAGGGGCTGGGGATATGGCCTAGTGGCAAGAGTGCTTGCCTTGTACACATGAGGCCCTGGGTTCAATTCCCCAGCACCACATATACAGAAAATGGCCAGAGTGCTAGCCCTGAGCAAGAAGAAGCCAGGGACAGTGCTCAGGCCCTGAGTCCAAGCCCCAGGAATGGCCAAAAAAAAAAAAAAAAAAAAAGAAATAAAAAGGAAGAAAGGGGAAGAAAAGAAATGAATGAATTCTGCCTGTGCCTCCTTCACCAGAGTGTGGAAAATGGAGTCTCCACCACTGGAGAGAGGGGTGGAGGATGTGGTGGAGTCCTCGTGGCTCTGGGGTTCAGTCCTTCCCAGAACACTGTCTCTGCCTGGTATTGACCCTGAACTTGTTGAGAAACTTTTCCCCAGGCTCTTAGCTCTCATCAAAGACTTCACCGTGGGAACTTACCAGCTGTGCTGCCTCCCCTCAGACAGGAAGTCTGCCCCTGACCAGCTTCCGGGAGGGGACAGAGCAGCCACGGAAACTCACCTGGGGGCAGGAAAGGAGGTATCATGATCGGGAGGTGCTGAGGCCTGTTCTAGGAGAGGACCCATCTTCGCAGTGATGACGTTTGCAGCCCTGCCTCGATGGCTGGCAATGTATACTAGGAACCTCTGCCCTCCCCAGTGTGGGAATCGGTCCCCCCCTCCATCTCCAAACCATGGTCTTGCTTGAAGGTAGCCAGTCTGCATGCAGGGAGATGATTTAGTGGCTGTTCCTGTCATTTCAGGAAGACATTGGGATGTGTCAGATTAGAAGATGTAGTAAGAATAAAGCATGGTAGCAGGATTCATGGGCTATAAAGGAAGGATGCATGAGACTTGGCAGTTGCTTAGAGATGGAGAAAGAGTAGTCAGGAAAGATGTACAGGTCTCTAGCTTGGTGCCAGTCCTACTGCTCTTCCCCATTTGTCATGTGTCTTCGGAGATCTTTCGAGATGTCAGTCTTCCTAGCTCTAAGATGAAGATAATGAAACCTGGGTCCCTCCTCTCCCACCCCCCCCCCGGGCCCCCAAGGTGTCATGAGAAGATGACATCATCAATCGGGAAGTGCTCTGAGAAGTCCAAAATCCTTTGTGGATGTCAGTGGTTATTATTTTATGGTTATCTTTATATTCCTCCTCCTCCCTCCTGGGATTTGCAGATGGAGCTGGCGAGGCAGCCGCCGCATTTTCTGTGGAGCACATCTGTCTCTTTGGCAGGTGGGAGCCACATTCCCACGTACTAAATTGTTAATAGCTTCCCCAGGGAGCTCCTTTTCTGCTCTGACTGCATCAGTGATTTGTTTCTTGCTGCTGATTGACGCCTTCTGCTGCCCTGGGGTGGCCCTGGGTTTCCCATCCAGTTTACTTTTTTTTTTCCTTCTACTTTTACCCTGCAGTCAGGGAAGGGGACAGATCTCAAACCGAGTCCAAACTCCTAGGTGTGTCAGGCTACTCTGTGTGCTCCAGCTAAAGTAGGGATGGACTGAAGAATCTTCTGAAGCCCAGCACGGTGGTGAACACTTGTAATCCCAGCTATGTGGGAGGTGGAGGCAGGAAAATTGGAGGCCAGCTGAAGCCTGATGAACCTGAAGGCAAAAAAGCAAGTTCTTTGGAGAAGCTGTCTTGGATGCAGTCAACGTAGCAGATGCTCAGGCTGATAGGGCTGTTCTGGGAGGTCATGTGACCACCCACAATGCACTGGGCAGGGGGAAACTGTCCACACACAGCAGCCCACTGGATTGTCCTTGCTCTTGTGACCACAAGGCAATGGTTGTCCTTACCAGCTGCTTCAATAGCTCATGCCTACACAGAGACTCCCTTTGTTTAAAAATTAGGATGATGATGATGATGGTGATGATGATGATGATGATGATGATGATGATGATGATGTGCTAGTACTAGGGCTTGAACTCAGGGCCTGGGCACTGTCCTTTAGCTTTCTTTTGCTCAAGGCTGGTGTTCTACTACTTGAGCCACAGCTACTTCTGGCTTTTTTCTTTTCTTTTTTGGTACTGGGTATTGAACCCAGGATGTTGCACTTGCTAGGCAAGCACTTTGACACTGAGCCCCACTTCTGGCCTTTTGGTGGTTAATTGGAGATAAGAACCTCATGAACTTTTCTTTTTTCTTCTTTTTTTTTTTTTTTTTGCCAGTCCTGGGCCTTGGACTCAGGGCCTGAGCACTGTCCCTGGCTTCTTTTTGCTCAAGGCTAGCAGCACTCTGCCACTTGAGCCACAGCGCCCCTTCTGGCCATTTTCTGTATATGTGGTGCTGGGGAATTGAACCCAGGGCTTCATGTATGCGAGGCAAGCACTCTTGCCACTAGGCCATATCACCAGCCCCCTCATGAACTTTTCTACCTGTGCTAGCTTTGAACTTCAATCCTCATATCTCAACCTCTTGAGTAGCTAGGATTACAGATGTGAGCCATGAGTGCACAGCTCTCTTCTCAATCTTGGGGTGTGTGTCTGTGTGTGTGTGTGTGTGTGTGTGAGAGAGAGAGAGAGAGAGAGAGAGAGAGAGAGAGAGAGAGAGAGATGGAGGGAGAGAGTGCTAAGGGTTGATCCCAGTGCCTGTGTGTGGTAGGTAAGCACTCTATCCCTGAACTTGACTCCCTTTTGTGGAAGCATTAGTGGGGTTTGAATTCAGGGCTTCATACTTGCTAGGCAGATACTATACTGCAGAGCCACTCACTCCTCCAGCCCTTTTTGCTTGGCTTACTTTTGAGATGGGGTCTTGCTTTTTGTCCAGGCCAGCCCAAACCACAGTCCTCTTATCTATGCTTCCCTCTGTAGCTGGGATCTCAAGACACATCACTATGCCCAACTTTTTCTGTTGAGATGGGGTCTTATGAACTGCATCCTCCTAATCTCTGCCTCTTAAGTAGTTGGAATTATAGGCTTGAGCCACTGTCCTCAGGCTTTGGCCATGAGCTCTTCTTGTGTGTGTTTGTGTGGGTATGGATGCACAGGTCCTGGAGCTTGAACTCAGAGTATGGGCACTGTCCTGGAGCTTTTTTGCTCAAGGCTAGTGCTCTTCCACTTGAGCCACAGCTCCATTTCTGGCTATTTTGGTGGTCAATTGGAGATAAGATTTATATCAGCTTTTCTGCTTGGCTGGCTTTGAACTGTGATCCTCAGATCTCAGGCTCCTGAGTATCTGGGATTACAGAGGTGGACCATGGCACCTGGCTGGGAGCTCTTTTAAGCAAGCAATGGCATACTCATCAGCTGTTTTACTAGCTCATGCCTATGTTGTCTTCCCTGGTTGGTAGAGCATCTGCTGTTCTTCCAGATCCTCCTCAATTCTGTGCTTCTCTACTTTCCTGACAATTGAACTAAGGCAGAGAGGTAAAGAGAACTCTTTATTTTGCCTCTACCACAGCTTCCTTCCATAATTCTCTACCAAGGAGAGATTTGCCTGGGTGCCAGTGGCTCACAGGCTACTCAGGAGGCTGAGATCTGAGGATGAAGGTTCAAAACCAGTCTGAGCAGATAAGTCCAAGAGACTCAGCTCCAATTAACCAGCAAAAAGCTGAAAGTGGAGGTGTGGCTCAAGTGGTAGAGTACCAGTTTTGAGTGAAAAAGCCATGTGAGAGCAATAGGCCCTAAATTCAAGCTCTGGAATCTCAATGTTGCACCTTGGAGTCTTTATCACTCAAATGGCATTTCTTTCACTTTTTTTTTTCTTTATTCGTAGTGGGGTTTGAACTCATGACCTTATTCTACCACTTAAGCCATGCCTCTACTTTTTTCATTGCTCTGGTTTCGTTTGTTTACGTGGGTCCTGGGGCTTGAACTCAGGGTCTGGGCTCTATCCCTATGCCCTACCACTGTGAGTGACAGTTCTAATCCAGTTTTCTGGTGGTTAATTGGGGACAAGAGTCTCACAGACTTTCCTGCCCAGGCTGGATTTGAACTGTGATCCTTAGCTCTCAGTCTCCTGAGTAGCTAGGATTATAGGCATGAGCTACCAATGCCCGGCTGCTCTGATTATTTTTAAGATAGGGTTTTGTTTCCTGTCTAAGTGCACATGGTTATCTGCCTATTTTTTTGCTTCCCACTATAACTGAGCTGACAGGTGCTGCTTCCGGCACTCATCTTCTTCTATTGGGATGATGTCTTAAGGGCTTTTCTGCCCGGACTGGCCTGGAAACACAATCCTGTTCTTAGTTTTCCTCACTCTCTCTTCCAGTTGGGTTGGCAGGTCTGTGTCACCAAGCCCAGTATTCCTTGAAAAAGGGTCTGACAAGCTTTTTGCCTAGTCTAGCCCTGAACTTTGATCTTTTTGATCAGATCCCCTCAAGTAGATAGAAGTACAGGAGTAAGCCATTGGTGCCCAGTCCAAATGGCATTTCTTTATCACCCATTGTAACCGCAGCCCTCTCTTGGGTACAGAGAGCAATCTGGACTGGTTCCTCCTAGGAGACAACCTCTGATAGTTATTATCTGGGAGAATGTAATGCCAAGCTCAATCTTCTTATCAGCAAAATGGGACAGTAGTATAATATCCACTCCGAAGTATTGATGCATGAATAAAGAATTCACCACAGAGTAAAGCTTGGTAAGGAAAGGCCAGAGGCCTGGAAGAGAAGGATGGCTTGGGATCTGGGCTAGACAGATAAGCAAATGGAAGGTTCAGCCTGGTGGCTCACGCCTGTAATCCCAGTTACTCAGAAGGCTGAGACCTGAGGCTCACTGTTCAAAGCCAGCCAGGGCAGGGGAAATCTGAGATGCTTATTTCCAGTTAACCATAAAAAAGTCAGATTCAAGGGCTAGAGAGCCAGCCGAGGGAACAAACTTAAAAGACAACACCCAGGCCCCAAGTTTAAGCCCCAAGACCAGAAGGAGAGAAGACAGGTGAGCTGGGCACTGTCTTCTTCATCCCCCCCCCCCCCACCTCTGCAAGGTACTCAGATTGGCCCTGGAACGAGGTTAAGTGACTTGCTCAAGGTTACTCTGCTGGTGCCTAGGCGCGAGGCAGGATTCACACCCCGACTCTCCGGACACCCTGGTGGCAAAGGGGCGGGGCGCTGAGTTCCGGCTCTGGGCGGAGGCGCCGGGAGCCAGCCGAGCTGAGCCGGGACGGAGCCGGCACGGGGATGGGGACGCGGACGGGGCGGGAGGCCTCCCGGGCCCAGCTCCAGACCAGTGGTGCAGCGCCGCCCCCGATCGCGGGCGCAGACTGGCGGCCGCCTCCGGGCCACGTGGTGCGCGCGGAGCCCGCCGCAGCTCCGGGCTCACTGCGCTCGCTCGGGGCCCGGAGAGCCGGGTGAACGTGGGGCAGAGAGCAGAGGAGGGCGGCCAGTTGGGCAGAGGGGCGCAGACAAAGCTGGAAGGCCGGGGTGCTGTAATCCGAGGCGTCGGGGGCCGCCGATCCGGTTCTTGGTGCGCCCTCGCTCCACGTCCCTGCGCCCAGGGCGCACGGTGGCGAGGGACGCCGCGCCAGCCGCCTGGCCGCCATGGAGCCGGCCCCCTCTGCCGGCGCAGAGCCTCAGTCCCTGGTCTTCGCCAACATCTCCGACGCCGACCCCAGCGCCTTCCCCGGCGTGGGCGCCAATGCGTCGGGGCCCCCGGGCGCACGGAGTGCCTCTTCCCTCGCCCTGGCTGTCGCCATCACTGCGCTCTACTCGGCCGTGTGTGCCGTGGGGCTGCTGGGCAACGTGCTGGTCATGTTTGGCATCGTCCGGTGAGTCTGGGGCTTGCAGGTGCCGCGGGGTTTTGGCCTGGAGCGGGGTGGGGGGGCTAAGGGAGGGGACCACAGATTTGGGACCTGAACCCCAGACCCCCCCGCCCCCCGATATTCCCCGGGCCTCTCAGGGGCCCCACGGGGAGGCCACTTCCTTGGAGATGTGTGTCACACGCACTTACACTAGGCCAACTAAATAACATTTAATCATCCGTTGGCATCCTCTGGCGTCTGGATCAAGGCTGTGGGACAGTTTGGCAACAGTTGGTGTGTCTGTCACAGTTTGTGAGTGGGTGATTGTTTGTGACAGTACAAGTGAGTGTTTGGTCTTCTAAAACCTCCCAGGGGGTGGGTGGAGATGCTTCACAGTGCCTGGGGTCCTTGGAGGAGCCAGCTGAGTGTGGGCACTGGGCAGGCTGCGGGGACAGGAACACTGTGTCATGTCTGCACCTTGCTGTGAGGACACTTAGCAGGTCACACGTGTGTGTGTGTGTGTGTGTGTGTGTGTGTGCTAGCCAGCCAGTATTGGGGCTTGAACTAATGGCCTAATGCTCTCCCTTAGCTTTTTTTTTTTCCACAAGGTTGGCACTCTGTCACTTGAGCCACAGCTCCACTTTGGGCTTTTTGATGGTTGACTGGAGATAAGAGTCTCATGGACTTTCCTGCCAGGGCTAGCTTTAAACTGTGATCCTTCGATCTTAGCCTTCTGAGTAGCTAGGATTACAAGGCATGAGCCACCATTGCCATTCAGCGTCTTTTGGGGTTGCTGTGATGGTGTTTGTCCCCAACTGTGAGTGTGTAATTCTCTATGTGAATATGATAGTGTGACTATGTTGTTTCTTGTCAAACCTCTGAAACCCCAAGAGGAGGTATACATCCAGCGTGGCAGGCTTTAGGCACCTTTGTGCTGTGGTGTTTGCCAATGGAGAGCCCGTGGCGCCTGGACACAGTGGGCAGTGGCTATCGGCTAGCAGGTGCTCCCTTCCCCAGACAAGCCAGCTAGTCAGGAGAGGTCTGGATCCTCCTTCCACACTCTCCCTCCTATCCAAGAGAAGGGAACTACCAAAGGAAATGGTGGTTCATTTGGGCAGGAGCTGAGTAAATGTGGGCTTTTTGCCTGGTGAGTGCAGGTCTCTTGCATCTGTGGCCAGTGCTGGTATCTCAGTCTTGCTCCAGCTTATGCCCTCCTGACAAAGCCCCATCAGCTTAGATAGCTGCAAAGAGGGTTAAGAGAAACTCTAGTAGCTGGGTGCGGAGGCAAACTCCTGTAATCCCACTATTAGGGAAGCAGAGGCAGAAGAAATGAGAACCTGAGGCCAGCCAGGGCTACAGAGTGAGTTTGGAGCCAGTCTAAACAAGCATTTCCCTCAAGACCCCTCCAAAATAGCCCTGGTAGTTGGAGATGATCTCTCATGCTGGTTGACTGAGAATATTGTCCTAGACTTCTCTGGGCTGTGGTATGGTATCAGCAGGCAAGGCAGAGGACAGCTCATAGGCCCAGGCTGGAGTTGTAGACTTTCAACTTTGGCCACTGGACAGCCAATGAGGACCAACTCCAGTTCCCCAGCCCCCTCCCACCTGGCTCATTTCCCTGCTGAAGAATAGAGAGTCAATCTCTTTGGAAAGAGGAGGCTTGTCTGTAGGGCAGAATGTGGTGGTGCTGGTGTGTTGGAACATGGGTTGGAGTGTGGTGGTTGTTGCTCCAGGGAAACCTTGTTCCCCTAGAAAGAATGGAGGGTACAGGAGTTCCCTGTGTGAAGCATGACCATTCTCCCAAGCCTGGGAGGATGGACCTTCATTTTTATGAGCCAGTCTCTCCCCTCTGTAGGCTTAGAGTTTAGCTGACCTATTATTAATCCTTGCTCTGACACAAGCAGGCTCTGTGGTTTGGACAAATCCCTGAGTCTCTTTAAATCTCAGCTGCTTCATCTATAGAACGGGATCATTTTTGAATAGGGCTGTGAGGAGGTGTCAGGGGGAGCATCGAGATTAGATTCTGCAGTCCTGAAAAATCCAGTGTGAACTGAGGAAGGCACTGGTCCTAAGGTATGCCTGGGAATTGCTTGATTTGGAGAGTTCCTGGCATGTACATGTTCTCTCGGTGAGCTCCTGGGGCTCCAACCTGGGAAAAGCTGAGCATCTGTTCCCCATTTCCAGCTTTCTCTCAGGGCCCCAGCTGCTGGGCGGATGGCACAGCGAGGGGAGGGCCTCCCACCTCGTGCTCCTCTCTGGAGGCTTTGGACTCATATATGCGCAAAGGACATAGCTGACACCATAGCACCCCAAGTCTAGCTAAGACATTTCCTTGGCCAGGTATCTGTGTGGTGACTCTCTCTGGGTTGAATGATTTAATCCTCACCTGCAACCCTGCATGACATTTTTACAGATAAAATGATGAATCTGTGCCTCATCCAGAGACAAGGTGACTTGTACTCAGATACCATAACCAGCGCTAGACCCAGAGCTAGAAAGCTGATATTATGACCCAGCTCCAGAGCTGCTCAGGGTAGGCATAATCAAAGCATTGCATGATGGGAGACTTGAGGACTGTGATCCTTTAGCCATTCAGCTGGTGCATTCCTGGCTGCCATCCTGGGAAGGGAGGTGGGGGGGAGGAGGAGAGTAGTAGGGCTGAGAGGCAGGTCTGGACAGGGAAGCTGCCCAGGGCTCCATTTCTGCTGGGAAAGTCCCAAGAGAAATGGGGACAGGGATGGAGCCAGGATGGAGAAAAGTCCTTGTTCCCCCTAAAGTTTCCTCCAGTGCTGTGACTGTCTGGGACTTCCTTGTACCCCACGTGGAACCTGGCACCACCAATTAAACTAAAAACAACACTAAATTGGTTAAATGACAGTGTTGGAATGAATTTTGCCTATTTGGCTTAGGCAGTTTGGGGAATGGAGTGGTTTACAAGAGAGAGAGAACCTAGGCAGGAAAGCAGTATAGTGTAGTGGGGCTTCAGACCCAGACAGATATAAATTGTGTGTGTGTGTGTGTGTGTGTGTGTGTGTGTGTGTGTGCGCGCACTAATACTGGGGCTTGAACCCAGGGCCTGGGCACTGTCCCTGAGCTTTATTTGCTCAAGGCTAGTGCTCTACCATTTGAGCCACAGCTCCACTTCTGACTTTTTGCAGCTTAATTGGAGATAAGAGTCTCATGGTCTTTCCTGCCCGGGCTGGCTTTGAACCATAATCCTCTGATCTTAGCCTCCTGGATATCTAGGATTATAGGCATGAGCTACTAGTGCACAGCATCTTATGTGAGTTTAAAGCCTCTTACTGTGTTCTGAGCTACCCACTGTACTGCTGTGAAGCTCAGTTCCTCATCTGCGAAGTAGGAATATCAGAAGTAGGAATATCAGCCGTGCATCTGGGGTTGGAGTGAGTTCTAGGGGCATTGAAGTGTGAAATCTGAGCCTTTCGAGACCCAGGAGTGAAAAAAGCATTAACTCCTTCTAGGAGATTCTACCAATGTCTTTTGCTAGATGTAGCAGTGAGGAAACAAAGAAAACTGGTGCCAGCCTGTTCTCCAAAAGCTGAAATGTGAAGTTGTACAAAGAGCTTGGGGCCTTGGTGGTAGCAGTGGGGTCTCACTTAGGAGAGATCCAAGGCCACCTCTGCAGAGGTGAAGGACGAGGAGGGGCAGCCAAGGCAAGAGCTGTGGCCCAGAAGTGAGAAAAGGCAGCGGGACTCTCAGAATGCCTGGTCACGAACTGCCCTCCATTCTTCCGCCCTCACATGCTGGCCCTCTCCACAGACACACCTGAAGAGCCCACTCATCCTGGATGCCAGGAAGGGGCCTCTGGGAGCTGTGCTCCAAGCAAACAGCCTGTGTTCCCAGAACAAGGCTTCTGTGAATCGTGAGCCATCTGGTCCCCAAGGCAGAGCATTGCTCCCTGTTCCTGGACTCTGCTCTGGCCTTGAGGTGCCCTGGCTCTCACGGCACCGGCAGTGTCCTCCGCTGGCTGGCTGCTCACAGAGTCCCCATCAGTAGCCCTCTGGGGTAGGGTGGAGGGGGTGTCAAAGGCTTAGCAGATTCTTTGATCTTCTATTCCCTCCACAAGGCCTAGAACTTCCGTCTTGCCCGCTCCCAAACCCAGGCAGGAGAACAGGGTCAGTCCTTTCGCAGCTGGCTTTTTATCTGTTCTGCACCTTTCCCTACGTTGGTCTCCCCAGACCCAGTTCTCTGCAGCTTTGCATGCTCTGTGTCTCCCTACTGTTCCCAGCATCCTCCTCTTCTTTCCAGCCAGTGCCAGCCCTGCCTCATGCGAGCATGTCAGGCTTTCTTTGACCCTTCATGTCCTCTGCGTGTCTTTCTGGCTCTTTTCCTTGTCAAGTGCTGCTCTGCCACCCACCGAGGAGCTTAGAAAGCTGGCTAGCTTCTTCTTAGATGCCTCTGTGACTTCATCCGCCCCGAGTACCTTGTTCCTAAAAACTAGTTAATTTGGTACTTCCCCTTCCATGCAGGGGAATGCAAGGTAAGGCATACAGCAGAATGGGGCCTGGCAGTTAGTACAGGCTCCCTGTGGGTGAATGGTTGTCCCCTCTGTCTACTGTCCAGGTACCAGGGGCTTCTGGGGGGAAAGTTGCTGAAGTGTCCACTTGAATTGGGAGCACTGAGTCCCTGTTTAGTGTTTGGAGGACTTGCACATCCTCTTACTTCCTTGTCTCCATCCTCTCTCTTTTTTTTTTTTTTTTGGCCAGTCCTGGGCCTTGGACTCAGGGCCTGAGCACTGTCCCTGGCTTCTTCCCGCTCAAGGCTAGCACTCTGCCACTTGAGCCACAGCGCCGCTTCTGGCCGTTTTCTGTATATGTGGTGCTGGGGAATCGAACCTAGGGCCTCGTGTATCCGAGGCAGGCACTCTTGCCACTAGGCTATATCCCCAGCCCTCCATCCTCTCTCTTGTGCAGGTTGGGATCAGGACTCAGGCTCCTAGGCCAGGAAGGAGTCCAGTGAGCTGACACCGTGTTGCCATGGCTGAGTTAGGTAGATCCCCCTTGACCTGCATCATAGTGACATGGCTAAACAGCTTAGTTTCTTCATTTGAAAAAGTGGGAATAACTAATACCAGTGCCTCAAACCTGTATTCCTAGCTTCTCAGGAGGCTGAGGTCTGAGGATCCAGGTTTGAGGGCAGCCCAGGAATATAAATCCAAGAGACTCTTTTCTCCAATTAATTAGCAAAAAACTGGAAATGGAGGTGTGGCTCAATTGGTAGAGTACCGGCCATGAGCAGAGAAAGCTAAGTCAGAGCATAATGTCCTGAGTTCAAGCCTTAGTACCAACACACACACACACACACACACACACACACACACACACACACACACAGAGAACATGAGGTGATCATGATAAGTCTTTGGAAAGAGTCAATAGAGTCATGCAAGTAAAAGCCTGTAGCCTAGCACCCAGCACATAGTAGGTTCTCAACTACTGTTACAGGTGGGTAAAGTGTGTGGCTGCTGAGGCCTGATTACATTTTCCACATTCGTCCTTGTCCTAGTCATGTGTGGGTCACACATTTAGGCACTCAACAAGCATTTGCTGGTCCAGCTTCAGTTCCTGCTGCCCCATCTCCCACATAAGCCTCACACACACTCTTAACACAGCCAGTGCTGCAGGATCCCCTGGTGAGTTACAGCTCCAGGGTCAAGTACAGCTTCCTGGGCCCGGGAGTGGGGGATCCATCTGGAAGAGTGATCTGGGCTGAGTGGTCAAGAAGGAGCTGCAGTTGGAGAGGTAGGGGCAGGGCGTTCCAGGCAGAAGGAACCGCGGGGTCAGTGGGTATATGGAGCACTGCAGAGGGCTGGGAGGCCCAGCCGAGTACCAGGGCTGGGTAGCTGTGATGATGGACAGGCTGCAGGGAAAAAGCAGGAAGGACCTTGCAAGCATTCTCCATTTCCCCATGGTTGTTAAGAGCCCTGGCTATGGGCAGAGCTTTGTGGAGCCTGTGACCAGTGTGACCCTTTAGTCCCTGCCTCCCAAAGTTCCCAAGCAGACTCCATGGACTGGTCCCAGGTATGTAGAAGGGTGTGTTCCGTGGGGCATGGGAAAGGCCATAGACAAGCTGGTGTGATTGTGTTAGGGGTCAGGGGCCATCCTGGGGCTCCAGCTGCCATCTGGGTGTGAGCTCTAAGGTTGGACCTGTCCTTGGTCCCCAGGCTTGGAAATGAAGGAGCTTTTAGGTCACAGGCCAGAGAACAGAATGAGGTTCAAGAAGAAGGTCTTGGTATGGAGGTGGCATGGATGGGGGAGATTGGATATAGGGAACTGGAATGGCCGATTAGGGCATTGTGACCTTGTGGCCCTGGCCAGGTTGTGACAATTGCTTGCTCTTGCTGCTTCCTAGGTCTTGGGCTTATTCCTTGGGGAAGTGTATGTGACTCACAGACCTCTCTGATAAATCCAAGGAGTCCCCATGGCGCTGAGTCCCTGTTGCAGGTCAGTGGCCTGTGAGCTGCATTGCAAGCCTGTAGTGGGGCTTGTTCTTACTCATAGACAGGGACAGGCGACACAGGTGCCTGTTGCTGCAAGGGGGCGGAGTGGGAGTTCAAACCCAGGTCTGTCTTCTGAGTCTTAAACCCATGAACCTTTACGCTGCCCTTTCCAGCCATGAGATGCAGGGAGAATGAAGGTCCAGGAAAAGTGGGAAACAGGGTAGAGGGCAGGAAAGAGGGAAAATCTTTCTCATTCTCTTTCTTTTGGGTACTGGTAGTGGGGCTTAAATTTAGTGTCTGGGTGGTGTCCCTTAGCTTATTTGCTCAAGGCTAGCTCTGTACCACTTAAGCCACAGCTCCACTTCCAGCTATTATCATTATTATTGTTGTTGTTGTTTGGTGGTTAATTGGAGATCAGACTCTCACAGACTTTGTTGCCTCAGCTGGTTTTGAACTGTTTCCTCAGATCTCAGTTTCCTGAGTAGCTGTGATTCAGGCGTGAGGCACTGGTGCCTGGTGAGGGTGCAAACCGCTGAGGTTTCTACGTGGGGTAAATGCATCTGGGAGCCTAGGCACTGAAGCCAAACTGATCTGGAATCATGGGCCTAACTGGGACATTTCCTATGAGACTGAGCTTGAACAATCCATGTATTACCTCTCTGATCCTTGGTTTTCTCATCTATGAAGTGGGGTGACTAGGAGGAGGCCATAGGTTGTGCCAGGAAGAATGGAAGGACTCAGCACAGAACCAGGCATTTGCTAAGTAGCCCATAAACATTTTCTGTGATTCTGGCTGTTTAGAAGAGGGCTGAGGCTTGCTTCTGACTCACTCAATCAGCATTTATGGAGCCCCAGAGAAGCTAGAATTATTAGGTGGATGCTATAGGGAAATTTTATCAGCTCAATAGTAGAAATTTTCTTTTACAATAAAGGAAACAAAGTAGTTATTTCAGAACATATGGAGAAGTTTAAGCAAAAGCAGACATTACCCATAATCTTGCTTCAGGGAAATGCTTTGCCATTTTGATTTAGTTCCTTCCTATCTCCTTTTCTGCTTCTCTGCATGCACACACACACGCGTGTGTGTGTGTGTGCGCGCGTGCGTGCTGGAACCCAGGCCTAAACTCTGCCTCATGCTCTCTTCTTTGATTTTTTTTTCATTCATGGATAGTGCTCTACCACTAATCCAGTTTTATTTTTGCCAGTCCTGGGGCTTGAACTCTGGGCCTGGGCACTGTCCTTGAGTCGCTGTGTGCTCAAGGCTAGCACTACCACTTCAACTACAGCACTACTTCTGGCTTTTCTTTTTTTTCCCTTTTTTTGGTTGGTTATGGGGCTTCAACTCTGGGCCTGGGTGCTGTCCCTGAGCTCTTCAGCTCAAGGCTAGCACTTTACTCCTTGAACCACAGTGTCACTTTTGGCTTTCTGGTGGTTAATTGGAGATAAGAGTCTCAACGCAACTTTGCTGTCTGGGCTGGCCTCAGACCATGATCCTCAGGTCTCAACCTCCTGAGTAGCTAAGATTACAGGTGTGAGCTACCAGTGCCCAGTTCCTAATCCAGTTTTGTTTCATTTGTTTGGTTTTTGCTGGTTAGTTGGAGAGTATCATGGACATTCTACCAAAGCTGGCTTTGAATCACTATCCTCAGATCTTAGCCTTCTGAGTAGCTGAAATTATACCTCACAATTTGTTTTAATAAATTTAGGATACATAGTGAAATTAGGATCACAGTGTATCTGTCTATCTCTCTTTCTCTCTGTCTCTGTCTGCCTGTCTGTCTCTTTCTCTGGAGGGTCTCTCTATATGAATTTCTGGCCTGGAACTTGCAGTCCTCCTGCCTCAGCCTGCCCAAATGCTGTGATTACAGGCATGTGCCATCATACTACCTGTAAGATGTCTTTTTACTTACATCAGGAACATGTTCTCATGCCATAAAACATCTTTTAAAAACAACATTGTTGGCCAGGAGTAGGGGCTCATGCTTGTAATCCTAGCTACTCAGGAGGCTGAAATCTGAGGATCACAGTTTGAAGCCAGCCCAAGTAGGAAAGTCTGTGAGACTCTTTAAAATTAGCCATTGAAAAGCCAGTAAAGTTGTGGCTGAAGTGGTAGAGCACTAGCCTTGAGCAAAAAGGCTCAGGAATAGCACCCAGTCCCTGAATTCAAGCTCCAGGACCAACACATGTGCACACACACACACCCATACACACACACACACACACACACACACACACACCACACAAAACCTAATCAAAAACCATTGTGATTGTTGATAGCTACATTGTAGGAGATATTCCTTTTGGGGAAGACTTTATTCCTTTTATCATGCCAATGGAAGCAATGCTATTATGAATGTGTTTGAATACATATGTTTGTGCATACCTTGTATTATTTCCAGAAGAAATTGCTCCACAGTCAAAGCTCTCCAAGAAGGTCTCTGTTTCTGTGTGATATAGAGAGCTTCTCATTACTGAAGGAATGCAAACAGATGTTGGAAAATACTGGGTAGAAGTTTGGTGCTAGAGATTCAAGTGACAAAGGACAAGATGAGCCAGTGGTTCACGGATCCTAGCTACTTAGGAGGCTGAGGTCTGAGGATTGTGGTTCGAAGCCAGCCTCAGCAGAAAAGTGCGTGAGACTCTTATCTTCAACAAACTACTCAGAAAAAGCCAGAAGTGGCACTGTGGCTCAAGTGATAGAGCACTAGACTTGAGCACAAAGAGGCTTAGGGACAGCACCCAGGCCCTGAGTTCAAGCCCCAGGACTGAGGGTGGGGGAGGGAGGCAGGATGAGAACAATTTCAGGCTACTCTTAGCAGCTGAGATTAAAAGAAGGAATCTCAGATGCTCTGGTCTCAGAATTACATACCCTTCAGCTGCCAGATGTCTGGACTTTGAGGGGCAGGGGGCTGAGCCAGGGCAAGGCATGATTTGATTAACTAAAATCCCTGGGACCTCAAAATCAAATTGGATACCCAGAATATTATAACATGTACAGGAAGAAGGATAATCGCAGGGTAGAACAGAAAGCCTGGCTTAAATTAGCAATTTGCCATCATGCAGGCTAGAGTTGAGGGGTGTGGGGTAGGATGGGGTGTCTGGCTGTGTTCTCTTGATTTATAACTCCCAGCACAGCTGCAGAAATCAGCGGCTTTGTCTCTGGCTGGAAAGGGTGTGTTCAGAAAGAAGCTGTCCTCTACAGCTTTCCTAGTTTTTCTTGACAAGTGGAACAAACTTCAAAGTCTTGGGAGGTAAAAAAAAAAAAAAAAAGCCCTATTCAAAGAACTCCACACAGGGAGAGGTGAATCTGTGCAGAGCTGACCTGCCACAAGCATAGAGCTTTGGATCATGGGGGATGCCCTACTTAGAAACACCTGATTGTGTGTATATTTAGTGTCAAGCACATCTATCATCTCTCTCTCTCTCTCTCTCTCTCTCTCTCTCTCTCTCTCTCTCTCAATATATATATACACCCACATAGCCAGACACTGGTGGCTTAAACCTGTAATCTTACTCAGGAGGTTGACCTCAAAGGAGTTTGGGTTGAGGTCAGTCCAGGTAGAAAATTCTTCAAGACTCCACCTTCAGTTAACCAGCTAAAAGCTGGACTAGAAGTGTGATTCAAGTAGTAGCCATAAGCAAGCAAGCTGACCAAGAGTACAAAGCCCTGGGTTTAATCCCTGGTACTGGCAAAATAAACAAACAAAACAAACTCCCATTTCATTTTCAGAGCCTGAAGAAGAGGTATCATTGTTCCCATTTTGTGGTTGAAGAAACTTGAGGCTCAGAGAAATGACCTCATATATCCAACATTTCAAGGTTCGATTGAAATCAGAAGAGTGTCATTCTGAGCCCTGAGCTCATACTTGGAACTTTTTTGCCCGGTTTTTGGTCATCCCCATTGTCAAGTTCAGCTCTTCTCGTTTACAAATTACAAATAGCCAGGAATTGAAAGCTCACAACTGTAATCCTAGCTACTCAAGAGGCTGAGACTTGAAAAGTCCTCATTCCATGCCAGCCCAGGGAGAAAAAATCCAAGACACTGGGGCTGGGAAGATGGCCCAGTGGCAAGCGTGCTTGCCTCGTATACATGAAGCCCTGGGTTCAATTCCTCAGCACCACATATATAGAAAAGGCCAGAAGTGGCACTGTGGCTCAAGTTGGCAGAGTGCAAGTCTTGAGCAAAAAGAAGCCAGGGACAGTGCTCAGGCCCTGAGTCCAAGCCCCAGGACTGGCAAAAAAATAAAATTTAAAAAAAAATCCAAGAGACTCATATCTCCATTGAACTAACCAAAAGCCTGAAGTACCTTACACTGACGGTGGCTCAAGTGGTAGAACGCCAGCTTTGAGCAAAAGCACAAGACCCTGCATTCAAGCCCCACTGGCCGGCATACACACATGAAAGAGAAAACAGGCCTGAAGAGGTTCTGTGTCTTTCCAGTAAGTGATGGATGCCAAAGGGTGGGTAGAAGCCGTGATGTCTGGGAACATCATGAGAAGTGAGTAGTGGGTTTCTGCACAGGGCAGCCCAGCCTCCGGCCGCTGATGCCACCTTCCAGACTTAGTACCACATTTTCCCTAGGGCGGCGCCAGTGGCTGGAGAGGCAGCTCCATCCTCCCAGGCACACAGACTAGGATTCAAATCCAGGTCTCAGGCTCAGCAAAACCAAACCTATTTTGTCATCAGCAAAATGAGGGCAGCAGAAAACACCTGTGTCAAATGCATGACAACATCCGCTGTGCAGATCGTCTGAAAGACTGGGCACTTCTCTGGGTACTGGGGACATAGCAGCCACCAAGACAATTCCTGCCCTGGTGGAGCTGCCACTCGAGGGCACAACCTCCAAAAAACCAACTGACACAAGACCAGCCACAGGTGGTGAGGGAAAGTGAGACAGGTCTGGGGAGAGGGTGGCAGGGCTGTGCTCTGCATGGAGAGACCCTGGAGGAGAGGAACCAGGCCTGTTGCTGAAGAGAGTTTTTGGTAGAGAGGCCACAGGTGCACAGATAAAGGGGGATGAGGCATCTATGCCTTAGCCCTGCGTCGTGGCCCCTAGCAGCAAGCTGTGGCTAATGAAGCCTTAGGCTGCTTGTCCAGCACTTGGGACCCAGGGGCAGACATGAAACCAAGGGAGAGGCTGCTGCCCCTTGGCCAGACCACATGCCCCTGCCAGACAGATGGGAATCATCCGCTTCCCTGGTTACCAAAGCCTGTCTTCCCAAAGGTCCCGGAGTACCCACATCTGGTGATTTTGCATTTTTCCCTAGGGGAGAGGCAGGCAGCCACTAGGCACCCCTTCTGTCTGTCCAGGCCTTGTCAAACCAGCTGAGAAAAGGCTCTCCAGCAAAGCCTGGCATATGGACTTGGTACAAATGAACCCCAAACTGGAACTACTGTGCTTTCTCAAGGACTGAGCGAGTGGCCCATCCACTTCACTGAAAGCACTTCCTGATGATGTGGAACCTTGTTTCTCTCCATGTGCTAGATGAGGAGACCAAGGTTCAGAGATAATTCACTTGCCAGTCATAGATGGGAAGTGGCAGAGTCCCGTTCTCCTCTTCTTTCCCCTTCCCTTCAATTTCCTTCCCTTCCCTTTCATTCCTTCCCTCTCCCCTCCCCTACTATGTCAAATACCCTTCTCATCCCTGTCTTGCCACTTCTGTGAGGAGGTGTGGGGTGGGGAGCCCCAATCGAGGCTCTGATGCTCAGGTGGTTTGTCAGGAGCAGTTTATAGGAAGGACCTGCCCTGTTTCCAGGAACCCAGGCACTGATGCTGTTCTTGTGGGCAACCAGGGCATCCACAAAGACACAGGACCAGGTGATGGAGGGGATATCTGAGTGTGTTATGGCTCTTGATCTGAGTGTGTTATGGCTCTTGACCTGGAGTGAACTGAGTGTCACTTGGCCACCTCCCCATTCGTGTTCCACTCAGGGACCCTATATTTCCATGTTCCAACCCTTTTGTTTGTTTGTTTGTGGCTTTTTTTTCCCATTGTGGGGCTTGAACTCAGGGTCTAGGCGCTGTCACTGAGCTCTTTCGCTCAAGGCTAGTGCTCTACCACTTTGAGCCACAGCGCCACTTCCAGTCTTCTGGTGGTTAATTGGAGATAAGAGTCTCACAGAAGCTAGGTGCTTGTGGTTCACACCTGTAATCATACTTACTTAGGAGGTTGGGATCTATGGATTGCAGTTCAAAGCCAGCCTGGGCAGAAAAGTCCCCAGGAGATTCTTATCTCCAGTGACCTACTCAAAAAAAAAAAAAAAAAAAAGCTGCAAGTGACGTTCAAGTGGTAGAGTGCTAACCTTAAGCACAAAGAGGCTCAGGGACAGAGCCCAGGCCCTGAGTTCAAGCTCTGGGACTGGCAAAAAAAAAAAAAAAGGCTCTTACAGGGACTTTTCAGCATGGGGTGCCTTTGAACCATGATCCTTAGATCTCAGCCTCCTGAATAGCTAGGATTACAGGCGTGAGCCACTGGCGCTGACTCCAGCCCTTTCTTAATCTTCTCTGATGACAGGCTCCATGGGCTCTATTATAATTAACTACTTTCCTTCCTCAGCCTTTGCCAAAGCGGAGACAGCTAATTAATTTCTGGCCACTTGCCACCCCTGTTAAGTGGTGGGCAGGGACACAGCTTGCAGCCTTCGCTGCCCAACTGGGCTTGTTTTGCCCATGTGGAGAGCAATCACCCTTTGTCTGCAAATAGAGGGAGCCCCAGCTGGACTCCAGAGGATGGCACTTGCTTTGTTTAAGCTATTTGCTCCCAGAAGTGGGCAGAGCCTTTATGATCCCTGCACTAACCCAGCCTCTGGTCCTTCATTTGTCAAACAAAGGAGCTGAATTGGACGTACTGGGAGAAGATGGGTTAGTGGTTACGAGTGTGGAGTCTAGAATCTCTAGGACTTGAGGCCCCACTCAAGCCGTGCTACACCCTGCTGTGGGCACTGTGGTAAGTCACTTCCCCTGGCTGAGGCTCAACTTTGCCCTCTGAAAGATGGTGATAGGATGCTTATTTACCTGTTCAGTTGTGCTGATTCAGTGAGCAAATGAACACACCTATGCCACTAGCACAGAAACCGGCCTACATGAACAACCTATAAGTAGTTTCACTAACACTTTTTTTGTCGGTCATGGGGCTGGAACTCTGGACATTATCTCTGAACGCTTTAGCTCAAGGCTAGCACTCTACCACTTGAGTCACAGTGCAACTTCTGACTTTCTGGTGGTTAATTGGAGATAAGAGTCTCATGGACTTTCCTGCCTGGGCTGGCTTTGAACTGCAGCCCTCAGATCTGAGCATCCTGAGTAGCTAGGATTACAGGCATGAGCTACCAGTGTTTAGCTTGCCAGATATTTTTGTTTTCCAGCTTTGGGGCTTGAATTCAGACCTGGGCACTGTCCCTCAACTTCTTCTTCTTCCCCCGCCACCCAGGCTAGCACTCTACTGCTTGAGCCACAGAGCTACTTCCAGCTTTCTCTGTTTATGTGGTACTGAGGAATCGAACCCAGGGCTTCATGCATGCTAGGCAAGCACTCTACCACTAAGCCACATCCCCAGCCTCACCAGACATCTTTAATGAGCAAATATGATAGAATTCAGCACTGAATGGTAAAGGCTATTGGTTGGGATGCTGCTGGTCCCATGCATGGTCTATATGACATTGAAGATGGCCCCATCTTTGGGCTTAGCCTATATGGGAGGTGGTCTCAAACCATGGGCCCAGTCTGCTTTGGAGATGTCCCATCCATGAGCATCAGCTAGCCACACTGATAGCTCAATAAGAATAGAACACATCTCTCTGATCACTTTCACCCAGACAGGAGAGTACATGGAAGAGAAAAGAAGTAGAGTTTTTTGGGTTTTTTGTTTTGTTTTGTTTTTTTGGTTTTGTTTTTTCAAGTTAGGAATACTGAGGTGAGCTCACCTGGATTACCTGGGTGGGTCCAAACGCCAATGACAAGAACAAGTGTAGGAGACACAGGGGGAAGAGGAGAAGGGCACAGGAAGAAGGAAGCAGAGGTCACCAAATGCAGGAACAAACTAAAGACCACCTGGACTCAGCTGGAGCTCCAAGAGGCAGGGCCTCTGGAGGCCTTTAGAGGATGAGCAGCCTGGCTGATGCCTTGACTTTGGACTTGGGTGTGGCAGGGGTGGCACAGAGCTCTGGGTCACATCTCAGCACCGGAAAAGCCTCTGATCTCAATAAAGTCAAACCTCCCCTCTCACTGTATACATGGGGAGACTGAGGCCCAGAGAGAGCAAGACAATTAGGTGCAGTCAAAGAGAATAGATTCTCGTGACTTCTCTCTGCTTCTCCAAGCTATCCTCCCAAGAGCTAAGGCTCAAGGAGAGGTACAAGGAGACAGACCAGAGGGAAAAAGCAGGCCCTGCCCAAGGCTCCAGAATTCCTGGCTAAGTCCCAGGCTCTTCGTAGGCATCCTTGAACTCAGCCTCCTGAGTAGCTGGGTGACTATGACAGGTAAAGTTAAGGGTGGGTTCTGAAACTTTCTTTATGAAATGATTCCTTGTCTAATCCACACTGGATTTGGTTGAGTTTGGAACCTTAGTCCCTGGTCCCTCAAGACTGTTGATTTTACGTCCCCTGACCTTACTTTAGGAAACAGAAAAGGAAGAACAAAGCAAAAACAACCCACACTTCCATTTAGTTAAGAACAAATGAGCTCCCTTGCATTAATGGTCTGAGTGAACATTATCCTCAACACCTGCAGGGCTGAGTCTCTTGACTCAGAGCAAGCAGGGTCAAGCCCAGGATGAAGATGGGAGAGGGCAGGGTGGAGTGTGTGGGGGAGGGGAAGCCATGTCCTGATTTGAGCCCTCTACCCTATGGGTTGCTGCAAGGATTAATTAACATAAAATGCTTGTTCTAGTGGCTGGTGCACAGTATGTGTCCAACAAATGTTCATTATTTATTTGAAGCAAGACCAAACACAGGTAAAGAACTCATAAATCATACCAAGGAAACCCTAGCACACAGCGATTATCTGCCTGTATTGGACAGAGGCAGATGTTGTGTTCTGAGCTGAGCTGGGCACCTCTGATGTTTATGTGTCTCTTCTGGGTTGTACCTGGGTTGCAGTGAGCAGATTATCTTCAAAGACCTGGACCGTTGCAGACAGTCCAGGAATGTGTGAACAGTTGCAGAATGCTATAGAGCAAACCCACCTCTGGACCAGCCTGAAACTTCCCTCTAGCTTGAGACCCTCACCAGAGCCAGTGTTGGAAAACCTCAGGCAGGAGGCAACATGATGGCAGAGGACAATGAACACTAGAGCTGCAACCTGAGTGGTTTTTGAGCTTGAGCTGTAGCAGCAACCAGATAGATGTGAGTGTGAATGAATCCTGCCACCGTTACCTCTGAGCTATGTGTCTTGAGTGTCTCTGTAGCTCCTCTCTGTAGTAGGGTGGGTTTTGTTTTGTTTTTCATTTTTTAATTTTAATTAATTAATTTTTTCTGTTTATGTGATACTGAGGAATTCTCAGTACATTTGCACTAGTACTGAGGCTTGAACTCAGAGCCTCACACGCTCACGTTTTTGCTCAAGGCTGGGATTCTACCACTTGAACCACCCCTCCACCTCTAGCTTTTTGCTGGTAATTGGAGGTATGAGTCTCACAAGTTTTCCTGCTCTGGCTTCAAGTTGTGGTCCTTAGATCCCAGTCTTATGAATAGCTAGGATTACAAGTGTAAGCCACCAGTGCATGGTGTTCTTTCTGTTTTTCTCTCTGTCTCTGTCTCTCATCTCTGTCTCTGTCTCTCTCTCTGTTTCTCTCTCTCTCTCTCTCTCTCTCTCTCTCTCTCTCTCTCTCTCTCTCAGTGGTAGAGGCAAAAGTAGTGGTGTACATCTGTGTAACAGGAGACACACAGCATTCAGGAGGATTGTGAGCTCAAAGCCAGCCTGGTAGCTGGTGGTTCACATCTGTAATCCTAGCTACTCAGTAGGCTGAGATCTGAGGATCACAGTTCAAAGGCAGCCCAGACAGGAAAGTCTGAGACTTCTTTATTTTTTTATGGCCAGTCCTGGGGCTCAAACTCAGGGCCTGGGCACTGTCTCTGAGCTTCTTTTGCTCAAGGCTAGCACTCTACCACTTGAGCCACAGAATCACTTCCAGCTTTTTCTGTTTAGGTGGTACAGAGGAAGCGAACTCAGGGCTTCATGCAGAAGAGGGGATGGATTTAGAGCTTGAAGTGAATATGCGGTCCCCTCAGTGTTTTTTTTTTTTTTTTTTTTTTTTTGCCAGTCCTGGGCCTTGGACTCAGGGCCTGAGCACTGTCCCTGGCTTCTCTTTGCTCAAGGCTAGCCCTCTGCCACTTGAGCCACAGCACCACTTCTGGCCGTTTTCTATATATTTGGTGCTGGGGAATCGAACCCAGGGCTTCATGTATACGAGTCAAGCACTCTTGCCACTAGGCCATATTCCCAGTGGTCCCCTCAGTGTTTTACATAAAGGAAGAGAGAGGGCTGAGATGGATGGTTGGGAGCAAGGGTCCCAGCAGCTGCATAATTGAAGATGAGCTAATGGGGATCTCGACTTTGAGAAAAAGCAAGGATTTCCTAAGAGCATTACAGAGTCAATACCATTCAGCCAGAGCTTTTCCAGCCTCACCCTCTGGGTCCTGTCCAATAGGTGATGATTATTTATTTTTTCAACTATTTACTTTTTTGCAGTTCTTGGAATGAATGCAGCCCTTTGCGCATGCTAAGCAGGGTGGTCTGTGTGCCTGAGCTACAACCTTAGCACCCTTCCCCATGGGTGATCATAAAACCTGAAGAGAGAAAAGGCAGAAAAATATGTTATCTATATTGATGGCCCAGAAGCTTGACACTTGTAGGTTTGAGGAGTGGCTGTGCTGTTTTCCAGAGTGGCTGCACTATTTTACCTTCCCACTCATACTACGCAAGAATCCCAGTATATCTTCATACTCCCTTGCCAGCCCTTGTTTTCTTTTTTTTTTTTTTAATACAAAAATGGTGTGTCATGGTGTTTTGATTGGTATTTCTCCAGTGATTAGTGGTACTCAGTATCTTTTCATGTGCTTGGTAGCCTTTACTTTTTTTTTTTTTTTTTTTTTTTTTAGATAGGGTCTCATTATTAACCCAGGCTGGCCTCAAACTCATGATCCTCCTGCCTCAGCCTCCAGAATGATGGGATTCCAGGCATGTTTCACCATGCCTGGCTGTTGTCATCATTCTTATCAATGCCTGGCACAGATCAGTCAATACTAGTTGGATTAAGTTGAGAGACCTCAGTTTATAATAATTATAATAATTTCAGGTTCCTTGCTATAAGAGGTGGGGTGGGGAGAGGAAGGTAACTAGTATTGAGGGGGCAGCATAGCAAAGTGGTTACCAGGTGTTGACAGTAGCTTGCCAGTGTTAAAGCCCAGCTCTCCCCTCCCTTCCTCTCATCTTCCTTTCTTTCCCTCCTTTTTTCTTTTGCAGTATTAGATTGAATTCAGCTCTGAACTTATCAGGCAAATGCTCCACCATTTCAGCCATGTTCCCAGCCCTTTTGTCTTTAGTTTGGCTTTTGAATAGTGTCTTTTTTTTTTTTGTCAGTCATGGGGCTTGAACTCTGGGCCTGGGTGCTGTCCCTGAGCTCTTCAGCTCAAGGCTAGCGCTCTACCACAAGTGCCACTTCCAGTTTTTTTGGTTGTTAATTGGAGATAAGAGTCTCACAGACTTTCCTGCCCTGGCTGGCAGACCTCAACCTCCTGAGTAGCTAGGATTGTAGGCATGAGCCACCGGTGCCTGGCTTGAATAGAGTCTCCGTGTTGACTTTTCCCAAGCCATCCTTGAACACGATCTTCCTATGTCCACTTCCTGAGTATCAGGGAGAACAGGTATGCACCACCATGCTCAACATCACTTCACCTCTTGTTCCTCACTTTATCTGCTTCCATAAAGAAAATGAGGAGCAGTCAGCAGAGAGGAGTAACAAGCTGAGCAGGGGTGAGGTGTAGACTGAAAACAGGAGTAGAAGGCTGATTGTCCACAGGGGGAGTAGTAGGAGCCTTAGGCCCCCATATTTACACCTTGCACCGCCAGCTGACCCCCCCCTCTGTTCTGCACAACAACAAGCTTTTTTCCCTAGAGAAGATAACAACCTAGACAAAGTGTGGACTCATGGCAGCCGACCCAGAACTGGAGCAAAGCACCAAATGAAAAATGGGGGAGCCCCAAACCCCTTCCTAGTTCCACAGCCAGAATCCTGACAGCTCGAGGTATAGCACAGGCAGGAGGAGAAACAGCCTCAGTGGGAAAAATGATCACTCAGACCCTCTACAGGGCCGCTGACTTGTTTGTAGCCCCCCTCCCCCTGCACAGTTTAAGTGCTTCACGTAGATTAACCTTTTGTCACATCTCAGTAGATAGTTGAAGACAATCTGCAGGATATTAGAGAGAGGCCAAAGCAGTTAAATAACCAAGTCAAGGTACTTCCAGCAAGGAGACAATGTGCACAGCAGAAGAAAATACAGACGTTATTTGTGTCCTCTGCGATATTGTGTTCATGAACTAAGATGCTGTGAACAGCATATAAGGACAGAAGAGTGAGAGGAGGGGAACGTGCACTGGGAAAACAAAATAAAAGAGTCGAAATAATTTTTTACAAGTCAATAGAAGCATTGGAAGATAATGAAAAGGAAAATCCCCAGAGTTTGTAACAAAAAGACAGTATAAGAAAATTGGAGAATCAATATAGAAAGTTTAATATCTACCTAATGGGATCCCTGGAAAACCAGAGGAGAAGAAATTCATAGAAGAATTATGTGAGCACTTTTTATATTGAAGGGCATCCATCTTTAGACCCATACAAATGAAAGATTCAGCTGGGTGTTGGTGATTCACATCTGTAATCATAGCTACCCCGGAGGCTGAGATCTGAGGTGTACAGTTTGAAGCCAGCCCCGGCAGGACAATCCATGAAACTCTCATCTCCAATTAACCACCAGAAAACTGGAAGTGAAGCTGTGGCTCAAAGCAGTAGAGTGCTAGCCTTGAGCAAAGGAGCTCAGGGACAGCACCCAGACCCTGAGTTCAAACCCCATGACAGACCAAAACAAAACAAAACAAAACAAACAAAAAGCCCCTACAAAAGAACAAATGAGTCACTTCAAAACACCTTATCACAAAATGTCAGACTGCCAAAGATAGAGAAGATCCTGAGAGTGTTGTGGGTGAGGAAGACAGATTACATACCAACCATTGGGAAATGTTTTAGATATTACAGTGGTTACACTGGAAGAAGGCCAGAGTTCCTTGCCTTCAAAATTCGGATGGAAATCATTCCCTCCTATTTTTTCTTTAAACATTACTGGGGATTGAACCTAGGGGCTTGCATGTGCTAGGTAAGTGCTCTATCACTGAGCTACATCCCCAGCCCCCCCCCTCCCGCTGCTATTCTGTATCAAAGAAGTCAGAAGTGAAGCTGAGTGCTGGTGGCTCATGCTTGTAATTTTAGCAACTCAGGAACTGAGATCTGAGGACCGCTGTTTGAAGCCAGCTCAAGGCAGAAATGTTCATGAGACTCTTATCTCCAAGTAACCACCAAAAAGCCAGAAGAGCTGTGGCTCAAATGGTAGAGTGCAATATGGTAGCACAAAAGCTCAGGGACAGCATCCAAGTCCTGAGTTTAAGCCACAAGACCAGCACACACACACACACACACACACACACACACACACACACACACACACACACACAGAAATCAGAAGTGAGGAATAGTATTTTTGCCTCAGATTTCCTTTCTCGGGAAGTCAAAAAAGGATGTGCTCCATTAAAACGAGGGCGTAAACCAATGAAGTGAAGGTGAGCTGGGTAGTGTGGGTGAAGAGGGCTCAGTGGAGGGAACAAGTCCAGAGGCCCTGAGGCAGGGCAGGCTTTGTAGGTCTGAAGGACAACAAGGTCAGTGTATGGCAGGGAAGGTGAGGGGATCTGGGGTTCAGAGGTGATCTGAGCTGGTTTGTGGAGAGGGGAGGGAATTTCTGGGGTGTGTGGGGGACACTGGAGGTTGAGAGCAGGAAGACAAAGGAGAGAAGAGAGGCCAAGGAGGCCATAAGCATAGGATGTGGTTGGGGTAAGGGCAGGGAGAGAGGAAGGGAAGGAGGGACACAGAGAGAAAGGAGATAGACAGAGAGAGTGAGCCAGTCTTGGGCTCTATCTGGTATAGTCAGTGCTTGGCCCCCCTGCCTCACCTGGCCTGGCTCCCACTCCTTAGTATCCCAGCCCCCCTCTGGAATGGAACTTTCACAAATCAAAATAGAAGGCAAAGAACAGCCTTAAATTGTTCTGCGTAAGAGCAGCGAAATTACACGAGTCAGCTGTGGGCTTTGAGACCGCCTCCCACACAGCTGTGATCCTAGCCCTGCTGAAGACACTTCCTGAGACTTGTGATTCTGCTGTCTCCCAGCAAAACTTTTTCCATCTTCAGCCCCAGAGCAAATAGCAGCTATTTTAGGAGGGAATGGGACAGATGCTGGTCTTGGAGGACAATGAGTGAGACCTTTTTTTTTTTAAAGCAAAAACAAAAGACATTTTATATCATGAAGGAATAGCTTAACATGTTCATTCTGTCCTTCAAAAACAGAGTGGAATCAGAGGGAGTCTAAGAGTAGAGAGGGACACATAGTGTGTGCTACCTTGTCTTGGGGCAGAATGGGAAGAGAACACTGGCAATCAGTACTTACTTGGCTTAGCTGTCTTTGGTGTGTGACCTTAGGTAAGGTATGCTTCCTCTCTGGGCTTCACTTTCCTTCTGTTTCTATAGCATGCACGTTAGACTGAATAATAATGGTCAAACTGAGTTTATAAGAATCACTTGAGGTGTATAAACTTAAAGAGCAATTTGATAACATTTAGCAAAATCACCTCCGCAGTATAAGTTAAATACATAATTATGTTAATGCCATCAGAAGAACCCAGTATTTCCCTTTTTTTCTCCTTTCCTCTCTCCTCTTTTGTTCTCTCTCCTGTAATACTACATGCTTTTGAACCTACTATACTGGAGGCTGAGATAAGGAGGATCTGAATGAAGGCGAGCTTGAGAGTTCAAGGAGAGCCTGGGTCTTACACCAAGACCTTAGACCATAGCCTTAGACCACTTCCTTCTCTATACACAAAAGAAGATACAAGTAATAAATCAACATTTTAAAATAAAAACCTTGCTGTCTTAAATTTGTATTTCCTTTTTTTTTTTTTGCCAGTCCTGGGCCTTGGACTCAGGGCTTGAGCACTGTCCCTGGCTTCTTTTTGCTCAAGGCTAGCACTCTGCCACTTGAGCCACAGCGCCACTTCTGGCCATTTTCTATATATGCGGTGCTGGGGTATCGAACCCAGGGCTTCATGTATACGAGGCAAGCACTCTTGCCACTAGGCCATATTCCCAGCCCCTATATTTTCAATATTAGAACAGACTTGTTTATTTTTTTCTTTCGAAAACAATGGTAATTTCCTAGGTCTATCCCTTCAAAGTCTTAGAAGCAATGAATAATCAAAGCCCATGTAGTCTGTGAGCTTTAATAAATACTATATTCTACTGAAAAAAAATAAAAGAATCACTTGAAGGCTGGGAATATGGCCTAGTGGCAAGAGTGCTTGACTCGTATACATGAAGTCCTGGGTTTGATTCCTCAGCACTACATATATAGAAAATAGCCAGAAGTGGTGCTGTGGCTCAAGTGGCAGAGTGCTATCCTTGAGCAAAAAGAAGCCAGGGACAGTGCTCAGACCCTGAGTCCAAACCCAGGACTGGCCAAAAAAAAAAAAAAAATCACTTGAGAGGGTCTTCGTTTAAAGCCTAGTACTAGCCAGGTGCCAGTGGCTCACACCTGTTATCCTTGCTACTCAGGAGGCTGAGGGCTGAGGATTTTGGTTCGAAATCAGCTGAGTCAGAGAAATCCATGAGACTCTTATCCCCCAATTAATCACCCAAAGCCAGAAGTGGGGCTGTGGCTCAAGTGGTAGAGCCCCAGCCTTGAGTAGAAAAAGCTGAAGGACAGCACCTATGTCCTGAGTTCAAGCCCCAGTACCAGTACAAAAAAAAAAGTAACGATTTTTCCTAGAATACTTCCTGCCAAAGCCACCCACCAGAGGGATCTTCTCACACCTGCTGTGATGGGAAAGAGATGCTGAATCACGTGGCTCCAGGTTCTACTCCACCTGTGCCCCTGACCTTTAGTGTGACCTTGGCAGGTCATGTCACCTTCATGAGTTTCATGGACATGGAAATCTGCAAAGTGGAATCATTGCTGGGGCATTTCCTTTCAGGTACACTAAGTTGAAGACGGCCACCAACATCTACATCTTCAACCTAGCCTTGGCTGATGCGCTGGCCACCAGCACGCTGCCCTTCCAGAGTGCCAAGTACTTGATGGAGACCTGGCCCTTCGGGGAGCTGCTGTGCAAAGCCGTGCTCTCCATTGACTACTACAATATGTTCACCAGCATCTTCACACTCACCATGATGAGTGTGGACCGGTACATCGCTGTCTGTCATCCTGTCAAGGCACTAGACTTCCGCACACCTGCCAAGGCTAAACTGATCAACATTTGCATCTGGGTCCTGGCTTCTGGTGTTGGAGTCCCCATCATGGTCATGGCTGTGACCCGGACCCGGGGTAAGGAAGTAGCGGTGGGGTTGATCTCTATGGGTTTATAACCCACCTTCCAGGGTGAGTGGAGGTGGCTCACCTGTGGAGCTCAGGGTTTGTTGCCAAGCACTTCAAGGTGATGGCTGGCCAATGGGGGATGTCAGTGGTGGTGGACAGTTGTAAGGATGATTGACTGGTCATCTAGGAGGTGGCTTGCCAGGACTGTGTGGTTGACTGACCTATAGAGGAATGGGTGGATGACCATGGGGATGAAAATGCCACTGGCTAGTAAGCACAAGATCTGTGGTCTGCCAGTGGCTATGCCTGTCATCTTAGCTACTCAGGAGGCTGAGATCTGAGGAGTAAGGTTTGAAGCCAGCCTGGGCTGACAAATCCAAGAGACTCTTATTATCTCCAATTAACCACCAAAAAGCCAAAAGTGGAAGTGTGGTTCAAGTGGTAGAGTACCAGTCTTGAGTGGGAAAAAAGAAAAGCTTAAGTAGGGACAGGAGGTCCTGAGTTTAAAAAAAAAAAATCTGTGGTCTCATCCCAAACTCCTTTTTACCAATGGGCCATGACTGACAGGTGCACCTCCTGTAGTACATGCATAATCATGACAGTAACAATCTGTTTTAATGAGTATAGCTGCTGAAACCAACATCCCTAAAGCTCAGCAGTGTATTTCTCAGTCATATCACAATCCACTGAGACTATAAGGAGCACCAGCATTTGGGAATCCAGGCTCCAGCTCATGGCTCCTGAATGTTCCACTGTTGGATGAATATGGGGAGGGACTGGAGAGAGAAAGCACAGCTACATTTCAATGTCATGGCTCATTCCTTCCTAGTGATAGCTGGTCATGTGGCCCCTCCTTGTTGTGAAAAGAAGCCCAAGCCATTACTACTGTTTTAAGTAATTAACCTCTCTGAGCTCACTCAAAGGGTGTGGAGAAAGTTAAGTGTAGTAATGTGCTGTAGGCACTTAGGAAAATGCCTGGCTTCTTTTCAAGGCCTCAAATAGCAGCTGTTAAATAATTAAAACAGAAACTCCTGTCTATCCTTTCTATCTTCTACTGTAGGGAGACAGGATCAGGACTAGGGGGCATGGCCCAAGTGGTAGAACACTTGTTTAGTTAGCTTGAGACTCTGGGCTCAAGCCTCAAAACAAAGCAAATCAAGAGAACAAAACCAGAGAACCGAACCCTGCTTTCTAGAATCTCAGCTTTCTTGGGTTGAGATTTCTTCATTGTTAGTACTGGGGTTTGAACTCAGGGCCTTGTGCTTGCAGTTAAGTTAGCTATCACTTGTGCCATATTCTCAGGCTTTTTTGCTTTAGGTTAGTTTTTTTTCTGGCAGTGTCTTATGTCTTTGCCCAGGGCTTCAGACAATGATCCGGCTACCTATTTCTTTTTTTTTTTTTTTTTTGGCCAGTCCTGGGCCTTGGACTCAGGGCCTGAGCACTGTCCCTGGCTTCTTCCCGCTCAAGGCTAGCACTCTGCCACTTGAGCCACAGCACCGCTTCTGGCCGTTTTCTGTATATGTGGTGCTGGGGAATCGAACCTAGGGCCTCGGGTATCCGAGGCAGGCACTCTTGCCACTAGGCTATATCCCCAGCCCCGCCGGCTACCTATTTCATTCTCATAGTATATCTAGCTTATATTGTTGAGATGAGACCTTGACAACATTTTTCCCCAGTTGGCCTTAAACTGTGATCTTCCTGATTTCCCAAATCCTAAGGGGCTGAGATTACAGGTGTGAGATACCCACCGGGCAATCTATTGATTCTTTTGGCGCTTGGGTAGAGGTTTTCAGAAGCTCAAAGCTGTGGGTGGGGCGAAGGGAACAGCATGATGGGAGGCTTTTTAGTCACCTTGACTCACAGAGGGACAGAAGCCTTGGGTTCCCTTATAGAACCTCTGAGCAATATGCCTTAACTGGGCAGCAGGGCCTCATTCCTCACTGTCAGCCTTCAGTTTACAAGCCATTAACTGCAGCCCTGCTGAGGGCTGGGACAGATGGTCCATCTCATTCTTCTCCTCTATACACACACACACACACACACACACACACATACACACACACACACTCCTTGCACTTGCTGGTTGGTATGCTGCTTCTGCTTTGACCTTGGCCCTGCCATTTATACAATGAAGGTCTTGGACCCAGTATTCCCTGAGGGGTTCCACCAGCCTGATGTCCTGACACTTACTTTGTCTGTGGATTCCGCCTGCCCCTGCCCTTTTCTCACATCTCTTAGGCTCTATAACCTCTGTGTGGCTCCAAGAGATTCCAGGAGCACCCTGGGACAGCCCCAGACCTGCCTCAGGCTCCCACAAGGTCCCCAGGGGTGCCCACCTGGCCTGTGGTCAGAAAGTTGTTCTTGGGTGCTGGTGCCTCATGTCTCTTATCCTAGCCATTCAGGAGCCTGAGTTCTGAGGATCAGTGTTTGAAGCCAGCCTGGGCAGAAAACTCAGAGAGACGCTTATCTCCAATTAACCCCCCCCCCCCAAAAAAAAAGCAGAAGTGGAGGTTTGGCTCTAGTGGTAGAGCACCAGACTTGAGCAGAAAAGCCAAGTGAGGGCAGGAGGCCCTGAATTCAACCCCCATTGATAGGCACACAGCCAAAAAAGTGGGAAGCGCCCAGGCCCCTGACCTCCCTCTTTGTCTTTCCTGTCTCCCCGACCCCAGATGGGGCAGTGGTATGCATGCTCCAGTTCCCCAGCCCCAGCTGGTACTGGGACACGGTGACCAAGATCTGTGTGTTCCTCTTCGCCTTCGTGGTGCCCATCCTCATCATCACCGTGTGCTACGGCCTGATGCTGCTGCGCCTGCGCAGCGTGCGCCTGCTGTCGGGCTCCAAGGAGAAGGACCGCAGCCTGCGGCGCATCACGCGCATGGTGCTGGTGGTGGTGGGCGCCTTCGTGGTGTGCTGGGCGCCCATCCACATCTTCGTCATCGTCTGGACGCTGGTGGACATCGACCGGCGGGACCCGCTCGTGTTGGCCGCGCTGCACCTGTGCATCGCGCTGGGCTACGCCAACAGCAGCCTCAACCCCGTGCTGTACGCCTTCCTCGATGAGAATTTCAAGCGCTGCTTCCGCCAGCTGTGCCATGAGCCCTGCGGCCGCCGCCGCCGCCCGGGGCCTGGCAGCTTCAGCCGAGCCCGCGAAGCCACGGCCCGCGAGCGCGTCACCGCCTGCACCCCATCCGACGGGCCTGGCCCTGGCGGAGGTGCCGCCGCCTGATGGGCCCCACCAGCCTCAAGCCCGTGCGCCCCTCCCTGAGCGTACCTACCCCCTGGGAGGCGGGGGCCACGATCCAGATGGGGCCACACACAGAGGGTCGGGAGGCTGGGTGTGGCCTCCAGTTCCAGTGCGCTCTGCACAGATCCGTGGACGTGCGCGGGTGTGCGTGTGGTGGGGGGGAGATAGGGGCCCCAGGAGGGGCGCGCCTGTGACTTGAGAACTAGAGTCTCTCCCGTGGGACTGGGCTCCAGCTTTGGGACAGACTGGAGTTTTAACCCCCAGTAGGGTTTTTGGGCATTGGGGACCAGATTGAGAACTGGGGATTCAGGACCCGGGGAGGTCAGGAGGAGCCCGGTAGTGAGGGGATCCTGCCTCTGGGAATCCAGCTGCAAGACTGGGTCTCTGGGGAGGAACCTCTGCTGGGAGGAGGTGGACGGATGGGAGGGGTCTCCGCATAGGAGACCTGCAGGCCTGGGGCGGGGTCTCAATGTTGGGGTTGAGTCCCAGCCCCAAGTTCCAGGATTTCATTTCTGTGGCTTGAACTTGGGGTCTCTTTTAAAGCTCCAGGCTGGCATTTTACCACTTGAGCTAGACCTCGACTTCTGGCTCTCTTGCTGGTTAGTTTGTAGACAAATCTCTAAGACTTGTCTGCTGGTGGGATTGGCTTTGAATTGGGATCTTCAGATCTCAGCCTCTTAAGTAGCTACAATTACCAGCTTGAGCCACCAACACTCCACTGTGGCATGACTAATTTTTTTTTTTTTTTGGCCAGTCCTGGGGCTTGGACTCAGGGCCTGAGCACTGTCCCTGGCTTCTTTTTGCTCAAGGTTTCTGTATATGTGGTGCTGGGGAATTGAACCCAGGGCCTCATGTATATGAGGCAAGCACTCTTGCCACTAGGCCATATCCCCAGCCCACGTGACTTCTTTTATGAAGAGACACAAACAGAACAGAGCCAAGAAACAGTCTTACTGTCTTGGACCGTCACTTCCAGTGAAGGGACAGAGATGCCTCTGGAGGGGGGCTTCAAAACTGGAGCTTCAAGGGACCTGGCTGCCTAGGGCTGGTGGCTGAGGCGGAAGGGCTTGGGCCTCTGCTTCAAGATTAGGCCAGCAGCTTGAGGGTGGATGCTTTCTGTGTCCCTAGGGCTCTGGTGACTGTGGCCCTGTCCTGGAGCACAGAAGTCTACTAGGTAGAGCTCCATGTATGCTTGCCTGGTGAGAGGCACCAGGACACTGAGCAAAGGTAACCAAAACTGCCAGTGCAGACTCTGAAAAAGAAGCTGGAAGGAATTCTGTCCCCTTTGCCTAACATCTAGCTGTTCCCCCAAGTATCTGGTATAAGAGCCTCTAAAGAACCAGAATTGCCTGCACAGAGGCTAACTGCTGAAGACTCAGGAGGAAGAAGGCCTTTGTAAGTGTAATACGAGCGTGGCCACTGTGGCCCTCTCCCTTTCTATTCCCCCATGCTTCGCCTTTCCCAGCTGCCCCCAACCCCAGCTTCCTCCTTCAAACTGTTGAGGGCCCGTGTGCCCTGGGTTAGGTATAGAAATGTATCCAGGCACTCCTAGCTCGACTTTTCCCCCATGCCAGGGCCTGTCCTGTTCCCTGCCTCTCCCCACACCCCCATCTCTGCCTCAGGAAAGCACCCCTGACTCTTTATTGAAGCAGTGCACTGACATCCTTGTAAAAACAAATTTAATTTCTTCCCTTTTTGGGACAGATGGAAGGAAATTGACGTCTTTGTCTCAAACAAAAGAAGAAGAAGAAAAAAGAAACAATATACCTCTTTCTCCTGTGACAGCCATTTCTTTGGAACAAAAGCTGGGAGGCTGTCACTCCAGCTGGGACTGAACTGCCATGTGGGGGGAGACACTAGGGGTGAGGGTCCCTCTTTCAGGGTGAGATCCTCAGAAGCCCTGGATCTGAAGATGCTCTTCCAGCAGGAATTGGCTCCCCTGGGACATGGGAAGTCTCAGTGATCATGTTCAGATTTCAGATGCCATGACCTGGCATCTTACCCTCACCCTACTGTGGGTTGGTGACCATTGAGCAGGGGCCATTTATTCTAGCAAGGAGTGTGTCCCCTTGGCTGACACCAAGACTGGCCTGTCTCAAAGCTAGGGCAAGCCTGCTCACTGCTGGTCTCCTCCGTGTAAGCTGCCTGGCTGCTCTTGTGCTCCTGGGTCCAGAGCACAGGTACTTGAGGTCATACAGATATGCATGCAAATGTCCTTCCCTCCCAGCTGGCCACTCTGGGCACAGATGCTCAGAAGTGACTCAGACCTGGCCCTCGCTCGGCTCAGAAAGATGGAGCCAATGCTGAGAGAGAAAGCATAAGCAAATGATTAAATCTCAGTGTGGTGTGGAACACAGAGCCCTGGGGAGGATGGCACAGGAATTGTCTTTTCTAGCAAAAGAAATTTGCATTAGGGGCTGGGAGTATGGCCTAGCAGCAAGAGTGCTTGAGTCCTGTACATGAAGCCTTAGGTTCGATTCCTCAGCACCACATATACAGAAAATGGCCAGAAGTGGCACTATGGCTCAAGTGGCAGAGTGCTAGCCTTGAGCAAAAAGAAGCCAGGAACAGTGCTCAGGCCCTGAGTCCAAGCCCCAGGACTGGCAAAAAGAAAGAAATTTGCATCAATCTATACGAAGTAGAGATCAGAAGGCTTTAATGGCTGACTAGGAGTTGGCCAAGAAGAGCAAACAGGATATACAAATGCATGGGGTTGTTCAAGTGCAGGATAAACTCAAGATGTGATCAACACAAAACGTAGCTGAGCACTTTGCTATGCCAGGTTGAGAGCTCACTGCATTCTGCACAGTATCCCAGCTGACCCTTATGGAGGATCCCAGTAGAGGAAGTAGACTAGACTGCCGAGACTCAAGAGAGCTCAAGCTACCTGCCCTTGGGTCACAGAGTCTGTCAATACTGTAAAACTCAAGTCAGTGGAATTCCAGGAACATTTCCAAAGTTCAAGTTTGTGGTTAATTCTAAATATCCTTGAGATGTTAGTAGCTCAAACCCTGAGATGAGGTTTTTGAAGACTTAAAACAAAATAGAAAAATCTGAAGGAAAAGGGCAATTTTCCATGAACTTTTGTTCCACCTGAAGCTCTCCAAATCTTCACATTTCAAAATGTACTGTGCATGATGCATTTTTTAAAGCTCCAAATTGACAGTGTAATTCTAGATCATCACAGAGTTCTGAAAACTGCAGAGTAGGTCTCCCCCACCTCAAATTTCTATTCCTTTCTCCCCAGAAGGTGGGAGGGAAGTTTTGCCCCTAGTTTAAAAATATCTTACAGTTTTATATCTCTTTTCGAAGCAATAGATGTAGTGGTAATCCAGGCAATGGTGGCTCACACCTATAATCTTAGATACTCAAGAGGGCGAGAGCTGCAGGGCCAGCCTTGGAAGGAAAAGTTCATGAGACTCTATCTCCAAAATAACTAGCAAATAAACAAGACTGGTGACTGGGAATGTGGCTTAGTGGCAGAGTGCTTGCCTAGCATGCATGAAGCCCTGGGTTTGATTCCTCAGCACCACATACACAGAAAAAGCTGGAACTGGGGCTGTGGCTCAAGTGGTAGAGTGTTAGCCTTGAGCAAGAAGAAGCCAGGAACAGTGCTTAGACCCTGAGTCCACACCCCAGGACTGGCTAAATAAATAAATAAACAGGACTGGAGGTGTGGCTCAAGTGGTAGAGAATCAGTTGAGCAAGCAAGCAGAGTGAGCTCAAGGTCCCAAGTTCAAACCCCAGTATTTCAACAACAACAAAAAGTGGGAGACGTCTAAGGCTGGCATCAGATCTTGACTTCCTTCATGGAGTTGTGAGGATTTAAGGAGGTACTGTATGCAAAACCATAGAGCCCATTACATAAGGAAGCTTTTAGCACATGGAAAGTAAGTGTTACTAAAAGTGGAGCTGGAGTACAAAGTCAGCGTTGGAGACTACAGGGAAAAGGAGATGGGTTTTCAGGGGTAGCATCGAAGGAAGGAGACTGGGGGCCCTGGGGGGAATTGAGAACTGTGGATCAGGAACCACAGTACAAAGTGAGAAGCTGGTGGAGAAGCAGGAGGAGGGTGGGAGGGGGGATGTGTTACCATGGGAACTGGAGGAGGAGGGTGTGCCCAGGGGGAGGGAGTGATGGATGTCAAATGTCATGAGAGGATGAGGGTGGGGAGGACAGGAGGGTATTGGGAATAAATCCAAAGCCCTCAAGTTTAGTCTCTGACAGGACTCTGGAAGCCCCCAGCATGGCTTCAAATCTCAGCTCTGAAGCTAAATAAATGCCCTCCCAGATCTAAGAAGGGAGAATGTGTCATTCTCTAATATGATGGTCAGTGTTCAAAAAGATCCCAAGTTTGCTGGGTCTTGGCAACACACTGGCACTTTGATCTTTGGCAAGTCACTGCATCTCTAAGAGCTAATATCTCACCAGCTAAGTGCCTACCAGAGTCCTCAACACATGCTGGGTCTCTGCTGCAGAGTTCTCTGCTCCTTCTGTGGGGGTTGGGAAGCCACTGTAAGGAGCTTTGCTTGGCCTGGAATTTTAAATGCCTCTAAGGGAAAGCGGGGTCATCAGCAGCTAGAGATCTCTTAGAGCATCAAGAGTCCAAGCTGGTGTCCTGGGTGCCTATGGCTCAGCCTGTAATCCTAGTTACTCAGAAGGCTGAGATCTGAGGATCACAGCTAGTCTGGGTAGCAAAGTCTGTGAGACTCTTTAGTTCCCATTAACCACCAAAAAGCTGTAAGTGGAGCTGTGGCTCAAGTGGTGGAGCACCAGCCTTGAGTGAAAAAGCTAAGGGACAGTTCTCAGACCCTTTATCCAAACCTTAGTACTGGCAAAATGGAAAAGAAGTCCAGGGCTGGGGATATAGCCTAGCGGCAAGAGTGCCTGCCTCGGATACACGAGGCCCTAGGTTCGATTCCCCAGCACCACATATACAGAAAACGGCCAGAAGCGGCGCTGTGGCGCAAGTGGAAGAGTGCTAGCCTTGAGCGGGAAGAAGCCAGGGACAGTGCTCAGGCCCTGAGTCCAAGGCCCAGGACTGGCAAAAAAAAAAAAGAAAAGAAGTCCAAGCTGGGCACCTGATGATATCAGTCCCACTTTTTATCAGCAACAGATCTGGACTGGAAACCAGTCCGAGACCCCAGGAAGTGACCCCCACAGGGCCTGGGCCCCGGAGGCTCACACACAGAACTCATACACACAATTTTCTTCCACCATTTATTATTGGTTATTATTCATTCTTGTATTTCACGGTGGGGCAGCAGGTGGGTGGTGCCAGCGGCTAGAAGAAGTGATGGGAGGTGATCAGGAGCTCATCCCCTCTCGGTACTTGCAGATGGGGCTCAGAAGAAGGAGCTGCAGGAGGGGTTGGTGAGGGTCTTCATGATGGGGTACTGTAAGGATACAGTGTGGGCCTAGGTGGCCCTCCATCCCCCAGTGCCACACGCTTTGGCATCCCACCTCCATCTCAGCCAGGGACTGTCATGAAGTTCACAGTGGGTGACAGGCAGCACTTCCCTGTGCCCAGTGACATAGAGAAACTCCATGAGCTTCCCAGGCCAATGATGAGCTGGGCCTGGTGGCTGGTACTTCTATTTTTTTATTTATTATTATTATTATTTTTTTTTTTTTGGCCAGTCCTGGGGCTTGGACTCAGGGCCTGAGCACTGTCCCTGGCTTCTTTTTGCTCAAGGCTAGCACTCTGTCACTTGAGCCACAGCGCCACTTCTGGCCATTTTCTGTATATGTGGTGCTGAGGAATCGAACCCAGGGCCTCATGTATATGAGGCAAGCACTCTTGCCACTAGGCCATATTCCCGGCCCCTTCTATTTTTTTTTTAAACAGTCTTTTTTTTTTTTTTTTTTGCCAGTCCTGGGCCTTGGACTCAGGGCTTGAGCACTGTCCCTGGCTTCTCTTTGCTTAAGGCTAGGACTCAGCCACTTGAGCCACAGCACCACTTCTGGCTGTTTTCTGTATATGTGGTGCTGAGGAATCGAACCCAATGCATCATGTATATGAGTCAAGCACTCTTGCCACTAGGCCATATTCCCAGCCCCCTGGTACTTCTATTTTACAATGACAAAATAGCTTTAGGTAAGGGAATGGGCCTCCCCAAGGCCATGTGGCCCCTCTGTGACTGGCCCAGCTCAAGTCTACCTTAGATCTGTCAACTCTACTTGTTCTGCTTTCCTCCTCGGGCCTCCAAGAGGAAAGGCTTTCTGGTTACCTGAAGATTCAGGAGCTCTCACCTCTGGCTCTCAGACACCCATAGAATGAGTGGTCCTTGGGCCAGGTCCTCAGCAGCCCAAGCCAGCCACCTGCAAAACTGCTGCAGGCTTGGCATGCCTGCTTGTGGCTGCCTGACATGACTTTGCTGTGTGACCTTGGATAAACCATTTCATTCTCTGAGCCCAGGTCCTCCGTTCATCAATGATGACACTTACCTGGTTGAGAATATTTAGAAAGAAGCTACAGGGAGGGGCCTGGTGTGCTTTGGTCACCAGGGCTTCCAGTAAGTGCAAGCACATCTGGTGTGTAGTTGGTGCTGAGCAAATGAAGCATCAGCTCTTGGCTAGACTATGCCTGCACCATCTTGTGCTGCTTTGGGCCACAGGTGAGTCAGAAGGAAAGACCTTCCTCTTTTAACCATTGCCTTGAGTTTCAGGAGGAGCCTGCCCTGGAGAAGCATTTTTCAAGAGAATGTCTTCTCTACAGTTCCTTATACCTGGATGTCATCTCTTGTTCTTCCCAAGGACCCAGGAGGTATAGGGGACAGCCTGAAAGGGTGGCCCTGCTCTGAGCTTTATGACTTGAATGAGTGCATTTTGATAGGTGACATCTATCTGATGGATGGAATCTTCTAGAACCTTCTAGAATCACTTCTTGAAATGAGTCCCAAGACAGGAGTCGAGATATGTGGTGTTTGGCTCCTTGTCTTCCACTTCCTTGCTGTATTTCTGTCCGGGCCTCTGCACAATGGAGGGGCTGAGGGAGGAGCTGATGAGCTGTCCACCCTGGGTCCTGCCAGAGGGTGCTGCCATTCTGGAAAAATGTTTTCCTCGTATGCTTAGAAACATATCTATTGGTAAAAATCCACTGGGCATTTGTCCAGACAGGTAAACCATGCCAGCTGTTCTATTTTGGTAGTAAGGGAGGCAGACAGGTAAGGGTGAAGCTTGCTTCACATACTTGGCTTTTGGTATATGAAGGTCTGTAGGTCCCAAGAGACTTTCTCCACCCACTTACCATTCTCCAATAGAGGCTGGCCCTGCAGGTTAGCATATAACTCGCCAAAAAAGAAATCACTTCCTGACCCTGATCTGCCTCCCTCCCTCCCACCTGTGACCAATTATGCCCAACCTGTTTCCCAATAAAGCAAGCACTGTCCTAGGTACCTGCATCTCTGGCTGTTCCTTTCCTTCATTCTCCATGATGATTTTTTGAGAGGGGTCTCTGCCTGGGGGTGGGGGGGGGGTGACACAGTTGCCTGTCCACAGTGAGGGGAGCTTAGCCAGGACACCTGTCTCAGGGAAATGCAGGTGGTCTTCAGGAGCACAGCCTGAAGGGAGAAAGGACACTCCTTGGAACCTGCTCCAGGCCCCTCATGTTCTCCTTCAACACTGCCTGACTCCGAGTTAGTGAGAAATCACTTCCTAACCAGGTACTGGTGGCTCACACCTGTAATCCTAGCTACTCAGGAGGCTGAGATCTGAGGATCTCATTTGAAGCCAGCGCAGGCAGGAGACTTCATGAGACTCTCATCTCCAATTAACCACCAAAACACACGCACACACACACACAAAAACTAGAAGTGGAGCTGTGGCTCAAGTGATAGAGTGCCAACCTTGTGTAAAAATAAAAGCTCAGGGACAGTGCCCTGATGCTGAGTTCAAGGCGGAGGACCAGCACACACTCATACACAGACTCTCTCTCTCTCTCTCTCTCTCTCTCTCTCTCTCTCTCTCTCTCTCTGTCTGTCTCTCTCTGTCACCCTCCTTCCCCTCCCCCCCCTCACAGAATCACTTTCTGGCTCCAGTCTACCTTCCTACCACATGTGACTCATCCTTCAGTTTAGAACCCCTCCTCCTCTGAGCAGCCTCAGGGAGGGCCCGACCTCAAGGTGAAGAGCATTAAAGAGGATAGCAATATGCTTAGAGCTGTGCTTGGGGGCGGGGCAGGATGGTGTTGAGGAAGCCTGCGTAGCCTCTCTTGCTCAGAGCAGGACTCAGCTCACTGAACCCTGTTAGCTCTCCCCAGAACCCACTGAGGGTGAGAAGATGGTGCTGAAGGTGAGGGAGAGAGAGAGTGTACTTTGTGTTGGTCTGGCATACATGAGAACATCTGTGTGTTCGTGTATGTGTATAGAGTGATTCTTAAATTTTTATTTTGATTTTGCTTCAACTCAGGGCCTGGGTAATATCCCTTAGCTCTTTTCCTCAAGGCTAGTCTAGCCTCTACCACTTGACTCCCAGCGCCATTTCTGGATTTTTGGTGGTTAATTGTAGATAAGAGTCTTACAGACTTTCCTGCCCAGGCTGGCTTCAAACTCTGATCTTCAGATCTGAGTCTCCTGAGCAGCCAGGATTACAGATGGGAGCCACCAGAGCCCAGTTGCAGCACATTCACCTTGGTGAGGGCCTTGAGGACAGCTATGTCTGCCAGATCGCTCTCAGCCCCACGTTTCCTCTTTTGCAAAATATGATTTAAAAAATCCTGTTACCAGAACCCTCTTGGGATCCATTTAGACAACTGTGCACAGGACACATTATTAATAGGGAAAACACCCTCTGTCTTTTATCTTTGATAGCTCCCAGTTGCCCGGAGAATCCAGATCCGCTCTCAGGTCCCTTCTCTATTTGACCACCAGAAAAAAACTGAAGTGATGCTGTGGCTCAGAGTGATAGAGGGCCATCCTGTGCACAAAGAGGCTCAAGGACTGCAGCACCCAGGCCCTGAGTTCAAGCCCCAGGACTGGCAAAAAAAAAAAAAAAAACAAACCCAAACCCTGAGGGGACCTGCTACAAAGAGAAGTCTGCCAAAGCCCATCTCATGTGGGCATTTCCCTGAAACTTTGCTCAGGTAGACAGACTCTTTTCATGGAAAACCTTCATTAGCCTTCCATTCCAGGCTAGCTTCATTTGTTTTGCCTCCAGGAAGCCCCTGATTCCTCCAGCTGCATCCTTGATCTCTGCTTAGATCTCTCACAGCTGCTATCAGGGCCATCCCAATGGATGAAAACCTGCTTTCTCTCAGAGGCTTCTGGGAACACATTGCCAGACATATGGGACCTGCTACTCCCAAGGAGTAGAGAAAATACCAGTGGAAAGGGATATAACATATATGGGCTTTTTGTTGGTTGTGGGACTTGAACTTGGGGCCTAGGTGCCATCCCTGAGCTATTTTGATCAAGGCTAGCTCTCTACCACTTTGAGCCATAGCTTCACTTCCAGTTTTCTGGTGGTAAACTGGAGATAAGAGTCTCATGGACTTTCCTTCCTGGGCTGGCTTTGAACCACAATCCTCAGATCTCAGCCTCCCAAGTAACTAGGTGTGAGCCACCAGTGCTCCGCTAACATTTATGTTTGGTTTTTTTGTGTGTCTGTGTGTGTGTTCTGCATTAAAGTAATATGTGCTTGGGCTTGGCATGATGGTATATGCCTATAATCCTAGCATTTGGGAGGCTGAGGAGAAAGTACCATGAGTTTGATGCTCACTCTGGGCTACATAGTAGATTTGAAGTTCCAAGCAAACCTAGGCTGTCTCTAAATAAATAGATAAAGATAATAAACAAAATACTAAATGCTCATTATAGAAACGAGAAACTTGGTAAACAAGGTCAAAAGAGAGAAATATCTATATCCCTCCATTAGATTAACAGCTGGGTGTGTTTCCTCCCTAGAGAAACCTGGGGGGGGGGGGGGCTGGGAATATGGCCTAGTGGCAAGAGCGCTTGCCTCCAACACATGAAGATCTCGGTTCGATTCCCCAGCACCACATATATGGAAAACGGCCAGCAGGGGCGCTGTGGCTCAGGTGGCAGAGTGCTAGCCTTGAGCGGGAAGAAGCCAGGGACAGTGCTCAAGCCCTGAGTCCAAGGCCCAGGACTGGCCAAAAAAAGAAAAAAAAAAGAAAAAAAAAAAAGAAAAGAAAAAAGAAACTTCTGGGGCCCACAGGTACCTTCACTGGGTGCTTCATTGCTTCATGTGTCACACACACCTGACTGTATGCACAAACATCTGCACACCTTGGGTACATTCTATTCTGACAGTCTTCGTTTTGGCCTGTAGATACATCTTGTTCAGACACCTGTATATTTGTTTATGCTACAAGCATGCGCATGTACTTTGTACACACACCTCTCACTTGAGTACACGCTCCTTTATACATCTGTGCTGAGACACAAGAACACAAACTCCACAAACTCCTTGGCTTGAAGAAATTGAGACCAGGCTTCCAGAGAACAAGGCTAATTTCCTGGACACTGCTGCCACCTAAAGGCTACATCTTGCAGTAGCGCCCTTGTTTAGTACCTACTCTTCTCATCCTGTTAGAGGCCAACCAAGCACCTTCGAGGGAGCTGTGTACAGAAACTGGTTTCTCAAAAGAGACTTGAAAGGGTGGGGGTGGGGGAGAAAGGTCACCGTGTATTAACACTTCAGTTCTGTGTGTGTGTGTGTGTGTGTGTGCTGGTCCTGAGGCTTAAACTCAAGGCCTGGGCACTTTTTCTTAGCTTTTTTGGTGGTTAATTGGAGATAAGAGTTTCATAGACTTTTCTGCCCAGGCTGGCTTCAAATTGTGATCCTCAGATCTCAGCCTTCTGAGTAGCTAGGATTACAGGTGTGAGCCACCAGTACTTGATGGCACTGCTGTTCTTTAGAGCCGTTTCCTCTGTTTTCCTCAAGCACCCATATGCTTGATGCAGCTCCTGGCACATGAGAAGTCTAAATAACCACCAAATCAAATGAATTAAAGACATTATAAGGGTTTTTTTTTTTGCCCGTCCTGGGGCTTGAACTCAGGGCCTGAGAGCTGCAGTCCTTGAGCCTCTTTGTGCACAGGATAGCACTCTATCACTTTGGGCCACAGCATCATTTCAGTTTTTTTTCTGGTGGTTAATTGGAGATAAGAGTCTCACTGACTTTCCTGCTCAGGCTGGTTTCAAACTGCGATCTCAGCCTCCTGAATAGCTAGGATTATAGGCATGAGTGCCTGGATTACATTATGTTATTTTATTCTTTTTTTTGTGGAGCTGGCTTTGCACACACTAGACAGGTGCTACACCAGAGCCTCCACTACATCCCTCAAAACACTTTTTAAGTGGTAGAGTGCCAGCCATGGGTCGAGGTCAAACCCAGTAAATTAAAAAAGAAGAGGAGAAGGAGGAGGAGGAAGAAAAAGTCTTATAACCACTTGGACTAGTTCATATCTAATCTCTTTTTAACCCAAACAATGTTAAATCTCAGCTGTTTTTTGTCTTCTTTTTTTTGTTAGCTCTGTGTCTTGAACTCAAGGCCTAGGCTCTGTTCCTAAGCTTCTTTTGCTCAAGGCTATCATTCTACCAGTTGAGCCACAGCACCATTTTGCTTTTTTCTTAGTAGTTTATTGGAGTCTCACAAACTTTCCTGCCCAGGCTGGCTTTGAACCCTGATCCCCAGATCTCCACCTCCTAAGTAGCTAGGATTATAGCTCATTTCTCAATTGACAACCAGAATATGAATTAGTAAAGGGCTGGCCTTGGGTCTCTGTCTCCCACACCACTCCACAGTACTCAGCACAGGAGAGAGGAGAGGCTTAGAAAGGGTCACCTCAACTGACTGCACTTGGCAACAGCAGATTGCCAGCACTGCAGGGGGTCAGACCACGACTTTGCACTGCTTCCAGGTCTCTAGGTGCATCTCTGCCTGGGGAGGCAAGGCACGGAGAGAAGTCTGGTATCGGGTCTGCAAAGCAGAAGAGCAACTGAGGGTCCAACTAAGTGGAACAGAGGGTCCCTGACCAGTCCTAGCAGAGGATGTACCACCAAGAAGTCCAGGAAGTTGAGAGTCAGTTTTAGGTCATAAGGGACAGAAGTTCTGGGGAAAGGGTCTTCCTTGGGAGGTGGTTGGGAGATTTGAATCCAGATCCTACTCCTCCTTCAGAACCCCCACATCTCCTGTGGGCCCATCATAAGCCACTTCTACAGGCCGAGAGTAGCTTCACAATGGCACAGACCTCAGGAAGGACCTTGGCTTTGTGTTTACAAGGTCATGAGTTTATGTACAGTTTGGAAAAGTAAAATATTTTTCTACTATATTGAAGATTGTTGTCTTACCCAGCACCAGTGGCTCATGCCTGTAATCTCAGGAGGCTGAGATCTGAGGATTGGGGTACAAAACTAGCTCAGGCAGGAAAGTCCATGTGTCTCTTATCTCCAACATTCACCCCAAGAGCTGGAAATGGAGCTGTGGCTTAAGTGGTAGAAAGCTAGCCTTGAGCAAAAAAGATGAGGGACAGCGCCCAGGCCTTGAACTCATTCCCCAGAACAGGCACACACACACACACACACACACACACACACACAAATATTGTCATCTCTTTCTAGTCTGATTTCCCCTTTTCCCAACCTGATCATGGTGTGCACAAAGCCTTCCCCTTTTCCGAGCTGAATCTAAGCACATCCTCTGGTAACAGCCTGGTCAACTCAGCTCTGCAGCTCTATGGCCACCAGGTGGCAGCAGATGTCATCTTTCCATTTCTGTAGCTCTGCTCTCACGTAGCCATAATATCAAAGCCGCTTGAACCTCCTTGGGCTCTTCTTTCCTGCCCTTCTTTCTAGCAAATGGAAAGTGCTGCTTTCAATTCCTAGCCTTGCCATTTATTGGCTATGACAGTGATCTTGTCACTTTGCCACACATGCTTAACTTTTGATTTGTTTTACTCATCCACAAAAGAGGGATGTCATGTGCTGTTCTATTTGCCTACCATCATTGGCGGCCATTGTGGTTTCAACAGGATTCTGAGATGTACCACCTCTGGGAAGGGGTTACCCTATTAGCTCTGGCCCCCATACTGGGCAGTGGGGTTTTTCAGATCCCCTAAGTGCTCCATGGTGGACACCCTGGGTTTCCACGCACTGGCTCTCCCTCTACTGGGGGATCAGAATCAGCCTTTTCTGCCTCCCCGTCAACTCCCACAGCTCCTCAGCTCCTGCCCACCTTGCTGCCATCCTGGGGTTCTATCCTAGACTTCAAATGGATTCCTCAAATGACAGTCCCTGACTCCTTGCCCACCATCAACATTTCTCCCTCTCTTCTTCTCCCTCCTGCAAAAAGTGCCACACCCTAGCTAGTATATGGATGCGTTCACACTCAAAGATTCCTTCTGTCCCTCTCTGTATCTGTGTGTGTGTGTGTGTATCTGTCTGTCTGTGTCTATATCTGTGTCTGTGTGTGTCTGTGTGTTCTGGTCTTGGTGCTTGAACTCAGGGCCTGGGCACTGTCCTTGAGCTTTGTGCCCAAGGCTGGCATTCTACCATTTGAGCCACAGCTCCACTTCTGGTTTTTTAGTGGTTAATTGGAGCTAAGAGTTCCATGGACTTTTCTGCCTAGGCTGGGTTTGAACTGTGATCCCCAGATCTTAGCGTCCCGAAGCTAGGATTACAGGCACGAGCCCCAGCACCTGGCTTGTTTCTCTGTATCTTAACCTGGCATTTGAGACCTGCAACTTGGTCTCATGATTCACTGCATTTCAAATACACTAGACCACGTTGTGTTCCCAGATCTCACTTTCGCTGTTCTACTTCTAAGGCTTTGAGCAGGCCACTCCTCTACCTGAACCTCTCTCTTTCATTCCCCCATAGAAATTCACCCCTCAAAGTCTAGCTAGAAGGTCACCTTCACCAAGCAGGCTCCCTCAACCCTCAGATGGCGTCAGAGCCTTGAATTACAGCAGAAATGTCCCTTACATATGGAGAGTGGCTCTCAGTCTCCCAAGGGCCTTTCCTTCTGGCATCCTGGGCTTGGCAAAGGCAGGCCGAGCCAGAGGGTAGAAGGAGGTGAGGTACACTGTAAAGAGTAGAGGCAGGAATCAAGCCTGCAGTTGAGGCCAGGTGCCAATGGTTCACTCCTATAATCCTAGTTACTCAGGAGGCTGATAGCTGAGGACCATGGGTTCAAAGTGAGCCTGGGAAGAAGACTCTAAGACTCTGATTTCCAATTAACCAGCAAAAAGCCAAAAGTGAAGCTGTGGCTCAAGTAGCAGAGTATCAACTGTGAGTAAGCAAGCCAATTGAATGTATGGGCATTGAGTTGAAGTCCTAGTATCCTCACTAAATAAATAAATAAATAACACCTCTGCAGTTAATTCCAGCCCCACTCTCTGCTTCGGGTTTGGGTGTCCCCTCCTTCTCCAACTATGCTTTGTGGCCTGGTTGAGTCTCTCTTCCCTCCTTGGAGTGAACAGAGTATTTTTATTTGTTTACTTTTTGAGAAGGGGGTGTGTGTCTCACAATGTTGCTTAGGTCAGCATTGAACTCTTTAGTCTGAGTTATCCTTCTCTCTCAGCCTCCCCAATATGTGGAACTGTAGGTATGCACCACTGAGTTTGGCTTGGGCAATTTTGGGGAACCAATGTTTATAATGTGCCCAATAAAATTCTGTTGAACAAATAGATGCTCCTGTCTATGTATACTCCACTCTCTGTCTCCACCCTCAGGTCTGTTCCCTGGGCTCTTTATCAAGTCCCATGAGACTGGTGCCAGCACCCATACTGGCAGGATAAGGAGTTCCTGGAGGCCTAGACCTTTTCAGTGGAGGAGGGGAGAAACAAACAGGTTCTTCTCCTGCCTTCCCCAAGCTTATCAGTCCTCCTCAGGCCCCAGCAAATTGGGTGCTCAGCCTCCAGAGGAAAGCTCTCCCTTCGTGTTCTCTATTACTGAAGAACTGTGTGACTTCATGCCTTGGGAAGATCCAGAGAGAGCAAATGAGAGGATGTAGGTAATGGACTGTGAGCTGCCTCTACAGGAGGTCTTCTCTCCCTCCCAGTATCTTAGGCAGCCAATTGCTTGTCAGGCTCTGCGAGGGAGGTGGAGGTTAAGAATTCACTACAAGTGAATTCTTGGTGAATTCTGGTGGCTCATGCTGTTATCCTAGCAGCTCAGGAGGCTGAAATCTGAGGATCGCAGCTCTAGGCCAGCACTGATGGGAAAGTCCATGAGACTGTTCTCTCCAGTGAATGACTAAAAAGCCAGAAGTGGAGCTGTGGCTCCAAGTGGTAGAGTGCTATAGCCTTGAGCAAAACTAAGCTAAGGGATGGGTCCCGGGCACTGAGTTTAAGCCCCAGTAGAGAATTCTCTGGAAAAGGCAAAGGGATAGAAGTCTGCAGCTGGGGCAGTAACAACATCTCATACCTCCCACTAAGTGACTGACAGGCTCTGTATGCCCATACAGCACCTAAGTCAACCGGAAGTGTACACAGGTGCCAGGACAGATAGGCCCTAGGGATAGGGCAGAGCTCTCTAGGTCCCCAGGGTCTGAAGAGGAGCACTCCGTTTGTTGGACACATGAAGAGACAAAAATCATCGCCTTTACACAAATGTACACTCTCACACCTGTGCAACCTCCACCTCCCAAAACACAGTCAGGATCCACACACAAGATCACAAACACATTCCCTCCCAATGTGTTCCCTAGTCACAAACTCAGAAAGACACCAACACACACACAGTAGCACACGGTGGCACTGGCACTTATCAGGCAGGGGCAGATGCAGGCACTGCTGAGTCACCGCGAACAGCTCAGCCTAACAGAGCTGGAGGCCTGAGCTGGCCCCAGCAGGGAGCGGTGGGGCCTGAGGCAGCTGTTTAGAATAATTCTGCCCACCCTAAAGCTGGCGCTTTGTTTTCCTTAGCCCTTCCATTGGAGTGGGTGGGAGAGGGAACTCTTAATTGCTGAAGCCCAAAGAGGGTAAGGCTCATAGCCTGCTTTCTTTAAGAATACACATGGGAGCAATTAAAAATGACTACTGCATCCATCTGTGAGCATTTGCATATATATTTTCACACACTTTCATTTAGTCATCACAACAGTTCTATATAAAGTTGGTACTGTTAATAATCCCCAAAGGGGAAGTGGCTTGTCCAAAGGTACAAAGAAGGAAAACCCAGTGCTCACACCCAATTGCTTTTAATCTCTAGCTGTTAATCGCTATGCCATGGGTGGATGTGTGTCAGTATGCTTGGGAGCCTTGTTATAGGTGTGCTGGGTTTCTTATGAGCTCCAAAGGCCCAACTGAAAGAGTCTCACATATCCAGATTTCTGGTTAAAGGAGCCCAAGCTGGCCAGATGCCAGAGGCTCATACCAGTAATCCTAGCTATTCAGGAGGCTGAGATCTGAGCACAATTCAAAGCCAGCCTAATGGCAGAGTTCATGAGACTCTTATCTCCAAATAACCACCAAAATGCCAAAATAGAGCTGTGGCTCAAGTGGTAGAAGGTCAGCCATGAGTGAAAAAACTGAAGGACAAGATTTGGGCCCTGAGTTCAAGCCCCAGAACTGGGAGAAAAAAAGAAAATGAGCAAAAGCTTCTTTGGTGCCTTGGTGCTCCAGTCTAGGAGTTCAGTCTAGCTCTCCCCTGTAGTCTCCAAGGCCCTAAAGTCTCAACCAGCACCTGACACAGAGAAGGCTTCAATGAATTGGGGGGGGGGGAGGGGAATAAATAAATTAATAATTAATGCAATAAACATAATGAATGCTAACACTTATTGGAGTTTTTCCTAAGACTGGCACTGTTCTTATTATTTTATAAGGATTAAAATATTTAATTCTGGCCAAAACACTTGAGGACAATACTTTCTTTTTTTGAAGGTGGGGTGGGTGGTAGCAGTGTTTGAACTTAGAGCCTTTAACTGGGTTCTATCACTTAAGCCATGCCCTAGCCCTGAAAAATACTTTTGTTCTCCTTGTTTTACAGAGGAGGAAACTGGCTTGGAAGGAGTTAGTAGCTTGCCAGAAGTCATGCAGCCAGTAAGTGGCAGGATTGGGGCATAGACAAATTTCAGAGTCCTTCTAGGAGGAAGATTGCTCATAGGAAGCTATTTGCCCTAATGGGCCTCGGTTTCCCTCATATCTCCAAAGAAGGAATTAGCAGGCTGGGAATATAGCCTAGGGGCAAGAATGTTTACCTCAAAGAAGGAATTAGCCTTCATGAATCTCTGGTATGGAATATTCTATGATTTATGCTTCTGGATTCCTCTACATGGAATAAGGATTATTTTTCTCTAGGCAGAAGTCCCAAAGGGAAAACTTGGCCTTAAACCTGTGAGTTTTGGAAGTCCTCAGGATGATTTTAAAAGCAGAGCTTACCCTGGGATTGGTGAGCTTCCTGACACTGTCCTTACTTGAGCAACCAGAGGTCTGAAATGAGATGGAGGGGAAGGGTTTTAGACCAGTGATCATAAAAGCTCTTTTCAGTGCTGATGGAATGGACCACCAGGAAAGAGAAAGTCACTCACAAACGTGACACCGTATTGTGCATCTTGTGCGTCAGACGTGACTGGCATTTAACATGCATCTCTAATTCTCAAGGAAACATTAGAAGATGGATAATTGAGGAAACGGGTTCAGAGAAGCGACTTGGTGGAGGTCCAAGTGATGGGTGAGACAGGCGATCCAGGTGACTATCTTTAGGGTCCTTTTCCCAGACCCCCCCAAGTCTAGCCCCTGTTCCAACCTATTGCCCTTAGGGGCAGCACCACGTAGCAAATTGCTTCATACTTTCTGCCATATGACGTCAGCAGCCACATCGCAGCCAATCCAGGAACTTCTTGACCTCCCTCCCCTAGTCTCCCCCTCCCCTGCAGTCCATCTGGAGCCGCTGGGAGGGGCGGGGCTGGGGTGGAAGGAGGGACTAGGCGGCCCCTCCAGGCCGCACCTGCAGCTCCCGCCCCTTCCCGGTTACCACTCCCGCCTTCCTCTGCCCCCGCCCTCTGTTCTTCAGACTGGCAGATGCCTGCGCCAATCAGAGGGCCTCCCGGAGCGAGGGCGGGGCCTGGCGTCAGAGTTGCCCTGTCAGTGCAGGTGGAGGCCCCCGGCGGGGCAAAGTGGCAGGAACCTCTTAAAGGGAGAGAGCGGCGGAGATCGAGGACGCGGCCCGGCCCGGCGCGGCCAGGTCTCCGCCCCGTCCAGCCCAGGTGAGCCTGGGGACCCTCCGGCCTCTGGGGAGGGGCAGGGTGAGGGACAGATGAACCCACTCCCAGGGGCCCTGAGGGCCCCGGCCGGGGAAGGGAGAGACCAGGGTGGAAGAGTCCGCAGACACGGCTGTGAGGATCCAAGGTTCTAGGGTCCAAACTTGGGGTCCAAGGGGCCTTGAAGTTTGGGGTGCACAGAGCGGTCAGGATCGGGGTCCCGGAACCCAGTTCCAGACCTCACGTGTGCGGTCCGCGGCCCCGGGGTAGGTCTTCGAGGCGGTCCCCGCACGGCGGCGCAGCCCCGGGCCAACCCCGCCCTGGCCGCCCGGCACGCGGCTGCCTGCCGGGACGCCGCAGCGGGAGGGGCCCCCGGCCCGGAGCCCCGCGCCCCGATCCCGTCCTTACGTAACTGACTTTGAGTTTCTGGACCCGGGGACCCGCGAGCCAGGGCGCCGGCTCTGCCTGCCAGGGTGGCCTTCCGGGCGCACTCCCTTCCCACGCTGGGTCTCGAGGACTTCCCTCTGCCTCGGGTCTCCCGCGGCTCCGTGGGGCTCGGGTTCCAGCTCTCACCCCCTCGGTTCCCTGTCTGCCTCTCATCTCGCTTCCCTGTGTGGCCCTGTCTCTGTCTCTGTCCTCTGCCTTTTCCCAAGAGTTGTCTGGTGGTCACCTACACTTTCCGGCAGGCCCCATTTCTTTGGGGAAAAGGAGACTCCCTCTCCAGCCAGTTGGAGAGGGAGGCTTGTCCAGATAGTCTCCAGCCCGTGCTAGTCTGTAAGGGGGAGGCGAGGACTGCCAAGGGAGAGGTGGTTAAGGTTATTCAGGGCCCATAGTGTCCCCTGGAGGGAGGGGACCCCTGGAATGGGCAGAAGCTGGTCCCTTCTCTGCCCCTCCTGGAGCCCCTTTTCTCCAGAAGGTTGATTGGAGGGAGCCTGGCCAGGGCTGGGGTTGATGGCAGGTGGGAGTCCCCGATGCCATGTCAGGGTGAGTCCTCTGGTAACAGAAGGGGAGAGAAAGGAGAGAAGAGGTAGGAGCCCAAGACTGAACTCCCACTCCCCTTCAGGAAGCTCCTCACCACCCCTTTCATGGCCTGTGTGGGCAGGAAGCTGAGAGGGGAAGGGAAGTCAGAGAGGGGATGACATAGAGCAGGGAAAGATAGAAGTGACAGACTTTCAGCTAACAAACATCTACTGGGGTCACTCCTTGTGATCAAAACCTTCTTGAGAGAGTGGCAGACGGCCCAGAAATAACTTCTGTGCCCTACAGCCTGGGGTACCTGCTGTTGCCAGCTGCATGTAAATAAGATATCACAGCAGTTGTGAGGTGGGAATTATTAACTCTGATTAGGAATGGGGGAGGGGAGACTGCAGAAGGAGGTAGTTTTGGAAAAAAAAAAGGATCAGAGCCGGTGAGAGGGAGACAGACATCAGTGTCTTGTAAACTTTGTATCCTCACAACTGGGTTTGAAGCCTGGTCCTGTGCCATTATCCTTGCTGGGTGACCTTGTGTGAGTCACTTCACCTCTCTGAGCCACAGAGTTTTCCTTAGTCAATAATCCAGACTTCACAGACATTAGCAGAACCAAATGAAGCACTAAGTATACAGAGGCTGGATGGTAGCTGGCCTGAGAGCAGGAATGGGGGGGGGGGTTGGGGTGTGTTTTAAGAAGGGAGTGGGATGGGAGAAGCACTGAGGTTTTCCCCATCCGTTCAAGAGAACCAGACAGGACCTGCCAGGTCCTAGCAACACAGGGCATAGGGTGGAGTGCCTGAATGTGTGGGTGGCATTCAGTGAAACAAGAAGGCCCCACACCCCGCTGTCTCCTGATCGACCCATCCCTGTACTGCCTAGACCAGGCTGGCCTCTCTCTATAGGCCCCTGTGCCAGTAGAAGCTCCCAGGCTGCTCCACCCCCTAGACCAGTGGGGGTGGGGTTCTGGCAGGACAAGGCCAGCACCCTCTCTGCGGAGTGGACCCTGGCCAGGAGCCTGGTTGGCCATGCTGGGCAGGAACATCCCAGTCTGGCTGGGAAGATGCTGACGCTGTGCAGGTCCTGTAGAGAGCCAGAGATCAGTGGGCTGGAAACAGGCCTAGCTGAGGGGACCTGGGCTGCAGGGTGAGAGGAGACTGGGGTAGGTGTTGGGAGGGGAGATACAAGGAGAATATACTGGAGGGAATTCTGGGCAGAGGGGCAAAGCGAGAGGAGAATGTCACCTGGCTGTTCCCTAAGCCTTTGCTGAACACCTACTATGTGCCACAGAGAGATGTTTTCCAGCCACAGGCCTAAGAGGATACTCACAGAGGACTCACCTGATAGGTCATGGTGGCCGAGATTTGTTGCAGAGTAGGGTCTGTATGATAACCACTTGGTTGCAGAGTATGTTCAGAATTATGCCAGGACCTAAGATTCTGATGTTTATCAAAGGAGATAGAATTATACCCCTTTATAGTTTATAGGCCAACTGCTTTTCTTCTTGAGCCTTTTTCTGGGAAGGGAGTTCTGTGCTTCTGCTCTGACCCTTCTCTACCGCATCCTCTTTCCTTCTGTAGCAGAGGTCCTTTCCCTTTCTGTGAAATGGAGAGAGATGAACCTCAGTCTCTATGGCCTTTCCAGCTCCTGTTCTGATAGCTTCAGGATCTGGTTTGAAACCTAGTTAGCACCGGCTCATTGAATCTTACCACTTCATGTGGGAGGAAGTATTATGTTAAGTGTCCAGAGTTTATGCAGGTGAATTGACTTAACCAAAGCCACACAGCTAGGAAGTGGCTAGCTGACCTGGGATTTGAACTTAGAGCCAATTCCAAAGCCCAGACTTGACTAAGGTGGAAGTCTCTGTCCCAGAAGTACTGAGGTACTTGCTCACATTGCTTGGTCCAAATCAGTGGAACTGTCTGATCTCGGTCTGAGCTGTGGGTTGCACAGGCTGGGGAGCTGGGACATAGGGTCTGCCAGTTATACTGGGTCAAACACGGGGTGCAGGGTAGGGAAAGGGCAGAGAACAACTTGCAAGTCAAAACACACTAGCAGTTTCCCTGGAGGGCTAGCCCTACCTAATTACTATCCAGGTACAAGAGCTGGACACTGGAAGTCAGTTCTGGGTATGTGGCCCACTTTGAGCCTTAGTTTTTCCATTTGTAAAATGCGGGCTTACGTGAGTGCATAATTTTTTTTTTTTTTTTTTTTTTGCTAGTCCTGGGCTTGGACTCAGGGCCTGAGCACTGTCCCTGGCTTCTTTTTGCTCAAGGCTAGCACTCTACCACTTGAGCCACAGACCCATTTCTGGCTTTTTCTATATATGTGGTGCTGGGGAATTGAACCCAAAGCTTCAGGGATGTGAGGTAAGCACTCTACCACTAGGCCATATTCCCAGCCCCAGAGTGCAGATACTTTGACTTGTGGGTTGTGGCTGATGTCAGCTATATGGTAAAGAAGCAGTGGAGGGGCCACAGTGCCAGTGACAAAGCCCATAGAGGAAGTTTGGGTCAGGAACATCTTGGATCCTGGGCTGTTTATTCGATGATTTTCAGATGAAGAGACTGAGGTAGGAGGGGCTCAAAGGCTTGTCTCATTTGTGTGGCTAGTAATGTAGAGACTTTGGCGGGGGGGGGGGGCAGGCATGGAGATAAGGGAAAATTTGGAGGAAGAATTCTAGGCAGATGCAATCATGGCTTAATCCTAAGTAGGCTTGGAGATTGTGGAAGGACATCCTCAATGACACAAAAGATTTCCTTTGCTTCACTGTCCTTGTCTGCAAAATGAACAGTAATAATTTTGTCTTTGTTCAAGTCCTGGATAAGTGAAGAGGATAAGTGTAGGATCAGGGGAAAATATGATTGCTGGTTATTTTGTAGCTCAAAGCTGTAATTCTGAGTGTGTTTGGGGAGGCAGGGGAAGAACTTCCCACAGCTCCTCTGATGACGTGCTTTTTACCTTTGTGGTGCTGGACAACCCTAAGAGTAATGCTCGCATTTACTGAGTGATCAATATGCACTAGGCTCCAGCTTCACCTTCCCTTGTTGGTCTCCATAGCAGCATCCTTGTCGGGTAGGTGGTGCCCTTGCCCATGTTAGGTCCTTCAAAAAAGCACTGCCTATAGTTCCCTGCAATAATGGAACTAACACATAGGAACAGCTTACTGTATACCAAGCATTATTCAAAAAGTTTTAGACGTATGCACCAACTCTTAATGTCACCCCCATTGTGCAGGTGGGTAAAAGAAGTCAGAAAATAGGTCCAGCAACACAGATGGTAAACATTGTAAATGATGGTGCTTTTTTTTCCCTTGATGCTAGTACTGGAGCTTGAACTCAGAACCTCATAGCTAACTCTTTGTTTTTTACTCAAAGCTGGCATTCTACCACTTGAGTCACACCTCCACTGCTGGCTTTTTTTTTTTTCTGGTTCATTGGAGATAAGAATCTCACAGATTTATCTGCCTGGGCGGGTTTGAACCTCCATTCTCTTACCTTCCTGAATCACTAGGATTATAATGTGAGCCTCTAGCACCCAATTCAGTCTGCTCATCAGAGTTGTCATTCACTAACTATTTACATGCTTGTCTCCTTGCTGTATTTAGGCTCATAAGGGACTATATCTTCTTCAGACTGTCTCCCCAGTACCTGGCACATAGTAGATGTTCAGTAAATGTTCGTTCACAGGAACACTACTGCCTCTAGCACTGAGCCCTGGGAGGCCTGATGAGCTCAGCGTGGATTAGCACATTATTGCTGATGCCAGTGTGTGTGCCCAGCAAAGCCCCAGAGGCAGAGGGAGGGCTGGTCTAGGTCCCTGATGAAGAGGGCCCCAAAGAGTTTCATTGTTGGTTGTGCTATGTATCTCACTGCTGTTCTTTGCTTTTATGTGCTGCTGCGGTGATGTCTCCCTGGCCTTACCCTGACTGGCGGTGTGACCACCACTGCTGCTTCTGAGTGAGTACTGGTCTGAATTACTGACTGCCATGGGACAGTGATTCTAATGCATGTCCTGGGCCTCTGTGGCCACTCGGAAGCATAAGGAAAGGGTCAGGGAGCGGGTAGCGGTTCTGAGGAAAGGCACTGGGTGAAGTTTGGATCCTTATTGGACTGGCTTCTCTCCTGACATTTAGCATCCTGGGGAATGATTTTGGGGGGCATGTGATAGAATTGAAAGGTACTTGGAACTGACTGGCTTGGAATAGAATCGTTTCTTTTTGTGCTTGTCCTGAGGCTTGAACTCAGGGCCTGGGCACTGTCCATGAGTAGTAGGCTAGCATTCTACCACTTGAACTACAGCTCCACTTTTGGCTTTTTTGGTATTAATTGGAGACAAAAGCCTTACAGACTTTTCTGCCCAGGGTGGTTTTGAACCATGATCCTCAGCTTTCATCCTCCTGAGTAGCGAGGATTATAGGTATGGGGCACTGGTGCTTGACTTGGAATGCAATCTTTATTTTGCCATTTACAGCTGGGTGGTTCTTTGCAACACAGTTTTTCACCTGTAAATGAGAATTTAATATCTTTCAGACAGCGGTATATTTGTTCTTGTATTCATATAAGCCCTACAAGCACAGGGCTCTTTGCTCGCCCGTTCTAAAGTGGTATATCTCTAGCACCAAGCACAGGGATGCATAACTGGTACCCAGTAACTGTTTCTGAATGGCTGAAGATCTACTATGCACCCATCAATGTGTGTTTTGTTTTTGTTTTTGTTTTGGGTGCTGGTGCTGGTGCTGGGGCTTGAACTCAGGACCTTATGCTCTCACTTTGCTTTTTCCATTAAAAGCAGGCACTCTACCACTTGAGTCACACATCCATTCTGGCTTTTTGCTAGTTAGTTGAAAATAAGAATCTTACAGGTTTGTCTTCCCAGGCTGACTTTGAACTACAATTCCCAGATCTCAGCCTTGTGAGTAGCTGGGATTATAGGTGATCCATCAGCTTCTAGCATCCATATGATTTGTGTTGGATTGAGTGGCTAATGGACATAAAGGGCACAGTATCACTGGGGCTCTGGAATCTGAGTCCCGACTTGGGGGCTGAGTACCCCAGAGCCATCACACAGCAGAGAGAGGGACCTAGCAATTGGACCTCCAGGAAGGGAGGAGCAGAGCCTTTAACTTTCATCAGAAAAGAAAGGCAGCCTGGGGAGGCCTGGGTGCCTCCCCAGGTGGGAGGGTGGGAGGAGGAGGGATTCTGCCTTTTCCACACCGTAACTTGCCTGGTGGGATGACTTTGGACAAGTCATGAACTCTGGATGTGGGAGGCCCCAAGGTGCCAGAGGGAGCCAAAAGGAAGCACCGAGCACAGTGCCCTACTTGGCAATTGTTGGCTTTCTCTGGCCTTGGGCTTATTCTGGGAGAGGATGAAGTGAAATTCATCTTTTTGGCTCTTTTCTCCCAGTTTTAACTTCTGACCCAGCTGGGATGGGATGGGGGGGTGGGTGCGGATAGGAGAATCTGAGATTCCCAGAGCCTAGCCAGGGTCCTGGGATATATGTAGGCTGGACTCTGCCGAGTGTGCACGAAGCTGAGCCAGAGGTCCAGCCTGGGCCCTCATTTGCTCTGGGATTTGGTTCAGTAGCCCATTTTCTCTGCCTTGGTTGCTTTACCTGTAAAATAGGGTTAATAAGGGACATTTTCCTTAGATAATTATTTAATTAGAATATGGGTATATGGGAATTAGTATTTATGTTACTATTCACCTCTGGCTGAGGAGGCTTCAGGAAGGGCCCTGGAGTTCTGAGAAGTTCTAGTCATTGTACATATTATTGTCATTTATTGCATGTTTCCTATATGATCTTTAGGTTACATAGACCTGACTTGCTTCTTCGTTGTGTGACCTTAAACAACAAGATATTTAATCTCTTGGAGCCTCAGTTTCCTTATTTGTAAAATGAGAATAGTGAGAAAACCTCCCTCTTTCCTAAGGTTCTAGGGCAGATTCAATTTTGAAGCACATGATGTGTACCCAATAAATGGTCGTAATGATTGTTGTTATAGTTGTCATTACAAGGGATGAACATTACTCAGAGATTATAAAGATGTTCCCCGTAGGACAGTGGAAATCAGGACTTGGAGGGAACTGCTGGGGACAGGTGGGTGACAATATAGACAGATAGGCTCCAAAAGGTATCTGTGTGCAAGGTAAAGGAGGAGTGGCCTCATGGAAATAAGAATCTATCTCCTGTTCCTAGTTTATCTGAGTTAACTTGTACCCACTCTATGCCTGGCCCAATGCTGGGCATAGTCCTTGCCCCCTGGGGAGCTCTCGTCGTCTAGTTGGGCAGAAGGACCCAGACACCAGCAACTCGGCTTTTGAGGGATGCACTGGTTGGTGTGCTAAAGCAAGGCAGTGGCCAGTAGAAAGGCCTTTCCAACGAGATCGTGCCCAGTGAGCAGAACCCGGGGGAATGCCCCTGAAAAGACAGGCTCAGGAGAGTTGACCTAAGGGAGATGGGAGCCACTGGAAATGAAGTGGGGAGGGGCAGGTGAGAAGTGCTGAGATTATTAGGTTGAGGCTGTTCCATGGAGCAAGGGTGGATATGAAGTCTGTTTAGGAGTGGAGCCAGGAGGAGAGGATAATGGACTGAAGGGAGTGGGCAAGGGGAAACAGAGGTGAGGGTGACATCCTGGGGTCTGGGGTAACTGTGCCTGGGGGGCAGGGGAGTATTTCTGGCTGAGGGCTGCATCTGGGAGGAGGAGCCAGCACTGGGCTTAGGAGGGGTGAAAGCCATCCCTTGGCTCCTTTGGAATCCCTCCCCGCCCTTTTCCACAGCAGCTGTGTCTGAGCTGGACATACAGGCCCCTGGCCATTAAGGCCTAGAGATCTGGCTTCTTGAGTATTTCTTGTGGTGACCCTTGTGAATCTGCCAGGGATGAGAGCATTTTGGGGTAGGGGCTTGGCAGGGGCCATGCGGTGCGGAGAAGCCCTGGGGTCTAGGCCTCTCAGTCACTGAATGTGTAGGTGACCTCAGAAGTCATTCTTTTTCTCTTCCCCTCCTTTTCCTGGTTTTGCATGTGCAGATACAAAAAAAACCTGTTTTGCCTGCCCTCAAAAGATGGAGTGATAACAGGTTACAAGGGACAACAAACAGTTATTAAGCACTGATATGGGCTCCATTGGGAGCCCAGAGATGACTCAACAAGTTCCTGCCTCTCAGGTGCACTGTGAGCTCAGGGCCATTGGTGCTTAACTTATTCGTGGCATCAGGAGTAAAGGGACCAAAGCTGGGATCAACCTTTATTTATTTTTATTTTTTTGGTGCCAGTACTGGGGCTTGCACTTGGGGCCTAGGTGCTGTTCCTTAGCTTTTTCACTCAAAGCTGGCACCAGTTCTACTTCTGGCTTCTGGTGGTTACTTGGACCTAAGAGTTTCTTGGACTTCCCTGCCTGGGGCTGGCTTGGAACCGTGATCCTCAGATCTCAGCCTCCTATGTATCTAGGATTATAGATATAAGGAACAGACATATCATGCACAGGGTGGAGAGGCCTGTAGTGTGGTGTGGCTGGAGTAGAAAGGGGGAGCCAGGCAGTGATGGGGAAAGTGGGGCAATACCACAGCATGTGGAGCAGGCCATTCCCTCCCTGCTCCTGCCCCAACCCTTCTCATTTCAGCCCAGGCAGACCCAGTAGCTCCATCTCAGGAGTCAACAATCTGGGTTCCCTCCAACCCTGCCACAGACAAGCCAAATAGCCTCAGGCATTCATCTGTCCTCTCTGTACCTCAGTTTCCACCTCAGGCAAATGTAGACAGCAGGTCTTCCTCTCAAGGAGGTGTTGGGGCTTCCAGTAACATCATCCCCCCAAACCACATAGCCCAATGTCTACATGTATGTGCACCCCCTAACAGGAACTCTTAAATTGTCACTATTTAGACTCCTCACCCCTCTGCCCCACCTCTATATCCCCTGCCTCACTGGCCAACAAAGGAAGGAAAAGATTAAGAAATGAGACTAAGTCTCCAGAGGGGGCCAGCCCCACTGCCCAGCTGGTGCTCCTCCTGCCCCTTACCCCCTTTGGCCTCAGGCCCAAGGACTCTCAGTCCTCAGGACTGGACAGCCTCCACCCTGTAGCCCAGAGGAGGGTCCCTGGCTAGAGACCACCGCTATCAGCAGCCTGGAAACAGGGACAGGTATTTGGGAAATGTGAAGGTTTATTCTTCCTCCCCGTGGAAGGTGCTAATCAGGCTCTTTATTTCTGGTGTTCAGGAGAAGAGTAAGTCTGATGCGTCATCACTGGAGGGCAGAGCTGGATTCCTGAGCTTCCTGGGTTGTACTGCTAGACACCAGCTCCTTTCCTGTATAGATGGGGGAACTTCAGACTAGAAGGGACAGCTGGTGGTGCAAGGTCATTCAGCAGGGATCAGGCTTCTGGATGCTTTTTGTTCCGTCCCCCTAAATGGAACTGGTGTGGTGATCCTGGCCATCATTTCACCTCTCAGCCTCAGTTTTCTCTGTTGTGGTATGGGGCTGATTTTTGCTGTGAGGACAGACAATATTATAGCTCAGGCATTAGTGAGCCCTCAAAGAGCTCAAGGAAGGTGTTTCTGGTCTTGTAAATGCTGCTTCTTATAAAACTCCTGCCCTATCCATCCCTGTCCAGGGACTTGGACTTTGATGTGGTTTCTTTTTAAATTTTTTTTATTATTTTTTAATTTTTTTGTGTGCTGGTACTGGGACTTGAACTCAGGGCATGGGTACTGTCCCTTAGCTTTTTTATTCAGGGCTGGTGCCCTTACCACTTGAGCCACAGTTCTGCTGGATTGGCTTCAAATTGTGATCCTCAGGTCTCAGCCTCCTGAACAGCTACCATTATATGCTCAAACCCTAAGCCACTGGTGGGTTCCTATCCCCCTTCCCTCCCTTTCTTTCTTTTCTTTTTTTTTTTTTGGCCAGTCCTGGGCCTTGGACTCAGGGCCTGAGCACTGTCCCTGGCTTCTCTTTGCTCAAGGCTAGCACTCTGCCACTTGAGCCACAGCGCCACTTCTGGCAATTTTCTGTATATGTGGTGCTGGGGAATTGAACCCAGGGCTTCATGTATACGAGGCAAACTCTCTTGCCACTAGGCCATATCCCCAGCCCCCTTTCTTTCTTTTCTTTCTTGCCAGTCCTGGGGCTTGAACTCAGGGCTTGGGCTCTGTCCCTGAGCCCCTCTGTGATCAAGGCTAGCGTTCTACCAGTTGAGTCACAGCAGCACCACTTCTGGATTTTTCGGAGTAGTTTTTATTGGAGGTAAGGGTATCACGAACTTCCCTGCCTAGGCTAGCTTTGAACCACAATCCTCAGATCTCAGTCTCCTGAGCAGCTAGGATTATAGGTGTGAACCACAGGTACCCAGCAATTTTTTTTTTTTTTAGACAGGGTATTTCTATGTAGCCCAAGTTGGCCTAGAACTCATGATCTACCTGCCTCAGCTGGGATTATCGCCATATGCCCCCACACCCTAGCTTTATAGGGTTTCTTATTGAACAAATGAAACCAGATAAACCAGCTTTAAAGACAGAGGCTCAGCATCTTTTCCCTCTCCAGTTAGTTGGGACACTCTAGCCTCACCCAAGACAGTTCCCTTCTGTAGTCCCCTCTGATTGGTTGCTACTTCAAGTGCTTTGGAAAGGAAGAAAGTAGAAAGAGTCCTGCCCCACCCAGGCCTAGGCCCAGGGCATAGAGATGGACTGTGAACTCTATGGAAACTGCCATCCAGGAACTAGGAGGGCTCAAAGACTCCAGGAAATAGCCTGAAAGAGAAAAACATTGGATGCATGATCTAAAGCAAGTCTATCAACATATTTTTACCCCAGGGCCTTTGCACTTACTGGCCCTTGGGCCTAGAACACTGCTATCTACAAATACCATCTTGCATCTTGGGTAATTGCTTCATCTCTTTATATTTTTGTGTAAATATAATTTTTTTGATTTGCATTCCTTTTTAATTCACTTTAAAAAAATTAATTTTTATTATGCTATTTAAAATTGTAACACTTTTCCTGAATCTCAGTACTTCCTTGTCTTCCCTGCCTGTTTTCCTCAGTAGCATTTATCACCATTGGACTTTATAATATATTTACTTGAGCCACAGCTCTACTTTTTTTTTTTGCCAATCCTGGCTTCTTTTTGCTCAAGGCTAGCACTCTACCTCTTGAGCAACAGTGCCACTTCTGGCCTTTTCTGTTTATGTGGTGCCCAAGAACTGAACCCAGGGTTCTGTGCATGCTAGGCAAGCACTCTACTGCTAAGCCACATTCCCAGCCCTACTTTTGGCTTTTATTTGGTAGTTTATTAGCAATCAGAGTCTCATGAACTTTCTTGTCCAGGTTGGCTTTAAACCAAGATCCTCAGCTCTCAGCCTCCTGAGTAGCTAGGATTATAGATGTGAGCCACTGGCACCCAGCAATATACTAGATTTTATTGATGGTTTATTGTCTGTCTTCCTGTACTGGAATGTAAACTCAATGATGATGGTGATGTTTGTCTTGTTCAGTATCAAATCATATGTATCCAGAACAATGTCTACAGCACATAGTAAGTGCTTAGTTAATATCTGTGGAGGGAATTAATGAGTAAAAGAAGCCTCTTTGCCTCTCTGGGGTTGGCACTGTATTGCACACACAGTGGATTCTCAATAAAGAATTGGATGAGGGAGCATGAATTGTAAGGAAAAAGTGAGTGCTCATCAACCTCCCCATTTGCCAAATAATACATTGGCTGGGTCAACTTGGAGGCCTTTTCGCTTCTGATATGTTCTGCCTGGCATCAGTTTTAGTTGGAGTGCCCAATCTTTTGTTTCCAAGCCTGAGCTATGCAGAATTTCTAGTTGGAGCTGTTGGGCCCACAACGCTTAATTATGTCATTATTGATAATTAGCACTTAGGCCCACACTACCCAGCTTTTTGTCTTTCAGCAGAAATCACAGCAGAGAGCTGTGCTATCCAGCGGGGGTCCAGCCTGGAGCAGATTTCCTGGAACAGTCCCTTTCCTGATTCTGAGCCCATAACTTAGGGAGGCTACAACAGAGGCACCCGCAGCCTAGGGGCACGTGGGTCAGCAGTTTAGCTGCTGTTTGCCCTGCACAGTATCTTGTCAAGTTTCTTCCTGACACTCTCTGCCTTCTTTATGCCTGGATTGGTATAATGGGGGCTCCCCTCAGCCCTAGGGGAGCAAGTTGTAGGGTTTCCAAGTGTTCACTGGGCAGGGACATATTCTGATACTCAGGGTTCAGCTACTGTGGGTGGAGGAAATAACACAGGAGCCCAGGCTTAGTCCCTGCTTAGCTGCTGGGGGAGCTTGCCACATCACTCCTTCTCAACAGCCCTCAGCCTTCTCATCTGTCAAGTAGAGATAAGGATGCCTGCTTGGTTTCACTGCGGAGGAAAGATGGAGCAATGTGATGGGAATGAGTTCTAGAGTTAGAAGCACAAAGTTTCTTTTTTTTTTTTTTTAAAGTTTTTATTATAAAACTGATGTACAGAGAGGTTACATTTTCACACGTTAGGCATTGGATACATTTCTTGTACTGTTTGTTACCTTGTCCCTCAACACAAAGTTTCTTAACTATGTTTTTTCCTAGCTGTGTGACCACGGGAAAGTTATTTTACTTTGCTGATTTCACTTCCCAAATGGGGCAAGAAATGGATGTTAAAAATATTTGTACACACTCTATAGGGTTCATTGTGAGATTCAATCAGGCACCAGAAAGGTGGCATTAATAGAAAGCATCAGAAAATGTTCCTGCCCAGGGAAAATTAGGAAACTATAAATAGGTCCCCTAGGGGTTGGAGATCCCCACTGTACCAGGCCAGGTCTAGAGGATGTGGTACTGGGGATTGAACTCAGGGTGTAGACACTGTTTCTGACCTTTTTTGTTCAAGGCTAGTGCTCTACCACCTAAGCCACAGCTCCATTCAGGCTTTTTGGTGGTTAATTAGAGGTAAGAGTCTTGCAGACTTTCCTGCCCAGGCTGGCTTCAAACAATGAGCCTCAGATCTCAGCCTCCTGATACCTAGGATTACAGGTGTGAAACAGTGTCTGGTTTGGGACATGGATTCTTTCTGCTTGGTTGATAATAGACTTAAAATAAAAATCTTACTCAAGTCTGGGCATGGTGGCATATGCCTGTAATCTGTAATCTCTCTGCTCAGGAAGCTGAGGCCAGGAGGATTACAAATTCAAGGCTATCTTGAACTAGATATCTAGTTCCAGGCCAGCCTGCACAGTGAGACCCTACCTCAGAAAAAGGAAGTGTGTGTGTGTGTGTGTGTGTGTGTGTGTGTGCGCTTGGTGGTGTGGTACATATCTGTAATCTCAACTAGCCTGTAATCCCAGCTACATGAGAGGCTGAAGTAGGAAGATTGAGAGACCAAAATAAGAAGCAATGAGCTAGAGGTATAGCCCAAATAGAGCTCTTCCCTAGTAAGCTCAAAGCCCTGAGTTCAAATGTCATAAACACCAAGTGGGGGGAGGAAGGAAGGGACTTCCAGTGAGGACACAGCGAAAAGGTGGCTGTCTGCAGGCAGAGAGGGGAGCCCTCACCAGAACCTGACCAAGCCGCCATCCTCATTTTGGGTTTCTAGGCTCCAGATATTATATTTTGGCCATCTAGTCTTTGATTTTATTTTTTTCTATTTGTCTGGGAATTAAAGCTAGGGCCTCAGGTAAGTACTCTACCACTGAACACCAATTCCACTCCTAGCCTTAGTTGTTACTGGTGTGTGTGTGTGTGTGTGTGTGTGTGTGTGTGTGTGTGTGTGCATGTGTGTGTGCGTGTTAGTGTATACTGGTACTGGGGCTTGAACTTAGGGCCTTGAGCTTTCTTGTGCTCATGGCTGGTGCTCTATCACTTGAGTTATGCCTCCAGTCCTACTTTTTGCTAGCTACAGTAATTGGAGCTAGAGTCTTAAGGAGTTTTCTTCCCAGGTTGGCTTTGAACCTGGATTCTCAGATCTCAGCCTTCTGTATTGCTTGGATTACAGATGTGAGCCACTGGTGCCTGGCTACATTGTTATTTATTTATGTATTTATTTATTTATTTTTGTTGGTCATAGGGCTTGAACTCAGCGCCTGAGCACTGTCCCTGAGCTCTTCTGCTCAAGGCTAGCACTCCACCACTTTGGGCCACAGTGCCACTTCTGGCTTATGAGTGGTTAATTGGAGCTAAGATGTTTTATGGGGCCTATTCTGCCCAGGCTGGCTTTGAACTGCCATCCTCAGAGCTCAGCCTCCTGAGTAGCTACAGGTTTCTTCCAACTCAGATATTCCTAGGTTTTATGGCTTCAGATTTTGGTCAGGCCTCCAGCTCTGTAGAGCAAGTGTAGCAGGACTTGGAAAAAGGCAGTGATAGAATCCTGTTGTAAGGGTTAGAAGATGTGGCTTCAGATTTGCGTTGTGCTAAGTCAGTCTGTGTAAGTGACTAGCCCAGAATCACAAAGACGATTTATAGCAGATTAAAGTTTACAATTTACTTGTAGTCTCTTATTTCCTTCTTTTCCTGCTACCATGCTCACGGGCTTTGTGAGGCCTGGAAATAAGCCTGACCACAGCTGGGTCATTGACTCTGAGTCTCTGTAGCTTGTCCTATTCCTGACTTCACCAGTTTTAGAAGAGCCTCAGCTTGCAGGTGGGCGGGCCTCTCTGTTTCTGGGGAAACCCTCTAGGACCTGAGAATGTTCCTTGCCCTAGGGAGAGCGATTTAGTGTGTTAAGCTTGGGTAAGCTGGAGGCTTTGTTGGATCAGGGTCACAGGCTCCCTGCAGCTGGTAAGAGAAGAGGCTTGGGAGGGTCACGCAAGTCCTGATCCTTGCTTGCTTCCTTAGATGTTCCAGGACTACAATCAACAGCAGTTACTACAGCCTCTCCTTGGAGTTGGCGGTTATTGTTCATTCATATAATTTCTAAGCTGTTTTCCTGAGAGTGATATGAAAAACATATGCAATAGAGGCTACTTGACACAGGGCTGATCACCTGACAGCCTAAGCTGTAGTTTGTTTCTTCACGGGCACTTGAGGCTCATAATATTTTCCAAGGCTACTCTGAAGCCAAATGTGATAGTGTATTATAAAGGACTCTGACCTGGTACATAGCAAATACTTCATAAATGTACTTGTTAGTATTTTTAGATTTCTTTTTTTTGTGGTGCTAGGGATTGAACCCAGGGTTTTGTGTGGGCTAAGCAAGCCTAAGCCTGAGCCCCACCCCCAGGAGTTACTGTGCTTGCAAAGCAGGTACTCTAGCCCCCTTTGTGTACTGGTTATTTTCAAGATAGCCATTGTGCTTACTTTCCTCATAGCTTGGGATGACAGTTGTATGCCACTTTGCCCAGGCACTGGTGGGAGTCGTGTGTGTGTGGGGGCGGGGGCGCTAGTCTCAGGGCTTGAACTCAGGGCTTGGGTGTTGTCCCTGAGCTTTTTTGCTCAACACTAGCACTCTATCACTTGAGCCATAGCTCCACTTGCAGTGATTTGGTGGCTAATTGGAGATAAGAGCCTTATGGACTTTTCTGCCCAGGCTGGCTTCAAACCATGATCCTCAGATCTCAGCCTCCTGAGCAGTTAGGATTATAGGCATAGGACATCAGTACTCTTGAAATGGAGTCTTGTAAACTCTGATGCCCAGGTTGGCTTTGAACTGTGATCACCTGATCTCTGCTTTCCAAGTATCTCAGATAATAGGTGTGAACCACTGTGCCTGGCATATCTATCTATCTATCCATCCATCCATTTATTTATTGAGACAGGCTCTTCTTTGTAGTCCTGGCTGGCCTTAACTTTGTGATCCTCTTATTTTAACCTTCTGAATGCTGGGATTACAGGCATGTGCTACCATGCCTGACTAGTTACTAGTTATTTTTCTGTATTGTATGTGCCGGAACTGAGCTTGAACTCAGAACCTTAAGCTCCTACTCAGCTTGTTTGCTCACAGCTGGCACTCTACCTCTTGAGCCTTACCTACAGTTGGAATTTTACTCGTTAATTGGAGATGGGATCTCATGGACTTTTTTGCCTGGTCTGGCTATGAACTATGCTCTGCTGATCTTAGCCTTCTGAGTAGTTATGATTACAGGTGTGAGCCACCAGTGTCCAGCCAATTGTTAATTTTTTTATTAATTAATCATCTCAAGTTTCTTTTAATTCAAATATTTCTAGGTCTTACAGTTGTATATTTTAGCTTAGTTTCCAGCTCTGGAAAGTAAATGTAGCTACACTTGGACCAGAGCCCTAAAGGAAAGACTAGGAGGATGGAATTTGTTTGGGCTGTGCCACCACTGTGCTGTGTAACCTTGGGCAAGCGATGTCTAGTCTTTGGATTAATATTTCAATCTGTTTAAAAGTTCATAGGTTGGGCTGGATGTCTCTAAGGGCCCAACCATTTCTAACATTTGGGAGTCTAGAGACTGCCAGGAATGTCTTAGCCACTGTCCCCTGAGTCCTTTTGTACTATTTCAACTTCGTCCCTATTCTTCTTGTTTCTGGGCTGTCTCCTTGGCAGTCTCCATGTACAGATTTTAATCGCATTTGGGTTTTTTGATTTTGTACACAGAAATCTCTATGAAAACTAGGTAGAGCTTTATTGAGTAAGCAAGCAGACAAGCAAACAGAAAGCAGAGAAACAGACAAATAGAAAGGCAGGGGCACACTTTAACAGACTATGGGTGCTCTCAAAGGGAGAGAGACACCATAGAAAACTTTCTTTTTTTTTTTTTAACCAGTTCTGGGGCTCGAACTCAGAGCATGAGCACTGTCCCTGTCTTCTTTTTGCTCAAGGCTAGCACTCTACCACTTGAGCCCCAACGCCACTGCTGGCTTTTTCTATATATGTGGTACTGAGGAATTGAACCCAGGGCTTCATGTATATGAGGCAAGCACTCTACTACTAGGCCATATTCCCAGCCCCCACAGAAAACTTTTTAAGAACATTTTTGTAAGAATATGCATCTTATCAAAGAGGTGTAAGCATACTCTATGATTCCAAACACAAGAGACAAGCTATTGTACAAAAGTACCCCATCTGCTAGTTACTTTTGCCTTTATTTCAGAATGGAAATGCTACATTCAATGCATCCTAAAAAAGTCATTAGTCATTAACATTTATCTAATTTGGATAAAGGACATTTGTTAAGTACCATTTTTAAGAGAGAAAAATGGTATATAACCTAATTATCCAATTACAGGGTTAACTATTACAGACAACTACTTGATAGCTTTGTTAAAAATGATGATACAGATGCCAGCAATGTCTTGCTTTTGTGTGTGTATGGAGAGGTGAGGGGTTGGTACTGGGACTTGAACTCAAGGCCCTAGGCTCTCACTTAGCTTTTTCCACTCAAGGCTGACACTCTACCACTTGAGCCACACCTCCACTTTTGCATTTTGCTGGTTAAGTGGAGATAAGAACGTCTCAGATTTTTCTGCCTGGGTTGGCTTCAAACTGAGATTCTTAGATCTCAGACTCCTGGGTGGTTATGATTACAGGCATGAGCCACTGACACTGATTTGATGGTAATTTTCCCTGATTGGTGACTTTACAATGTTTTACATTTTTATTTAACCATATTCTTACTTTACATTTTCTAAAAATTTCTATGAATAATTCTAGTAAATAATCCTAATAAAAAACAATCCCCTGGAAAGATATTCCACTATCTGAGCAATAATTCCTATCCTGTTACAGCTTTTTTTATTTATCATTAGGCTCAGAAGGTCTACAATGATGGCAATTTTATGACCATGGGCAGAAAGGAAGGCACTACTTTTCATGTACTTTTGGCACCAGGACTGGTTTTATTCTGAAGTGACTATTCAGAACACTGCGGATGGGCCCAGCTTTTAAAAGCCCAGGTCATCTCTTGTTGCCCTCCATAACAAATGTTTTCCATGAGCCCTATCACTGGGGCTTCAGGCCAGCTGTGTCCCTAATCTGCTTATGTCCCAGATTTGGGTATGGTTTAGACTAACTCCCCTACCCTGCCCCTTCTTTCTTCCAATCTCATGTCCTCCAGGTCATCAGAGGTCTCATCTACCCTCCCTGGTTCACTCCACTGGGGTATCACCTAATTTTACCACTTAATTTTACACTCTTTCGTGCAGCTGCTGTTTGCTTTTGCTGGGGCTCAGATCACAAAGGGGCAGGATTAAGATTTTTTCATGCTGTCCTTTTCTTTCCTTCTTTCTCTCCCTTCCTTCCTTCCTTTCTTCCTTCCTTCCTTCCTTCTCCCCCCCTCCCTTCCTCCCTCCCTTTCTCCCTCCCTCCCTTCCTCCCTCCCTCCCTGCTTCTTTATTTCTTTATTTCTATCTTCCTAGTGTCCTTGACCACTCCAGGGGCTAATAGGCAGCTAATAGGGCCTGTATTCCCTAGGAAGGAGCCCAGGGAGTGGTGGAGGAGGAAGTGGCAGGCTCAGCTGGCAGGCGGGATAGAGATGGTCCCTAGAGACCTCAGCCCAAGCCTTGGAGCATAGCACAGACTCCACTTACAAGTGAGCTTGAAGCTGAACCATTTCTGCCTAGGAAATTAGTCTCAGAGATGGTGATTGGTACCCAAGGCAGCCTCTGCAGGGTGAGCTGGGACTGGATGTCTGGTTTGGCAGATGGGCATAGGAGTAAGGATAGTTTTTCTGTTTTCAGAGTGGATGTTATTTATCTCTCCAGTTCCCAGTATGGGATGGTCCCAGCTATGCTCAGAGATTGGACACTTAGACTAATAGGTGATTATATGTAATTTGTTATTATTTTTTAAAGTTCTCATGTGTGTAGATGGTACACTAGTTTACAAAGCCCTTTCATTTCCAAGGTAAGAATTAAAATTCAGTGCTGCAATCCAGGATTTACAAAACCCAGACCAACAGATTTTAGTATGACATTGCATGACATTCTCAAGCTAACTGTTATTTACATCTGCCTTGTGTCTAACCTTCTGTTAGCTTTATTATCTCCATTTATTTTCAGGGTAGTAATTAGGATAATTATTAAATACTCCAAATTTTGTCCATCTATCAAGCATCTTCAACTGTGTGCCATTGTCCAGCACTTCAAGGCAACAGAGACTTTTAGTTTTCATGAATCTGGATTTGGTGGTGGTAGAAGTGGTCATCTGTCTAGGGACTGATCTTCAGTATTCATCCTTCATGGTATCAGGTTTCCCTAATAGGTGAAGGAAGCCTTTGAGGAACAGAAGTGGTAGGACTAGCACTCCCTGAATCAAAAGCACAGCTGAACTTGGGGACTGGAAGCAAGGGATCAGAGTGTTTATGAACATGTGCTTCACCTCTAGTACACAGAATGACCCTGGCTAAAGTCACTTGAACTTACTAAGCATCACTTTCCTTATTAATAAAATGGGGACAATCCATCTGATTGAATATGTGCATACTTTTGGGGAGATGAACAGAGGGATAAGGTCCCTGTCATGAGCTGGCCAGTCTCCAGGGTCTAAATGACAACAACTTGAGAAAGACAATAAATAAGTAAATAAAGGAATAAATAGCCAGGAGCTGGTGGCTGATACCTATAATCCTAACCACTTAGGAGGCTGCAATCTAAGGTTTATGGGGTGAGGCCAGTTTAGGCAGGAAAGTCAGTGAGACTCTTATCTCCAATTAACCACCAGAAAGCCAGAATGGAGCTGTGGCTCAAGTGGTAGAGGACCAGCCTTCAGTGAAAAAGCTAAGGGATGGTGCCTAGGGCCCTGAGTTCAAGTCCCTGTACTGGCACACACACACACACACACACACACACACACACACACACACCAAATAAGAATGTCAGGTAAGGGTAAATGCTGAGAAAAGTTTGATGATTAAAGCAAGGCAAAAGTGTGCAAGTGGAGGCTGTTATAGCTAAGGCTTTTTGGTCCTCAAGTGGTTTTATGATGTTTAAAACAGGTTTTATGTAATATGCTCAGACCCAACAACTGAATGCTTAGCAAATATTTTATATCAGCCACTCCAAATAGTAATAATGGACACTTATTACTATATGATAGGCACTGTGTTAAGCCCTTTACATTATTTAGTTAATACATAATTAATAATTCTTGCAGTAACTCTGTGAGGTGGGAACTATTATTCTCTTAAATGTATGGGATGAGAAACTGAGGCACAGAGAAGGCCAAACAACTAGGAAATGCAGAGATTGAGCCTTGAATCTAGACAGCTTGCTTCCGGAGGTTGAGCTGAGACTGTGAAGGGACGGTGGTTAGACATCAGGAGACAGTCTAGCTGACATGTGCAGTCTCTGCTCCAGTTTTCTCATCTCTAAAATGAAATACCACAACCTATTTTACCTTCTGGATATCCTGCTTTAAACAGTGCTATCTTCCTGGCTCTGTGGGACTGGGCCAGTTCTGAGAAAGGAAGTATGATGGGTGATGAAGGCCTCTGAAACTTCTGCAGGGAAATAAAATATAACATTAGGGTAATCATCAGGGCCACACTAACTTCACCATGGAAAGTGAATTCCACCAGGGAAGAATTAGAAGAATATTAAATGCAGAAAAGACAGATGGAATCTTGGCGTGCTCTCAATTCTTAGATTCCATTTCCGGCCTTATAAGGGCTGCCAAGAAAGGTGAAGTCTTATCGAATGCCAGGGTTGGAAGCTAATCGATGGGAAAACTGAAGTCCAGAGAATCTAGGTGACTTACCCTAGCTTCCTGGGTACATCTGGGGGGCAGTCCCCTGGGGGTAGATTGTATGTGAGCTCCTTTTTCCCTGTGATTTCCTGATCTCGGCCACTCCCCTACCCTTCACCGAGGAGGCCTCGCTTGTGTTCGGGGCACTGGATACCTTATTCCCCGCCGGGGTGCTGCTGAGGCCAGAAATACCCGGGCTTGGGTTCTAGACAGGGTTTGACTTGCGCATGCGCACGGCGCCTAGGCTCCCTCTCAGCTCCCCTCTCCTCCTTTTCCTTACCCTCCCGGTTCCTTACCGGTGGGGCGGGATGAGGGGGGGGGGCGCGAAGTGGGAGGGGGCGGGAAGGAGACCTGAAGAACCAGAACTTGGCTTCAGCCAATGGGTTGGCGTCCCGCGAGCCAGGCCCCCTCCTTCCCTCCCGCGCCGCCCAATAGGAATTTACTACAATGTTGTGGCGGACCCAGGGGGAGGGGCGTGCGCGGGCGGGCGGGCGGGCTGCGGGCCGGGCGGCCTCGCCTCGCGGAGGAAAGGCGGGAGGGCGCGCGCCGGGGCTGCAGCTCGCCGCTCGCTCGCTCGCTCGCTCCCTCCCTCCCTTCGCCTGTAGGTTTAGTCAGGCAGCGAGCTGCCGGCGGGCCAGCGAGCCACAGAGGGCCCGAGCTTCGGACGCCAGCGCCGCCTCCTGCCTTTGTTCGTCCGACTGTATCCGCGGGCAGGCGCGGGAGCCTGGGCCGGGAGCTACCGGTGAGGTGAGACGCGGCGGCGCCCCGCGGCACGCGAGCCGAGGCCAGGGCGGGAGGGGGCGCGGCGCTGTCCCCGAGGGGACGGTCCCGGAGACCGCGGCGGCGCCGCAGCTTCTTTGTCTTCAGCCCCCCTGCAGGCCCCGGGCAGGTCGCGCGGGCTCGGCCAGCAGCGGACGGGTCTCCCGCCCCCCCCCCCCCTCCCGCCCTGTGCACACTGGACGCTGAGGGCCGGGGCCGGGATGCGGCCTGAGGAGCCCTGGGCGGGCGGCGGCGGGGCAGCTGGTAAGGGGCGGGGTGGGGTGGGGTACACGGGGGCAGCGTTTCAAAGTTAGGCGCGGGGTGTCTTTGCCGCCAGTCCCCTCTGATCCTCCCCACAGGAGCTTTGCCTGGGAACCAGGTGGAGAGAATTGCAGGTTTCAGGCGACGAAGGTGTTGGGGTGCAGCTGCGGCTGGCTTCTCCCCCTCCCCTCGAGGAGGGAGCTAGGGCTGTTTTGAAGAAGTCAGGCAGGATCTGACGGTGGAGGGAGCCAAGCTGCACTTCAAGGCCTCCCCGCCGTGGACACCTGCATCATTTGAAAAAAAAAAATCTCACAAGCCACAGATTCAGTGCCTGTCCCCCTTAATCTTCACGGTTCCCCGAAAGCGAAGGGTTAAAGCCATTCTCAGCGTCGTGACCTCCTTTTGCAGTTCGCGCATCTGTCGGCTTGGAAAGATTTCCCTGGCTGGTGCGGCCGCTGTACCTGTGCGGAGACTGGAGCTGGCTGGCCTCTCAGTGTCATCACCAGGCCGTTATTCTGGGGGAGGCTTTGCCCAAACAAGGTCTTTCTCCCCCAAGAACAGGCATTCTTGGGGGGGGGGCAGGAAAGAGAAAATGATCTCACGTGCACCAAATTGCTGGCGGATTGGTTTCTGGCCACATGATAGTGACTGTCATTCTGGTGTTTCTCTAACTGTACCCTCCCATAAAAGACTACTGGGGGGGGGGATTTGCTGCTGATCAGAAGAAGATAGTTTTAATTCTTCGTTCTTTTTTTCCCCTTCTTTTTAAGACACTGAGCTTTTTTTAGTAGTCTGATTTCACAGCTGCTATTTTGTTCCTTCTGTTTTAGGGAAAATTGCAAGGAATGGTTATGTCTTGTGTCTTGGGTATTATTGTAGTGGATTTATACTTTCTCGAGGATATGCAGTACTCAGTGCTTGTTGCTCATTACTGTGTTGTGTATTGTCAACTTTGCATTTTTTTAAGTTAAGCTTTTAAATCAAACATAATATCCTTTATGAAAGTCTCACTTCAATTTTGTTAGTGTGGAATGAGCCCTCTTTGAGGAAATGTGATGCTGTCATCATTTTCCTTTTCTGTCAATTGAAGACAATACATTTATTACCATATATGTGGTTTTTGTGAATTGGTGCCTGGGGGCTGTTACTATTCTAGCACACAGTAAGCAGTAAATGGCAAATTAAAAAAATGTATACAAATCTGGGGATGTAGCTCAGTGGTAAAGTGCTTTTCCTAGCTTATGTGAAGCTCTGGGTTTGATCCCCAGCACTACAGAGAGAAAAACAGATTGCCTTGAAGTCAAAGTGCTAATGCACATTGCTATCTGCAAGATGATTGTAATTAAGGTAAAGATATCCCTTATTCATATCCCTAGGGACACAAGGGCTATGGGTTTTAGCCACTATTAAAAAGTAAGCTCAAGTTAGGCACTGGTGGCTCATGCCTGAAAACCTAGCTACTCAGGAGGCTGAGATCAGAGGATCGTGGTTCAAAGCCAGCCCAGGCAGGAAAGTCTGTGAGACTCTTATCTCCAATTAGGGAGCTGTGGCTCAAGTGGTAGAGCATTAACCTTGAGCAGAAAAGCTCAGGGACAAGCTAGGTGCTGGTGGCTCGTACCTGTAGTCCTAGCTACTCAGGAGGCTGACATCTGAGGATCACAGTTCCAAGCCAGCCGGGGCAGAAAAGTCCCCATGAGACTCTTAACTCCAATTAACCACTCAAAAACCAGAAGTGGCAGTGGTGCTATGACTCAGGTGATAGAGCACTAGCCTTGAGCACAAAGAGGCTCAGGGACAGTGCTCAGGCCCCGAGTTCAAGCATCAGTACTGACACACACACACACACACACACACACACACACACACACACACACTCAGTGTTGAACTGAAGTTCCACATACCAACTTTCTGATTCCTCTACTAACAAAACTGCTTTTCCTCCTCCCCTCTTGTACAATTTAATTTAGGGCTTAAACTTTAGGCCTCACATAATTTGTTCACCAGTGTTAAATAATTTACTTTCAAGGCAGTTAGTATTACATAATATAAACCAATCTACATTTTCACCTTTAGCATTCTTTTTCCTTTTCTGTTGTACTTTTTTTCCCCTCTCCTTACTGATATTTTCCAGCCAAATAGAAGTGTTCAGTAATGCATGCTTTACAGTTTCTGTACCTTCAGTCATTCAGTTCTATCTTGCTTGTCACTTGCCATATATATGTATGTATGTAGTATGTACATATGTATGTATGTGTGTATATGCCTTCTGAATGTTTTCAGTTGTCTTACCTAAAATAATGTTTCAGATAAAGGGTAATTTGAAGTGTGGAGAAAAGTATCCTATGTAGAAGGAACTTAATTTTTTTTTTTTTTTGCCAGTCTTAGGGCTTGAACTTAGGGCCTGGGCACTGTCCCTGAGGTTCTTTTGCTTAAGACTACCATTCTACCACTTGAGTCACAATGTCATTTCTGGCTTTTTCTGTTTATGCAGTACTAAGGAATCCAACCCAGGGCTTCATGCATGCTAGGCAAGTACTCTACCACTAAGCCACATTCCCAGCCCCTTAAGTTTTTTGTTATTATTGTTTTGCTTTAAATTTTCTTTGAGCTTCATTAGTATGGCCAATCAGTTGAGTTTTCTTTAACTGATGTTTGTAAAAAAGATTTTAGGTCCTAATGTGTCATCAATATGTGTAGCCCTTAGAGTAATGGTAGAGTAGGTTTCTTTTCTGCATAGAGCTAAAAACGCTAATGCTTGGAAACCAGCTCTTTACAAATAAACTAATAGATGGAGGTCTTATCTTTTATGTAAATCTTTGCTTGCATTTTGAATTTATTCTCTTTCTTTTAGCTCTAAAGACCAATATATTATTTATTTTTTTATAGCCCAGACTTACCTTGATGCATGCATGATCTTTTTTTTTTTTTTTTGCCAGTCCTGGGCCTTGGACTCAGGGCCTGAGCACTGCCCCTGGCTTCTTTTTGCTCAAGGCTAACACTCTGCCACTTGAGCCACAGCGCCACTTCTGGCCATGTTCTGTATATGTGGTGCTGAGGAATCAAACCCAGGGCTTCATGTATATGAGGCGAGCACTCTTGCCACTGGGCCATAATCCCAGCCCCACACGATCTTCTTATCTCAATCTTCTGAGTTCTTGGATTACAGATTTGTGCCACTATACCTGGTGCCAGTATATATATATATTTTTTGTGTATGTGTGCTGGTACTAGGGCTTGACCTCAGGGCCTTGTGCTCTCTCACTTGTCTTTTTCCACCCAAGGCTGGCACTGTACTGCTTGAGGCACAGCTCTACTTTTGCCTTTTTGCTGGTTAATTCGAGACAAGAATCTTATAAGATTGGTCTCCTGGACTGTCTTTGAACCTTGATCCTCAGATTTCAGCCTCCTGAGTAGATAGGATTAAAGGTATGAGCTACTGGTGCTCAGTGCCAATATATTATTTTCTTTTGAAAAAACTCTTCTTAAATATTTTAACTAGTTGTACAAAGGAGTTGCTATTTAACAAAACAGTTTATGAATACAATGCATCTTGATCAATTTCACCCCTAATTCTTTTTCCTTTTTGTCAGGCACAGGGCTTGAACTCAGGGCCTGGGTACTGTTCCTGAGCCTTTCCACTCAGCACTAGCACTCTACCACTTTGAGCCACAGCACTACTTCTGGTTTTCTGGTGGTTATTTGGAGAAAAGAGTGTCATGGACTTTCCTGGCCTGGCTGTCTGTGAACCTCGATCTTCAGATCTCAGCCTCTTGGTCACTAGGATTACAAGTGGTGCCCAGCTTCACCCCTTATTCTTAATGTTTTAAGTATCCAAATTAGGTTTACTGTCTTCAAATAGTATGTATAGGGATCAAACATATGTTTTAAAGTAGGCTTACCCTTGGCTGGGCTTGATGGCATATTCTTATGGTCTTTGCTATTTAGGAGGATGAAGCAGGAGGATTATTTGAGTCTAGGAGTTCCACACTAGCCTGGGCAACATCGTAAGATCCTATCTAGAAACAAGATAATATAAAAGTTAATCTTTTTTTTTTTTTCAGTCCTGGGCCTTGAACTCAGGGCCTGAGCCCTGTCCCTGGCTTCTTTTTGCTCAAGGCTAGCACTCTGCCACTTGAGCCACAGCGCCACTTCTGGCCATTTTCTGTATATGTGGTGCTGGGGAATTGAACCCAGGGCCTCATATATACGAGGCAAGCTCTCTTGCCACTAGGCCAAATCCCCAGCCCCTAAAAGTTAATCTTATTCCTGAATAAATAAAACCATACAACATAACATACAATAAAACCATACAATATAACAAAATTATGTGCAAATCTTCCTGTTTTAATATTTTAAACACTTCTGTCTTACATTCTTTTTTCCTTAAGAAACACTTGAGCAATATGTAAACTAGGATTTGAAATGGTTTGTATTTCCTCTGAAAGCAATAATTATGGTATTTTGTTGAGATATGATCTATATTTTCCCTGCCATTATCTTTTGTCAGATTTGTGCCCCACATTTAACATTCATCAGTTTGATGTTTTCTTGTGTGCAGCTTGAGTTTAAATTTTTTTTTTTTGCCAGTCCTGGGCCTTGGACTCAGGGCCTGAGCACTCTCCCTGGCTTCTTCTTGCTCAAGGCTAGCACTCTGCCACTTGAGCCACAGCGCCACTTCTAGCCATTTTCTATATATGTGGTGCTTGGGAATCGAACCCAGGGCTTCATGTATACAAGGCAAGCACTCTTGCCACTAGGCCATATTCCTAGCCCCAATGTAGGAACATATTCTAAATAATGCAGGATTCTTGAATTCTCTGCAAGTAATTTGATATACTTGCCACCAAATTGGAATCTAAAATCTGTGGTCTGTAATTTTTTATTTCAATGGTAGTTCTTGCTTTAAAAAAATGGTGACAATACCAGTATTGTGTGTGTGTGTGTGTGAGTATGTGTTGTTTTTTGTCTTTTTTTTTTTTTTTTGCCAGTCCTGTGACTTGATCTCAGGGCTTTGGCTCTGTCCCTGAGCCTCTTTGTAATCAGGGTTAATTTTCTACCACTTGAACCACAGTACCACTTCTGGCTTGTTCTTGGTAGTTTGTTGGAGATAAGAGTCTCATAGACTTTCTTGTCTGGACTGACTTCAAACCATGATCCTCAGATCTCAGCTTTTCTAAGTAGGTAGGATTACAGACATGACTACTGGCACCCGGCTCTGGCATACATTTTAGATCATAGTCTATTTCCTCATTATCTAAGAAGCAGGACAGCCCTGACAGTGCTGCCACAGTACTTTTCCAAGAGTCTTATCAAGTTCTTGATTTGTCAAATATATATTTAGATTTGCCCTTTAAATTCAGATGTGTGTTTGCTACTACCTCTAAAGGACTTGTTCCCCCCACCCCGAATTGTTCGAACATGTATCACTTTGTGAACTAAACAACAGAAAATATTAAGTACCTTTTTATTGTGAAAATTTTTGCTTTTCTTCTGAATAATACCCCTGAAGTTGAGAGTTTTAAAGGAGTCATCTTTATAGATCAGTTACAGGCCTTGTTTGCAAAGAATTACTGAAAGGTAATTGTTTCATTGTATTTATGATAGCTTTTGACTAGAGAGCCAGATGCCAAATATATGTACTTTTTGTTATTCATTTGGGTTTCTTGATATGTCATGGATGGCTTACTATGAGTTCTTTTTATGAGTGGGTTCACGGTGTGTTTGACAAAATGCAGTATAACAAATACTCCGGTGTACCCACTGAGTTTGATTAGTATTTTGGTTTATTCTACTGTAATTTAATGAATACACAGTAAGAAGGATAAAGGGAAAGCTACAGCATTGAGCAGTATTCAGAAACTGGATGCAGTAGGAGAACCTTAATATCGTATATGGAGTGCTGATTTCATTTAGAACTAATTTACTGATGCTTAACTATCAGTTTTAGGAAAGTTTAATGGGAAAATTTGAATATGATGAAAGCCTGTTTACACTTTTTTTTTTTTTTTTTTGGCCAGTCCTGGGCCTTGGACTCAGGGCCTGAGCACTGTCCCTGGCTTCTTCCTGCTCAAGGCTAGCACTCTGCCACTTGAGCCACAGCGCCGCTTCTGGCCGTTTTCTGTTTATGTGGTGCTGGGGAATCGAACCTAGGGCCTCGTGTATCCGAGGCAGGCACTCTTGCCACTAGGCTATATCCCCAGCCCCTACACTTTTTTTTTTGCTAATTATTTTTATTTAAATGAGATTGGACCCATTTTGAAGTGTTTGAAAATAAACCATCTAGCTTTTAGAACTTTGGAGAAAAAAAAACACATAGTACATATGGCCAATATAATCCTAGGAATGGTTTGATGGAATCGTAGTATTCCCTACCTATCAATTTTCATCAGCCTCCCTCAAAAAACTCAAAGAAATCATGAAGTTTGACTACAGAAACTGAGAACCTGGAGTGGATATAGTCTCTCTCTACAATCAGATTACTTTATTTTTTTTTAATTTGTTATTTTTTTGCCAGTCCTGAGCCTTGGACTCAGGGCCTAAGCACTGTCCCCTGGTTTATTTTTGCTCAAGGCTAGCACTTGAGCCACAGTGCCACTTCTGGCCTTTTTGTATATATGTGGTGCTGAGGAATCGAACCCAGGGCTTCATGTATATGAGGCAAGCACTCTTGCCACTAGGCCATATTCCCAGCCCCTATAATCAGATTACTTCTTCTTCTTTTTTTTTATTTTTTGGCCAGTCCTGGGGCTTGGACTCAGGGCCTGAACACCGTCCCTGGCTTCTTCTTGCTCAAGGCTAGCACTCTGCCACTTGAGCCACAGCGCCACTTCTGGCCATTTTCTGTATATGTGGTGCTGGGGAATCGGACCCAGGGCCTCATGTATACGAGGCAAGCACTCCATATCCCCAGCCCCCAGATTACTTCTTAAAGTCCTTTCTACATAGAAATTCTGGCATCATGCTCATTTTATTATTTATTATTTTATTATTGTGTTTATGCAGACCAATTCTATTGTTTTCAGTTTAAATAAACTACGATTGTTTATTGAATTATTCCTCTTCCCCTTTCATGGCTGGGGATTCTTTGGGGGTACTTTCATCCAATTAATCTAGGCCTGCTCCTACCGTTCTTGACTCCCAGTGAAGATAATCTGCAGAGATTATATAAAGTGGGGCTTAGGTAGGCTTAAACTGATCTGGTCAGAGTGGGTGGGAAGAAGCAAGATGATCAGATAGAATTGACAGGAAACATAATTTTAAATTACGTTGGAAGAAGCAGTAAAACATATTAATATTTATTGTCTATTCTGTATCTACTCAATAGATATCTATAATTCTATTACTTAGCAGTATATTAATAGGGGAAGTAATAACTCCATTTCCTTGAGTGTGTGTATGTGTGCATGTATGCACACACATGCATGCCCAAACTGGGGCTTGAGCTCGGCGGCCTTCATCTCTCTCTTAGCTACCACTTGAGCCAAACCTGGCTTTTTGCTGGAGATGGAATGTCTGACTTTTCTGCTATTTTTTTTTTCCTGATCCTGGGGCTTGAACTCAAGGCCTAGGCACTGTCTCTGAGCCTCTTTGTGCTCAAGGCCAGCGCTCTACCACTTGAACCACAGTGCTACTTCCAGCTTTATCTGAGTAGTTTATTGGAGATGAGTCTCATGGACTTTTCTGCCTGGGCTGGCTTTGAACCACAATCCTCAGATCTCAGCCTTCTGAGTAGCTAGGATTACAGATGTAGCCTTGCAGTTTTCTGCTGTTTTAAAGATACATTAAAAGAAAAACAGCCACAAAATAGTATTTTAATTTGTGTCAAGTCTGTATTTTAATTTACCAACTTGTGGTTCAAGAGAAGAGTATTGCACCTTGACAATAAACTTGGTAGAGATGGTTGAAATTCACCTTCATTTTACTCTTCTCTGACTTTATCCCTCCCCTCCCCATTTTTGGTCATATGGACACAGGCAGAACTGACAGGAGCGCCAAGGATTTAAGCCCTCAGAGTTACCTGCCAACCATTTCAAGATGACTTAGGGATAATTGGAAGGCAGCTGAAAGTGAAGGCTTCATCTTTTCTTTTTTTTTCTTTCTATACCTACTTGCTATTTCTTGACATTTTCTTTCTTTTTTTTTTTTTAAAGCGATTTAGTAAATTGACATGGTTGTACCTTATTACCTGTAGTCTTGCCTACCTTGATGGTATTATATAATTATATAAACCTTTCACATGGTATCATATGATATTATATATATGTCCTCCCACATATGTCTTTAGAGTAATTTCTTTCCATCTGAAGATAGAATGAGCTATTTGTTAGGTTATTTTTAAATCTTCAAGCTTTCTGGCATCCTCAACACTTGAAATAACACAATTGCTTTGGGAGGCAAGAAAACCCACATAGCACATCAGTGGGTTTTCCAGTGGAAATGTAAATAGTATATTATTTTAAAAATCATACTCTTGTGTTCCAAATAGGCAAAGCATGCATTTTATGTTTAGATAGTATCCAGCTAGTTTTGTTAGGTAGAAAATAATCAGTCAGTTGTTGCCAAGCAGGTAAAGTAAAGGAGAAGTTCTTAATGGAAAGAGAATAAGAAGCCAAGAATAAGAAAATTATTAGGTATTTCAATGATATTTTGAGGGCTTATTGGTGTATTCGGCATTTTTGTAGCATTTGTTTATTATATACCAGGTTTGTCATGTAAAACTGATACTCCCCAATGAGATTGACCACTTCTATTTTTTTCCTTCTTTTTTTTCTTTTTTTTTTTCTGGCCAGTCCTAGGGCTTGAACTCAGGGCCTGAGCACTGTCCCTGGCTTCTTTTTGCTCAAGGCTAGCGTTCTGCCACTTGAGCCACAGCGCCACTTCTGGCCATTTCTGTATATGTGGTGCTGGGGAATCGAACCCAGGGCTTCATGAATACAAGGCAAGCACTCTATCACTAGGCCATATTCCCAGCGAGACTGACCACTTCTAGAAAGCAGAGTATCAATATTATGCTTTTTGCTGTCCTTCCTATTCTCCCCTTCAATGCAGAGTTGTCTAGATTTATAAGGTGGTGTTAGTGAAAATTCCTAGATAATTAAGATTTACAACTTTGACTTTGCTCCTAGTTACCTCTTTCTTTCTCTTGATGTATATGATATTTTTTTGGAAAGCAAGGTTTAAAGTACCATGATATTTTACTCCCCAAATACTTTGGTATATAGTGCTTAGCAATAAAATTATGTAGTCATAATACATGGTTAGGTTCTTAAGATATTTCCACAATACCAACCATTATTATTTTTTGTTTAAATATTTGTTTATATCTATTGCTTTCTTTAATCTAGAAGAATACTTACCTCCTTTAATTGTCATTAACTTTGATGTGTCCTAGTGCCAGTTGACTAGTAAAATGTTCTATTCTGGAATCATCTGATTATCCCCTCAAGGATTTGATTTGTTCTCCTATCCGCTTTGTTTCCTGTAAACTAAAAGTTATTTCTACAACTCTGACTAGTCTTAGATGAAACATTTTTGGCAAGAGTATATCATAGATGACATTGTGTTTTATTTTGTTCCATATCAGGAAGTTCATAATGTCAGGCTGTCCTGCAATTAGTGTTACCTAAAGTGGTAAACACCAGATTTCTCTGTGGTAAAGTTATGTTTTTGTGCTTGTGGTGATACTTTGGCATCATAAATACCCTATCCCCCAATTACCATTGGTTTTAGCATCCATAGATCTTTGAGGGTTACAAATGAAGTTAGCTCTTGAAACTAGATCTGGAATATTTAAATCAAGGAAGAAAAGAAAACGAATGGGTGTCATTTTTTATTATGCAGGCATTCCTGAATTATTGCCAAATCTGATATATCTTGTATTTAGTTAGACTTACATGTTAAAAACAACAATCGATAGTCACATGCACATAAAATAAATAAATAATAAATAAAAACCCATTTTAGAGCTCTTACTCTTTTGCTACCAGATATGTTCTTGAGTTACACAGTCATTCACATATATGTTAGTCTTGCTATGTAATATTTGAAATTTATTAAATTTTACTGTAAAAGGCTGATATTTTATTAAGTACTCTCCATCTCCTAAAGACAGTAATTATATAAAGGTCAATACATAGCAATTTAGAGGAAATATCACTCTGTTGCAGTTGAGAAATAAAGGATTGCTGGGTGCCAGTGGCTCATGCCTATAATCCTAGCTACTCAGGAGGCTGAGATCTGAGGATGCTGGTTCAAAGCCAGCCCAAGCAGGAAAGCTAAGTATAAGTAGATCTCATACATAGCAAGATCTCTTCAATAGTTTTTTTTCTCCAGATAGTATTTTTGTTGACTTAGTCTTGTTCCATATAGTATCTCTAATATGACTGCTAATAAATACCATTTAATGAGACACTTTCAATAGTTCACATTTTCCCTCTGGAATTTTGTAAGATCATAAAGACTAACATATAGGTGAATGACTGTGTAACTCAAGAACATATCTGGTAGTAAAAGAGTAAGAGCTCAAAAATGAGTTTTTATTTATTATTAATTTATTTTATGTGCGTGTGACTATCAGTTGTTGTGGGCAGCCTTTAAGATGGCCTCCAGTGATCGATGTGAGGGTGATCAACTGTTACATCTGTTACCCATTTATCACTAGGGTTGATTCTGCTGACCTGGCTGGCTAGGTGGGTGTCTCCTTTCTTCTTTACTGCTCATAATCCCTCCTTCCCCAACCTTCCAACTCAGTTGAAGTGAAAAGACCTTCCTTGATAGGAGAGAACTTTGTTCTTTGTCAACAGTATACAAAGTAACTGTGCCCCTGCTATACCCTTCTAAACCAGCTCTCAAGAGGGCTCCCAATGATTTCTGCTTCCTAGTATTTATGCCTTTGTGTAATCTCCATCCCTTGACTGTGGGTTAGATTTAGCAACTCACTTCTCATGAATAGAATACTGTAAAAGTGGTATGGGATGTCATTTGTAAGATTAGGTTACCAAAAGCAAGGGCTTCTTCTGTCTTGGGCACTCTCTGGCTCTTTCCTTTGGATCATCAACTGCCATATTTTGAGAACATTTAGCCAGTATATGGAGAGGCCCACATGAGGAGAAACCAAGGTTTGCCAGTGAGCTTGGAAGTAGATCTTCTGAAACCTGCTGACAACCATGTGAGTGGGCTCAGAAGCAGATTCTTCAGGCAGAGTTGAGTCTTAAGATGAATGCCAACCTTGGTCATAAATTGAAGCTTTATGAGAAATATTGAGCTAAAGGCTAGGTAAGCCATTCCTAGATAATAAGTGCCTTTTTTTTTTTTTTGGTGCCAGTACTTGGGGCCTTGTGCTCTTAGTTGTTGTTTTTTCTTTTTTCACCCAAGGCTGGTACTTTACTACTTGAGCCACACCTACACTTCTACTTCCACTTTTTTTTTTTTTTTTTTTGCTGGTTAATTGGAATTTTTCTGCCTTGACTGGCTTCAAACCATGATCCTCAGATCTCAGTCTCCTAAGAAGCTAGGACTATAGATATGAGCCACCAGCTCCTGGCTGTTTCTTTTTAAACTACCAAGTTCATTATACAGTAACAGAAAATTATCATGTCTATCATTTACTCTTTTTTTTTGTTTGGCCAGTCCTGGGGTTTGAACTCAGGGTCAGAGCACTGTCCCTGGATTCTTTTTGCTCAAGGCTAGCACTCTGCCCCTTGAGCCATAGTGCCACTTCTGGCCTTTTCTATATATGTGGTGCTGAGGAATCGAACCCAGGGCTTCACAGGTATATGAGGCAAGTACTCTTGCCACTAGGCCATATTCCCAGCCCTCATTTACTCTTTTAATAAATATTTATTATTATTATTTACCAGACACTGAATTTAGTACTTTGGGTCATAGCACTGGATAAAATAGAAGTTTCTATTCTTGTGGAGTTTACATTTTAGAGGGAGAAGACAGATAATGAATATATGTCAGGGATAAAGCAGCAGATTTTAGTGAGGAACAAGAAGACTTGACTAAGGGGGAAAAAAGACAGCTTAGGGGCTGGGAATATGGCCTAGTGGCAAGAGTGCTTGCTTCATATACATGGTGCCCTAGGTTCAAATCCCAAGCACCACATATATAGAAAATGGCCAGAAGTGGCACTGTGGCTCAAGTGGCAGAGTGCTAGCCTTGAGCAAAAAGAAGCCAGGGACAATGCTCAGGCCCTGAGTCCAAGGCCCAGGGCTGGCAAAAAAAAAAAAAAAAAAAAAAAAAGACAGCTTAGTGGGTATTTCAGATAACAGTGGTCAGAAGTGACTTTTCTGAAAAGGTGATATTTGAGCAGAATCCCAAATGGGAGTAAGACCTCCATACAAGTATCTGAGGGACCAGTATTTTAGGTAGAAGAAGCAACAAGCACAAAGCTTAAGCATGTTTGGTATGTTTGACAGATATTAAGTAACCAGCATAGTAAGTCAAAATGGTAGAAGGGAAATAGTAGAAAACTGAGCTCAGAGATGTTGTAGGTAGGAGAGGAAGAAAGTCATGAAGTACCTTGTTGGCTACTTATGACTTTGCATTTTATTCTGAGATAAGAGTTCTTGGAAGAATTTTGAACAGAGAAATGGCATGATCTACACTGAGCAAGACTCTGCATATATGTGAACATATAGATGTGGAAATATATGTAGAACATATGATTTTTGCCTAAAGGGAGTTTAATGATCTAATATTAGTAGAAATGATTAAGCACATACACAAAAACTTAAGAATAAAGTCTCTGTCACAAAAAGGCACATAGTTAAGAAAAAATGTGTATTAATCTGCATTAAAATTCTGCTCCTCGTGGGTGCTGGTGATTCTCTCTAGTTACCTTAATTACTTAGGGGGCTGAGATCTAAATATCAAGACTGTAAGCCAATCCAGACAGACAAGTCCATGAGACTTTTATCTCCAGTTAACCAGCAAAAAAGCCAAAGTGGAGTTGTGACTCAAGTGGCAGTATACTAACCTTGAATGAAAAAGCCAAGCAAGAGCATAAGGCACTGAGTTCAAGCCCCACTACAAAACAAAACAAGAAGTTGGGAAAATATCTCTTTTGTATGTTGATGTAAACTCCTTCAGATATATGCCAGTCACACAGTGCACCATTTAAGCCACTTCACCAGCCCTATTTTTAGTTTTTTGAGGAATCTTCATACTAATTTCCATAGTGGCTGTAATTATTTATATTCCATTTAACCCCTCTGTCACACCCCCCAACCCATCTCCTCCAGCCTCCCCACCCAATCTCTATCTCATCTTTTGACAACTTTTGCTGTTCAGGTGGGGTGAGATGGAATCTGTGTCATTTTGATTTAGAGATCCTTTATAACCAAGAATGTTGAATATTTCTTCATGTGTTTATCATTTGTATTTCTTTTGAGAACTGTCTGTTCAATTTGTTTGCATACATTTATACATATGTGTGTATATATATATTTTGTGTGTGTGTGTGTGTGTGTGTGTGTGTGGTGTTGGTGATGGTTCCTGGTGCATGCTAGCTTAGATTCCTGCCACTCACCAACATCTCCAGCCCTATGTGAAATGTTTAGAGCAGTGACTGGTACTAGATGAGTGTTAGTCATTATGATTTTTGCCGTTAAGCTTCACCACAACACCTTGGAGTGTTTAAAAATTATATTTTTATTATCTTTAGTTGTACAAAGGAATTAACATTCAAAAAATCAGTTTGTAAATACCATGCATCTTCACTGGTATCACCTCTTTTATCCTTCTTCCTTATCCCTCCCAACTCACTGCCTCTCCAACTTAATTTTCTTAGTTTCATAGAATATGCGTGGAATATGATTGCCGTTTCATCCTCATTTCCTTTCTTCATCCTTGGAATGCTATTAATCTCACTGCACATTTTAGGTGGTGGGTTAAATGTTAACTAACTTGTCCCAAATTATACAACTAGCAATTGAAAATTGGCGTCAAAGCTGGCATTCTTTCCTGGTACACCCTGCCTGATTAATATAGTCATGAGCAGCAAGAGTAGAACCTATGCCTTTTTCTGTCAAAGCCTTACTAATTCCTTACTAATTGTAATGTTGGGGTGGTGTGGGTCAGGAGGGAAAAATAGGAGAAAACGAGGGAAAGGTGACACTGTTCAAAAAGGAATGTACTTATTTCTGACTTATATAACTGTATCCCCTCTGTACATCACCTTTACAATAACAATAAAAAATTTTGTGATCTTGCCCAGTGCCAGTGGCTCATGTCTCTAATCTAGCTACTCAGAAGGCTGAGATTTGAGGATCACAGTTTGAAGCTAGCCCAGGCAGGAAGGCCCATGAGACTCTTGTCTCTAATAACTACTCAGATAAAGCTGGAAGTGGCACTGTGGTTGAATGGTTGAAGTGATAGAGAGCTGGCTGCCTTGAACACAAAATGCTCAAGAACAGTGCCCAGGCCCTGAGTTTAAGCCCCAGGATCAGTGTACACACACACACACACACACACACACACACACACACACACACACGTGATCTTGTGAAAGGACTTTTTTTGCCTCAGTTTCCTCTTTTGTAAAGTGATAATACTGGCACTGCAGATAATACATAGTAATAATAAAAACAATGCAACGTTAGACATAGTCAATAAGTGTTAGTTCTCTTTTCTTTTAAAAATTTGAGCCAGGCACAAGGGCTCATTCACACCTGTTACCCTAGCTACTCATGAAGTTTGATCTGAAGTTTGAAGTTAGCCTGGGCAGGAAAGGCTGTAAAACTCTCACCACCAATTAACCACCAGAAAACCAAAAGTGTGGCTCAAAAGCGGTAAGAGACTAGCCTTAAGCAAAAATGTTCAGGGACAGTGCTCAGGCCCTGAGGTCAAGCCCTACAACCAACCAAAAAACCCCCAAAACACCAAAAAACTTTATGGATATGGAGGAGTATAATCTTTATGTAAGAAAAATAATTTTTACATCTTGACCTTTTCTGCTTAGAATAAATATATATGACTATATGATTCGTTTATATGCAAATATACTATATAGAAAGCATATGATTTTGTTGAGTGGATTTTTTGGCTTTGGGGCTTATACAATGACATTTTAAAGCCCAATGAGAGTATTCTCTAGACCCGTTTCACAGCAAGTCTGCTTCACAGCTTCCTTTCCGGATTGGTAGGGCACAGTCATGTGGCTGATGTCCCCATTGTTGCTTTTATCTTTTGCAGCAGATGTGAAAGTAAACACACAGAGTTAAAAAACAGGAAGAGGTTTGAGTTGGGAGGGTTTTTTTCTTTTTAAACCAGGGGATTTTGTACACAGTCCACCTGAAATATGAAGTGCCTTGAATCTTTTTGACTTTTTTTAATTACAAAAAGATATCTTACTTTTGTAAAGTAAAAAAGAAAATTTTGCAGTTTAATGATTTAATGAGTGTATGTGTCATTTTTGCTCTTATACATTTTGGAGAAGTAAGCTCTGTGTTCCTGGTTTTGACTGAAGAGAACTGATGAGTACTGTTTTTCTTTGTAGTACTAGGGATCAAACCCAGAGCTTCACATGCTACCCAAGTGCTCTATACTGAGCTACACTTTCATCCCTGAATAATGTAGCCACCCTAATTCAGGATTCTTTTTTTATTTATATAATAATTATTTTTATTTTTATCCTAATTTTTTATTGTTATAAAAGTGATATACAGAGGGGTTACAGTTATGTAAGTCAGGTAATGAGTACATTTCTTTTTTGACAATATCACCACTTCCCTCATTCTCTCCCAGTTTTTCCCTTCCAGTCTTACCCACAGGAGTTGTCTATGGGATAATTTTTCAGCGAGAGAATGTAGATTTTGTTGTTGTTGTATCTCTGTTTTAATAATGCTGTATATGAACTTCCTCAAAAGCCAAAATCTAAGACAGCATTTTTGCACTTTGGCTATATAATCTTTGTCTCTAAGGACGAGAATACTGTTATCAAAATGCTAGCCACGTGTCAAGTACTACTTTCCATATATGCTAACTAATTTAAGTGTTTCTATTTTTGACATTAGTCTACAAATAACTGGTATTACTTTGGCAATTTCTCCCCTCCTCCTCCATCCTTTCTCCTTTTAAATGACTTTCTCCTATGCTATTGCTGAATCGCTTTCTATTAATAATAGGAGGCAGTGCCATATAGCTGTGGTAAAGATATGGGTTTGGGAGTCAGACAGACCCAAGTTTACAGTACAGCTTTGTTTTTGTTCTGGTCCTAGGGCTTGAACTCAGGGCCTGGGAGCTGTTCCTGTGTTCTTTTGCTCAAGGCTAGTGCTCTCCTACTTGAGCCACAGCTCTACTTCTGGCTTTTGGGTAGTTAACTGGAGATAAGAATCTCATGGACATTTCTGTCTGGGCTGGCTTTGAATGACAATCGTTAGATTTTAAACTTCATGAGTGGCCAGGATTACAAGTGTGAGCCACCAGTGCCCAGCAGGTTATGGTTTCAATAGGAAAAAACCTACTTTCTACCTCAATAAATAAAACAGGGATTACTCCAGGGATGGAGTAATCGGAATTCACAGGGAGGATTTTTGTTCTTGAAGATTCACCTTCTCCTGGGAAATCCCTTGCTGACTTTAAGGAGTGCTACTTTCTCTTTAATTTCTGTCCCAGAGGAGAGTCTTCTGAATACACAGAGTCTCCTGTAATACACAGCTGGGACCAGGCTAGTTTCATACTTTACTAAAGGCTTAGAAATACAAAGAGGGGGTAAGCATGGAATTACTAGTATGCTTCTATATTATGTAACTCACAAAATAAGAACTTCTTTTCAATTTGTAGTCTCCTTCCTTGACCTACAGCACATCTGCTTTCTAGTGGCAGAACACATCTTTAACTCTTCTGCCTGACAGTACCTCAAGCCTATCAGATTGCTCTAAAAGCAGAGAAAGCCCAGAGAAAAAGAGATTTTCTATCTTGCCTGTCTACAGTTATATCTGAGAGAGGACCCATTTCTTGAAAGTGATCAACACCAGGCCTCAACAAACCTTATGAGAGACCACAGTTACCCACAGAATATATAATTGCCATTCATAGAAGAGAAACACAAGACATAGAGGGCCACTGAGGTTGAGGTAGAGAGGCTTTCCTTCTAATTATTTATCTCTGATCATGTATTATGACTTAATAACAATACAAAATACTTCACAGAACATACTTTCTCCATGTTTTTGAATCTTAATGCTATTTGATATCTAATGAGCTACCATTTAATTTATTGTAGCTTTATTTTTGAGAGTTTTGTTTGAGGAGAGCCTAGTAGTTAGTCCTAAAGCTAGGTTGATGACAGTGATGATAAACATAGCTTAATGTGATCAAATGGAACATCTGGTGCCCTGAGCAGGCTGAGTTTAAATGTCAAAGGGGATGGCCTCTGGATCACTGAACATTAGTTAAGGAAAGGATGTAGAACTACATTACTGATGAGTTTGTTTAGACACAGGAAAAACCTTCTGAAAAGATAGGAGTAATATAATATACTTAACATAGAATGCACTTAATGTTTTAAATGACATTCTTATACACCTACCTTATACTTGATTTAAATATGTGCTTATGTTTATACATATTCTGACCAGAGCTTTGGTTTTCTTTTTCTTTTTTTTGAAATACAGTCTTGCTATGTAATCTAGGCTGGACTTGAACTCACAATCCTCATGCCTCAGGTTTGAAAGGGTTTCGAATTATAGGCTTATGCTACCAGATCAGATTTGACATTAGCTTTTAAAAATCATCATTTTTTAAGATATAATTATCTGATATGAGTTACCCTTTCAGAGTATAAAGTTTAACATTTCAGTATGTTCACAGAGTTGTGTAGCTATCATGTCAGTCTAATTTTTGAACTTTTTTTTTAATCCCCTCCAAAAGAGGGTACATACCATGTGGACATGGGAGGGAAAAACTGGGAGAAAGTGAAAGAAGGGGTAGTGTTGTCCAAAAAGAAATACTTATCAACGTATCACCTGACTATGTAACTATAACCCCTCTGTATATCACCTTCATAATAACATTTTTAAAAGAGAGAAAAAAAAAAAGGAAGGTACATACCATACCATTCATTGGTAGGGTACTGGCCAGTACCAGTCATTCCCCATTTCCCACCCTGCAATCCCAGGCCTAGGCAGTCATAAGTATGTCCTTATAGATATGACTGTTTTAGATATTGCATATAAATGAGATTATGCAATTTGTATGATTGGATTTTTTTTTAACATAGCATAGTAGTATGTGTGGGGACCTCATTCCTTTTTCTTAGTTCCAGATCTGGACTTGAACTTGGTACCTGTGGCCAGTTTTGCTCATTGGCTAGCAATCTACCAACTGAGCCACACCTCCAACCCCTACTCCATTCCTTTTTATTGCTGGATAATATTCTATGATCCGTATGCCACAGCATTGTGTTCTTGCTCAGACTTTGTGCTCATGGGTAGTGCTCTACCATACCTCCAGTCCAGCAATTTGTTGGTTAATTGGAGATGGAGTCTTCAAGACCTTTTCTCCCTACATTGGTTTCAAAATGTGATCCTCCAGGTCTCAATTTCCTGAATTGTTAAGATTATAGGGGCTGGGAATATGGCATAGTGGTAGAGTGCTTACCTCACACACATGAAGCCCTGGGTTCAATTCCTCAGCACCACATATATAGAAAAATCCGGAAGGGGCGCTGTGGCTCAAGTGGTAGAGTGCTAGCCTTGAGCAAAAAGAAGCCAGGGACAACGCTCAGGCCTGAGTTCAAGCCTCAGGACTGGCCAAAAAAAAAAAAAAAAAAAAGGATTATAGGTGTGAGCCACACGTGTTCTTCTACATTTTCTCTTTCATGTCAAATTAAATTTGGTTCATCTCTTCGGGTGGTAGTGATAGTTGATTACTGAAATAACTTAGAAGATCCTGAGTTCAAGCTCCAGTGCATGTGTATGTGTACACACATGTACACAGAGTTTGAGAGACTCCCAATGGCTCTGTGGTGGTACATGCCTGGTTTCTTGGCAACACTGGAAACACAAGAAGATTGTAGCACTAGCTGGCCTGGGAAAAGAAATGAGACTTTACTATAAAAATAAGACAAAGGGGGCTGGAAGTGTGCTTTGAGTGGTACAGTGTCTACCTAGCAGGTGAGAGGCCCTGAGTTCAGTCTGAAATACCGTAACTACCACCACCAAAAAATAAAAAAAGGTTAATCTTACATTGGATAAAATCTTGAATTTAAACTACTCTTACCTGTTTTGGACGTTCAGAATAGTCATTGGACATGCCCTGATGAAACTTAGGTGACCAACATTAAAGTACACCACTAAAAATCAGATTGCAAAGTATGTCTTAGAAATGGTGAAAGTATCCAGTTTTTTTTTTTTTTTTTTTTTTTTTTTTGCCAGTCCTGGGCCATGAACTCAGGGCCTGAGTTCCTGGCTTCTTTTTTTGCTCTCTTGCCACTAGGCCATATTCCCAGCCCCGAAAGTATCCAGTTTTTTTTTTTTTTTTGGCCAGTCCTGGGCCTTGGACTCAGGGCCTAAGCACTGTCCCTGGCTTCTTCCCGCTCAAAGCTAGCACTCTGCCACTTGAGCCACAGCGCCGCTTCTGGCCGTTTTCTGTATATGTGGTGCTGGGGAATCGAACCTAGGGCCTCGGGTATACCGAGGCAGGCACTCTTGCCACTAGGCTATATCCCCAGCCCCCCAGTTTTGATATTATGTTCAATTGGTTCAACTTTTAGTAGTTTTTGGAAATTAAAAGTCTATTAGGGAAACTGCTATAGTTTGTTTGCAATTGTGTTTAGTATTGAGGTAATATTGAACTAGAAAATAGAAAAACTAAAATATCTACAAATTGGCTGTGTGCTGTGTAACCTAAAGAAAATGTTTATTTCTCTCTGACATGTGATTCAAGGGGAAATATTTCTTAGTGGATTCAATGTGTTGCTTGATAAGAAAATGAAAGTATGACATTTACTTTTCTTACTGGGAACTAAAGGTCTTAATCAGTTACTTATTACCCAGAGGTAATGGAAAGGACATAGAAAGTCACTAGATAGTGATTTGGGATTTCAAAACACATTTCACAATATCTGACAAAATAAATCATCATAACATTTAGTGTACAGTCCAACAATGAGGAGAATAAGGATTAAGACCAGTGAAGTATAATCATTATAGGCAGGTTTTATTTGGCGAATGCCACTTTGGAGGAAAACTGTTCATAAAGAATTCACACAAAGTTGTAACAAACAAAAAATAACAAAACTTGTCAAGCTGGGATGTGGTAGGTCACCCTGTAGTCCTAGCTATTCAGGAGGCTGAGATCTGAGGATTGTGGTTCAAAGCTAGCCTGGGCAAGAAAATCCATGAGACTTTTTTTTTGTTGTTGTTGTTGCCAGTCCTGGGGCTTGGACTCAGGGCCTGAGCACTGTCCCTGACTTCTTTTTGCTCAAGGCTAGCACTCTGCCACTTGAGCCACAGCGCCCCTTCTGGCCGTTTTCTATATATGTGGTGCTGGGGAATTGAACCCAGGGCTTCATGACTACGAGTCAACATGAGACTCTTATGTCCAATTAATCGATAAAAAGCTGGAAGTGTGGCTCAAGTGAAAGTGGAGCTATGAAGCATGTAGTAGAGTGCTACCCTTGAGCAAAAAACTCAGGGACATTGCCTAAATCCTGAATTCAAGCCTCAATACCAGCATAAAATAAAGCAAAACAAAAAACAACAAAACCTGTCAAAAGTTACCTAACTTTTTTTTCAAAGAAAATTCAGAAATAAATGACTTAGAAATGCCATTTCCTTTGACTTTACAAAATAATAGGAAAATTTTGGCAATAAAAGATAAAGCTAAAAATGACTCATAATTGTATCAATAACAATAATACCAAGCTGGGCTCCAGTGGCTCAAGCTTGTAATCCAGTGGCTTGAAGATTGTGGTTCAAAGCCAGCCCAGGAAGCAAAGTTCATGAGATTCTTATCTCTAGTTAACTACCAGAAAACTGGAAGTGGTGATATGCCTCAAATTGGAAGATCACTAGCCTTGAGCATAAAAGCTCAAGGACAGCACCTAGGCCCTGAGTTTCAAATCCATGACTGACAAAAACCAAAAATAAACAAACAAAAAATTCACCAAAACCCAATAATACATAGTCCAAGTTGGCCTTGAGCTTGATTTGTAACTTTGACTTGCTTGAAATTCATGATCCTTCTATCTTAGCCTCCCAAGTGCTGGGTTACAGGCATACACTACTACACTGGCAATAATACAAGCATTTTGGTGTTATTCTTTTTTGACCTTATTTAATAAAAGTTGGAAATTCTCACTTGATGAAGTATAGGTATAGCAAAAAATAATGTTTTTCTTATTTCCACACAGTCAACAGAATACTTCTGACACCAGATGTTACACTTACTCCCCACACCAACCAAGTAATTCTCTGCTGTCTCTAGCAGACACCAGTTGGGTGTCTGAGTTTAGTTTTGACACTGTCTACCTGGAGATATAATATAGATAGGATGAGTTTGATTAGAGTACATTATATTATAGGCTGGAAGTGTGTTAGCAAGCATGAGACCCTAAGTTCAAATCTTAGTATGTGTGTACATACTCACACACACACACACACACACACACACACACACACACAGAGATAAGTCTTTTTTTTTTTTTTTGCCAGTCCTGGGCTTGGACTCAGGGCCTGAGCACTGTCCCTGGCTTCTCTTTGCTCAAGGCTACAGTCTGCCACTTGAGCCACAGCGCCACTTCTGGCCATTTTCTAGACATGTGGTGCTGGGGAATTGAACCCAGGGCTTCATGTATAGGAGGCAAGCACTCTTGCCACTAGGCCATACTCCCAGCCCCGAGATAAGTCATTTTTGAAAAAGATGAATTGATACTTTTCAAGTAGATATTGTGAATTAATATAAGAATAAAAGTGCCAACACAGATTTGATTTTTGTTTTCTTATTGTTATTATAAAGGTACAGAGGGGTTACAGTTACGTAAATCAGATAATGAGCGCATTTCTTTTTGGACAATGTTACCCCTTCCCTCACTCTCTCCCTCCTGTTTTCCCTCCTGTCCCCAGCCACAAGTTGTATAGTTCAATTTCAACCTAGTGTCTAGTGAGTGCCACTGATGCACAGATTTGAGTTTTTGATGCCACATGAGATTTCATTCCTTTAACAAGTGTTTGTTGTTTGTTTATTTATTTTTACTATTTGATACAGTTTTTATACTGAGCTTAAACTTAGCTTTATCCTCTTGGTTGGTCCTCATGCTTTCACTCATGCCTGGTACTCTACCACTTGAGCCATACCTTCAATCTCGCTTTTTTATTGGTTAGTTGGAAATAGAGTTGCATAGACTTTTCTCCCATGGCTGACTCAGCCTTTTGATCTCAGCTTCCATTAGCTAGCCCAGATACAATACTTTTATAATTGAAAAGAGCCTTTATTTGCCTATTTCAATTTCTCATTCAAAATAAGAATTTTTTTTTTCTGTAATGGCTATTCATAGGTAGTTGAATTGGAACTTGACAAAGTGGAGACATAAACAATATAAGATAACTAGGCATGAAAATTGTGGTTATTTGATATTTCAGATCCTACTAAGAAATCTGTTGATTATTAATAGTTGAATTTTTGAAATTTCTATAATATCTAAATAATTGCAACTTGAATAAAATAGTGAGTTTTTCATTTCTCTAACAACTTTATCTTGTTTCAGACCTTTTCCCACAATATTTATCATGCAACTTTAATCAGTAAAAATAAAATATGGAGACAGCTAACTGGTTTATTTATTTATTTATTTATTTATTTATGTTTCTGGTCCTTGCTGGTACTGGGACTTGCAATTATGTCTCATTCACTTCACCCCCACCCCCACCTCTACCACTGGATATGCCTCCAGTCCAGAGTCTCATAGATTTATCTGCCTAGGCTGGCTTTAAACCTCGATCCTTATATCTCAGTCTCCTAAATAGTTTCTTTTATAAGCATAAGCTTCCAGTACCCAGCTGTGGTTTAAATCTTAAAAGATTGTCCTAAGGTTCACTGGCCTAGTTCACACGTTTGATATATTGAAGTTATTTATAAGGGCAAATAGCATGTTAGCAAGTACTCGAGGTATTTTAATGTGGAAAGAAGTAAACTCATATGAAAGTAGAGAGGTAGAGAAGCCTACCTCATGGCTTAAAGAAAAGACCCTTTATTTATAAAGAAAATGCAGAGTTAGGTGGAACAAAAAAGGCCTAGGGAGAGTACATAATTACTGATGAATGGGAATGGAGCAGCTGTGGGTATGCAAAGGGAAGGCCAAATTAATGGGCAGTGTAACTTTAAATTCTTTGCTTAATTATGAATCTTAAATAGGCTGCCTTAATCCCTTAAGGATGAATGGCTTTCTTTTTGTCAGATGCAACTAGGGAATTCTCTAGTGTTTGAATGCCATTAAAATAATAATTATTATAGATAAACTACAGAGTAAGTTGGGCATCTTAATTTTGGGCTAGTTTACATTAATTCTTATTAACTAGCTAAATGATTTCAATCATGTCAGTCCATTGAATAGAATGCATTTTGTCTGCCATAAATTAAAGCATTTTTGTGGTCTACCAATGGAAATGTGTTTTGTTTTTGGTTTTGGTTTTTGTCCTTCATGTTCTCTTTGGACCTGGATTCTTTATGAAATTTTTGTGGAAAGTTTTGCAAGTTTTACTATTCATATGATAAATTTTATATTTAATATATCTTAAATCATGTGGGAATTTTTTTCTTTTAAGAAGTATAATACATATTCACATTTTATTTTTATTTTTATTTTTTGGCCAGTCCTAGGCCTTGGACTCAGGGCCTGAGCACCGTCCCTGGCTTCTTCCCTTCTGGCCATTTTCCATATATGTGGTGCTGGGGAATTGAACCGAGAGCTTCATGTGTAGGAGGCAAGCGCTCTTGCCACTAGGCCATATTCCTAGCCCCCATATTCAGATTTTAAAAAATCAACAAAACAATCTGCAGTACAGAGGATAGTACTGAACTGTGTTAAGAAGAAATGAATTATTGAACCTCTAAAGCAACAACTGTTTGTAGTAAGAATGGAATATCTTTCTACAGATGTAGATTGATAATATTCTTTTACACTTCTCATATTCATATGACATTTGATATTCTAGAGTGTATGAAACATAAAGTTAATTTAGAATGTGTAAAAAGGAATACCTATAAATATATCATGCACCTTGAGAACTAGGAATTTATTAGAACTGTTGAAGCTACTGGTGTTCTTCCCTTAATATTCTTGGGTGTTCCCTTCAGAGGAAACTGCTTCATAGCAGTTTCCATTTTATATTTATTTTAAACAATTCTTAGCCTGACAGTGGTGCTTGGATGGAATCCCCGCACTTAGGATACTGAAGCAGGAGGATGGTGAGTTTGAGGCCAGCCTAAGACTATGAAGTAAGAATTTGTCTCAAAAGCAAAAAAAAAAAAAAAAAAATAGCCGCCCCCCCCGCCCCCCGGTGGCTCATGCCTATAATCCTAGCTACTCAGGAGGCTGAGATTTGAGGATTGTGGTTCGAAGCCAGCCAGGGCAGAAAAGTCCCTGTGAGATTCTTATCACCAAGTTAACCACTCAAAAACCGAAGTGGCTCTGTGGCTCAAGGGGTAGAGCACTAGCCTTGAGCAAAAGGAGGCTCAAGGACAGCACCTAGGCCCTGAGTTCAAGCTCCACAACCTACAAAAAAGCCCAACAAACCCAAACCAGAAGCAGGCAAATCAGTGGACTCCAGGAATTTGAGGCCCGGTTGTACAACATACCTAATCTCTATCTCAAAAAAAAAATTAATATTCCTTTATAAATGTAGACACATTATATACAATGTAGTATTGCTTGTTTTTGAGCTTTCTAACAAATGCATATTTAAAATTCTTTAGCTGTTTGCTTCTTTTACTACAATAGTTTCTAAGAAATTAATTTATGCTACTATATGTAGTATAGTTGACCACTTTTTTTTACTATGATATAATATTCCATTATATGACTATTCATAATTTGTTGATTTTTTTCTGGTGATAGACATTGCAATGGTACAACTCATATATATGTTTTATTGTATATGTGTGTGTTGTCCCCTTTTGTGTGTGTACATTTATGTGCATGTTTTATCAGATATGAGTGCATGATGACCTCTTTATGAGCATGTGTGTTGGACCTCACTTTCTCTAAGGTGAGACTTAGAATAGCTAAATTGTAGTATACCTGTTCAGCCTTCCAAAATAATATCAAGTAAGATACTAAACAGTACTTAATAATTATAGCAATCCATAACATCAAAATAAATAAACTATGGCTTAGAGATTTTATGTTTCTAAGAAGCTATACAAGTAGTAAGTGGCTGAACCAGTTTAGACTCCTGTTTGTCTAACTTTAGAACAAGACTATTAGTAAGTTGTTTTGTCTTTGTAGCTGTCCATAATTAACTTTTAGATATAATTGGAATGCTTTAGGGTAAACGTGTCAGAGATGAATTCTAGCATGCAAAATCGACTTGTATGCTAATAAACAAAAAGCTTTCTTGGTGCCATGAAGTTAGGGTCCCAGTCTTCTGAATTTATGCTGTGTGAACCCTAACATATGGTTTCTATTCTGAAGGTCACAAGATGGTACTCACACCCAGTCAGCCATCTGTAGTATAGGCAAGAAGGCAGTGGGGGGAAGGGCAGAAAGCCAAAGGGCAATGGCTTCCATTTGTAGCCTACTAGCTGCATGTCAGCAAGGAAAGACTTTTAGTTGGGAACATTCTGCCTTCAATTATAAGGGAATTTTGTTAAGAAGAAAAAGGGAAAAATATCCTTGATAGGTTATGTAGCTGCTTCTGCACAATTATTTCAAGGCCAGGTGAAGAAACATATAATCCACTTCAATTTGCTAAGTGTATCATAGTTGTTGCTTTTCAGCTGTTGAAAAATGTTTCTAAAAATCGATTGCTATTTTTAATTCATAATAAGATTAAGCTTGGTGCTGGTGGCTTATGTTTGTAATCCTGGTTACTCATGAAGCTGAGATCTGGGGATCATGGTTCTAAACCAGCCCAGACAGAAAAGTCCATGACACTCTAATCTCCAATAAACTACTCAGAAAAAGCTGAGAGTGGTAGAGCAAAAAAATTGTCTTGAGCAAAAGATGCTCAGGGACAGCGCCTGAGTTCAAATCCCAGGACCAACCCCCCCCCCCCCAAAAAAAAAAATAGGTTAAATCTGCTATCAGGATGAAACATGCAACATTTTAATTTATTTTTGCATTATTCCAGTGTATGAATGCTTAGAAATAGGTGCAGAGATGAAGAGAAAAAGCCCAAGATGAAATGATTTTATGTATGTTAGAGGAATTAAATCAGGAACCTGAAAGGAGCCTGGTGATAGAGCAGAAACAAATCAGGAAAGACTTGATATGCAAGTTTAGCTGCTAGTAGAATTTGACCTGGTTAGATGGAATTTGTCCAGGAAAAAGATGCTGTGAATATTTATTGAAACCAGGTCTGGAGAGCACTGTACTTGAGAGGCTAGGGTCTAGTGTGAAGATGAATGTTACCTACTTTTTGAAGTCCACCAATGAATCTTCTCTCATGAGGTGTCTAATTCATTCTGAAGATACAAGAAAGGGTAGGACTAGAAGAAAAATAAAATTAAAACCTGAATCAAGTTACATCAAATTGAGTAGTCTAATGCCCTATCTTCTAATTTACTATCTATTATGGTAAAATAAAACTTCCCTCTCTGGAGAAGGGAAGAAAACTTTTTTCCTGCTCAATTTTATGAATCTAGAAAATATAGAAAAGGGGAAAGGAAATATTCCTCTACAAGGAGATAACCATGGCAGTTGTGGTATACCAGTAGTGTGTTTATAGGGAGGGGTGTTAAGGACTGAATGCAGGGATTTCTTGCCTGCTAAGCAAATACTCTACTACTCCTACCCCTATGTAGTATAGTTTTAAACAGTGATGGTGTTAGACTATTAATTATGTCTATGAACATTAATTATGGACATTCGGAAGAAATGTTTCCAGATGAATGCTCTTAATCTGTTATTTCCCCCCTCTTTCCCCCTATTTCTTCTTTTCTTGGAATTTCTTAAGTAAATTGAGATGTAAGATAAAAATTTATCTTGACTTTTCCTGGAAACAGTATGAGACAGATTTCATTCAGGGCCTCAGCTGTGGTTTCTCCATCATGTCACTTAGGAATAAGTTGATAAAATGGCTCTAGGGAAGATTGAGCATATGTGTATACTCCGTAACCACTTAATGGCACCTGGAGCAGCTGAGGTCATCAACATAATTATCTGCATGCGCCTAGTCACTAGGGTGGTAAAATACTGATCATATATTTCTTTTTGTAGAGTATTAAAGGAAAGATGAGCTGCTCACAAGAATGTGCTTTAACCATCTCTTAAATTCCAATTGTTTCTTGAACTGCAATTAATAAATTACTGTAGATTTGTGTTTTTAAGTAGTAGAAGTCCTTAATAGACTTTTTCTTAATCTTTTCCTGAATTAGCATTTTATGTAATACATGAGAAAAATATTATTGTCACAGCTTTGCTAGCCACTTCATGTAGTTTGAAATTTATAAAAATTTGGGATAATTTTTAGCATATACAAAGAATAGTTGAAGTATACTGTAACGAATCCCATGATTCATGACTCAGATTTGTCAGTTATCAAGTCATGGCCAATCTTGCTTCATTTCTATATCCACTTGTTTTCTTTTTCTGTGTTATTTTGAAGTGAATTCCACAGATAATATCATTTTAGTTATGCATAATTTGCTATTTCTCTGAAGATAATTACTCTTAAAAATAACCATATCATCACTCTATCTAACAAATTTAGCAATGATTATTTAATACCAAATTTCCAATTGTCTGAAATATGAAATTTTATAACTTACTTTAGTTAAAATTCAATTAAAATTAAAATGAGTAAGGTCTGTTTGCAGGTGACTGAAGTGTCTTTTAAGTTCCTCTCAAGCTATTGGTATCTATCCCCTTGCTCTAATTCTTTTTCAATGAGAGGAACATGCCTTAAGTTTATTTGTATTAGTTAAATTTCATTTTCATCTTAAAGAGTTTTTTAAAGAATGAGTGCTACTTGGTCTAAAGTCACTTGGTTGGTTTTGTGGAAATGGATTGCTGGGCATAATGCCCAGCAATTGCCCAGCAATTATGATTTAGAAAGGTACAGTCTGAAATGTGCTTTTCTGACAAGTTCTCAGGTGATGTTGATGCTCCTGATTAGAGGACTTTGTGAACCGTTAAACTATGTTTAAACCTTGGAGTCCAAAATAAATTCTTGACACTCCAGGCTTTGGCATCTTTATTTTTAACATGTTTCACAATGATTCTGATATTCACCCAAAGTTGGGAACCACTGCTACTGTTTGTAGTTTTATTCCTCCATAATTCCCAAGAAATTATCATTTGTTTTCCATTTTAAAACATTATAGGCTTTGGATATTGTTACAAATGAAGCAGATGATCAGGAAGGATTCATTGTTTTACACTGTGCTATTTGTTGTTGTTTTAGGAGGCAAACTAAAAGAAAAGTGGCACCTATCCTGGATAAATAATATCAATGGTCTTGTTTGCTGCAAAATGTGATTGCTATTTTAAGATTATTAATTTTTCCCAAAGGAAAATTAAAAATAGTTGTCTTTGGTCTGAGTTGTTGTTTCCTCAAAGCAGGAAACCCCTTTGTTTAGTGTTAAATGCTGAACTTCCTTTGATCAATGAGTATGCGCTAATGATGAGTGAGTACATTTCAGTCACATTTAGAGAAGAATCTTACATGTTAAGCATGTAAGCATGTCAGTTGTGTTTAAGAAATTTTAAGTTTGCAGCCAGGTGTGGTGGTACATGCTTGTTATCCCAACATTTGGGAGGCTGAATTAGGAGAATCTTAAGTTCAAGACTAACCGCGTCTACATAGCAAGTTTTGGGTAAACAGAGACAACATAACAAAACCTTGTCTCAAGAGAAAAAGAAAGTTAAAAAAAGAAAGGAGAAAGAAAGAAGAAAAAAGATATTTTAAGTTATTGGGTAACAATTTCTTAGGAAAGGCTCTAAGTTCATGCAATATATTAGTATTTCTTCTTTATACTAGGTGTGTCTCCTACCTTTACACTTTAAAAAACCTACTGGGCTGATAGAGTGCCTTCCTTGCAAGCAGGAGGCTTTGAGTTCAAACCCCAGTACTACCAAAAGTAGCAACAGCAAAAATTCTACTAAGCCAGGGGTGGTGGCCTGTACCTATCATTCTAGCTGCTCATGAAGAAGAATCAAGAGGATCATGATTCCAGGTCAGCCTAACTAATAAGTAGCAAGATTCCATCTCAACCAATAACTGGATTTAGTAGCTAGCATCCATCATCCCTGCTGTGTGGAAAGCGTAAATAGGAAGATTATGGCCTAGGCTGGTCTGGGTAAAAATGAGAGATATTCTTAAAATTAAAAGCAAAACACCTGGATCAAGTGGGCAAAATGACTGCCTGACTAGGGCAAAGTCATAAGTTCAAACCCCAGCAGTACCAAAATGAACTCACTTGAAAAACACAGAGGAGCATGGTTCAACTTCTCCATGTGTAAGGCCCTGTTCAGTTTAGTTCAAAAGCACAATTATTAAGGAACTCTGTCACTGAGAACAAAAAGCTGAATTAGATATAGTTCCAGTTGAAGGAGCCCAGTTTCAGGAAGTGATTTTCAACCATAATAGACAACAATAAAGTATGTAGACTGCTTTGTTAGGTAAAACATTTTAGTGGATTTTCATAAAACAGTAGTTATAATTTCAGTAATGATTGGTAAATAAAATACATGATAAAACTGTTATACATTGTTAGTAAATCTTCTAAATCTTTTTTGATTTTATTAATCATAATAGCATCTACATATATTTTGAATGCTACTAGTACAGATTAAACTCTAATCCAAAAATGGAAAATCTGAAATGCTTCCAAAATATGAAATGTTTGAGTGCTAGCATGATAGGATAAGTGGAAAGTCCACACCTGACTGCTTGTAACATGTCATGGTCAAAATCCAGGTGCACCAAAAATGCTGTATAAAATTACCTTCAAGCTATGCATATAAAATATGGAGGAGACAAATTTCATGATTATACTTAGGTTCCATTCCCAAAAGGTTGTTATGAATATGCAAATATTCCAAGGTGGGAAAAAGTCTGAAATCTGAAACATTTCTGGTCTCAAATATTTATGATAAGGAATATTTGTCCTGTATATATTTTAATTGTTATTTGGTATATAGGATTGATGCCCTCTAAGAGCCCTTATTTTTTACTTACAATAAAATAGGTGTTTCATTATTGTTACTAATGATATACTGGCTAATGTAAGCACACAGGTTAGTTACAGTGGGTATTTGTACAAGAACAAAGGAATTTTCATTTGTATTGATGTAGTGGAAAAAGGGCAAGTCCTGTCTTCCTATCTGAATTGTACTTGTAAATGAGATGTTAAAGGCAGTAAGTTTTTGCTTTTTTTCTTGTCTACTAGACTGTTCTACACAGATGTGTGTAGTAGTAACTTGACAAGCTCATGATAAGCTCTGGAGAAGACTGAGAAATGATGCTGGATGGGAGTCAGAAGAGCCTGGATACTGCAGGCAGTATAGGATAGGATCAAGTTTGTGCGCGTGCGCACACACACACACACACACACACACACACATTTTCATTTTTTTCTCAGTGCTGGGGATTGGATTAAACCTAGGTACTCTACCTCTGTGCAGTATCTCCAGTCCTGATGTCTGTAACTCTCTTCAAAAGCACTATTATTTTGACTGAAAACAATGACTATAAATAAGTCATAGATATAACCATAACGTTGTAGCAATTTGAGAACAAATTTCTTGGCATATGTGGTTTACTTTCTAAGGTTTGCTATAGGACTGTATTCAAAATTTAATAACTCAGTCGCAAATGAGTTGTTTCCCTTCTTCCAATTAAATGTGTGTGCAGGAAGAGAAAGGGACGAATCAGTCTGTAGTCAGCTTTGTGAGCCATTTGCAGCTGCCATGTGAAGTGCTGTCATTTAGCTATTAAAATCCTTGATGGCTTGCATGTGTAAAATATTCCTAATTTGTTAGGAATACACATGGCTGTGTATGTACACATGTCATTGTGCAGTATGCAGTTCTTTATTAGAAAAGTATAGGTCGCTGTGGGGTACTAATTACAGCTTTGGCTAGCAAACTGCAGAAAGGCAAATAACAAAGGCAAGGGAAAATATAAAGAGGAGAAAAGGAGAGATCTGGGGTTTGCTGTTTTACACCTCCAGCATAAATGAGACATGCTGTGAGTAAACACAGCTGTATGGAAAAATTAGTTTTGAAGCATTGAAAGTAAATAGCTACCAGCTCATTCAGCTGATCTGCACTGCATGTCTCCAAGGACAAGAATATTTTCTTGAGACTAGAGAACTGTCACAGATTGATTTAATGATCTCTTGGAAAATTGTTTGTAATTTTGGTTGTATTGTGATATTCCTAATATGAAGCATAAACCCACAAATTTAGAAATTTCCCTACCAGAGAATTATGTGTAAAGTTTACTATTGCGAGATAATTCATAGTAGAAGTCATCTAAAATGTTTATTGGAGTACCTACTATGCAATTCTGATTAGGTACTATGGGAGGTATAGACATTTAAATAAAGATAAGTCTTGCCTTCAGGGAGCTTGTAATATGCATTAGATAATGGAATAGATTTTAGTGAGATGCTGTATAATGTAGCATAAAGAAGCTGTTTATTCTTTTTTTTCTTTGGCCAGCCCTGGGCCTTGGACTCAGGGCCTGAGCACTGTCCCTGGCTTCTTTTTGCTCAAGGCTAGCACTCTGCCACTTGAGCCACAGTGCCCACTTCTGGCTTTTTCTGTGTTTGTGCTCTTGAGGAATTGAACTCAGGGCTTCATGCATGCTAGGCAAGCACTCTACCACTAAGCCACATTCCCAGCCCCAAGAAGCTGTTTATATTCCAAGGCAAGAAGGAGAAATCACTGCGGACTAGACTATAGGGAAGGTTTTCTGGCCACGCTGCAGTTTGAGCCTGACTTTGAAGTAGCAGTAAGAGTTCTTTTGGTAAGATATGAAGAAAATACTTTTTAAGGAAGGCTAAACTAGACTGGTGATATGGCTTAAGTGGTAGAATGATTGCCTAGCAACCATAAGGTCCTGAATTCAAACCCTAGTATCACCACAAAAAATAAATAAAAGAAGAAAACAGAAGGATTAAGCTATACGTAGCACGAAGAAGGTGTAGGCATGTGGTTGACTATGAGCAAGTCAGCCCTGCACAAGGGCTTTTGCATTAAAGCTTGAGTTGGTGTGAGCAGTGTATCTTGTAGGTAACCTAACATCTGTCAGATCTGCTGTGGATTATGCTTTTTAAAAATGTTGTGTCATCTTCTAGCAATACACTAAGTTGTCTAATGTGTAATTTTTAGTACATTCAAAAGATGTACAATTGCTTTTTTTTTGGTGGGGGGGCAGTCCTGGGGATTGGACTCAGGGCCTGAGCACTGTTCCTGGCTTTTTTTTGCTCAAGGCTAGCACTCTGCCACTTGAGCCACAGCGCCACTTCTGGCCATTTTGTGTATATGTGGTGCTGGGGAATTGAACCCAGGGCTTCATGTATACAAGGCAAGCACTCTTGCCACTAGGCCATATCCCCAGCCCCAAGGTGTACAGTTATTATCACTGGCTAACTCAAGTAAATTTTCATCACCCCAGCAAGATATGCTGCAGCTATTAACAGTCATTCCCTATTTTCCTTTTCCCTAACTCCCTGTAAGCACTGGTCTACTTCTGTTTCTAGGGATTTGCCTGTTCTGAACATTTCATATAAATGGATTCATATAGTATGTGGCCTTCTGCATCTGGTTTCTTTTAGTTAGCATAATGTTTTCAAGGTTCATGTATGTAGTATCAGTACATATATATATATATATATATATATACGCACATACATACATATCCATATTACTGAAAATATTCAACTGTATAAGTATGCTGCATTTGTTTACCCGTTTATCAGTTGATGGGCACTTGAGTTGTTCTTCCCTTTTTGCTATTATGAATCATGCTGTCATGAACATCCAAGCACAAGCTTTTAAGTAAACACATGTTTTCAGTTCTTTTGAATAGATATGGAGGAGTAAAAGTGCTGGGTAATATAGTTAATTCTGTATTTAACTTTTTTTGTATGTGTGTGTGCTGGTCCTTCAGCTTGAAACCAGGGCCTGGACGCTGTCTCTGAGTTTGTGCTAAAATAGTGCTCTACCACTTGAACCACAGCTTAATATCCAGCTTTTTGTTTGTTTGGTCTTGTTTTTGTTGCCAGTCCTCGGGCTTGAACTCAGGGCCTGAGCACTGACCCTGGCTTCCTTTTACTCAAGGCTAGCACTCTGCCACTTGAGCCACAGCGCCACTTCTGGCCATGTTCTGTATATGTGGTGCTGAGGAATCAAACCCAGAGCTTCATATATACGAGACGAGCACTTTACCACTAGGCCATATTCCCAGCCCCAATTTCCAGCTTTTTGGTAGTTAGCTGGTAATAAGAGTCTCTTAGACTTTTCCTGGTCAGGCTGGCTTCAAACTGGGGTCCTCAGGTTCAGAGCCAGCCTGGGCAGAAAAGTCCCCATGAGTCTCTTATCCCCAATTAACTACTGAAAAATCAGAAGTGGATCTGTGGCTCAAAGTGGTAGAGCACTAACCTGAGGCAAAAAGAGCTCAGAGACAGTGCCCAGGCCCAGAGTTCAAGTCCCACGACCCAAACAAAAACAAAAAAAACCCAACCTTTTTCCTCAGATCTCAGCCTCCTAAGAAGCTAGGGTTATAGGCATAAGCCACTGGGGCCTGGTTGTGTTTAACTTTTTTTTTTTTGGCCAGTCCTGGGGCTTGGACTCAGGGCCTGAGCACTGTCCCTGGCTTCTTCTTGCTCAAGGCTAGCACTCTGCCACTTGGGCCACAGCGCCACTTCTGGCCCTTTTCTGTATATGTGGTGCTGGGGAATTGAACCCAGGGCCTCATGTATACGAGGCAAGCACTCTTGCCACTAGACCATATCCCCAGCCCCTGTGTTTAACTTTTTGAGGAATTGTCACTGCCTGTTTTTTTATAATGGCTGTACCTTTATATTACCACTAGTGGTATATAAAGGTACAGTCTCTCCCCAACCTCATCAATACTTATTTTTCTGGTTCTTTTTTATTTACACTATAGGCTTCCATTGCAGTTTTGAGTTGCATTTATCTAAGGACTAAAGATGTTCAACATTTTTCTTCCCATTGCTGGCAAACAAACTCAGGACTTTGGGCATGCTAGGCAAGAGCTGTACCACTGAGCTACATGCCTAGGCCTAGAATCCTTTTGTATATTTATTGGCCATTGTATATCTTCCTTAGGGACTGTTTATTTATATCCATTGCTCACATTTAAATTGAGTTGTCTTTTTATTGTGAGTTGTAAGAATTCTTGCTCATGAGTTCCTTTTTAATTATATTTTTATTAAGTAGTGTGCAGAGGGATTACCTTCCAACATGTCAGTTTCAAGTACAATGTATTATGATAGATATCACCCCTTTCATAATTCTCCCCCATTCCTCCCAACCCAACCTCTCCCTTTAGTTTCCCTAGTTTCATAGGATATGCGTTGAATGACTGTGTTTTCCCACCCTACCTGTTCTGTAGACTAGACCCTTATTAGATATGATTTGAAACATTTCCTCCCATTTTGCAGGGTGATCTAGTTCCTTTTCCCACTCTCTCTTCCTTCCTCACTTCCTCTATTCTTCCTCTTCTCCCTAACACCTCATCCTTCCCACTCCCCATCCCTCCTTTCCTTTCCCTTATTTTGTGTGTGCCTATACCTTGGCTTGAACTCTGGACCTTGCATGCACTCTCTTTGGCTTGCTTGTTCAGACCTAATGCTCTACCACTTGAGCCATACTACCAGTTGGCTTTGTTTTTATTAGAGATGGAGTCTCATAGACTTCTGCTTAGACTGATTTAAGCCATTAGTTTCCAGCAGTCCTCTTTATCTTCTTAAAGATAATCTTAAAAACACAAAAATTTTGAGGACGTCTAACTTGTCTGTTTTCCTTGGCTACTGTTCTTTAGCTTACATAGCCAAAAAACTGTTGCCTAATCTACAATCATGGTGATTTACATCTGTGTTTTCTTCTGAGGACTTTCTGGTTTTAGCTTCTGTCCTTAGGGTTTGATTTTTTTTGTTTTTTGCCAGTCCTGGGCCTTGAACTCAGGGCCTGAGCACTGTCCCTGGCTTCTTTTTGTTCAAGGTTAGCACTCTGCCACAGCGCCACTCTGGCTGTTTTCTATATATGTGGTGTTGAGGAATCAAACCCAGGGCTTCATGTATATGAGGCAAGCACTCTTGCCAGTAGGCCATATTCCCAGCCCGTGGGTTTGATGTATTTTGAATTAATTTTTGTGTATGTTTTGAAGTAGGAGTTGAAAGTTGTTCTTTTGTAGGTAGATAAGGTGATATGAAATGCATTCATTATTTTGAAAATTTTAAATTCTAAGATGCTGCCAGAAATATAGTTAATGAAGACTATACATTTTTGCATGCCATTAAGTTCCCATCAGCTTTTGTCTCTATTAAAAATGCCAAGATGTTTTAAAATCTAGATTTTAATATAACATAAATAATCAAAGGCAGATGGTTAGACTCTTTTTTTTTTTTTTTTTTTTTTTTTGCCAGTCCTGGGGCTTGGACTCAGGGGCTGAGCACTGTCCCTGGCTTCTTTTTGCTCAAGGCTAGCACTCTGCCACTTGAGCCACAGCACCACTTCTGGCCATTTTCTGTATATGTGGTGCTGGGGAATTGAACCCAGGGCTTCATGTATACAAGGCAAGCACTCTTGCTACTAGGCCATATCCCCAGCCCTAGACTCTGTTTTTGTATTCTCATTACAAGAGGAGAATGACATGTGCTGATACATCATAAATCATATTGACTAGTCTCCAGAGAGTTACTACTGCACTCTCCCAGGAACTTATTATTGTTAAGCTTCAAATGCTAATATTACTCTATGTTTGTAACTAAGATATATAACAGTTCATGATAATTTATTTCCTTTTATCTGGTCTTAAGCCTTTCATATTACTCTGATATCTGAGTAATCTGTTCATGTTATACCACAGATAGATGAATAGAGACATTGAGCTCTGAGGCAGTATCATTTTAAGAGAAAGTATTATTTTTCCAATATTACATAACTTATTAAAGGTAGAGAATAAAGAAAAAATTCCACTTTAATGAAGCAAAATAAATTTTTTAGATAAAATCATATACTTGTCATTGTAAGTGTAATTTCCTGTTATAATTATTGCTGATACTTATATATATGTGTGTATGTATAATATTGTAATTTTGTATGACCAGCTAAGTAAAATGTAAATGTGAAAAAATCACTTCAAGTTACTAATAATAATGGAAAAAGAACATGGAATTCAGAGCTAAAGAGTCTTGGGTTTTGGCTCTGTCAATCATTAGCAGCAATTCAACCTAATTGTACATTAGTGCCTCTCGAATGGAATGGGTGAGGACTTCTAAATCTATTCTTGCAGATTTTTTAAACCAATTCTAAGGAGAGGGTCTGTAGATTAATCATATTTTAGATGGTTTGTTACAAAAAGAACTACTCTTTGGAAGAGCTCTCACAGACACATCCAGTGTATGCTTTACTATATTCTAGGCATTTCTCAATCCAGTCAAGTTGACAATCAAAATTTAACCATCACAATAGTTGTGTGTGTGTGTGTGTGTGTGTGTGTGTATGTGTGTGTAAGTTGTCGGGCTTGAACTCAGGGCCTGGGTGCTGTCTCAGCCCTTTTTGCTTAAAGCTAGCTCTCTGCCACTGTGAGCCATAGTACCACTTCCAATTTTTTTTTTGAGTGGTTAATTGGAAATAAGGGTCTCACAGGGACTTTTCTGCCTGGGTTAGCTTTGAATTGCAATCCTTAGATCTCAGGCTTTTGAGTAGCTAGGATTACAGGCATGAGCCACTTGCACCTGGCAACATAATAGTTGTTGTTGTTAATTTTTTTTAATTTAATTTCTTCTATCTCACCAACTTTGTTTCAGTTTCTAATTAAATTTAACTCAGGGACTTGAGCTTGCTAAGGAAATACTGTATCACTTTAGGCACATGCCTAAAGCACCTTTTCTGAGAACTTTCTACTAGTCTCTGGGATTTTTTTGGGGGGTGTCTGAGACTGGGATTTGAACTCTTGATCTGATGTTTTGCTCATTGGATGAGCCATACCTCCAACTTCTAGTTTCTTTTTTAGTTTACTCCCATCTTCTTCACTCACTTAGAAATAAAAAAATATCTGAATTCACATTTGGCATGATACTTAAATTATCTGAATTTACATTTGGTATGATACTTAAATGTTTTGTGGCTTCCTATTTTTCAGAAAATAAGGGATACATTCTTGAGCATTGCAAAAGAAGGCTTTCCATAGTCTACTCGTACCTAGTCTTAAGCCTATCTTGTCCATGACTATTTCTTATCATTCTATATAGTCTCACTGTAGCTATAGAGGAATTGCTTTGTTTTGTATTTAAACATTCATGTTCTTCCTAGGTGCTTATCCAGGTCATCATGCTCTTACTCATTCTTGAATACAACTTTGCTCAGGTTGTCTTTCACAGATTTTTTTTTCTAATGTCTTGTTCAAATTCTCTGCTTACTTTCTACATATAATACTATGCAACTGGTTGCTCTTGCCTGTTTTTCTTTTACCTTTTTAATAGTCTGTATTCTTTGAGTATCAAGCTGCATTTTATTTATTTGTATTTGCTCTCATTATGATGCATAGAATATTAGATCCTGTTCTATAAATTTTTATTAAATTAGTTAATGCATGGGTTTATTTGAGTTAGTGAGCAGTGAGTGAGTTTTAAAATACTGCTTGTAATTATGGTAAGCCTTTAACTTTCTTTTTCCTCAAAGGAGAACATAGAAAAATATTTAGTTGCTTACTTATGAGGAAGGAAAAAGGCTTTGTTGATACTGGAATTTTTGTTGGTCTCCAGTGAAAGTATTATTTGTCTTAAATTTTTTGCAGAAAACTTGAGTAAGCTAGAGAAACATTTCAAAATTGCTTTTTAAAAAGATTTTTTAGGGCTGGGAATTTGGCCTAATGGTAAAGTGCTTGCCTCGTATACATGAAGCCCTGGGTTCGATTCCTCAGCACCACATATATAGAAAAGGCCAGAAGTGGCGCTGTGGCTCAAGTGGCAGAGTGCTACCTTTGCGCAAAAAGAAGCCAGGGACATTGTTCAGACCCTGAGTTCAAGCCCCAGGACTGGCAAAAAAAAAAAAAAAAAAAAGAAAAGAAAAAAGAAAAAAAAAGAATTTTTAAAGCTTACATTGGTTATACTGAGGCAGGCTTAACCATTATAGTTCCAGATATGTTTCTAATTTTTCTAATCAATCTTAACCTTCTCAGTATCTCTTCCCCTCTTTACCCAAAACAATTTTAGCAAATATACTTGTTTTGTTTTCATAGTTGCAATCTCTTTTAACTGTACTTATCCTCTTCTAAAATTTTAATATTCTCCATTGTTATTATAAAGATAATGTACAGAGGGATTACAATTACACAAGTCAGGTAATGAGTACATTTCCTTTCCTACAGTGTCTTCTGTTCCCTTACTCTTTCCCAGTTCCTCCTTCCCCTCTCTACTCACAAGTTGTATGGTGCACTTTCATCTGTGTCCAGTGAGCTCCACTGCTGCACTTTTTCATCCTTTTTCTCTTGAGTTCTGTACCCTCCTCTCACATTACCAAAGATACACATTTGGATGCACCACATAAAAAAGACAGAATCACCAAAAAATAAGGAAAATAAGAAAGATCTCTTGTTTGCATATCTTGGAGTTTGTGTCTACATATGTTATTTTAGATAGATATGAGGAGGCACATAGACATTGTACCTTAAAAACATTAAAAACTTATTTTCTGCTAGGATTTAATTTAGGATCATATTATTTGAGAGAAAAAGGTCTAGAGACTGCATAAGAGAGAAAGAAGGTCAATGACATAGATGCAGAATGAGGTAACAGGGTTTCTGAGTATCTAGTTTGTCTCACAATGCTCATGGAAGCATTGAGACACAACTTCAGTTTCTTAGAACATGTATAAATGAAGACTGACCCAGAGGCTAGGTAGGAATAGCTAGCCTGCCTTTCTCTTGACTTGGATTCCAGGGAGTTGACCCAGAACAGTATCCTTAGGGAATTCAAAAGTCATGGCCATTTGAAGGAATACTCATCACGCTCATCTTCTTTCACTGCTGCCTTTGTCGTAGACTGCCTAGATTAAAGCAGTATTTGTAATAAACTTGAGCATTTCCAAAATGTACATTGGACAGTAATTTCCTTTTGCTGCTATACTGTAATCTTGCAAATTATTAGTGTGTAATTTACAAAAGCATTCTGAAACAAGTGCACACTTATAAATCGTGAATATTGAAAGTCTCTAAGAAGTATTAGAAGATGAATACAAAGTTTCTGACATTATTGGCCACCATACATTTATTATAGAAGGAGTAAACATGTCCAGATCTGAACATCTAAGAACCATAGTGTGTAAATAAGTATTGGACATTCTTGTGTATGTCTGGATGTTGTCATTTTCTTTATCCTTTATCCGTTCTCAGTTCAGAATCAAATGATAAAAATATATTGTATTTATTTTTTCTCCCTAGTACTAGATATGCTGCTTTTCTCAGGACCTCCTAAGCTGCAGTGCTGAGAATGATGCTTCATAGCTCGGTGGTAGAGTATTTGCATACTTTGCACAAGGTCCTGGGTTTGATCCCAAATGCTACAAAACAACAGTAACAAACTTAAGCTCAATGCAATAGTAACAATAACAGAATGAAACAGTGTTCTGTGTTTAACTGTAAAGAAAATCTTGTTTTAGTTATTTTCTACAATGTAGATACTATCCTTCTTTTAGAATTGTTCATCTTTGTGGAAAGCATATTGTAGCTTTAGCACACATGACATCTTTTATGAATAATGTCACCAAGTTAGTCCTTCCCCATATGTAATTGTATAATTAAAAATTATTACAAAACATTTAAGAAATGGGAAAAGATAAACATTACCTGGTTTATAAGGCATGAGTTGAGTTATGTACCCTTCCCAGTCTTAGTTCCTTTCCTATCTTTCAAGGAAATTATTCTGTAAAATTTGTGATTATACATTTCTCCATACTTTCACTACATCTTTATCTCTAGGTAGTATATGTGAAGTTGTTAAGCATCTAATATGTGTAATAGACAATATATGTTTTCCAATTCTTTATAAATAGTATTGCGTGAAATACATTCGTGTGTGTGTGTGCTGGTCCTAGGGCTTGTAGTCAGAGCCTGTGCACTGTCCTTTGTGCTCTAGGCTAGCATTCTACCATTCAAGTCACAGCTCCACTTCTGGCTTTTTGGTGGTTAATTGGAGATAATAATCTCAAGGACTTTCCTATTTGGGCTGGCTTTGCACCTCTGTCCTCAGATCTCAGCCTCCTGAATAACTGAGATTGTAGGCATGAGCACCAGTGCATGGCTGAAATACATTCTTCAAGCTGCTTTTTTCATCAAACATGAGATTTGTGTCATTTATATGTGTGTATGATATGTATATATATTCATATGTGTTATGTTCTTCCCAGTGTTCACCTCCTGGACAATAGCTAGGATTATAGGCATGAACCACTAGTGTCCAGTTTACCCTGTGATATTTGATACTTTTAAGCATGTTCTATGTAGTTCTCCTTTGTTTTTATATTGTTTTATGTTTTCCAGAATAATTTAGATGGTCACAGAACCTTGTATCAAAGCATTAAAGACTTATTTATGTAAGTCTCTACTTGGGAAGAAGACTGGTCATTATATTCATTTGATAGATCAGAAGGCACTTGTCTTATAGCCTAACTAGTCACAGTGCAATGGAAACCTCAAAATAGGCTATGTGATGTTGGAAGAACTGAAAGAGTTCATTAAATCCATGCATAATGCTCTGCCAGTATTATGAATTATCAATTTTACTCTTCCTTAGCATTTATTCTTATTTTAGACAAAATTTTAACATGCTTGGCTATTTGGTTTCCTTGTTAATAATAGGCTTGCCAGTGGCATATTAGAAGAGATGTTGGAAGGTACTTCTTGACAGACCGCCATGATTCATACCAGCAAGAAGTTTGAGTTAACTCTGCAAATGAAAAAACAGGAAAACTATTAAAAGCAGATACAAAAACTAAAGAGGCCAAGTTCTCAGGAGGCCTTCTGGGAGAGCTAACTTTCCCAATGGATTTCAGTTGTCCCTGAGGACATTAGCACTGTATAGTAAACTAAATTTTTTAATGATGACTAAATCAATAAAGGTTTAATTATGTGCTGCAGATTGCGAAACCAAAACAAGAAAGCACATAATCCACTTTATGTTTTTTTTCAGAATGATTAAAATATCATGCTTTGACACTTAAAGAAGTAAAAGTCATGTAACTTTTTTTTTTTTTTTGCCTCATTTCTTCTTCAGTGGTGTCTGGTAACCATAGGTAGTGTGTCCTGGAAGGGCCTAGAAAAACATATTTAGAATGTATCCAGACATCTTCTAAGCATAAGCTTGAGTTCTACAGAGAAGTAACAGACATCTCTTGTCTTTTAAAAAAAGAGATGAGTAAAAGTTTGTTTTATTTGAAAATGTCTTTGAATGAGTTGATACAACCATATTAGTCACCATAGAAATGACTTAAATTGAAACCAAGTTGTTGAAAACAGCATGTTCATGCTGGGTGACATTCTCGATTCACTCAATATGGCAAGTAAGTCTTCATAAAGAGTGGATACAGCTCCAAATCATCTAAAAAGGATGGAGGCAGAATTACAGTTTATTCTGAAAATGACATTAGTGATTATCTCTCTCCCTGCCCCCCCATTTATCCTGGGGCTTGAACTCTTTGTTTGGATGCTGGGTGTTCAAGGCTAGCACTCTACCACTTGAGCCACAGCGCCACTTCTGGCTTTTTCTAGATATGTGGTGATGAGGAATTGAACCCAGGGCTTCATGTATATGAGGTAAGCACTCTTGCCACTAGGCCATATTCCCAGCCCCACTGTGTTAGTATTCTAAGATCCAGTCTGTTTTCTTTCTTTCTGTGTTGAAAATATTCTCCCTGTCTGGGAATATGGCCTAGTGACAAGAGCACCTGCTTTATATACATGAAGGCTTTCCAACCTAGGCTGGCTTTGAACTGTGATCCTCAGATCTCAGCCTCCTGAGTAGTGAGGATTACAGGTGTGAGTAACCAGTGCTCGGAGATGTGTCCCCCTGCCTTTTCTTTTTGGAAAAGGGGGCTTGAGCATCTGTAGATTTTGGTATGGTGGGGTGATCCTGCCTTCTATCTTCCAAGGCAACCAAGAGATGGCTTAAGAAGGCTCAGATCCCAAGTAGCCAACTTAATTATTGGATATCGCTAATCATCAGAATTGTCTTCTTTATTTAATGAAAAGAACTCTGTCTTTGATGGACTAATGATTTGGATTCACATAGAATTTAGGAGCTCGAAATGTATGAGAGCAGCAACTATATTTTTTCTTGTGTTCTTTTTGTGGTTGTTGTTGGTTGTGGGGTTTGAACTCAGGTACTGGGCACTATCCTGAGCTTTTTTTTTTCCCCTCAAGGCTAGTGCTCCATAAGCCAAAGCTCCACTTCCAGTTTTAGGTGGCTAATTAGAGATTAAGAGCCTCACAGACTTTCCTGCACAAGTTGGCTTCGAACCATGAATCTCAGATTTCAGCCTTCCGAATATATAGGATTACAGGCGTGAACCACCAGACTCTTCTTTTTCCCCCACTAGGATAAGCATATCTGGACCTGGTGACCTAGTTTCAAATTGTATCATTCTCTTTTGTTACATTCTGTTCTCTTCTAAGTAAACTAACCAAAACTGAATGTGAGACTAAAGACTTAACAAAAATGTTATAAACTGAGGGATTGTTCTTAATGCAGAGTGAGGTCCAGGAGGTCAGGGACTGTCTTTTTTTCACCTAGTGTACTCTTCAAGTTACCATGTAACTAGAACATTGTAACATTCTCAACAATATATACTAAAGAGTCAAATGAATGCTTATTCTTATTAGAATGCTTCTCATTAAGGTGGTTAGGAATAAGGCAGAGAGGCTGAAGGAAATAGTTATTCTTTAGCCTTGGGTACACAGCATCTTTTCAAGTTTCTCTGCCCAGTATTGGTTTTAGTTTCCCTAGGGATTCTCATTGTGAATATTCACTGATAACTAGAATTTACTCAACTACTTGTGGACTTTCTCTGCCTCCATGTTCACTCTGCATTTAAAATTGTTCCATGGCTTTCCACTCCTTTCAGGGTAAGTCTAAACTGTTTAGCATAGCATTCAGGTTCTTCCTGAACTATTATCTCCCCATTTCTCCATTCTGTTTTCATATCATTACAAATAGTTTACAAGGGTATGCCAGTTGGAACTGATGGGAATAAAGGTTACCTTGGCTAGGCTGAATAGTCTGTCTATACTTCCTCAATAATGGTGAAGCATCTCTGAGACAGAAGCATCTGTGCCAAGTTTACAAGGCCACTAATAAGCCTGAGAGTTTTCAGTAGAATCACCACCCTCTAGTTTAATAGTAGTTTCAGTATAAAGCATGGCTTAAGCTCTATGAACTGAGGCAAATTTGTTTTAACCACTTAAAACCTGTTAATTTATTTAGGAAATGAGAATGTCTACCTAATAAAATGATTTTAAGATGACACAATAAACCATTTAGAATAATGTTTGACATCTAGTTGTCACTACATAAATGATAGCAACTATGATTATTTCAAGTGGAGTATAATTTTAAGTAACTCAATTTTCACATTATTCCTATTGTCCTATTGTAACCTTATTCCAAACAATTTGGGATTTTCTTTATATTTTTATTATCAATTGTACAAAGATATTTACTTTGACGTGCCCATATATGCATATAATGTATCTTGATCAGACAGTCTTTCCATCACTTGCCCTTATCTCCTTCTCCCACTTTGGAAGTTTTACTATTTCCTGAGGAGCGTGTGTGTGTGTGTGTGTGTGTGTGTGTGTGTGTGTGTGCGCGTGCGTGTGTGTGCATATGTGCATATCCCAGGATTACAGGCATGTGTCACCATGCCTGGCTATACTATTAGTATTCATGCCAGTTCCCCTGCCTGGAATTCCATTTGTTCATTACACTTCAATCTTTCGTTTGACAGCTATATTCAGTCCTTCAAAGCATACCTTAAAAATCACCTTTTCAGGGGCTGGGGGTATGGCCTAGTGGCAAGAGTGCTTGTCTCGTGTACATGAGACCCTGGGTTCAATTCCCCAGCACCACATATATAGAAAACGGACAGTGCTCAGGCCCTGAGTCCAAGCCCCAGGACTGGCCAAAAAAACAAACAAACAAACAAAAAAAACCCCCACCTTTTCAACCTAGGTTTTCTTTCTTTCTTTCTTTCTTTCTTTTTTTTTTTTTTTTTTGCCTGTTCCTGGGGCTTGGACTCAGGGCATGAGCACTGTCCCTGGCTTCTTTTTTTCTCAAGGCTAGCACTCTGCCAATTGAGCCACAATGCCACTTCTGGCCATTTTCTATATATATGGTGCTGAGGAATCGAACCTAGGGCTTCATGTATATAAAGCAAGCACTATTGCCACTAGGTCATATTCCCAGCCCTCAACCTAGGTTTTCTTGATCACTCTAGTTGAAGTTCTTGCTTTCAGTTCTGTGTCACTTAGCTGATTCTACTTATAATGCTGAATTAATCATGAGATATTGCCCCATGCTTTAATTATTTGTGTGTATTTCTTACCACTATAGTACCTGTTCATTATTCTTTTTTGGTCCTCAGAGAACTGAGTTAAAACTTTATTCCTGGGCTGGGGTTATGGCCTAGTGGCAAGAGTGCTTGCCTTGTATACATGAAGCCCTGGTTCAATTCTCCAGCACCACATATATAGAAAACGGCCAGAAGTGGCGCTGTGGATCAAGTGGCAGAGTGCTAGCCTTGAGCAAAAAGAAGCCAGGGACAGTGCTCAGGCCCTGAGTTCAAGGCCCAGGACTGGCAAAAACAAAACAAAACAAAAAACCACACCGTATTCCTAAGGCTGGGAATATAGCCTAGTGGCAAGAGTGCTTTGCCTCATATACATCCCTAGGTTTTGATTCCTCAGCACAACATATATAGAAAATGGCCAGAAGTGGCGCTGTGGCTCAAGTGGCAGAGTGCTAGCCTTGAGCAAAAGGAAGCCAGGGACAGTGCTCAGATCCTGAGTTCAAGCCCCAGGACTGGCAAAACAACAGCAACAAAATACCTTATTCCTAGTTGGCACCCAGTAAATATTGATAGATGTGCAATGACATAATTTTAAGAGTATTATCAACAGTTTAATAATTAAACTTTATAATATTGATGGTGAGGGAAATCTTTATAATGCTACTAAATTGTACTGTTTTCATGAAGTTTTTCATTCACAAAGCATTAGTGGACCACCAAACTGTACTAGTATTAGAGAGAGATTTTTAAAAGAAGGATGGGAGATCTTATTTTGGCCTTCCCAACCTGCTTACTGTAGGATTTTCATTTGCCTGAAAATAACAGATGCCCACTATTAAAACAAGTGAATCTTTGATACCAGATGGAGTGTAATTCCTAGGATTTGGTGGATTAGGATTGAGATGGAATGGGAAATCATCCTTTGTTCTCAGTGCTGTGCCACTTTTTTTTTTTTTTAAATCAAAGACCTCTTTGTGATATCAAGTAAACAGATACCTTCTTTTCGATTTTGTGTCCAGGATGCAAATAGTATCATTTACACAAGAAGAGCCTGTTTGTAGAGCATTTGTCCTATTTTTACTGCTTGACTTCTTTGTATCTTCTTGTGGTTACACATCCTATCATTTGTAATGTGACGTCTTTGATTGTATGTATAACTGATTTATCAGGGCAAGCTTGAACTTTTATAATTTAAAATTTTTTATTTATTTTGAGATAGGTTCTTACCATATACCCCAGGCCAGCATTGAATTTGTAATCCTGACTGCCTCCCAAGTGCTGGAAGTTATGCCTCACTATGCCAAGCCTGTTAGTTGAATTTTTGGTAAATGGTTCATAGGATTTTTTTTTCATCTAGGCTCCACACTACCAGCTACCCCTGCCTTTTACTGATTTTACTCATTCATTCATTCATTCATTTTTTTTCCATTTTAAGAATATTTTATTTATCTTTTGAGATTACATAGTCATTATTGCTGATCTAATACAATCACTTAGACATAAAGATTTCCAAGAGCTTCTCAGAAATGGTGATACTTAGAGGTTCTGTTCCTTTCAGTAAGATGACAGTGAGAACTAGATGATTATTTATTTATATATATATAGTTTAGGACTTGTCCACATATAATTTGCTGGTGTTGCCTATTTCCATAGTTTTCCTTTATAAAAAAGCTTAATGCAACAATTCATTTTGATTCTTTAAAGGAACCATGACAAGGTTAATTTTGAGAAAAACCACAGGAGCAGCAATTTCAGATCTGTTCAGAGAAAAGCTAAGCAGCAAAAAAGCTTTGCAGGAGTGTATGGCCATAGGGAGCCGTGCTCATATGGGAGGGTAGGATGGAGAGGTAGCAGGGCAGAGGGAAACTAGAAGATATTCATTTTTGTGGTACTGGGGTTTGAACTCAGAACTTTGTCATTTGACCCACATCCTCAGCTTTTGCTTTTGCCTTAGCATTTTCCAGGTAAGGTTTTATGCTTTTTGCCTGGGCTAGCCTCAGCTTGTGATCCTCCTATTTTTGTCTCCTGTGAAACTGAGACTATACCCAGGAACTACCATGGTCAGCTTGTTTGTTGAGATGAAACTTTGCTAATATGGCTCGTCTTACAAGGAGCTGAGATCTAGGTGTATTTTTAAAGAAGAAAAAGCAAACCAAATATTTCCATTAAAAGGCAAAAAGACCTTGTAACTAGCACAAATTCACTGTAGGTAAAATGGTAAGTATTCCCACAGGCCAGGGCCACATTCAAAGAGATAATTAGCCTTCTTTTCCATGCCTCCTAATAGTTAGGAAGGTGAAAGGTTGGGAAAGGAAGGCAATTGCTCTGATTCCAAGGATAGAAGAGTAATGACAAAATTCCATTATTCATTCATTTTTATTGATTGTGGGGCTTGAACTCAAGGCCTGGGTGCTGTCTCTGGGCTTTTTTGCTCAAGGCTAGCACTCTACCACTTGGAGACATGCTACTTCTGGTTTTCTAGTAGTTATTTGGAGATTGGAATTTCTTGGACTTTCTTGCCATGGGCTGGCTTTGAACCTTGGTCATCAGATCTCAGTCTCCTAGTCTTCTAGTAGCTAGAATTACAGGTGTGAGCTACCTTTATTGATTAGAGTTTTGCTTTCTGCTTAGGTCCAGATCTAAGGTCTAGATCCAGATGCATCTGGATCTTGATTCACTAATTACAAGCTTCCTGTAATTGTTGGATGTGTGTACTGCCTCATCCAGCTTCCCTCCATTGAGACCAGTCTTGTGGACATTTTCTGTGCAGGCTCGCCTGAATACTCCCAGTGTCAGCCTTTCACATAGCTTAGGATGATAGACAAATATCAGCGTGGGTCAAGAGGAGGTCTCAGGAACTTTTCTGTTGTAGCTAGCTTTGAACCATATTTTACATTCTGAGTCTCCATTAGCTAGGATTATAGCATGAACTTGGCATCTGCTATGTGTTGGCTATTTTTTAGTAATAGAAGAGTGACAATGCTCTTTGGTCTCTTATGCTAAGGCTTGACTAATAATAGTGAATTTTTTGACATCAAAAGGCTGGAGCCCAATAAGTTTGAAATGTCAAGTCTATAGCCTGCCTTCTTCCCATGCTACATTTGTCTTCTAAATTTCCCTTTACTCATATTTGTTGCTTTTAAAAAAAGGTGATGCAGGGGGCTGGGGATATGGCCTAGTGGCAAGAGTGCCTGCCTCATATACATGAGGCCCTGGGTTCAATTCCCCAGCTCCACATATACAGAAAATGGCCAGAAGTGGCGCTGTGGTTCAAGAGGCAGAGTGCTAGCCTTGAGCAAAAAGAAGCCAGGGACAGTGTGCAGCCCTGAGTCCAAGCCCCAGGACTGGCCAAAAAACAAACAAACAAACAAAAAAAAAAACAAAAAAAATGTGATGCATTCATTTCCTACTCTCAAAAATACTCAGCTTTCAAAATCATATTTATCAGAAGAGTAGTCTCAAAGAGCTTGAAATGTGATACTTCTGAAAGGGGCTATACTTTGTTATTATGACATGAAAGGAAAGAATTTTAATTATATACTTGTCATTGTTAATTCTGATAACATATGACCGGAATTCTGCATTTGCTGTTCTTAATAGAGAAGTTCTAAGAAATAAAAGACCAATGAAGACTTGGGGAACTTAGAGCTGGGGATATAACTGAGTGGTAGAGCATTTGTCTAACAGCAAAAGGCCCTTGGTTCAAATCCCCAGCATAGCATTACAAAAAAAATACTTGGGGGAACTTTCTAATTTAATCATCTCTTACAGTGTGGAGAATTTTGCAGTAAACATTTCCTACAAATTCTGAAGCTCATATTGAAACTCTCAAAGGACAAGATGCAAAAATTATTATTCTATTTGGGGGAAGATAAGACTTAATTTCATATATACAATTCTGAGTACTGAGTTCAATTATGGTATATTTCATTGAATGTCCTTAGTATGTATTAACTTGCGCTAATCCCTATGTGCATAATCTTTAATGACTTGGGTATAAATAATTTATTCAGAATGTATAGGTAAAGTACTTTTGTTTTAATTGAAGGTTTCATGGATTGGAATTCAGTTTGTTAGTGATTAAATATATAAATATATTAATGCATCAACTTATATTAACACATAAGTATACTCATCTTTTGGGGCTTGGGAGTTTGATCTACAACAGTGTTTTGCTTCTAAGAGTTCCCCTTCTCTATCTTCTTTTAATAGCAACATCATGACAACAGAGAAGGGTTTAGTTGTTGAGGCTGAAAATTCTCAGCCTCAGCAACAGAAGGAAGAGGGTGAGGGAGCCACAAACTCACACCAACAAGAAACTCAACTGGAAGAGGCTTCCCAAGCAGCTGAGGCAGATAATCAGTGTGAGCAGAAGCTGAAAGCATCCAATGGAGACACTCCCACACATGAAGACTTGACCAGGAACAAGGAACGGACATCAGAAGGCAGGGGCCTGTCACGACTGCTCTCCTCATTTCTCAAAAGACCCAAATCTCAAGTCTCTGAGGAAGAAGCCAAAGAGGCAGAGGCAGAAAAAGAAAAAGGAGAAGCTGGTCAGAAAGAGATAGAATTTGGAGCCAGTCTTGATGAAGATATCATTTTAAAGGCCCCAATTGCAGCTCCTGAACCTGAACTCAAAACAGACCCATCTTTGGATCTTCATTCATTAAGCAGTGCAGAAACACAGGTAAGGATGTGTGATTAGGTGGGAGGGGTGGGTACATGAAGGCAGGCTGTATACTCTGTTTTTTATTGAAAGTCATTTGCTTTATTACTTATTAGCCAGTTGATTCAGGCATTTATAGTAATAAGTAACAAGAAACTTTGGGGTTTTTGTTTTCTAAAGAAATTAATATAGTCAGTGGAAATTTGATTTTTAAAGAAGATATACTCCACAAGAAGTTGAAATAACTTTTCATTATTGTGTTGTTTGCAGAGATTTTACATATAGAGCTGGATATTGAAGTTTACTGTTGTAAAGAAAAGCAATATTATTTTTGGAGACATATATAATTGTCTTATGAACCAATATGTAAAACTAGAATATTTAATAAACTTAAAAGAGCATGCATTGCTATAAATAAAATTTGTATTTTTAAAAATTGTAATATGTCAAAATAAAAATTTCTAAACACTCATAAAAAAGAAGATATACTCTATAGTCAAAAGAAAAACTTAGAAAGTATCAAATTAGAGTATTCAGTTCATATATTCCTTTGCAATAATCATGGAACAAACTCAAGATTTTTAATGAGAGACCAAAAATGAAGTGAGGTGGTTTAGCAGTCATTTTGGTAGAATTAGGAATGGGATAGGCATCAGCTAAGGCCTACTTTATTTTGATCATCTCTAATGAGTTTGAGATCATAAGAAAGTCCATGCGAAAGTCTAGTTCTTTCTATCACTCATGTGATCCTTTTTAGTAGAGGGCTTTAACTTTGTCACAGTGTAATTGAAATGAACAGGTGTTACTCTTTTGTTCAAAAAACATGGGGAGGGCAGGGAATGTGGCTTAGCGGTAGAGTGCTTGCCTAGCTTGCATAAAGCCCTGGGTTCGATTCCATAGCATCACATATACAGAAAAAGCTGGAAGTGGCACTGTGGCTCAGGAGGTAGAGTGTTAGCCTTGAGCAAAAAGAAGCCAGGGACAATGCTCAGGCCCTGAGTCTCAAGCCACAGGACTGGCAAAAAACCCCAACAACCCACAAAAAAAACAGAAACAAAAAAAACATGGGAAATAGTCATACTGTACTCAAACTGTTTTTTAGGAATCTCATTGTTTTTCTGCTTTACTACTTTACAAATAGTTATTTTCAAAGTCTTATTTCTGAAATGTGTGAACATTTTCTATGTTATCAAAAGTGTAAGTTTCCTATATGTTTCTATTATAGATATAAGGTTTGGGCTATATCATTTTATAAACATTTTCTAAAAATATTACCTGTATTTCTAGAAATATATATTCAGAGCACTAAAGGTACAATTAGAATAAAGTAGTAATTATGCAATTGTTAGTGAAAGTTGAAAATGAGATTCCCTGTGTTAATAAAAATTATGAATGCCAATTATGGAATAAGAAAAGTGACACTTTTCACTTTATCATTTCTTCTTTGTACCATGCAGATAGTAATAGCCACTTCATTTTATTCCTCACTAAAGTGAGGCATGAAAGAAATATGGAAGCTTGAACTATAGTGAACACCCAATACATGTTACCTACTATTACGCAGTAAATAAACACTAACATTAAGACAAAAATAGATATTTTTAGACATTGTCCCATAAGCATTTATAAAATAAACACTTTAAGATTTAGAATAAAAAACCCTAAATCGTCTTAATAGCACTCATTTGATTTAATTTGATTTTTGGAAAACCCAAAGAGTTAAAAAAGTACATTATCTTTCAGTCTAGTACTTGAAAAAAATTTTAAATTGTGTTTCCCTTCTGCTTTATGTAGGAAGCAACATATATCTTGTTAGCATTTGAACTAGAACTTGTTTATTTTGTCTAAATATCATAGATTTGTACTTAAATGCAGGAAATAAATGTTTGACAAAATTAATTTTAGATTTAACTAAAATCTTGTCAAGACATTCAGAATTGAAATAAATTATATACAGGTAGTTATGCATTAAAAAGAAATATTTATATTGTTGATGAAATCTCAAATGTATATTGTTTAAAGAAATAAATTATTTTAGACCTTTTGAAATTAAAAAAAAAACTAGTGGATCAGAACATTATGAATTAAGGTTTATTTGCTTAACCCTATTTCTGAATTTATGAAACAATTTCATTTCAGTAGTCCTTTTCTGTTGAGTGCCAGGGATTGAACCCAGGACCTCACACATGTTAGGCAAATGCTAGGATTTTTGTATGTTTGTTTATTGGTTATTTTTAGAGATAAGGTCTCACTACATAGTTCAGAGTAGAACTAGAGATCCTCCTGCCTCAGCTTCCAGAGTACTGGGATTACAGGCATGCTCCATCACCTATAAATGACTAGAAGTTTTAAAAAGGGAGTTTGTATTACAGAACTATACCAGTCTTCTTTCAAGGCAGATTGGATTTTTTTGGGGAAAATATGTCCATTTTTAATATTCATTCATTCATTGATTCAACAAAGACTTGCTGAAAACCTGCCACGTCAAGCTCTAGGGTAGATATTCCTTGAGAAATGAAAAACCACAATATATTGAAGAGGTTTAAGATCTTGGAAAGCCTGGCACTGGTAGCTCATGTCTATAATCCTAGCTACTCAGGAGGCTGAGATTTGAGGGTCATTTAAGCCAGCCCAGACAGGAAAATCCATGAGGCACTCTTATCTACTCTTATCTCCAATGAAGCATCAAAAAGCCAGAAATGGAGCTATGACCCAAGTGGTAGAGCACTATCCTGGAGCACAGAAGCTCAGGGACAGGGCCTAGGCCCTGATTTCAAGCCCTAGGATTGGTGTATATGAATAAGTGTGCATATGTGCACACGCACACACACAAGATCTTGGATTCTGGAGCCAGATTTATGTGTGACTTAGAAGTTGTATGATCCTAGGAAACTTTCTTTAATTTCTGTGGTCTGTTTCTTATCTGTCAAATGCAAATAATAATAGTATTTCCTCTCTATAGTTGTTATACAGATTAAATTCATATAACTTTTTTTTTTTTTTGCCAGTCCTGGGGCTTGAATTTAGGGCCTGAACACTATTCCTGGCTTCTTTTTGCTCAAGGCTAGCACTCTACCACTTGAGCCACAGCGCCACTTCTGGCTTTTTCTATCTATGTGGTGCTGAGGAATCGAACCCAGGGTCCATATTCCCAGCCCCATAACTAATGTTGTTATAAAACAGTAACTAGCCTATTCTAATTGCCATATAAATGTTTGCCATTATTATCATAAAACATATATGGTCCCTAAACTGTGGACTTCATATTCTAAAAGAGGAGACAAATAGTAAATACAAAGTAATGATTTATTGTAATAAGTGTTATGAAGCATCAAGAATAACAGTTCAGGTAGGATAGCTAATGGAGGCCTGAAGTTGAATGAGATGATCATGAAGGATTGATAGGAGTCAGCATCTAAGGCGGAAGCCAAACAATTAAATCCTTTTTCCTACATGTTAACCATGTATTAGGGGCTGGAAATATGCCTAGTGGCAAGAATGCTTACCTCGTATACATGAAGCCCTGGGTTTGATTCCCCAGCACCACATGTATAGAAAATGGCCAGAAGTGGCACTGTGGCTCAAGTGGCAGAGTGCTAGCCTTGAGCAAAAAGAAGCCAGGGGCAGTGCTCAGGCCCTGAGTCCAAGGCCCAGGACTGGCAAAATAAATAAATAAAAATAAAAATAAAACAAAAAAAACATATATTATTTGAAAGGAAAGATTTAGTTAGAAATCTTTCAGCAGCTTTACTGTGTTGAAAATAAGAAAATAATTGCCCCAAATGTCCTGCTGTCTTGTACTACTTTGGGATGAATTCATGATTATCCTAAGAAACCCAGATTACATTTTTTCTCTTCCTTCTTTGCATATATCATGATTGATTCCTGGTAAAAAGGAGTTCACTAGTAGTTAGACTTTTTATTGTAGCATTTTTGCTTAATGCTCTTAGCCATTTATATACTTCAGAGTATGTGGCAAATTACAGCTTATTTTGTAGTTAATAAAGCTGCCTTGCTAGATTTGAGGAGTGTGGTACAGAGGAATTGAAGTCTTGCTAAGCTTTAACAATATCATATAATGTCATAGGGAGACTATACCATAATGAGAACAATAGATGATGTCTATCTGAGATCTTCATTTATTGATTTGATGGAATTCTACTTAGAAAGTTTTAAAAATAGTAAAATCTGTACATTACCTTAACAATAAAATTAAATTAAAAAAGAAAAATAATTAGTGTCAATGTCACCCATATTTGTTTTAGTAGTTTCTTTTCTTCAATTAGTATTTTCGTAGTAAGATTATTGTAGGTAAAGTGTATATGTAACGTTTTGTAAAATGTTATTACTGACCTGATGATATCATGGTTGTGTAGCCAGCTCAGGAAGAACACAGAGAAGAACTAGATTCTGAAACTAAGGAAGGAGAAGAAATTGAAGAGTGTTCCAAAACAGAAGTAAAAGAAAATCGTGAAACGAAAGCAGAAAGAGAATTAAAAGCTTCCCAGAAATCAGTCAGAAGGCACAGAAACATGCACTGCAAAATTTCTTTGTTGGATGACACTGTTTATGAGTGTGTTGTGGAGGTGAGTAGTCAGAACCCCTACAGATTGTTTGATGTGAATTTAGGGAAATAGTGCCTTTGCTTAAGACCTACTCCACAGAAACTGTCTTTGGAAAGGAGGGTATGGGAGGAAAACGAGTGACTCTTCATTTCCTTCTTTTTTTTTTAAATCTACCAAATCCTTTTGACTAAATACATTATTTTTATAATAAAAATAAAGTTATTTTTTAAAAGATAAATTTGTTATTTGTAGAATGCCTTTCTTATGACTAAATTTCCCAAGATAACTTCAGTTTCTATATTAGGCCTGGATAGTCCTATAATTATATTTGTGAAAATAATTGCTTTCAATAAGATTTCTGCTCTTCCAGATCTAAAGCTTAATCTTTTATTTAATGAATGTGTATCTTTAGCCCCATGAGAACATATAAAAATGTAAATCAGGGCTGGGAATGTGGCTTAGTGGCAGAATGCTTGCCTTGTGGGCATGAGGCCCTGGGTTCAATTCAATACCACATAAACAAATAAGATAAAATTTAAAAAAATGTAAATCAATGATTAACGTAAACTAATTAAAATGTAAATCAAATAATGCCATTTAAAAAAATCTCTTAACATCTTATGGAATTACTGTAATCCTAACTTGAATTATTTGTTTGTTTATTTGGGTATACTGAAAATTAATCGCAGGACCTTGAGCTTCCTAGGCAAGCACTCCAGCACTTGAACCATGTCCCTCAGCCCTTCTGACATTTTATGAAAGAATAAATAATTGAATCAGGATTGAATAAAAATGTCAGTTATTCAGTTTCTTTTGTTCCTTCAGTAGAAGTTGAAGTAAAACATCTATTAACTATTTGTTTGAACTAGAGCAATAAATCATCAGTTATGATATGCTTGATAGATGAGAAATTATTGTGATTGTGGGTAGCTTTGTTAATAAAACACGTAATTCATATATCCTGTTTTAGGTATGCAACAATTGCTTCTGAATTGAATTTTGTGAATATGCAAATGTATCTAGTCACAAATAGTCTAAAAATATCATGCAATTTATTGGTAGGTTTTTACTCTTCAAGTTTTCAGAAAGGAAATTAAGAAAAATGTGCTATTGAACCATGAAAATAGCTACTATACCTGGAGACTAGACAAGACTTAGGACCTGCCTTTTCTGTTTCTTACCAATAGCTACTGTAGAGTGGGAGAAAGCTACTCCATAGATATTTTTCTCATTCAGACAGACCAAGGTCTAGATATAGGCCCTGATATCTGGAACCCTTAGGAACCGGTATAGATCAGAATTCAGAATGGATTGACATTTAGAGGCAGTAAGTACACATTATGTCTATTTCTTAGCATACCCAGTAGCTACAGTATTGAATGTTATTTTTATGTAAAGTATATGAAGATCTATTAAAAAAAACTAAGGTGGATAAATGAAGATAATTATTTTTTAATGAGCTTTAGTGATTAGAAAAACTTTTTTTGTAGAACTTGGGGGTTTTGGAACTTTTGAAGTTAAAGTTTGAGACCTCAGTTATAGTTTCCCAAATTATCTTACTTTTGTTTAGAGTAAAAATAAGAAAATTAAAAACTTTGAAGAAAATGATGTAGTATGAGTTAAAACCGAAATGAGTGAACAATTATTAATAGTCATTTAAAATAATCTCATTAAGAGTTTAGACATGTTATATGTATACATACTAAAAAATTTTCTAAGGCTAAGATTATAGCTCAGTGGTAGAGTGATTGCCTAGCATATACAAGGACTTGGATTCAATCCCGAGAACTAGAAAAAAATAATTTTGAAGTATTTTTGCATGTATTTCTTAGAAGGCATTATCAGCATGTTTCTTTGGCTTATTTTCTTGAATTTTTTTTATAGATAAGAAAGCTAACATTAATTGAAACTCCTTAGTTCTTCAGTTAATAAACAGAGGAGCCATGACTTTTCAACTCTTAAGTTAATCTCTAAGTTAGGACATTTCTTCTCTATAAGTGGGACCATAAACACCCAAATTTAGCAATGGTTTGATTGACTGGGCAATAAGAAAATAATGTGTACCACTATTAAAAGAGCTCTCTAGTGTATATAGGCCTACCTAGTTTTTACCTTACACATTTTTCTTTTTCTTGTTAGTCATGGGGCATGAACTCAAAGCCTGGCACTGTCCCTGAGTTCTTTTGCTCAAGGCTAGTGTTCTACCACTTTGAGCCACCGCACAACTTTTGGTTTTCTGGTGGTTAATTGTAGATAAGAGTCTCATGGACTTTTTTGCCCAGGCTGGCCTTGAACTGCTATCCTCAGATCTCAGCCTCCTGAGTAGCTAGAGTTACAGGGGTGAGCCACCAGCGCCCAGCTTCTTACACATTTTTCTGAAAGAGATTGTAGAAAGTTGAGGTATAAGTCATTCTCCTTTGTTGTGAAAATAATAGTCACAATTAACTGTCAGTGTTGATAGGTTACTCAGTAAGTCAGTTAATCACAGTGAATGATAGTGTCTCATAGCATGCTTCAGGAAGTATGGCACCAAACAAATTATTTGTCATTTTTATTTTTGTTGTTGTTGGTTGTGGAGCTTGAACTCAGGGCCTGGGTGCTGTCCTTGAGCTATTCTGCTCATGGCTAGTGCTCCACCACTTTGAGCCACAGTGCCACTTCCAATGTTCTAGTGGCTAATTGGAGATGAGAATCTCACAGACATTGTCTGGGCTGGATTTGAATTGTGATCTTTAGATCTCAGCCTCCTGAGTAGCTAGGATTACAGGTGTGAGCCATTGGACAAAGGGAAAAGGAAGAGGATTAATAATTTTGAGATACAGTCCAACTACATATGAAAACAGCATAAAGAGGGCTGGGAATATGGCCTAGTGGCAAGAGTGCTTGCCTCGTATACATGAAGCCCTGGGTTCGATTCTCCAGCACCACATATATAGAAAAGGCCAGAAGTGGTGCTGTGGCTCAAGTGGCACAGTGCTAGCCTTGAGCAAAAAGAAGCTAGGAACAGTGCTCAGGCCCTGAGTCCAAGGCCCAGGACTGGCAAAAAAAAAGAAAGAAGGAAAGAAAGAAAGAGAGAGAGAGAGAGAGAGAGAGAGAGAAAGAAAGAAAGAAAGAAAGAAAGAAAGAAAGAAAGAAAGAAAGAAAGAAAGAAAACAAAATAGCATAAAGAACTTCAGTGTACTGGATGCTGATGGCTCACTCCTGTAATCTTAGCTACTCAGGAGGCTAAGATATGAAGACTGCAGTTCAAAGCCAACCCTGGCAGGAAAGTCCATGGGACTCTTTTTTTTTTTGGCCAGTCCTGGGGCTTGGACTCAGGGCCTGAGTACTGTCCCTGGCTTCTTCCCGCTCAAGGCTAGCACTCTGCCACCTGAGCCACAGCACCCCTTCTGGCCGTTTTCCATATATGTGGTGCTGGGGAATGGAACCGAGAGCTTCATGTGTAGGAGGCAATTACTCTTGCCACTAGGCCATATTCCCAGCCCATCCATGGGACTCTTATCTCCAGAAAACTGGAAGTGGCACTGTGGTTCAAGAGGTAGAGTACTAGCTTTGAGCAAAAGAGCTCAGGGATAGCACCCAGGCCCTGAGTTCAAGCCCCATGACTGACATAAGAAAAAAAAAGAAAAAACAATGAAAAAGCTGGGAGCCAGTGGCTTATGCCTGTAAAGTCTAGCTAGCTTCTCATGAGGCAGAGATCTGAGGATAATCCAAAGCCAGTGTGGGGCTGGGGATATGGCCTAGTGGCAAGAGTGCCTGCCTCAGATACACGAGGCCCTAGGTTCGATTCCCCAGCACCACATATACAGAAAACAGCCAGAAGCGGCGCTGTGGCTCAAGTGGCAGAGTGCTAGCCTTGAGCGGGAAGAAGCCAGGGACAGTGCTCAGGCCCTGAGTCCAAGGCCCAGGACTGGCAAAAAAAAAAAAAAAAAAAAAAAGAAGCCAAAGCCAGTGTGGGCAGGAATGTCTGTGAGACTTATCTCCAATTAACTACCACAAAGCTAGAAGTGGGCTCAAATGGTAGAATGCTGGCCTTGAGTAAAAAAAAACAAACCAAAGGACAGTGCCAGACCCCGAGTTCAAGTCCAGTGCTAACACACACACACACGCGCGCGCGCAAAATGAAAAGAAAAAGAACCTCAATGAAAGCTGTTGATAAATGGGTTGGGGAGAGAAGAAAGAGAAACCAACTGTTTTAGGGGTAGGTATTAGTGAGAAGGAGTTGGGTTAACAATGATGAAAGAGGATAAACATGGTTGAAATAGATGATTGTATATATGAAAATAGAACATTGAAACTGAATTAGGAAGCAGGGAAGGGGTTAAAGGAGAGTGATGGAGGAGTGGAAATTGAGTGGAATACATTGCACATTTGCATAGAAATGTCAGTATTAAATCTCCTCCTTGCAAAACTAATGTATACTAATAAAAAAAAATAGAATGTAGCACTTTCATGGATGTGGCGAGGCACATACTTTCCAACACTTGAAAGGCTGAGGTAGAAGGATCATGTAGCCAGCTTCTGGGTCAAAAACGAAAAATAAAAAAAACTCAGTGTTGGTGGCTCTCATTTGTAATCCTAGCTACTCAGGAGACTGGAATGGGAAGATCACAGTTCAAAGCCAGCCCAGGCAGGAAAGTCCATGAGCTCTTATCTCCAATTAACCACCAGAAAACCAGAAGTAGCTGCTCTTGGGCTCAAAGTAGTAGAGCACTAGCCTTGAGCAAAAAGAGCTCAGCGACAGTGCCTAGGCTCTGAGTTCAAGCTCCACAACCGACCAAATAAAAAAGGAAGGTAGGATTTTTTTTCTTTGCATTGTTACTGTTTTCAAGGTATTGTAATTGTGCTGTATGTAAGCTGACAAACTGAGGAACAGGAATTTTATAAATCATACTGTTTTACTTAGGACTGTGTAGCTATGTGAAAGTTGGTTAGTTACCAAAAGTGAAAATTAAAAATTGTTGTGTTTGTGTGTGTAAAAGAGAGAGGAATGTAAGAATGAGAGAAGAATGTAAGAATGAGTGTGTGTGTGTGTGTGTGTGTGAGAGAGAGAGAGAGAGAGAGAGAGAGAGAGAGGAATATAAGAATGAGAGGAAACCTCAACTAAAATATGTATATCTTTGCAGAAACATGCTAAGGGTCAAGATTTGCTTAAACGAGTATGTGAGCACCTCAATCTTTTGGAGGAAGACTACTTTGGTTTGGCCATTTGGGATAATACAACCACTAAGGTAAGGAGACTACATGCAATTATAAGAATTTGACCAAAAAAGAAAAAAAATTGTTTTATACTTGCATCTCCAAGACATAGTACACTTAGTCTGTTTTTACACTTTTAAAGTTTAGTGCTGGTGTCTCATGCCTGTATTCCTAACTACTCAGAAGGCTGAAATCTGAGGGTCATGGTTCAAATCCAGCCTGGGCAGGAAAGTCTGTGAGACTCTTATTTCCAGTTAGCCATCAAAAAGCTACGTGGCTCAAGTGGCAGAATGCTAGTCTTAAGTACAAAACCTTAAGGTGTAAGGACAGTGCCCAGTCCCTGAGTTCAAGCCTTAGGACTGGTTTTAAAAAAAAATCACATTTTAAATTTTAGCCAGTTATTATCACATCTCCCTTCCCTTTAAGATTTATATTTATAGTCACAGCAAGCTTTCTGTAACACATACTAGATTAGGCCATGATCAAGTCAGTCATCTAGCAGATGTGTTAATCTTCAAAGACAGTGCAAAACTATGAAAACAAAATCTAGAACATTTACATATGACTCAGCTTGTGAACACTGAAGTAGGTAATAGTATACACATTCCTGATACAAAACACTGTACTGCAATGCCACAGATAGATCACAAATTAGGTCCCCCTTGAACTTGGGAGTTACAGGTTTCTACCTACACTTCATGTTGCATAAAGAAAAAAATGATCAGGATTCTTTGAATACTTTACCCTTGTTATACTGAGAGGAGCTTGGTAAGGAAAATGAACAGTGCAAATTTAGTTTTGAAACTGTTTCTTAATAAACTATTTTGCAGTTGCTAAACCCATAAGCTGCTGAATAAAACTCTCAGACATTAAAGGAATACACATATAAAATCTTTAGCAAGCCAGCTGGCAGTTCCCCTTTCTAAACCCAAACTGCACATGCACTGAGGAAATGGAAGGTTACTAAGGTCTAAAAACAGTTGCTCTCTGTTCTACTGAGGAGGCTCAGCCAGCAGTTCCCTAAGCAGAACTCATGTGCCTCTGATTAATGTCAGTGTATCCACCCATCCCCAATCCTGAACAAACCAAGGCTTGTACATGCTTACATACTCACGTGCCTATTTTCATGCCTATTGTCATATACTAATTTAGGCCAAGCTGTTGCTAATCTTCATCTCTGTATTACTTGTAAACTTTTTTGTGTGTGCTGATCCTGAGGCTTGAACTCAGAGCTGCTTTTGTTCAAGTCTAGTGCTTTACCACTTGAGCAACAGCACCACTTGTGGCTTTTCCAAGTAGTTTGTTGGAGAGAAGAGTCTCATGGACTTTTCTGCCTGGGCTGGCTTTGAATCTTGATACTCAGATCTCAGCCTCCCTAGTAGGTAGGATTATAGACATGAGCCACTTGCATCTAGCTTCTTGGAAACTTTTAAAACTCAAAAAGGAATGTGTTTCTGTTTGTTGTTTTTCTAATGGTACTAGGGTTTGAACTTAAGGCCTCTTGCTTAGGAGACAGATGCTCTACCACTGAGCCATGCCTTCAGCACAGAATATGATTCCTCCATTAATGGGCAAACTTAAGTTCTGTTTCAAATATTAATGTATTAACTCACAAGCTATGATTAGCAAAGTGGATTCTTGAAAGGAAATCTCTACGGAAAGTATTCCAAGTAGAAACTGCATTATTTAGAATGACTACTTTATTGGATAGCTTAAAATTCTCTACTAAAGGAACTTTCCTCTTAACATTTGTTGTTTTGTAAATTAAGTCTTGCTTTATGTTGCTGACAAACCGTTGTGTTGGGAAATCAGTTTGCATATATTATCTTTATTCCCTCCCTGTTCATTAGTACAACATACTACGAGAAAGTATGTAAATTATACCTCTTGAAGAACTTTTACAAATTAAACACATCTGTGTCAACATCCTAAAGATTAAAAAAATCAATATTAGGGGCTGGGAATATGGCCTAGAGGCAAGAGTGCTTGCCTCGTATACATGAAGCCCTAGGTTTGATTCCTCAGCACCACATATATAGAAGATGGTCAGAAGTGGCGCTGTGGCTCAAGTGGCAGTGTGCTAACCTTGAGCAAAAAGAAGCCAGGGACAATGCTCATGCCCTGAGTCCGAGCCCCAGGACTGGCAAAAAAAATAAATAAGTAAGAAATAAAAATAAAAATTACCAGAACCCCTCCAGAATCCTTCCCCTCCCTTTGTGACACTTTGTAGACACTGTTCCTCCCCCTTCCTGTCAAAGTTTACTTCTTCACATCATTTAGCAAGTTCTTTACCATCAGTTAATTTTGCCTGCTTTTAAACTTTATGTAAATGAGACCACCTCGTGTATTCTCTTAGGTTTAGCTTCTTTTGTTCAATCTCATATTTTCAAGATTTATCCATGCTGTTACAAGTAGCAGTAGTTCATTCTCACTGATGTTTAATAGTTCATTGTTTGATTATGTCATTCTTTGTGCATTCTGCTATTGACACACATTCGGCTTGTTTATATTTTAGGCTTTTATGAATACTAAAACATTCCTGTATATGTCTTTTGGCACATATTGCCATATATATATATATATATATATTTCTGTCAGGGTAGGCATTGGAGTGGAGCTGTTGGGTTTTAGAGAAAGTATAATATGTTCAACTTAAATAGCTAGTATCAGACAATTTCCAAAGTAGGATTACCAGTTTATTCTTCTACCTCAGCCTCCTGAGTAGCTAGGATTATGAGTGTGAGCTACCAGTGCCCAATAATAACTCAGTACTTTTTGTCTTTATTTCTCAAAGGCATCTATGAAAGATGTTAATAGCTTTTCTTTCTTTTTTTTTTTGGCCAGTCCTGGGCCTTGGACTCAGGGCCTGAGCACTATCTCTGGCGTCTTCTTGCTCAAGGCTAGCACCCTGCCACTTGAGCCACAGCGTCACTTCTGGCCATTTTCTATATATGTGGTGCTGGGGAATTGAACCCAGGGCTTCATGTATACGAGGCGAGCACTCTTGCCACTAGGCCATATTCCCAGCCCCTGTTAATAGCTTTTCAAGTGCCATTATTTTGCATGGGACACCTTAGGTTGAGAAACCCTAATCCAAATGGCATGTAGCCCTAAGAAGGAGAACACTGAAGGGCAAGGTTAAACTGGGCAATAGTAGTCAGAGGACAAAACATTCATTCAGTAAACATTAACTGGGCACTAGCATGTATCAAATGCTGTGCTGACAAAAAACTTGAACAAGACCAAAGGTTAGGGTTGGAAGGGAAAATAATATCTGGATGATGCCAATTAATTCTGGTTGTAGATCTTTATTAGTTTTTTTTTTACCCAGTTTAACTAACATAGGCTCATTTCACATTTGCTACTTTCTGAGAGATTTACAAATATTAAAGTTATGAGTTGAATACTATTACTAAGATCTCATTTTATAGAGGAGAACAGAGGTATTAAATTCCTAAAGTTACTCAGCTAAAACATAATAGAGCTTGGATTCATGTCCAACTTCTGGCTCCTGTTTTCTCTGCTTTGTACAATTAATGCAGACTAAGAAGGGGAATGTAGGTTGATCTGAAGGCCATTTTCCAAGGTGGTCAGTGATCTTGCCTCCAGTACTCTCTGTGTGAATACCTTTTCTTCTTTTTCCAGACATGGCTGGATTCTGCCAAAGAAATAAAAAAGCAGGTTCGAGGTAAGTGGATATAGCCCTTTTTTTTCCTTTAGTAGGTCAGAGGATTTCCAGCCACTTCTGGCTGTGAGTCAGTCACTTTAGAATCTGACTATTGTAGATTGCTTTGAAACTGAGATAAAGCTTCCCTTGAAAGGAGGAGATTCCATAATAGAAAAATGCAGTAGAGGTGGACATTATTGATATATAGGTCAGATCATGGCTTTTCTTTCTTTTTTTTTTTCTTTTACAACTAGTCAAAACTGGGAAAGATAGGTACAGGAGAGTAACAAAAGTGGAGAAGAACAAAGATGAGAAAAGGAAAATGATAGGTGAATCTTTTCTCAGATACTGCGGTAGCTTACTAGGTGGGGTTTGCTGACATTATGACTTCATTCCTAGCTCCAAACCCACTAGCATATCTTACTCCTGCATATCTTACCCAGATTGGTGCTCTGGAATGAAAAATATAGATTTGTGTTTTGCAATTCCAAATCCAATGGGCTAGATAAGGGGTAGAGACAGGGGTGCTGGTGGTTCATGCCTATAATCCTAGCTACTCAGTGTGCTGAGATTTGAGGATCACAGCTCAAAGCCAGTGTGGGCAGGAAAGTGATGAGACTTTTATCTCAAATTAACTGCCAAAAAAAGCTGGAAGTGGAGCTGTAGTTCAAGTGGAAGAGTGCTTGTTTTGAGCACAAAAGCTCAAGGACAGCATCTTGGCCCTGAGTTCAAGCCCTAGGACTGGCACCAAACAAACAAAAATCACAGAAAATAAAAATTGAGTATTTCAAGGTTGTTTTTAACAACCAGAAATGTGAACATAAACATAGAATTCCTTATTTTATTTTACAGGCGTTCCTTGGAATTTCACATTTAATGTAAAATTTTACCCACCTGATCCAGCACAGTTAACAGAAGACATAACAAGGTAAACAATCAATATTAAATGTTACAGTTAAATATGTAATAGTAATTCTCATCATCACATACTCTATACAGAATTAAAGAAAAGTCATGACCTATTAAGTGATCAGCCTAAAATAGAAAGTTTCTGTTCAGGCTGGGGATATAGCCTAGTGGCAAGAGCGCTTGCCTCGTATACATGAAGCCCTGGGTTCGATTCCCCAGCACCACATATACAGAAAATGGCCAGAAGTGGTGCTGTGACTCAAGTGGCAGAGTGCTAGCCTTGAGCAAAAAAAAGCCAGGGACAGTGCTCAGGCCCTGAGTCCAAGGCCCAGGACTGGCAAAAAAAAAAAAAAAAAAAAAAGAAAGTTTCTGTTCACATCAAGACAGGCTTATAGATAAGTGAGCCTAAAAGCTTAAAATATTTGACCTTCCTGGAAGAAACTTGCAAGGGAACTAGTCTTGCTTATCGTGTATATTCTGCTAATTGTGAACGGAACTCTTTTAAACCACAGCACCCTCAAGAGGTCAGTAAACAAATGTCAAAATGCCAAAAGCAACTGTCCAAGTAGCTCTGTTGTTCGTTTGCTTTCACCCCTCCCCCCGCCAGCCATATTCCTCTAATTTAATTTTTATTTATTTATATATTTTTTGCCAATCCTGGGGATTGAACTCAGGGCCTGAGCACTATCACTGAGCTTCTTTTGTTCAAGGCTAGCATTCTACCACTTGAGCCACAGCACCACTTCCGGCCTTTTCTGTTTATGTGGTACCGGGGAATGGAACCCAGGGCTTCATTTATGCTACGCATACACTCTAACACTAGGCCACATTCCAAGCCCCGTATTCCTCTTCTTATAGTGATCAAAAATGCTACAGTCTCAGGATTATTATTTCTTTCTACCTCCCTTTTAAGTTAGATGATGAGGTACATGTTCCTAATGAACTTAAACTTCTTTCAAGTCTACTTATTTATAAAATAAATCTTGTATTCCTTAAAACAACCAGCTGATTTCTCTTAAGAAAATAACTTTTCTTGAATTAAAAAAAAAGGCTAACAAAAACATGGAAAAGGCAATAGATTATAAGGAATACTACTGTACATTCTTACATCTATACCATCATTCATAGACTCTTTTTTTTTTTTTTTTTTTTTTTTTTTTTTTTTATTTATTTTTTTGGCCAGTCCTGGGCCTTGGACTCGGGGCCTGAGCACTGTCCCTGGCTTCTTTTTTTTTTTTTTTTTTGGCCAGTCCTGGGTCTTGGACTCAGGGCCTGAGCACCGTCCCTGGCTTCTTCCAGCTCAAGGCTAGCACTCTGCCACTTGAGCCACAGCGCCACTTCTGGCCGTTTTTTTCTGTATATGTGGTGCTGGGGAATCGAACCTAGGGCCTCGTGTATCCGAGGCAGGCACTCTTGCCACTAGGCTATATCCCCAGCCCCCATTCATAGACTCTTATGCCACATAGATGCTAGGCAAATAATTGCTAAATTGAATTTCTGATTGCTGAGAAATCACTTTCGAATTCTGGTTTTGCTATAAACCATTAAATTTCAGGTAATTATATTCTTTAGGCCTTAGTTTCCATATTTTTCAAATAATGGAATAAACTTAAAATCAGACTCAAACTCCATGAAAAGTTTATAGCTTTTGTAAAGATTATTGTTGTCCAGTTATTCATAATGCATTCTTAAAGATGATATATAATATCTCTGAGAAAAATCAATATTTCATTTTCACAGGTAATATTTGTCTCTTAGCAATTTTTCTTTCTTCATCCAGGTTCACTCTATATAAAACAAAGCTTAGCTCTGAAAAGCTTTGCTAATTACCTACATCTTAAAGGGGTTGAGATTCTTCTGGTATTGATCTGGCTATACATATATATGTATATATGTATGCTTATATATAAATGTATATATATTCAGTGACTAATTACTGATAGTAAAAACTATTGTTAATGAATGTTATTCAATAATCTATTATGGTAAAAAAAAGATGTTGTTCTAATTAAAGTAGCAATTGTTAATGTAATCACTTTTCTGTCTGTCATAATAGTCCCAGATGGTTAACTCGATCAGTTAGGAACTGTGGTAAGGAGATCAGGGTCAGAGGTATGAACATCAACTGATAGAAGTACATGATAGAGCATTCAGTTGTTTCATTGGACTGAATATTTTAAAATACAATTTTACTGTTGTTATTACGGTATTGTACAGAGGATTTACCATTTCACAAGTCAAGAAATGGGTACATTTCTTTTTTGGACAATGCCACCCCTTTCTTTGCTTTTCCCAGTATTCCCCTTTTGTCTCTGCCCACAGGTTGTGTAGTTCATTTTCCACATAGTGTAGACTGAATAACATGATTGGACTGAGTGTTTTAAATGCAATCTGAAGGGGGGAGGGGGGAATGAGGGACGAGGTAACAAACAGTAAAAGAAATGTATCCAATGCCTAATGTATGAAACTGTAACCTCTCTGTAATTCAGTTTGATAATAAAAAAAATATATATATATATAAAATGCAATCTGAAACCTCTACAGGTTAGCATACAGGTGGAATTAGTCCTACAAAGTGCCTGAGCACTTGGAGGAAAAGAACCAGTGTTGATGTTGGAGGAAAGATGGATCACTAATGTCATCTTTTGTTTATAAAGGATTGGCATAGTTGTACACTTTGCAAGGCAGCATGATAGAGAAGGGGGCCTGCTTTTGCACCAAAGAGCCTTTTTTACAAGCATTAAACAAGCTTAATCCCTGAGGCTGCCTCCTCATCTATAATCTGGCACCCACTTTACAATGATAATTAGTTATGTATGTGTGGTCTTCAATATTTGCACACAACCAAGTATTAATTTCTTTATCTTCTTCAGACTTTTCCAACCTTTCCTCTTTTTTTCTAAACTGCTTTCCAAAATTATGGTATTTTTTGAATATTTAAAGTATGCAGAAAGGAAGAAATCCCACAATGAATGGCTATATGCCCACTTACTTAGATTAAATAACTCCTAGTGTTTTTTCATATTTATTTAATCTCTTTTTTTCTCTTCCTGTCTCTCGTCTTCCTTTTCTTTCTGTCTCTATCTTGTTGTTGTTGGCATGTAAACATCTTTTCTTTTTTGGCTATAGGTACTACTTGTGTCTTCAGCTTCGGCAGGATATCGTTGATGGACGTCTTCCCTGTTCCTTTGCAACCTTAGCATTACTAGGTTCTTACACCATCCAGTCTGAGCTGGGAGACTATGATGCAGAACTTCATGGTGTGGATTATGTTAGTGATTTTAAACTGGCTCCAAATCAGACCAAGGAACTTGAAGAGAAGGTCATGGAACTACACAAATCGTACAGGTGAATATATCTCCAGGATTTGTTCTGTTTTGGCAGTAAATTTAAGCCCTTGATGTATCTACTCGAGGGGAGTCATGGTACAATAGAAAGAGTTAGCATGAGTCATTCCTTCTCCTGTTTGACACTGAGGAAGTCACTTAAGCTCTTTGGACCTCAGTTTTCTCGTTAGAGCAATGGGCATCATATTGTAGGATGGGAACTAAATGAAGTAATATATCTCAAGCACTTAGCACAGGGGTTGGCACCTAGTAGGTGCTCAACAAAAGGTAGCCATTACTGTTGCCCTGCCTGTGTGTGTGTGCCGATGCTGAGGCTTGAGCTAAGGGCCTAGGTACAGTCTCCTTAGCCTTTTTCCTTAAAGCTAGCATTCTATCACTTGAGCCATAGCTCCACTTCTGGCTTTTTGTTAGTTAACTGGAGGTGAGAGTATTATAGACTTTCTTGCCTGGGATGGCTTTGAACTGCAGTTTCAGAGCTCAGCTGCCTGAGTAGCTAGGATTATAGACATGAGCCATCAGAGCCTAGCTGCCTTTCTTTTCTTCTTTCCTCCAGGTTTTAAATTTACATTGCTGTCCTCAAGAGCTTGCGGGTTTTAAACTTGGGTTCTATGTACATGGGTAGAGGACTTAGGAAATCCCTGAAAGCAACTTTAAAAGTCTTTATTAAATTTACTGGCTCTACTACCTATTTGTTTGTTTGCTTTTTTCAGTCGTGGGGCTTGAACTGTGGGCCTGGGTACTGTCCCTGAGCTCTTCAGCTCAAGGTTAGCACTCTACCACTTGAGCCACAGCACCACTTCTGGTTTTCTGGTGGTTAATTAGTGATGAGAGTCTCACAGACTTTCCTGCCCAGGCTGGCTTTGAACCGTGATCCTCAGATCTCAGCATCCTGAGTGCCAAGATTACAGGTGTGAGCCAGTGGTGCCTGGCTTCCACCGTGTTATTTTGATGAAAATAATTCAGGAGGATCACCACTGTTCAAGACGAACTCAGGCTAAAAGTTAGTAGGATTCCACTGAACCTATATTTGGCATCTCAGCTTAGGTATAAAGGTATAAAGAGGGAGTTATAAAGAGGAGGATTGCAGTTCAAGCTGGCCAAGGTAAGAACCTGATGTCCTATCAAAAAAGTAACTTAAGCAAAAAGGGCTAGGGTCATGGCTCAAGTAGTGAAGTATCTGCCTAGCAAACATGAGGCCCTGAGTCCAAACCTCACTACCTCCAAAAAGAAGAGAAGCAAGAAGAAGAGGAAAATCTCTGAGTTTTATCGTTTTTTCTTAATGTCTAAACAAGTGCTTTATTTATGAGCTCTATCCCCATTTCAAGAGTAATCTTAATGAAATAGTGAAAGTGTTAATTTTATTAAGTATTAAACATATTTCAATTTAGTGTTCAGTGATTTAGTGAGAATTACACATAACACATTCCTGATTCATACTGAAGTACAATAGTTGTCTTGAGGAAAGTACTTCTATGATTGTGAACTGAATTAGCCACCTTTCAGCACTCTTCTGAAAAATAAAAATAAAGACGAACTGTGATTATTGAGACTTGGTTATCCTGTATACATTTTCACAAAAATGAAAGGAGGGGGCTGGGACTATGACCTAGTAGTAGAGTGCTTGCCTTGTATACATGAAGCCCTGGGTTTGATTCCTCAGCATCATGTATATAGAAAAAGCCAGAAGTGGCGCTGTGGCTCAAGCGATACAGTGCTAGCCTTGAGCAAAAAGAAGCTAGGGACAGTGCTCAGGCACTAAGTTCAAGCCCCAGGACTAGCCAAAAAAAAGGAAAGAAGCCAGATCTTTAAGGAAAACAACAACAAACAACTAACAGTATATGTTGCTTGTCACAAAATTCAGGCCTTCAAGTAAAAATTAAAGTTTTATCTTGGCAGTGTGGTGCATTCCTATAGTTCCAGTTACTTGGGAATCTGAGGCAGGAGGATCACTTGAGCTAAGGATTTGGGAGCCAGCTTGGGCCTGTCTCTCTAAAAATAAATTAGAATTTTGGAAAACTACCATATGCCATCATGATCTAGATAGGTTACAAATACATAAAGGTATTTCTGCTGAGATTGGTGATGTTTTAAATTAATCTTACTTCTAAATTATATATATATATATATGCCAGGTGATGGTGACTTATCCCTGTAATCCTGGCTACTCAGGAGGCTGAAAAATTCTTTTATCTCCAATCAAAAGACTCTTACCTCCTTGGGCTGGGGATATAGCCTAGTGGCAAGAGTGCCTGCCTCGGATACACGAGGCCCTAGGTTCGATTCCCCAGCACCACATATACAGAAAAACGGCCAGAAGTGGCGCTGTGGCTCAAGTGGCGGAGTGCTAGCCTTGAGCGGGAAGAAGCCAGGGACCAGTGCTCAGGCCCTGAGTCCAAGGCCCAGGACTGGCCAAAAAAAAAAAAACAAAAAAAAAACAAAAGACTCTTACCTCCAATCAAGTAGTGAAATACAGGAAGTGAGGTGTGGTTCAAGTGGCAAAGCTCTAGTTTTGAGTGAAAAAGCTAAGCATGATAAGTCCCTGCGTTCAAGCTTCAGCACCAGCCCCTGTCAAATATAAAAAGGTTTATTACTGATATGTTTTCAGAGTTCACATTGTTACTAAAGTTCAAAAAATTGCTATTTTTTTGTTTTTGTGCCAATCCTGGGGCTTGAACTTAGGGCCTGGCCACAGTCCCTGAACTTCTTTGGCTGAAGGCTAGCACTCTACCACTTGAGCCACTGTAGTTTATTGGAGGTAAGAGTCTCATGGACTTTCCTAACTGGGCTGGCTTCAAACCACGATCCTCAGATCTCTGAGTAGCTAGGATTACAGGTGTAAGCCACCAGTGCCTGGCAAGAAATTGCTATTGTTAAGTTTTTGTATATTACCAATGAAGACTATTTCAAATTCTCAACTCTTTTTTTTTATACAGATGTTACTAATAGTACAAAAATGGATTTATTATTATATTTAGTGATTTAATAAATCAATATTTTAAATTTCCTTAGTTTTAAATTTTCTTCGTGAATACTGATGCTATTCACATAATGAAGAGTACTTTGGAATCCTCAAAAAATAAGAGAAAATAAACTAATCTTAAGGTCAAAAGAGCTTGAGAACCCCTGAATTAGGCAGTAAGGCACAAGGCTCTAGAGTCAGGCTTTTTTTTTTTTTTTTAATTTGGGTTCTCTTCCTTATTTGCTGTGTGACTTTTGCTACACTTAAATTTTCAGTTATCTGACCTGAAAAATGAGGATGATAATATGAATTTTGTGACTGTTAAGTGAGGAAATCCACTTGTGATCCTTTACACAACAACTAGTTTATTATGAGAACTATATAACTTGCCGGAATAGTAATATTCATTTCTATCTCCATTTTGTAAGCACTGAATGTAAGTCTGGGTTTGGAGAACCACTGTGAGAACTTAACAGAATTTAAACCTAAGTTGGTGGAAGAATTGCCAAGATCCAGTTGCTGCTCTGTTGAGTATCTGGTATTCCATGAGTAGAAAATTTGGAGGTCTGTCATTATGCAATTTTCTTGCTCTTTTTTTTTGAAAGATGGGCAGTCATTACAAGCAGAAACCCAAATGGAAAATTTATGTTCAACATTATAGGGTTTTAACCATTCCAAAGAAATTTCTGCTAAGATGTATTTATTTTACTATGAACACTGCCCGTTGTACTCCCCAGTCAAATAGAAGACAAATATGTAAGTGAAAAATGTAGTAGTGGCCCTTTGCCCAGACAGGGATTTTGAAGCTATAATTAACTCTTCATATTAATACTAGCAAATCAATCCCTAAAAGTTAATTGCCCTCTGTTTATCGGTAGTAAGAAGGCATGCAAATTTATCGGTTATCATTGACTTAATTATTTGAAATCACAATCCTTAATTAGGGGTTGCAACAGTGTTGTCATATAAAACTGAAACTAACAGAATATCTCTACCGATTTCATTTCTTTGGAATAAATACAGGAAAATTGTCTCAAATACTCTTTGTAAAAGAGCAAGAGTTAGCCAGTTCCAGATCTCCCAAGTTGAATACTTTTGTAATCTGTAGTATTTACTAATAGTAAAATATGAAAGGATTCCGAATAAATTCTCAATAGTACTTATTTCCTTTTTTGCTTTGAGGAGTACTAAGATTTTAATTCAGGATCTCACACTTGCTGCGTTTGCTTGCTAGGCTGATACTTTACCATTTGAACCACACTTCTAGACAGTTTTCAGCTGATTATTTTCATGAAGTCTCACAGACTTTTCTTCCCATGCTGGCTTTGACCCATGATCCTCAGATCTTACTCTTCTGCATAGTTAGGATCACAGGTGTGAGCCACAGATACCTGGCCTTAGCAGAACTCTCTGCTTTTGTTTTTTTTCATGCAAGTACTGGGGTCTGAACTCAGGGTCTATGTTTTTGCTTGGCTTTTTTGTTCAAGGCTGCTTAACAGCACTCTTTTTTTTTTCTTTTTGTTTGTTTGTTTGTTTTTATTTGTTTATTTATTTTTTTATTATTAATTGAACATAAATTTTTTTACAAGGTGTTGTGCAAAGAGGGTGCAGTTACATAGTAGGGCAGTGTGTACATTTCTTGTGATATCTTACAACCTGTTTTTCCATCCCTTGTCTAGGTCAGGTAGACCCATATGCAATATACAATGTATCAAGCACATATACAGTGTTCACAGACTTGGTCTCTACTGTCTCTCCGTCTCCCTTTGTTAACAGTCATATATCAGGGAGATCATGCCCCTTTGTTTTCTTAACAGCACTCTTAATGGCTTAGAGCTATTTCATCTTTGTGCAATTATATTGTTAAGATTTTTGAAAAGTCTTAGAAATTTTAATAAAAATTTTCATCTTTATATTTTAAGATGAAATATAATTTAAACATGTATGATATTAACAACATATGTGTTATAATTACATGCACACACATCTCTGGCTAGTAAGGTTATAGGAGATTTTCCTGATTTTTTTGTGTGTGCTTTTAATAATATTTTCCAAATTTATGTGACAAATGTATATGATTTTTTTTTTTTGCCAGTCCTGGGGCTTGGACTCAGGGCCTGAGCACTGTCCTTGGCTTCTTTTTGCTCAAGGCTAGCACTCTGCCACTTGAGCCACAGTGCCACTTCTGGCTTTTTCTGTGTATGCGGTGCTGAGGAATCAAACCCTGGGCTTCGTGCATACTAGGCAAGCACTCTACCACTAAGCCACATTTCCAGCCCCCATGATTTTTATAACTGGAAATATCTTTCTGGGTCATTAGGTGGGACAGAGCAAGGAAATCAGTCATGCAGGGGAACAAGTCTGGCTTAAGATTTTGAGGCATAGGCAGAATAAGGAAGATATTTGTGAATTTAAAGCTAGCTTGGTATGAGGAATTAAAAGTTCAAATAGATAAGGTCAAGTGTGGGTACTTGCTGGTCAGTTTCAGGCTATGCAGAACAAGAAGGGCCTATGTAGGGTGCAGCAACTATGTGGATGAACAGGGTGATGAAGATTCGTAGGAGGTGGTTTAATATTGAGTCAGTGTCGGAAGGAAGGAAGGCAAGCATATGTGGGGAGCAGCCAGCAGAGGAGCCTGTACAGGATGAGGAAGGCAGTGGAGCAGTGAAATTATCTATGAGATTTTATTTTATTTTTTTCTGTGCTAGTACTGGGGCTTGAACTCAGGGCCTCAGCACTTTCCCTGAATTTTTGTGCTCAAGGCTAGCATTCTACCACTTGAACCACAGCTCCACTTCCAGCTTTTTTTTTGGGGGGGGGCGGGTAGCTAATTGGAGTTAAGAATCTCATGGGCTTTGTTGCTTGGGCTGTCTTCAAATTGAAATCTTCAGATCTCAGCCTCCTGAGTAGCTAGGATTACAGGTAGGAGCCACTGGTGCCTGGCTATATATAGGATTTGGAGGAAGAGACAATTGATCAAATTAGTCAAAATAATCAACATAAGAGTTGGTAAACAATATGAAAATTATGAAAAGGAAAAAAACTAAAATGAATACTGTGACATTGTATTAAAACTTGAGATTTCAATGTGAACTACTGATTTCCCATGTATAGATAGATAGATGGATATAGAAATGCAGATGTAAACAGGTTCATAAGTACATACCTATATACTTCACATTGTGCTAGAAGAAGACACTCCATAAATGATGAGAAATGTTTAGAAGGACAGAGAATCGAGCTTGCAGAAGCCTCTTGTAATCAAATTTGGGACAGTTTAAGCAAGAAAATAAGCAAGAAAAACAATCCATTATATCGCTTTGAATAAAATAAGAATCTACCTGGGATATAGCTCAGTGGTAAAGTGCTTTTCCAGCATATGCGTGGTGCTAGGTCCATCCCTGACACTGCAATAAGAAAACACCACCACTTGTGAGTCCATAGTGATATAAGTAAATAACAAATGAATAATACACCTGTATTCCTAGCTATTCAGTGTTCCTGAGGAACACTATTTAAAACCAGCCTAAGCAGGAAAGTCTGAGACTTTTACCCTCCAACTGATCTCCAAAACACCAGAAGTGAAACTGTGGGTCAAGTTGTAGAATGCTAGCCTTGAGCACAAAACCTAAGGGACAGCACACATATTCTGAGTCCCAGGACTGGCGCTCACACACACATACACACACACACACACACACACACACACATATAAATACACACACGTAACAATAAAAATTAAGATAAAATAACTGGAAGTAGCCTTAACTACAAAAATTTTCCTCAGATTTTTGAATGACTTGAATAGCTGTATATCGATTTTCATATAGGTTAATTTTCCCATCCACTGCCCCCCTTCATCTTTTGTCTTTAAAAAATAAATTCTGCTTTGGGAGGGACAGGGGCACAGAGTGAAGGGATAAAGGGTCAACAAATGAAGCAGTGGTACTCACTAGACACTATACTGAAAATGGACTATATAACTTGTGGGAACAGGAGGGAAAAACTGGGAGAGAATGAGTGAAAGGGGTAACATTGTTCAAAAAGAAATGTACTCATTATCTGACTTTTTTTTTTTTTTTGGTCAGTAGTGGAGCTTGAACTCTGGGTCTGGGATCTAGCTGTCCCTAAACTCTTCAGCTCAAGGCTAGCACTCTACCACTTGAACCACAGTGCCACTTCCTAATCATTACCTGACTTTTGTAACTGTAACCCCTCTGTATATTACCTCTATCATAACAATAGAAAAAAAATTAAAACTAGTAAACTTCCCCGTCCAGTGTGCATGGTTAGCTCTGGGTGGCATAACAGTATTGCACCCTTTTGTGCAAAAGTAAATTTCCTTGACCAAAAATAAATTCAGGTATGATGCTTTAATGCTGTGAAAAGTTTGCTCAGGTAGGCTGAGTTTTATTTATTTGTTTACAAATCTGCAACCTCTCTTTAGAGTTGTGTTTTTTTTCCCCTTCTGTTTTCTTCCTTCACTTGCTGTTCCAAGGCTTCTTTTGTTCTTTTAATGAGGGTGAAGACAGATGGGTTGGGAAGACTTTTCCTTGTTAAATGATGAGACCCCTGCTGCTTTCTATAACTTAGGCAGTCTTATGGGAGACTAGCACTTCCATTTTTCCCTTAGGGAGGTGACTGCATTGTTTTTACTATGACATTATAAATAATTGGTCTGAATTATGCATTATTAAGAGTGATATTTTTGTCTTGAAAGCTCAGTATAGTAGCTCATAAGCATTTTTCAAAAGAAAAGAAACTTCTAAAGAAGGAAGGACCTTTGTAGTGAATATTTATACAGAGACTGTTTTCAAACAAATCGAATTCATTATTTGCCTGGTAATAAAGACATCTTAATAACAGAAAGCAGTGCTATTATCCGTGTGCTTCTATTAGCCAATTTATTTTGTTTAGATTAGTGGGCAGGATACCATCTGTTACCAGAAATTTTCTTTTCATCAAACCTGCCCCCATTTAGAGTCTCAGTTAAGTAATGTCAGCTGCCCTCTGGTTTAATTTCCATAATAACTCAATTCAGGGGTATAGAGAGAAAAAAAGCATCTAAGAGGATATTGTAAATTGCACCATGCCCTCTGAGAATTTAATTTGGTCATCTCTTTGGCAAGAAAATTAGTGGGAGGAGTTCAGATGTGGAGCAGAGAAAGGCTGAAGAGAGGGGGTACAGAACTGTTTGATGGATGGAATAGCTTATAATGGAAAAAAGGGAAATTGTTTGCAGTAGGATTTTTAAAAATTTCTGATTGCTTCTTGGCAACTTTTTGTTTTCTCAAGATCTCATTTTTTTTTGTTTGTTTGTTTGTTTGTTTGTTTTTGCCAATCGTGGGCCTTGGACTCAGGGCCTGAGCACTGTCCCTGGCTTCTTCCCGCTCAAGGCTAGCACTCTGCCACTTGAGCCACAGCGCTGCTTCTGGCCGTTTTCTGTATATGTGGTGCTGGGGAATCGAACCTAGGGCCTCGTGTATCCGAGGCAGGCACTCTTGCCACTAGGCTATATCCCCAGCCCTCAAGATCTCATTTTGTAAGGCACAGGTAGTAAGAAGATTCCCATTTCATAATTCCAGGACTCTGAAGTATATTTTTTGTATACACTGATATACACATATTACACACATACCACACATACATATATGTGTGCATATGTGTGTTTACATGTATATTTGTACATATGTATGTATGTGTGTAGTATATTTACATAAAGTACATTGATTATATAATTGCCATTAATATATATGATACTATGACACTAAATTTTTAATTTTTATTCAATCATAGGTCCATGACTCCTGCTCAAGCTGACTTGGAATTTCTTGAGAATGCCAAAAAGTTGTCTATGTATGGAGTTGATCTTCATAAAGCAAAGGTAATGAAAACTTTGGCTTTAATGAATTTGCATGTATATACATTATATGACTCAGGTCTATTATGAATATATCACTCTTGTTTCATATAATACTTCTTGCCAACATTTATCTGTGGTATTTTATTTATTTAACTAATTAATTTTTTCTTGTTAGAGACTGGAACTCAAACTCAGTCTCTAATGATTTATGCTCATTGGCAGGTGCCCTACCATCTGAGCCATGCTGTATTTATGGTATTTTAAAACATGCAAAAAGTGGAAGTGGAGGGAGTTAGAAAGATCTTGAATCAGAAGCTATTTTGGCTATATAGCAAAACCTTGCCTCAAATGAAAGAAAGAGAGAGGGACAGGAAAGCAGGGAGGGAAGGAGAAGGAAAAGAGAAGAGGAAGGAAAGAAGAAATGAAGAAAGAAGGAAGGAGAGAGAGAAAAATAGTAGTTTTTGTTAGAATTTTTTAAGTGTGTAAATTGAATTACCCCTTAAAATTCTACTATCAGATTAATTTTCAAAACCAAACAACCATAAAGTTCCAAAGATATAACAGCCAGTACTGATGGCTCATACTTGTAATTTTAGCCACTTAGGTAGCTGAGATCTGAGGATCTTGGTTCAAAGCCAGCCTGGACAGTAAAGTCCAAGAAACATTTAATTTCCAACTAACGAGCAAAGAAAATCAACAATACCTATATCACAGTCATCTAGTGTGTCTACTAAATATGCAGATTCCCAAGCTCCTCCTAGATTTACACTGATTTTGGAGGAAAGGCTACTGAATCTCCAGATTTAATGAGTATCCTGAAGGATTCTAATATATGCTTGACTCTAGGAACCATTAGCGTAAGGTAATGATGTTCATAGTGTGTGGAATCTGAGTCAGCTGCACATAGTAGCACCTAGCAACTGGTTAGAAATTCACATTTCAGGTCCCATCCCAGATTTATTGAATCAGAAACTGGGGGGTGGAGCTCAGCAGTCTGTTCTAATGTGCTTTCTAAGTGATTCTAATGCACAAGTGAACCACAGTGTTTCATTTGAGAAGCACTAGGTTAGGGCATTAGAAACCTGAGCTTTAATCCTGCCTAATACAGTGAAACAGAGAGTGAATCATAAAGGCACTTGCTTTGGCTTGGTTCTCATCTCAGCCTCTAAAATGTCTGGGGAGGTTGTAGAGGATGTGAGGGAGAGTTTAAGGAGAGAACAGAGGCTCAGTGGAACTTAGTGTTTTTGACAAGGAGACTCAAAGCCATGCCAGATGGGAAATAGGCAAAAGAATAATGCTATTTTACCCACAAAGAAAGAAAGTAAGTTCTGGGAAGATATTATATCTGTATTCACATATTTCAAGGAGTGGTATGTGAAGTAGATAGAGATTTTACTGTGGCTCCAAATTGTATACATAAGAGAGTAAAATTGAATCTATAGGGAAACATAGTTCAGCTCAATTTGACAAATTTAGCTTCAACTATAGGATGAGCAACCTCAGAGCATAGAAAGTCCCCTATTGTTAGAGGTATTCCAGGACACACAGAATAATCGCTTAATAGGGATTTAGAAAAGAACACTGAAGCACCTGGTCTGTGACTGAACTAGGATGGCCTTTCAAGGTTTTCCCCAGTCTGAGTATCTGACAGTTTCTTCCTTAAGTTCTGTGGTAATAACGTTTCATTGTTTGGGGGGATTTTTTTCCTTAAGGTGTTTCTCTGGATTGTTTTGGTATAGATCTATAACTTCTGTAATCTCTAAAGTAGATGATAGGAATAGGAGTACAACAAACGAAGTATGTTTCAGGGAATAAAATTGTTTTACTTCTAATTCCTTGCTGGAGGCTGGTGTCAGTTAGGAATGAAGGAGTCAGGTAGCATTTTTCTTTCCCAAATGTAAAACAAATTGTTTCTCCAAAGCATGTCATTAAAAGAGATGTAGTTTTACCCAAAGGTTCTAAAAACATGAGGGCATCTTCTAGAAAATTCTCAGCTACATAGTCACTGCATTTGAAGCTGCATATAATTTCTGCATATGTTATTCTTCTGTATAACTCATGTAAGCATTTATCTTTTTCTCTATACTCATTTTAGGAAAAAATAATCAAGCACTTAATGCTGGGTTTTGATTAGCTTAATAGTCATCTGTCAGGATTAATTTAGGTGAACTTTATTTTCTTTGAATTACATAGATGGTTAATATTTAAAATAATTTCTATAATAGATTGGCATGAAAATATGACTTAATTTTTATTTGATGTTCCCTGTACTTAGGGTTAATATTTACAATTAAAGATACTTAATATCAGTTGTTTTGAATATCTGATATTCTCTTATGCTAAGTTTGAACAGAAATAGCGTCAGCTGTTAACATGATATCTGGAGAGATTACCACCTTATTCAAAAGAAGAATTATACTGTGCATACGTATTTGGTAGTCCTAAATCCTAGCCTCCAAGAAGTCATGCTTGCTGAGTTAGATAAAATATTCCTATGGATCATGATAAGTTAAACTTTATTTTCAGTCGTGTGCTTTGTAACTGGTTTTAGTTGTTGATAGCTTCAGATTATTTAATAATAGCCAATAATATGTTGAGACTTTGCACAAGACTGAAATGTTGGTGCTTTTCTTTTTCAGGACTTGGAGGGAGTGGATATCATCCTAGGTGTCTGCTCTAGTGGCCTTTTGGTTTACAAAGATAAATTGAGAATTAACCGTTTTCCTTGGCCCAAAGTGCTAAAGATTTCTTATAAACGTAGCAGCTTTTTCATCAAAATCCGGCCTGGAGAGGTACAGAATTCCTCTTTCTTTCCTCCCAATCCAAACATAGAACATGTATAAAATAGGCAAGCTAGTACAAGCCTGTAATCCCAGCAATCAGGAGGCTTTGGCAGGAAAGTCTCAACCTGGGTTCCATAGTAAGGGCCCATCTTCAAAACCAACCAACCAACTAACCAACCAACCAACCACTCCTTCCTGTTTTCCTCGCTAAGTAATCTGAGAGATCTGTCTGTTTAGTTAACTATTCACAGGCAGATAATTCTGTTTTCTAAATTGATCAGTTCTGTAATGCTTCTTTCTTTCCTTACTACTGGTCTTCTGGACATTGCTCTTCCTGTACATAGCCATATCATTGCTAAGAGTAAAACCTGCAGTAGCAAACTTGTTCTTCTTTACTTGATGGAAGGGAAGTATTTTGGAATTGAATAGCATGAGATGTTAAAATTGTTTTTAGGGTTAAATTGCTCATGTTTTATACCACTACATTTAAGATTTATGTGTATATGTAATGTTATTGAGAGTGTGTTCTAAAGTCAAGATCTAGATTTTAGGGGGAGATTGGACCCAGGGCCTCATGCATAAATACTAGCTTTTCTATATAATTAGGTGCTCAAGTCTGTACCGGATAACTCAGTTATTAATTAGTGGTCAAATTAGAAGATATAATAATGATGGTCAATTTTTTTTTAACATTCATATTGAAGGGCTGTTGGGGCACAGCAGAAAACTTACGTGTAGGAATGAAAAAAAAGAACAACTCTAGCTCCTTCTCTGACACTTATTAAACAAAAGACCCTAGACGAACTTCAAAGTTCAGCTTTCTTGTTATTTAATAGGGGTAATACCTCCTTAATCTTAGTGATTTAAAGATCAAATGAGATGACAACTGTGAAAACTATAAACAGAATGACCATACTCAATGTCAATTGGCTTTTCTGTGTATATATTGCCATCTACTGGTGAAAGATTCTTCACTATCCGAACCTGATAATTCTGGATGTACAGCCTTAAAAATCTTGGATAGAGATTATCACTGAAGTACATATTTTATACTTTTTTTTTTTTTTTTTTGCCAGTCCTGGGCCTTGAACTCAGGGCCTGAGCAATCTTCCTGGCTTCTTTTTTTGCTCAAGGCTAGCACTCTGCCACTTGAGCCACAGCGCCACTTCTGGCCGTTTTCTGTATATGTGGTGCTGGGGCATCAAACCCAGGGCTTCATGTATACGAGTCAAGCACTCTTGTCACTAGGCCATATTCCCTGCCCCCATATTTTATACTATAGGTTTTTACCTGAACCTAGTCTCTTTTGATGCACTTGGGTTTAAAACTTACCTTAAACTTTTGAATCCCCTATTCAACCAACTAATATTTATCGAGGTCTTTTTTCCTGCCAGTCAATATTCTAGGGACAAGTAATATAGAAATAAAAGAATTTCATCTCTCAGTCTCACATTTTATTGTGGTAAGGCAGAGAAATACATACACATGGAAATACTAATAGATATGACAATAAGAAGTCTTTAACCTCAAAGTGTCAACTATTTAATATATACTAAAAATACAGAATCCTTCCTTACTAAATAAAGCAATCAGGAACAACAGAACACTGAGAAGTGGAGCATTATGACTATGGTAGATGCTTTATAAGTAGCATGGTACAGTAGAGAAGGTGACATTCTGGGTCACTGCAATTTCATATCTGTGAGGCTAAGCAAATAACTTCTCTAACTTCAGCTAGTGTAATGGCAATAATAGACATTCAAAACAAACATCATATTTGTCTTCCATGCTCAAAGCAGGAACAGATGGATGAGAGGACAGTAGGACAGGAGTTCTGGTGGCCCTGGCAGGATATTGTTAGCTTAGGTCAAAGAAGTAGTATTCTAGATAAACTCATGACCAATTAAAACAAAGAAGAAACATTTAGTAATTGAAGAATCTGGAGAGTAGGCCAGGTGCTGGTCACTCATGCTTGTAATCCTAGCTGCTGAGGAGGCTGAGATCTAAGCATCTTGCTTCAAAGCCAGCCCAGGCATGAAAGTTCATGAGAATCTTATCTCCAATTAACTGCCAAAAAGCTGAAAGTGGAGCTGTGGCTCAAGGAGTAGAGAACTAGCCTTGAACAAAAAAGCTAAGGAGCATTCCCTAGGCCCTGAGTTCAAGCCCCAGTACCTTCAGGAGAAATTAAAAAGCTGAGGAATAAATCCAACAAACTCATTATGCAGTATAGTCAGTATAACAGTGTACTATATTCTTGAAAATGGCTAAAAGGAATCTAATATGTGTGAGGCCCTGGTTAGATAATGTCCCAAATACGGGACATTATCTAACGGAAAACAGTGTCTAGACAATCAAAAGTTAACTTAGTTATGTTTCAGAAAAATTCCCAGTATATATGTCTATGTATGAATGTTTTCTGAAGAAAAATAAGATATACAGATTATATGATATATTTTTCACCTTTTTGTTTTTGAAAAAGCCATCTTCCATGAGTAGATTCCTTTTGGTAATTTAAAAATGGTGATTTGTGGGCTGGGGATATAGCCTAGTGGCAAGAGTGCCTGCCTCGGATACACGAGGCCCTAGGTTCGATTCCCCAGCACCACATATGCAGAAAACGGCCAGAAGCGGCGCTGTGGCTCAAGTGGCAGAGTGCTAGCCTTGAGCGGGAAGAAGCCAGGGACAGTGCTCAGGCCCTGAGTCCAAGGCCCAGGACTGGCAAAAAAAAAAAAAAAAAAAAAAAAAAATGGTGATTTGTATTCCTTAAATTGATATCATTCTTTACATTTGCAATGATTTTTTTTTGTAGGATAGTATTTCTCTGGTACTGTATTACTGCAGTTGTCCATGTTTGTTTGTGTCTTTGTAGCAAGAACAGTATGAAAGTACCATTGGATTCAAACTTCCTAGTTACCGAGCAGCGAAGAAATTATGGAAAGTCTGTGTAGAGCATCACACGTTTTTCAGGTATTGGTTTCCTTAAAGGATTTGTCAAGGATAAATTATTTATGAAGGCAACTATTTTTAAGTCTGCTGTTGAAGTCCTGTTCTTTGTATGACAGGCACTTTTATTTAGCTCTGGTGAAATCATCTTAAGGAAGACAAAATGAATCTAGTTTCCCCTTTCAGTTGAAAAGCACACCTTGACATTCCCAGAGCACCTGTTAGTGTGCAATAGGAGGAGAAGAGAAGTTCAAGAAGAAGCACCTGTTTAGCTGGGGGCTCTGTGATTGCCCTTTCTTTAGCTAAGTTAGTCCTGGGCGTGCACTTTGTTACCATGCAGTCTCTCAATAAATAGCTGTGTGGACTTAAGCAAGTAAGTTCATTTGGGGGTTTAGTTTCTTGTTTCTTTAAAATGGTGAAAACATTATAAGAATATAGTGAAAATATTACAGTGCTAATAAGAGATACATATTATATTATTAATGTATGTCTCAGCTCAATTATACTGATTGTTTGAGACGTGGCATAGAACTAAATGATTGCTTGATTAGAAATCTGTTAATAACTATAATTAAATCCTGAGAAGTAGTAAATATTTTTATTCTTGATTTTATTTTTAATTTGCAACCTCAGACTAATATATGTAATTACTCTGATTTTTTTCCCTCAGACTGACTTCAACAGACACTATTCCTAAAAGCAAATTTCTGGCCCTGGGATCCAAATTTCGATACAGTGGTCGGACTCAAGCTCAGACCAGGCAAGCTAGTGCTCTGATTGACAGGCCTGCCCCACACTTTGAGCGAACAGCAAGCAAAAGGGCATCCCGGAGCCTTGATGGAGGTTTGTGTTGAATATTAATGACTTCTTATGAACTTAATTTATTAAGGAGAAGTCAAGGAAGTTTTTTTTTTTTTTTTGAGACAAGGTCTTTCTATGTGGTATAGGCTGTTCTGGAACTTGATGTAGAGCCCTCAGCCTCTAGAGTGCTGGATTACCAGAGTACCTGGATCAAAAGTACAGTTATCTGTAAGATAACCAAGTTGTTACTTGTTATTTCCGTCTAAAAAATATATTTTTCTTTTTAAGGTATTGGGGAATGAATTCAGAGCCTTATGAACACTCTCACTTGTGCTACATCCCTAGTTTTACTTTTAGTTTGTTTATGACTCAGGGTTTAATTATATAGCCCAGGCTAGCCTTGAATCTTGGGATTATAGGCATGTACTACCATATTCAGCTTGGTGGTTATTGAGATATAATTCATGAAATGGTATTTAACAACTCCCAATATCACCATGATATTTTATTGTGATCCATAGTTCACAGTCTTCATATTAAGAAATTGAAAGAAATTTGCCTGTCTTTGTACCTCCCAGGTGATATCTTTTCTTTGACTTGCACATTAGTGTGTGCATAATTAATTGTTGTCCAACATATTCTTTCTTTTTTTGTCAGTCATGGGGCTTGAACTCTGGGCCTGGGCACTGTCCCTGAGCTCTTCAGCTCAAGGCTAGTGCTCTACCACTTAAGCTACAGTACCACTTCCAGTTTTCTAGTGGTGAATTGAAGATAAGAGTCTCATGGACATTCCTGCCCAGACTGGCTTTGAATCGTGATCCTCAGATCTCCGCTTCCTGAGTAGCTAGTATTACAGGCATGAGCCACCAGTGTCCAGCATCCAACCCATAAGAAAAGAAACACACAATTCAAATATGATGTTGGAAGTTACTAACATTTGGAGTTCATAAATGATTTTTATGTCTGTTGTCTATCCCTCCCAAGTATCCCGTAGAGTTAATATCTTCCACAGGTTATAAATGGAGAAACTGAAGTTTGTAACATAAGGTCATTGCTTGAGTCATACAACTATGTATGACTAAAGTGACCCATGGCCTAAGATTCATGAATTGGTTTTTATCTCTGTGCCATGCCACTTTTCCCAGTGAGGACTGCTTCTTGTAATGCTGCCATTTTTTCATTTCGGAACCATTTCTACCTGTAGTAACCATCAGTTCTTAAACTTATACCTGCTTTTCCATGCACAGTACATATTGCCAAGGCTAGCAGTGCTGAAGACATAAATCATTTGGCTCTGCAATATTAGTGTTGGATTCAAACCAAATCCAAGAGGCAAAATAACACATGGTGAAACATGGGCTCTGTTTCTACAATGCCAGGCAGGACTGAATTAATTCTTTGAGAGGAGGTGTGAATACACATGTATAACGATACTTTAACACAACTGTGAGCAAAATATTTTGTCACATCGCTGGGTTTTGTTAGCTTTGGTCTGCCATCTGCCATTCCTGCATTGACTGGCTGAGAGCACCCATTAGGAGGAAGGACTTGCAAGAGGCTACAGAATTTTCATTGAAAAATAAAGCGAGTTTTTTTTTCATTCCTGTTATTTTCCTAAGTATCCTCCTGGAACTTAATTTCTTTCGCTGGAGATCATTACAGGGTAATAAGCATTTCTTTTTTAAATTGGTGGTATGTGAATATTAGCTTTGACTTTTACTTTTTTAGTCTATTCTGTTTTAAGGAATTCCTTTGTTTTACTTAATTCTTTTACAGCATCTAAATTTAAATGTACTGGAATAAATTATGTTTAGCGTAGTTAGTTTAAAAAGGAAGGAAAGGTGGCTGGGGATATGGCCTTGTGGTAAAGTGCTCGCCTCGTATACATGAAGCCCTGGGTTCGATTCCTCAGCACCACCTATATAGAAAAAGCTGGGAGTGGTGCTGTGGCTCAAGTGGTAGAGTGCTAGCCTTGAGTAAAAAGAAGCCAAGGACAGTGCTCAGGCTTTGAGTTCAAGCCCCAGGACTGGCAAAAAACAAACAAACAGAAAAAAAAAAAGGAAGGAAAGAGTATAATATAAATTTTGAAGATTTCCATGAAGAATTAGAAATCTCAGTAAAAGAATGAGTGGTCTATTATTATTTAATCATGTTGGGAAAACAGCTTCATTCCTAGACAATATCAGATAAGTAAGGTTTTACTACAAAGTATGTAAAGCATAAGTACTATCTGAGTGCCTCAGTATTGGTTTTGTTTTAGGGGTAGAACCCACGACCTCTCCTGCATTCTAGGTACGCACTGTACCATCGAGCTATATCCTTAACCCCTCCAAGACTATTTTGCATTACGTTCATCTAAAACTTGAATGCCAAATATTTCAAACCCAAATAATTAATTTTATGATAAGTTGGAACTTTTATCGTCAGTCTATATTGTTATTCTCTCAGCCTACATTGTATATTCTTTCTGTTTATTTTCTGTGACAGTCTGCAGTCTTCTTAAATCAAGATTTGTCAGCTCAGCAACCTGGGCTTGTATGCACTAGATGTCAGTACCACTAGATGTCTCCCCATTTGTAACAATCAAAATGTTTTCAGACATTTACAGATGTTCTTTGGAGGTAAAATAATCCAGAGCTGAGAACCACTGTTCTAAATATTTTGAAGAATAAGAGCTGTAATGCATTGATAAGACTTTGAGAGAAGTTAGAACAGAACTGCAAAGGTGGTTATATTTTTCTTTTAGGATGGGAGGTCAAAGATTTTTATTTATTTATATTTTTTGCCAGTCCTGGGGCTTGAACTCAGGGTCTAGGTGCTTTCTCTGAGCCTTTTTGTGCTCAAGGCTAGTGCTTTACCACTTGAGTCCCAGCACTACTTCTAGCTTTTTTCTTTTCTTTTTTGAATAGTTAATTGGGGATACAGAGTCTCATGGGGACTTTTCTGCCTGGGCTGGCTTCAAACCACAATCCTCAGATCTTTTTTTTGGCCAGTCCTGGGTCTTGGACTCAGGGCCTGAGCACTGTCCCTGGCTTCTTCTTGCTCAAGGCTGGCACTCTGCCACTTGAGCCACAGTGCCACTTCTGGCCATTTTCAGTATATGTGGTGCTGGGGAATTGAACTCAGGGCTTCATGCATATGAGGCGAGCACTCTTGCCACTAGGCCATATCCCCAGCCCCCCCCCCCCCTTTTCTTTTTGCCAGTCTGGGAGCTTGAACTCAAGGCCTGAGCATTGTCCCTGGCTTCTTTTTGCTCAAGGCTAGCACTCTGCCACTTGAGCCACAGCACCACCTCTGGCCTTTTCTATGTACATGGTGCTGAGGAAGCGAACCCAGGGCTTCATGTATATGAGGCAAGCACTCGGCCATATTCCCAGCCCAATCCTCAGATCTTAGCCCTCTGAATAGGATTACAGATGTGAGCCACCAGTGCCCAGCTGGAAGATCAAAGATTTTTAATTCTTATTTTTTTTTTTTGGTGTGTGTGTGTGTGTGTGTGTGTGTGTGTGTGTGTGTGTGTGTGTGAAGGGCATCAAATTCTTGCTCAGCTCTTTTGCTCACAGCTGGCCCACTTCACTTCTGGCTTTTTGTGGTTAATTGGAGATAAGAGTTTCACTGATTTGTCTGCCCAGGTTGGCTATGAATCATGATTCTCAGATCTCAGTCTTCTGAGTAGCTTGGATTATAGGCATGAACCACTAATGCCTGGATTCATATTATTTTAGACAAATGATTTATTATGAGAAGAGAAAACAGATGGCTCAAAGATTTGCCCTGGACAAGCATCAAAAAGTAGTACATGTCTTATCAGAAAAGTCATTTATCAAACTGTTTTGTAATCATTCCAAAGAGACTCAAAGTAAAAAAGCGATCAATCTGAATTCTTTTTTCCTAGAATATATATTTAGATTCTTGAAACCACTGAAAAGTGAATGTCTATTTCAGAAAGACTTCATAGAAGAATGTAAACGTGATTACCCCTTTTTTTCCTCCATAGACTACATTGTAGATTCTTGACACTAATAAATTATAACATTACTACAGTTTCATATTTTTTCTTACTTTGATCTTGTCCTCCCTGAATTTATGACACATGATCATAAACAAATCTTAGCTTTTCCTTCAAAGGTACCCATTGCCCTTGGTTGCTCAGAAAAGCACTGATGATTTATGTTTGCCTTCTGTGTGATGGGCATTGGAAATGTTAACATTTCTGTACATCCTGGACTTATACTTATTTCTCCTGGTGATTTTTACAGTAGTTCAGTGACTCTTGCCTTCACTTATTCTTCTCTTTTCTCTTTTGTATCAAGCAGCAGCTGCTGATTCAACAGACCGAAGTCCTCGACCCACCTCTGCCCCAGCCATTGCTCAGAGTCAGGTTACAGAAGGCATTGTACCAGGAGCATCTGTCAAAAAACCACAGAAGGAAACAGTGAAGGCTGAAGTGAAAGAAGAGCCACCTGAGCAAGCTGAGCCAGAGCCCACAGAGGCATGGAAGGTATATCTTCCACAGATACAGCCAATTCATGTTCTGGTCTCAAGGTCTTAACTCCCTAACTAGGAAGGTTTTCAAAGTAACCAAGTGTTATAGAATACCAACAAAGTTATTTCTTCTTTATTATTTCCAAAAGAGGTTTCTCATAAACCTATAAAATATTTTCATAGAATTTCATCCTATAGACTACAAGTTGTCTATCCAGTCAAGAAGTTTTCAGGGGGCTGGGAATGTGGCTTAGTGGTAGAATGCTTTCCTAGCATGCACGAAGCCCTGGGTTCAATTCCTTAGTACCACACAAACAGAAAAAGCTGGAGGTGGCGCTGTGACTCAAGTAGTAGAGTTTTAGCCTTGAGCAAAAGAAGCTCAGGGACAGTGCCCAGGCCCTGAGTTCAAGCCCAGAACTGGCAAAAAAAAAAAAAAAAAAGTTTTCAGATGACCCACACCTAGAAAAATAGGCTTGGTAATATGCACCAACAAGATTGCCTTTTAAAATAATTTCCACTCATCCAGAAAGAACATCCTTTTTGCTTAAGATTCAGCCTACTATTGTGATTAAGCCATGATTTGGTTTCCTCAAATGAATGCATGTATAAATAACAGAATTGTGTTAATACAGTTGTTTCAATTGTAAGTAGCATTGCAAGAAGTTCTGTTTTGTAGGAGAGGTTATGCTGCTGAGTTGTTTATGATGAATAATTGGAGTCATAGTCACTGCACTGAGTTGAAACCACTAATTTAATTAGCAGATTTCCCACAAGTAACAATAATAAGCTGATCATATATATATATATATATATATACATATATATGTGTGTTTGCATATTTTTTTCCTGATACCAGGGCTTGAACTCTTGTTCACTTGACCCATGCCTCCAGCTGAACCTTTTGCTGGATATTTTGGAGATGGAATCTCTCAGACGTTTCTGCTCAGGCTAATTTTGAACTGTGGTCCTCTTGATCTCAGCTTTTTGAGTATCTAGAATTACAGTGGCTGAGATCTTTAAATGTTCACATTTTGGGTTTTTAAAAAAAAAAAAATTGTGCTGGTACTGGGGCTTGAGCTCATGTGCTTGCTTGGCCTTTTTGCTCAAGGCTGCATCTACCACTTGAGCCATACCTCCTTTTCCTAAATGTTTATAAGCTTTTTAAATATATTTAAACAATGATGCAGTTGAGATGCGAGTTCAGGTCTCACTGCTGTCAATGGGAATTACAAGAATCATAAGAATTGTGTTTTTATTTTATTTTATTTTTTGTATTGTACTATGGCTTGAACCCAGAGCCTCTCTCTCTTGCTCAGCTTTTTTGCCTCCAGTGAACATTCTACTACTTGAGCCACATCTTCAGTGGAGCTTTTCTGTTAGTTAGAGTTAGTTGGAGTTAGTTAGAGTGTCTCATAGACTTTTCTGCTCCAGGTGGCTTCACACCACAATCCTCCTAGTTAATCACCCTGAGTAGCTTGGATTACATTCATGAACTGCCAGCACTCAGCAAGAATTGCATTTTTATATGTTTTTTAAACTTCAGACTGTAGAAGGCCCAAGTAAGCGCTTTCACCTTGGCTTAATAGTTTCTTTTGCAATCAGATCAATATCTAGTTTCCCTGTAGAACAGTGGACGATCTGGCTCTGTTTTTACTATTTAAAAAAACAAAAAAACTGCTGCACCTGGATGTGTTTCATTTGACAGTACTATGGAGTTTGGTATTATCTTACATTTTTTCCATTCAATCCTAGAGAAAGTAGCACAGTGTCATTGTTCTCCCTGGTAATGCTGCTTACTAACCATATGTAGATGAGATTCTAGAAAATATTTAATGATACACAGTAATCATTTCATCTCTTAGACAATTTGTTTTCTGATTTTGAAATAACCAGTGCTTTAGGCAATTGTCACTATTACTTTGTTTCCTCTTACTAGCCTGTTTTTAAAAAGAATTACTCTATTTTCTATATGTAAAATAACTATTACTAAAGGTATTTCGTAATTATATAAACAATTTTAGACATTCATTTCCTGCTGTTAGAGACAAATCTTGTTCTTCTGCCAAAAATGTTGGTTCTTTATTGCTAGAGTGAAGATTGCTGTGTTGAATGTTGGAACAGAGGCCTGTGTGTGCTTATTTATAAATCGACCTTGAAAGTAATCATATATGTCAGTTGCAATTTGGGTGGAGTTTATTTGGATGTTTTGTTGTGTAATAAACTGAAGATTGAAACTTCCTTTTCCAATGTATGGTCCAACTAACAAAATCTTTTGTATTCTCTGTTTGGTGTCATATGTTGTTTTTTCCATGTATGTTTTAAACTAAAACTTATCTATTTCTATCATGTATATTAAACATTGGTAACTTCATTTGTAAATTTGTTTTATAATAGTATTTAAAGTACTTCCAGATGGTTAAAAAAAAGCAAAACAAAAACATATGGCCATAGTATTAAAGAAGCCTAATTTTTAGTAGGTTTTTTTAAATACATAAATATAAAAATTTTTTTTAATCCATGGAAAGATTACCCTAGGTTTCTCTTATGATAATTTGAATGTCTGTATTAACCTCTTCAGCCTTGAAAATGTGATAGTGAACTGTTACAATCATTGTTCGGAATACTATCTTTCCCTGGAACAGCTTCATAAAACTACATCATGGTGATGACTTAGTAACATATTTCACCCCAGGTTAATGATGCAGTGTATTTGAAAACCCTATGCATAGAAACCTAATAATTTAAAATGTTTTTTTACCACTTTATTTCTTAAATGTAGGTGGAAAAAACCCACATCGAGGTCACAGTACCTACCTCAAATGGTGACCAAACACAGGTTTGTGCCAACAAGCCCCTGTTGTTCCTCCCTCTCAGTTTTTTCTTCTCCCTCATTGACCCCTCCATAAAATAATTACAAGATGAAGGTTAAAAAAACTTAAATGACCCGATATTTTATCATTTTTTTTCTTTTTTGAATTATGGCCAAACAGAAGCTTGCAGAAAAAACTGAAGATCTGATAAGAATGAGGAAGGTTAGCCATTTTTCACTTTCACAAAACTCCATTTCCATTTACTCTCTCTGACTTACAGTGCATTAAAAAGACAGTGATTCATTCTTTTCATTGATTTCTCTTAATCAGAAGTTACTTTGACAGAGCAGGTGTACATACATACGTGTGTGTGTATATACATATGCATATAATGACAAAGAAATCATAATCTTATGCTTTAAGCAAGCTTTTCAGTAGGAAAACTTTTCTAATAAATATGAGGCTCAAACCTATCCTTTGTTTTCAAACTTTGAAAGAACTATTTCAAAATGACATCATCATTGATGATATTTTATACCCATTTCTCATAAAAACCATCATAGCAGCAAATCCCTTTATTCTTAGTAACTATGAATTTGATTGCTGTGTGCCCCATTCTTCCTAACTACCTTCAGGATGAATCAGTTCTTACTGACCATATTTATTGGCTGGTTAAGTATAAACTATTGTTAGATCTTTTTAATAAAAGATCTTAGAGATCTTGATATTGCAGAAATGCCCCCCCCCAAAGCTAACGTGGCTTTTTTTTAAACTAATGTTTTAAAAGTATTTCTCCATGATACATGTAGTTTCATAACTTTTCAGAGTCATGTATTAGGGTAACATGTAAATAGTTCAGTTTCAAAACTGAACATAAAATAGCTTATTACATAAGAAGCCAATGAAGCCAGGAGCACTGTCTATTTAAATAACATCATCACAATCTTCCATTATTTATAAACAAGGTCATCTGTTTTCTAGTGTTACCATGTTCTCTGTGTGTCCTTGTGGTTCTGTGACCATTTCATGTTGGCATATGTTGCACTGCAGACATTTAATTTTATGTATTTTTTGGTTTGCCAATTTGCAGTTTTCTCCCGCAAGAATAAATTTTAATTTTTTTATGCTTTTCTGTTTCCCCCCCTTTCATTTTCACAGAAAAAGAGAGAGAGACTAGATGGTGAAAACATTTATATCAGACATAGCAATTTAATGTTGGAGGTTTGTATGAACTTGAAGCTTATTTCAGTTGGTTGCCTGGAACCTCTGCATTCTTTGCTGACCCCCCCTTTCTTCATTCTGTGCTGCCTTTGGGTTTGCATGTCATTGCATGAGAGAATTTTAGATTTAAAATTTCTTTGCATGTTGATAAACATGACACGCAACTTTCTCACCTTCAGATTCTTTTTAGTTTTCATCCAGCATACTATCCCCCCTCAAAAAAATATATGATTGGAACTCTCTCTGCTTCTCCTGGTTCCATTGTTTTACCCCCTTGCCCACAATACTACATCACTGCTAAAAGTTTATTGGATTTTTAGTTCAAAATGGACTTAAAATATTAAAAATAGCAGCAATATATTACTGAAGTAAAGTTGGGCAGTGGTAAAATACAAGAAAGAAAGGAGTCTAGCATTTAGTAAATAGTTAACTATAAGGTAGTTTTAAAACACGTTGTTTTTTAAAACAAGCCTGTTTGCTGAGTGCTAGTGGCTCATGTCTATAATTCTAGCTACTCAGGAGGCTGAGATCTAAGGATTGCTGTTCAAAGCCAACCTAGGCAGGAAAGCCCATGAGACTCTTATCTCCATTTAACTTCCAAAAAAGCCAGAAGTGGAACTGTGGGTCAAGTGGTATAGTACTAGCCTTGAGCAAAGAAGCTCAGGAGCAGTGCTCAGACCCTAAATTTAAGACCCAGGACTCAGGTGTGGGCATGCACACGCACCTGCATGTGTGCACATACACACACATACACACCTGTGGCTATAGAATTTTACTTTTAAACCTGAGAAAGTTGAAGCTTAGAGAAATTAAGTCATTTTTCTATGGTTACAGAACTAGTATATTGGAAAGCTAGGACTGAGAAGTTATATAACTTTATTAAACTACAATTTTATGCTTAAAAATAGTATCATTATCTGCTATAAGATTTGTAAGATTATTTTGTTGTTATATTCAACATTGCTTAGTTTTTAACCAGACTTATATTAGTATAGTGTATTTTGTCTTAGAGTATAAAACTAATAAGAAGATTAGGGGAATTCCATGAGGAAAAAATATGGAAATTGTAGTTATTCCACCTGGGAAAAAAAACCTGAGACCAAGTTAGTTTATATTCCACAAATACTTCTAGATAGAAGTCGATAGCTTTACATCTCTATTCAAGGCAGAAACATAAGAAAGGAGCATTTGTCTTAACTGTCAAGGAAATTTAAAATATGGTTTTTACCTTCAGAAAACTTACAATGTGGTGAACTCAGGAAAGAAGAAACAATATTCAGGTAAACAAATAGCAATAACATGATTACAAGTTATTAGAAAAGTTTTGTAGGAAATAAATAATATGCTTTGGTAACAAAGAGGATTTACTTCAAGTAAGATGGACAGGAAAGATCTCTCTAAAGAGACATATCTTACTTAAGACCTAAAAGATGAAAATGTGTTAAACATGCTAAATATAATCAAACTAGAAATTTGAAAAAGAAAACCTTTTTAAAAGTTGATCTTTCTTTATGGCCTCCAAGAACCTTTTAAGCTCATCACACTATTTGCTAAAGCATAGTATTAGCAAAAATACAAAAAAATTGAGTACCTGCTATTTATAAAGTACCTTGATAAAAGCAAAAAAAGGATGGCCAGCCTTTATCAAACATATATTGAATGGTGGGCACAATACCAAGTATTTTACATATATTTGTGTTCTATAATGCAAATTTTGCCAAGGTTGACTATTTCACAATTGGAAACTGAGTTTGTTTTACCCATATTTGAGACCTGAATGGTTCTGTCTTTGGTGATTAGATAATAGATTTGAGTTGATCTTTACTCAACTCTATAACATCTCCCAACTCTATATGTAACTGTCCAGACCAGTGCGTCCTCAGTACTCCCTTAGCTGGAACCTGCAGTACCAATCATATATTTATCACTTGTTTCATAAGGTGTGTTATGACTCCTGAGACTCACAAAGTCCCTGTGTGTGGTGTGTTTTTTTTTCCTCTGGCATTTTACTGACAGCCACGAGAGGGGATGTCTAAATAAGTGTGTGTTTGAAAATTAAAACTACTAACTGACTTTTGAGAATATTTTATATTTAATGAACTGTTTGATTTGATTGCTGCTAAAATTATAAGATCATAGGCCTCAAAAGTTATCTAATCTGAACATAGCCCAAACAGCTTGACTGATCATCATTCTTTAGTAATCATAAAAGTGTTTCTCCACCCCACTCCCCCAAGAAAGTTCTGTCAAGTTATCTGTCACTCTAGCAGGTTTTTTTTTTTTTTTTTAAGCATTCCTTTTCCTACCCCCACCCCAACTAACGCTTTGTTCTGGCACAAATAAGGTCGAGTTCATTTTTAGATCTACCGCCTCCTCCTCCATCTCCCAGAGAGAACCTGTAGCAAATGTCTGTGACAAATTCTATTTGGAACAGGTCCCTTTGAGATCTTAATTTTACTCTGTGCCCCCACAGGTTTCCAACAAAGCCAGCTAAGATGGATGGAGAAAACTCCCTTAGAAGCTACTGGTTTTATGGAAAAATTTGTTTTTCTCAGGTTTCAAGCCAATTGAAAGCTAGGCAAAAGGAGATATACAAGGAAATATACAAAATCACGACTCTCATGTAAGAGGCTAACTCAAGGGAGTCATGGTTTTACCGCAGCATCACTTACTTGTTTTTGTTTTGCTCCATTCACACTTTGGTGAATGTTGTGGTGAGTTGTTCTTGGCACAAACAGATTTCATTTCCAGTCAGGGGCTTTGGTCACAGGGCCTTACATGCCTGATGGGTCTCAGTTGCTCAGGCCAACACTGGTCTTTAAACTTATCTGTGCTGTTCTTTAGTAGTAAATATGCTTTCTTTGCTTTCAGCTAGAAGCAAATGCAAACAAACTTGTTTCCTTTGTGTGAAGCCCATATTTATAAGATACATTCATATTTTATCTCAACAAGCAAGAAGTACTCTTATGAAGGAGAGAGCTATGTGGCTTCTATTTTGGGGTTAGTTTTCTCTTCGGTCTCAAAATAAATATATATGGGTCAGTCTTGCAAAATAAAAAGAAGATACTAGTAAGTAAATTTTCTGAAATTATCTCCAGATTCATGCATCTCCTTGGTTTTTTTCTCCTATCCCATTTTTCTTTTTCTTTTTCTTTTTTTTTTTTTAACCAGTCCTGGGCCTTAGACTCAGGGCCTGAACACTGCTCCTGGCTTCTTTTTGCTCAAGGCTAACACTCTGCCACTTGAGCCACAGCGCCACTTCTGGCCATTTTCTATATATGTGGTGCTGGGGAATTGAACCCAGGGCCTCATGTATATGAGTCAAGCACTCTTGCCACTAGGCCATATTCCCACCCAATGGGATATTCCTCTTTGACTTTTTTATTTTTTTTGCCAGTTCTGGGGCTTTTGGACTCAGGGCCTGAGCACTGTCCCTGGCTTCTTTTTGCTCAAAGTTAGCACTCTGCCACTTGAGCCACAGCGCCACTTCTGGCCATTTTCTGTATATGTGGTGCTGGGGAATTGAACCCAGGGCTTCATGTATGGGAGGCAAGCATTCTTGCCACTAGGCCACATCCCCAACCCCCCATTTTTCTTAATACTACTTTTAAAAAAGTTTTGTTTTTTTTTGCCAGTCCTGGGCCTTGAACTCAGGGCCTGAGCACTGTCCCTGGCTTCCTTTTGCTCAAGGCTAGCACTCTGCCACTTGAGCCACAGCGCCACTTCTGGCCATTTTCTGTATATGTGGTGCTGGGGAATCGAACCCAGGGCCTCATGTATACGAGGCAAACACTCTTGCCAGTAGGCCATATCCCCAGCCCTTAAAAAAGTTTTATTTAGCTGAAACTTGTGTTGCTCTTAGAAAAATAAAACAAAACTTTTAAACAAAAAATTTCATAAATTTGATTTAAATAAATTTGATTCCTCCCTTTCCCTCCCCCAAAATGAAGCTGTTTCCCACAAAGCCAAAAAAGAAAAACGAATCCCAAAATCCACACAGCATATTAGGAGATATATTTAGCATTATGCTTTCCTTGGATACAGAGCTGCCCTAATAAACACAGAATTTTTCTACAGTCATTGGGTGAAAGATTCCAAATATTGTAATCTCAAGCTCTAAATTTTGAGGGGTTTTTAAAGTGTTGTTGAACAAAGAACATTTGAGTCTTTTTTTACAAGTTTAATTTACCAGACTATTTTTGGCCGTGTCCTTTTTTTTTTTTGGCCAGTCCTGGGCCTTGAACTCAGGGCCTGAGCACTGTCCCTGGCTTCCTTTTGCTCAAGGCTAGCACTCTGCCACTTGAGCCACAGCGCCACTTCTGGCCATTTTCTGTATATGTGGTGCTGGGGAATTGAACCCAGGGCCTCATGTATACGAGGCAAGCTCTCTTGCCACTAGGCCATATCCCCAGCCCCCAAGTGTCCTTTTTGAAAGTTATGATATATCTCTTTTTTCATACATATTAATATTTCTAGTCTGTGCTTTATTAAGCTTAGTTTTGATCACCCATCCCTAGAACATTTCCTTTAATAATTTGCCTCTATCTTTAATTGCCCAATATTCAAATCTGCTGGGACAGTTCGATTATTTTAAGTTGATATCCAAAGCATTTGAGCTCTTGTTATCACTTCCAATTCAATGGTACTGGAGGTGGAACCCAGGGCCTTGGGCATGCTAAGCAAATACTCTACCACTGAGCTATAACCTCAACTCCAGAAAGTCTGTTTTAAACTATACTAAGAAATGAGTAAGAAACTTTTAAAATCTGGAAACATGAGGCTTTTAGTTTGTATAAATAATATTTGTAAAGAAAGAAGTCATTATGTTACATGACCCAAAAGTGATTCTCCTTGCCTCATCCCCCACCCCAGGGAGGTAGTAACAATTGACTTTGGAGGTTGGAACTGAGAATTTTGCTACTAAATTCTTCTATCAAAATGAAACACTGAGATCTGAAGGATCGCAATTCAAAGGCAGTCCAGGCAGAAAAGTAGGAGTGGAGGCATGGTTCAAGTGGTAGAGAAGCTAAACTACTAAGCTGAGCAAGCATGAGACCCTGAGTACAAATACCCCAATACCGCCCCCCACTAAAAGCTATTTTTTAGGTATCAAAAAGAAGAACTCTCCATTTGCTAATTGAGTAACAAAATTATCTCCAGCGGATATAGAAGGACAGTGTATTGCTGTTGCTCAACATAGGCTCAACACGGCACAACAGCCTGTGGTAGAAGTTGAAAATCCTTCACCATATCCTTCATTTAATAGTTTAGTTATCTATCACTATTGCTATTCTGCCTGAGCCAAACCTAAATCAGTTCTTAATCAAGCTGAGGCTAATTAAATTGTGGGATTACCTTCTTGAGATGAGGAATTGGAGATCTGGTTTTGTGTCATCTTGGAAAAAAAGAGTCATAAAATTAAGGAGTCACTCAGGAGTTACATAACTCCTGAGAGCTATTGGATTGTGATGATTTACTGTTTCCAAGAAAAGCACTTTGTTTAAAAAAAAAAGGAAAAGAAAGAAAGAAAAGAAACAAAGCAAATATACCATGCTGTATATTTACAGAGTTAATGCAATTTAGGGATTAGTAACATCTATCCTGGATATGGTGTGTTTTCTACCAGTGCCCAGTCTCTAATGGGTTGTGCTTGTTGTGTTTTTTCCTTAATTATTTATTATTTTACATCTTTGTCCTTTCAACTTTAGGATTTAGACAAGAGTCAAGATGAGATCAGAAAACATCATGCCAGCATCAGTGAGCTGAAAAAGAACTTCATGGAGTCTGTACCAGAGCCACGGCCTAGCGAGTGGGATAAACGCTTATCTACGCACTCGCCCTTCCGAACTCTTAATGTCAATGGGCAGATCCCCACAGGAGAAGGAGTGAGTACATTGTCCATATGACTGGTTATGAGGAAGAATAGAATAAATGTTTTTATATGTTAATACCCTATATCTGAGAAAATAGAACTGAAATTTTCTTTGGTCCCACTATAATTTATTGCAGTGTTAAGGCATTCATAATTGAGCGCTTACTGTTTTTAAATTATGGATACAACTAAGTTCATTTTGTAGGACTCATTTAGAGTTACTAGTAGATGATTAGGCCCTGAGAACTGGCTCTGCAGCTGCATGCTCTGGCTAGTGTGTGTTTATAAACTGACTATAAGCCAGTAAAGCTTTGTTTATGTTCAAAATGTGCCTTCCAGAAAGTTTGCTAAATTTAGGAAGTTCAAAATTGGAAAGGGACTAACTTTTTAAAAAACTTTATTTGAACATTTGTACAACTTAGAAATGTCTGGAATGGTTGCCCATAATTATATAATACACCAAGAAAGTCCATAAGCCAGAAAATGCAAAACACCAAGTATCAATGATTATATTCATTTAAGAAAAACAACTGGTGATTTATTTGTATCTTTAGTAATAATATCAAACTTTTCAAGAGATGTTTTTATAAGATTGTCACAATTAGAAGAAGCCAGAAATACTTTTCAGGGGCTGTTCTTTTTTATTTTTATTTTTTTAAGTTTTAGCAAGAATTTGTTTTAGTATAATAGGATTAGATTAGGGAGAAATGGAGAAGAGAGAGAAGCATTTTCTACTTCTAATGCAAGAAATGGGAGTTTACGACTTATGTTATTTATTATTATATCATTAACTATTTAAAAAATCTTACAACTAAGCCTGGCACTGGTGGCACTGGTGTAATCCTAGCTACTCAAGAGGCTGAGATCTAAGGATCAAAGTTCAAAGTCAGCCGGGGCAGGAAAGTCTGAGAGACTCTTATCTCCATTTAACAACCAAAAAATCTAGAAGTGGAGCTGTGGCTCAAGTGGTGGAGCACTAGAATTGAGCAAAAAAGCTCAGGGACAGTTCCAAGCCTAGCCCTAGCACACATATCCTATACCTGAAATAAATGAATTTGTTTAATGAAAACACCTTAAAAGCTTCAATATATATCCAACAAGTCTTTAGTCATTATACATTAAATATTTATATAAATAACAATGATTCAATGAATGATTTTAATGATTTTTAAATTGTATGCTTGTTGTATCCCAAAACAATAGCAACTGTAGTTAAGAAACTAAAAACTGTGGTTTAGCCAACCGCAGTGGCATATGCCTATAGACCCAGCTACTCAAGAAGCTGAAGCAAAAAGACCACTTGAGTCTAGAAGCTTGAGGCAGGACTGGATGACATAGTAAGATCCTAGCATAAAAATACAAAAGAAGAAGAAGACCAAGTGTCTGTAGCATACATCTGTAGTCCCAGTTTTTTGGGAGGCAAAGATCAGGAGGATCGTGGTTTGAAGCTAGCTCATGCAAAGTTTTCATGATCTCATCTCAACTAGTAGCTGGGCATGGTGGCCTACACTTGTCATTCAAGCTATCTGGGAATTATTGATAAGAGCATTGCTGCCCAGGCCAGCCTAGATAAAAAATAAGAAGGAGACCCTGTCTCAAAAATAACTAGAGCATAAAGGACTGGAGGCATGGATTAGGTGATAGAGTGCCTCTGTATAAGTGCAAAAGTCCTAGTTTCAAATCCTAGTGCCTCTACCAAAAAAAAAAGAAAAAGAAAAAAAGAAACCTAAGGGCCAGGAGCTGGTGGTTCATACCTGTAATCCTAGCTCCTTAGGAGGCTGAGATCTGAGGATCGTGGTTCAAAGCCAGCTCGGACAGGAAAGTTCATGAAACTCTTATCTCCAATTAACCACCAGAAAACTGGAGGTGGTGCTATGTCTCAAAGTGGTAGAGTGCTAGCCTTGATTGAAAGAGCTACCAAGCCCTGAGTTCAAGCCCCATGACTGTCATTAAAAAAAAAAAGAAGAAGAAACTTAGGTTTTTAATTTTTTTTCAGACTTCTTGGTAAAGTATCCAATTATTACTTATTATTTAGTTTCTGGAACTAGAGTAGAGGATTAAAGGGTAATCCACAAATAAAACTTTTTATGTGGGCTGGGAATATGGCCTAGTGGCAAGAGTGCTTGCCTTGTATACATGAAGCCCTGGGTTCATTCCCCCAGCACCACATATATAGAAAATGGCCAGAAGTGGCGCTATGGCTCAAGTGGCAGAGTGCTAGCCTTGAGCAAAAAGCCAGGGACAGTGCTCAGGCCCAGAGTCCAAGCCCCAGGACTGGCCAAAAAACAAACAAAACTTTTTATGTTTTACAAAATCATTATTAAAATTGGCTAACAATTTTCTGAACAAAGTTAAAGCTATTTCACAAGTGAGGCTAGAAAATACCTGAGTTAGTGGGCGACCACCACGAGTGATAGAACACAGGAGTTCTTGCTCTTCCTTGTCCTCTCAGTTTCCATTCCCAATAGACATGAAATTTGTGCTCTAAATTGAGGTCATGTGCCCTACTTTATGGGTGAGACCACCACTCCTGGCATCATATAATTTGTTTTGATATGTACCTAGAAATAAGAAATATAAAAGTCAAATAGTAGTTGTGATTTGACTGAGAGGGTCTGGCTAATCAACACCTACCTGACTGGCTTTGAATAAGTCATTGCTCTTGTTGGGCCCATTGATGGAGTAGATGTTCTGTAATATCCTTGCTAACTGTGAAGTGCTACAAGTGAAAAAGTGGCTTGTTGCTGTCTCACCTACTAACCCTAGCTGCAAATGATAACTGCATGTTTCCTACAAGTTCTATTTTTGACTCTGAAAACTGACCAGAGTTGTTCAAAAAAGCAGCTTGGTACTACCTTGAATAAAATTGGATAAATCTCTATCAATCTCTATTTCCAGAAAATGGGTCTTTAAATAGGAATCCTTCAGAAATCATCTTAGGGCTGGATTGGGGAATAGCAATGTCATTCCGTAAACTTTAAAGAAATGACGTTTTATCAACTAGCTTAGATATACAAGAAATATGTGAGCAATTTTAGCTTTATGCTTACATATATTTGTCCCTCTAACTAAAGAGTGGAATGAATAAGAATTATACTGCGATGCTCTTTTATACTGGGATAATTCCACTTTGGGGGATTTTTTTCTTTATTAATAAGGATAATATTTCTATTCTCTGGGGATACCTCTTCCACCTTTAACAGCATTGTTGTTGCATTGTAAGGCAACTGAATTTTATATAATTTGTGTATGCTCAGGTGAAGAAAACCTCTGTTCTCCCCTCGGAAAGAAAGGTTGGTGGGCCAGAGGTAAACATACTGTTACAATTTGTGCTTCTTACTCAGAGTTTGCTCTTGTCATGGCACCAAGCAAAGAATCCTCCCAGAACTGAACCACACCTGCTGAATAAGTTTCTTTTCTTTTGGCTACACTAGTTAATTCATGCCCACAGCCTTTTGGCCTAACACGGTACAGGCTCACTGCTGCAGCGTTAGCAGCTTTCAATTTGCTTATTTCGGCGCATGGCTGGTTGGAAAAGCTGCATGCAGATGTAAATATGTATTCAGAGAGAAAATGAATTTAATTATACCCTATTCTTTTTATGTTGTCTTTCTTCTCCCACTTTTCTTTTAAAATTCATTATAATTTTGCATCCTTTCTTTTCCTTTTTTCTTTTTGCTGACCAGTCCCCTAGCTACTTTCTCCCTGATACATATCACTTAGGGGTGTGCAAAGAACCAGTGTTGAACTTCCAAACTGATCAGAGAAGGCTAGCTCAACTGAGAGAACTTAGAGCCAAGTTTTTCCTTTCCTAGATAGCATCTGTCTTTACTAAGGATAGCAGAGTACAGCCATTTCTGGGGGAGAAAAAAATGCTCAATTGGACATTTGGGGGAAAAACTAATATTATATTTACTAAATGTAATGTAAAAAACCTCCATAATTATCAATATTATTCCTAACCATGATTCTGAGATCTTATAGGGGGTGCATTTTACTTTTTTTCCTTTCGCTCCTCCCTCCTTGAGGGTGAACTCTGGAGGCATATTATAAAATTTTACACTTTCTACTTTTCCTTTGCAACATTTAAGATGTATAAGTTGAAGACTTTCATTCCCTGGAACAAAATCTAGTTACCACACTGAGTTATGGCATTTTTAAAGTCTATATAAAGAGATACGAGGATTACTTTTTATATTTTGCCATTCTTTTTGTAATAAAAGTAACTTTTCTCAATGGCAAGAAGAATGCTTCATTATTGGCATTGCTCAATTTATTAATTATTGGCAATACCAAAGCAGTAAAAATGAAAAAAATCATATGTAAATGAGAATGGCTAATGATTTCATAAACTTCCCGAAGTTCTAATATTCTTTCACTCAAAATTTTATATGTTGAGCACCTTATTGTGCTTTAGAAACTTTAGGGTAAGTTGCCAAAGTAAAGTAAAGCTAAAATAAAATGCCCAAAAGATCTTTCTAAACCCTTTGCACATCCCCAAGTATCATTTCTGAGCATTTTCCATCTGTCATTTTGTTCATCTTTCTCTGTCTTTCTTGATCTTCTATCGTGAAAGCAGACACAGGAACGTGCTCTGTTAGTACAGGATGAAGAGAGAATTAAAAGGCAAGAGAGATCTGCTGAGAGAGCCTTGTCCCAGCAAGAAAATGAAGAAATTCTTCCCAAGGTTTCTATTCCAATCCCTGAGGATGACAAGTCTCTCAAAAAGTGCCACCTCTACTCTAGTACTTTTCCATCTCCTCGTATTCCTTTCATGATGTCTTTTCTTGTAGTCCTTGCCTTGGCTGTTTGGTGGTTGATCTTTCTGTGATCGGAAAACAGGGTGCTCATCTGAAATGTCAAGACTAAAACCACTGAACTTTGTCCTTGGCTTCAAATGTATTATTGTGATGTCTCTGATCTTAATGATTTATTGTAGTAAGGGGGCTCTTATGATTATTTTTCTGTCAATAAAATGTCACTCTTTATAGAGTATGCATTATGAGGTAAAAGGAGTAGCGATGGATTGCCCAAGCCAGCTTTTCTCACCAAAGACTGACAAGTATAGAGCAATCAGAGGTTGGTACTTTCCCCAAAGCTTTTACTCTCTTTCCTGCATGGTCGAACTGTTGTCTGTGATTCTGTTCTCTCCGGCATCTCTCACAAAGATACCTTTAAAAACAGTTGATGGGCTATTTCCTTAGTCTTATGTAGTTATTTATGTGGCATGGGCACTATAGTTGAAGAAACAATTCAACTTGCTAACCTTTCAAAAGCCTTAAAAATGATAACATTCAATCTCCAAATCTATAACTACTCCTGTTCTTAGAATATCAAACTTGTATATACAAAAGCCTTTTCTGGAAAAGGGCTTTTTACATCTGTGGCCTTTTTATGAATATTTCTGAGCTGTGCAGGAGTAGATGACTCTATCTTGCCTGGTGTATAGAAGAGATCTGCAAAGGTTAAGTGTCAGCTTTTCATAAATAGAGTGTTGATTTGGTTTAAGAAAAATGGTGCTGGTGTCCCTTGGCCTCCAGCCAGGGCTGAATTTTTCAGACTACTCTATCTTAAAAACTCCTGGGATACAGATTTATTCAAGATCTTTACATAAACACCATTCTCTGGATTAAAATATTGTGTTACTTTTTTATAGCTTAAGCAATTGTATTGCTAGAAGCAGTGTTAGCCACTATAATAAGCGTAAACTATATACTGATAATACTTCGGTTGTCTTGTATACTTCTGACCTGTTTGTTTTTGCACTTGTGTTGAAATCAATTGTTTTTGATCAATAGCCTTGTAAACTAAAGTTCTCTTGTGACAAATACAAGTCCTTGGTTTGCATGTTGATTTGTAAGGCTTCCCTGAAGTAAACATGAACACTATCTCTTCAGAATACAACTCAGATGCCTAACCTGTTCGTTTTGTTTTTAACCTTAACATTAAAGAAACCTTGCATGTGGCTTGCTTTTTATGGCACGTGAATGTACCAATCTGGATGATGTAGCTAATGTTTCAGATATTTATTTTGAACGCTTATTTATAGTGTTACCAAACTGTGTTACTTGTAAATACTTTCCAGTTGATGAAACTTCTAAGCAAGACTTTTGTTTTTAAGATTACCTCAGAGAAAAAGGGAGGAAGGGAGAAGGATGGGTAGAGGAAGAGAAAGAGGGAGAGAATAGTAAAACCAAGAGTCTTTCATGTCCTTTATGTCATAGCTTTGTTCTGTTGTCTCAGTAGACATGTAGATGTAATTCTGTGGTATTTCTTGAAAACTGTTACTCTGTCATTATAGGCTTTTCCACAAAAAACAGAGTGGAGGGGGGCAGGGGGGCGGGGAGTAAGCAAGGACCAGGCTAGATTTTAAAAATCTGGTATGTATGTAGTTTGTATATCTTTCATGTCATAAGCTATATATATATTTATAACAAATACTTTGTAAATAAGCATATTTGCCAATTCATTCATAATTAGAAAAGAGAGATTTCACATTCACCTGAAATACTGCAAAGGATTTTTAACGCAGAAAGCGATTAGCATAAGTATGCCCTTTCATCTGTGAAATAGAAATATAAGCTTTCTTTAGAGAAGTAACAGATGAAACTGTAGCATTGGTTGTTATTTTATGTCTTTTTAAAAAGGAATAAAAAAGAAAATAATCTTAGCGTTTTACTGATAATTTTATACTATTTCAGATTATATTTCCTGAAGTTCTTGTTTTCATCCTTGTATACAGCTTCTTTTTAATGATTATAAACTTCACCCTGAGTTGTGTTTACTTTTGTATTGGAGTTTTTTCAAGTCCATTAAAAGTTCACTGTGAGCCAGCGATAGTTTGCTGAAGTGTAGCAAGTCCTCAGAGATCTTTATTGACAGTCAAAGGATGGTTGTGAGAATGCTCTTATATTGAATGATGCCGACTGATTTAGGTTTAAAAGATACACACATCACAGTTACATTCCAGCTTTGTATTACTGAAAATTAATGCTGCCAATATTTGTAACATGAAGCTGCATGTAGCATTGGTTTCTTTCCCCCATTTCATTCTTTTCTCAGTACCAGAGGCATATTCAAATAACTGTTAGCTTTACCCTGGCTCAGCTGCTTATTGGTAGGTCGATAATATAACAACAATTTAGACTTAAGACCAGAGTAAAGTCTTGGATTTTTGCCTTTGTTTCCCCATTAACTGTTTCCAGTGAGACTCTGAGATGTTCGCATATCTTTTGGTGCCCATATTTCCACTTAATAATATGGAGACAAACCTACCTCATGAGAAGGAATCTGCAGGTCTGGTCCAGGAATCAGAGGCTCTGGTTGTTCAGCTTTTGGTCTTTTAGAGTCTGGGAAGGTAGAAATTAAGGAAAACATAGACACATATTAACTTCATGGGATTTAAAAAAAAAATTAGAACTAAGCAATTTCATCTGTTCTTAATTGTATTTCACTGAGGTTTAAAACTACAAAAGTGGTATGGTGCCAGTGGCTCATGCCTGTAATCCTAGCTACTTAGGAGACAGATATGAGAATCTTAGTTCAAAGCCAGCCCAGGCAGGAAAAGTTTGAGAGACTCTTATCTCTAATTAATCATCCAAAAACCAGTTGTAGAGCTATAGCTCAAAGTGATAGAGCTCTAGACTTGAGCAAAGAGCACTCAAGGACAGCATCCAGGCCCTGAGTTCATTTGCATGGGTCTGTTTTACTATTTGTTTACAGCTTCTGTAAAAGTTTTAAAGAGGCAAGATCCTGACAAAGAAAAATCATAGGCTGTATATTTCCAGTTATTATTCTAGAATTTAGTCATTTCTATAAATATTATTAGCAATTTTACCCAGTAAGTTCCCTAGATGTGTAAGCCAGTTCACCTTTTCCTTTCCTAAGTCACGATAGATAGGTAGGTAGGTAGGTAGGTAGGTAGGTAGGTAGGTAGGTAGAGAGATGGATGAATAATCTTTCGTATAGGACACATTAGACATTAGAGGTTGAGTAGTAGTTTTAGAAGGCATTGCCAACAAAACTTTATACAAAAATTTCCTTTTTACAAAAGGAAAATTGAAAAGGCAAAACTATTGTGAGATACATTCTCATCATTTTTCCATAGGGTAGTGAAGATATATAGAGCTTCTCTGCAATTACCTTTCCTCATGTTCCTCTTCATGGAAATGAGAAAACCCCAAACTTCTTTACAGCTTTGGGAAAGATTATTATACTGTTATTTTACACAGAGATTTTTTTTTTTAATGACACTCACACTGCCTACCCCTCTTGTTTGTAATTTGGGTAGTTCGAACTGAGACAAACTCCTAATTCTCTGTGTTGCCTGGTATATAGGCATCACCATACTTGCCTCCTCTCCTTTATTCTCAGTAGTATTAATAAGCCTGCTGTCACCTCTGATGCTGTTAACCCTTTGTGCCTTAGGACCTCCCTTTCACTGAAGCAGAACAGGACACAGAAAGAAGCACATTGGTGCCAGGTTTGAAAAAGGTATCTGAAATGGTTAAGAAGGTGTGGTAGTCATTGTATGTATGTCTCAGTGACAGAGTACCTGTCTAGTAAATGCAAGGCTTTAGGTTTAAGCTCCAGAACTGCCAAAAGAAAAACAAAAGGTCTAGAGTTAGGAAGCTGTATAGAGCTAGATTAGAAGAGGAAGAACAAGCTGGGTGCAGTGGCTCACACCTATAATCCTAGCTATTCAGGCTGAGATCTGAGAATTGCAATTCAAAGCCAGCGAGTGCAAGAAAGTCCATGACATGCTTATCTTCAACTAAGTACCCAAAAAAGCCAGAAATGGAACTGTGGTTCAATTAATAGAGTGCTAGACTTGAGCAAAAAAGCCCAGGGACAGTGCCAGGCCATGAGTTCAAGCCCTAGGACTGGATCAGTACAAAAAAGGAAAAGAAAAAGAAGAAAGGAAGGAAGGAGGAAAAAGAAAGAGAGAGAGAGAGAAAGACAGAAAGAAAGAGACAGAAAGAAAGAAAGAAAGAAAGGAAAGAAAGAAAGAAAGAAAGAAAGAAAGAAAGAAAGAAAGAAAGAAAGAAAGAAAGAAAGAAAGAAAGATGAAAAGTGGCTATGATCAACAATTGTAAAATTCATGGAGAGCTTTATTTGGTAAAATAAATAGAGTGAAATTCTCATTATACTAAAAGAAAAAGAGAAAGTAGTTTATTATTCCCAACAGATTAGAAACAGACTAAAAACCTAAATAATTTTAATAATAGCCTAACTGAATGAATAAATGGCATCTCATTGAGGAAACATGCTTTGCTCATCTACTGAGGTTGATAATTCTTTTTTTTTTTTTTCATTTTTTTTTTTTTTTTTTTTTTTTGCCAGTCCTGGGCCTTGGACTCAGGGCCTGAGCACTGTCCCTGGCTTCTTCCCGCTCAAGGCTAGCACTCTGCCGCTTGAGCCACAGCGCCGCTTCTGGCCGTTTTCTGTATATGTGGTGCTGGGGAATCGAACCTAGGGCCTCGTGTATCCGAGGCAGGCACTCTTGCCACTAGACCATATCCCCAGCCCTGAGGTTGATAATTCTTTTTTTTTTTTTTTTTTTGCCAGTCGTGGGCCTTGGACTCAGGGCCTGAGCACTGTCCCTGGCTTCTTCCCGCTCAAGGCTAGCACTCTGCCACTTGAGCCACAGCGCCTCTTCTGGCCGTTTTCTGTATACGTGGTGCTGGGGAATCGAACCTAGGGCCTCGTATATCCGAGGCAGGCACTCTTGCCACTAGGCTACATCCCCAGCCCCAGGTTGATAATTCTTGAAGTCACAGTATACTTCTCTTTCCCATAGTCAGAATCCTGTTGTGGTTGCATAATTGAATTTATCTGTCATTTTAAAGACTAAAAGAAGACAGAATCTCGGCTCTGTATTCTCAAACCAAAAAAGGTAGTTCAGCCCTGATTTTCGTCTCTTATTATCCAAGTAAAGAAGAGTCTTCAGGCCAGGAATGTAGCTCAGTAGTAGAGTGCATGAATAGCATTTGTGAGGCCTGGGGTTCAATCACAAGCACTGTAGAGAGACAGGGGTGGGCTAGAGATTATTCTGACTGGATCTTGTCTCAACAAAACACAGAAAAAGAAAAAAGGAAACATGATTATATACTACTGTGCATCCATTTTTTCAGTTTTTCATTGATTCATTGTTCACTAACTGCAGTATGTAGGGACACAAAGAGGCAGCATCACCAGAATTTTAGAACTGAATAAGATCCTAATCTAACTCCTTTTCCCCTAGAGTCTGGCTTTTCTGTACAATGTTGTTTCGAGATTTAGAGGCTAGTCCCAGGCCTATGCTCAAATATTTCCCAAGATAGCACTCCCTGTCTTTGGCCAGCTCAGAGTTCATGTATAAATTATTATTCTTATATTCAGACAAAAACCTGTTTCCCTATAACTTTCACTTACAATTTGAATGGAAGAATTTATAAAGAATTTTCTGAGCTAGGAACAGTGGCACATGCCTATAGTCCCTATATTTGAGAAGCTGAGGCTGAAGGATTGCCAATTTATGGATAGCCCGGGCTATACAGTGAAACCCTAATTAAAAAAAAAAAAAGTTGTTTCTGTCTTCTTCCACATTATAGCTCTTCACTTAGTTAAAGATAACTCAGATGTTGAATTATCATCACATAACTCACTGTCTGACATCCATGTTTATTGGGGTCTTTTAGCATGTTGTCCTGCCTGTTTTTGTTTTGTTTTGTTTTTGTGGGTCAGGTTGTGGGGCTTGAACTCAGGGCTTGAGCACTGACCTTAAGCTTTTTCCCTCAAGGCTAGCTCTCTACCACTTGAGTGAGCCACAGTTCAACTTACGGTTTTCTGGTGGTTAATTGGAGATAAGAGTCTCATGGACTTTCTTGCCCAGCTGGTTTCCAACTGCAATCTTTGGGTCTCAGATTTCCTGAGTAGCTAGGATTATAGATGTGGGCCACCAGTGCCCAGCTCTGCTTTCTTTTTTTCTGGTCGTTCTACCAATGTTTTCTCTTTCTGATTATGTTACATATTGTTTGTTTCCCTATAGTTTATTATCCTTATTTGCTTTCTTCTTTTCCCTTTCTTTCCTCTTCCTTTCATTTTTTTCTAAAAGATTTTGTAATTCTTGATATTCCCAGCTTCTTTATGGATATACCAGCCATCTTAAAACTTTTTAAAGATAGAATAGAGATGCCATAGCAAACCTTGATCTACTTGAGTAGCTCCCAAATTATTTGATTTATAGCAATGTGCTATGATAAAACTGTAGACATTAGCCAGCACTGGTGGCTCACACCTGTCATCCTAGTTACGTAGGAGGCTGAGATCTGAGGATCATGGTTTGAAGCCAACCCAGGAAGAAAAAGTCTGTGAGACTCTTATCTCAATAAACTACTCAAAAAAGCCAGAAGTGGCACTGTGGCTCAAGTGGTAGAGTGCTAGCCTTGAGCAAAAGAAGCTCAGGGACAGCACCCAGGACAAGCAAAAAAAAAAAAAAAAAGTAGACTGTTTAATATTGTTATGGCAGTTGAATTTCCCACCAGAATATGTGATTTTAAAATTTTAAAATGACTTTCTCCTCAAAACTGTGAAAAAGGCTTCGAATTTATCTTTGCCATCCCAGCCACCATGTTGCCCTTTATAGAACAAATGATTTGTGTTTTGTTAATTTTTCAATCATAGATGTCAATGCATTAGCTTTTCACATAGAATTTCTAGTGTTGAAAAATTAAGTCTGCGTCACGTTTTTACTATCTGCCAAGTCAATATATGTAAGTAAACCAAGAAAGTCCTTGTACTGTCTGAGTGGCTCACACCTGTAATCCTAGTTACGCAGGAGGCTGAGATCTGATGATCAGGGTTTGAAGCCAACCAGGGCAGAAGCTGGAAGTGGATCTTGGCTCATATAAGCCTTCAGTAAAAAAGCTAAGGAACAGCACTGAATTCAATCCATAGAACTGGTATGAAAAAGAAAAGAAAACAAAAACCAGAAAGTCCCTGTTGAAGCTACCATCTCAGTTATTAATCACCAGTTTTCCCTGGTTTACTTAGTGGTTCTGTCTGTCCTGCTATGGTAAATTTCATTCTTTCTTGTTAAAAGCTCTTATACTTGATCACAGCTAACAACTATTTTTATTCTAGAACATATTATCCAGAGTGGGGTACATGGCTGTATGTGTAAACTTATGTTGGAGTATAATGTTAAAGGGAACATTTGTAGTCGCCTAAAATACACTGTAGATAACAATTTATTACACTTGTATTTACAGGATGTGAAAATGTTAAATACATTGAACTGTCATGGGTTTTATGTACCTTATAGATCATAGATTGGCACTTTTCCTGTAAAGGACCAGAGAATAAATATTTGAGGCTTTGCAAGTCATGTAATTTCACTACACAGCTTTGTCATTGTAGTGAGTGAAAGTAAGGAAATACAATACCTGAAGCAAATGATCATGGCTATATTCTAGCCAGACCTTATTATGGACAATGGAATCAGAATTTCATATATAACTTTACATGTCCCTAAAAATTGTTCCCTACCCATTAAAAAATGTAAACCTGTCCTTACCTCACAGCCACAGAGTGGAATCTGGCCTGTTAGACATAGTTTTCTCACACACACAAAAAAATGTTGGCCAAAAAATTAGTTACATACTGTTTTGAAGAGCTGTATTATCTTAGGATCTTCTTTTGTTGTCACAGTATCCTCTAGGGGCTGGGAATATGGCCTAGTGGCAAGAGTGCTTGCCTCGTATACATGAAGCCCTGGGTTTGATTCCTCAGCACCACAGATATAGAAAAGGCAAGAAGAGGCTCTGTGGCTCAAGTGGCAGAGTGCTAGCCTTGAGCAAAAAGAAGCCAGGGACAGTGCTCAGTCCCTGAGTTCCAACACCAGGACTGGCAAAAATAAAAAAGTATCTTCTGCTTTGTTTATGGAAAACAAAAGACAGGGCATTCATTTCTGTTTATTTGTTGTCGAGGTAAACCTCAACTGTAATCTAAAACATTGTAACCACCACAATACCCCTCCCTGTCCCAGTCTGTTTTCTAAATTGCTGCATGTTAACTGTGATCATAACAGTTACTGACGATCCCATCTACTCTTCATTTTCATAAATTTAAGGATCTGCCTCTGTTTTCCCCTTTTTTCTAATTATTTTCAAAATAAAGGGACTCCCTTGAGGGGAATTCCCCAATTAGAGCCTATTTGGGCAGTATTTATCAGTAAGTCAGAAGAAAATAAACATTCTTTTTGCCACTGTTGAGGTTTGGACTTGGAGCTTTTTGCTTGCTCAGATTACTGAGCTGTCCCTCTAACACTTGAACCACATCTTCAGCCCTGAATTTTGTTGGTAATTTTGGAAATATAGTCTCACAGACTTTTCTTCTTGGGGTGACTTCACAGTAATAGACTCTTAGTCTGAGCATCCACAGTTAGCTATGCTTATAGCTACTGAGCCTAGCTTAAAGTAATGTTCTCTTGGAAATGTCTTTGCTTCCTATTGGGCACAATTGTATTCTGAAGAGTGATTCCTTGGAGAGGTGCTTCCAAATAAGTTCCCAAATACATGTTCCTTGAAGTTCCTTCGTTCACAGTCTTTTAGCTCTGATACTTAGTTGAATAAATTGTTTAATCTAACAAGATATTGAAGCCTAAAGAAATATGCTAATGAACTTTCCTTTTGGAACATTTAAAAATATTTTTGTCTCATTAATTTCTCTGTTAATATGTATATTTATTGTGAATAAATCTTACTGCAAATTGGATTCTGGTTGCTACGAATTATTAAGGAAGTAGGAGCCAGTTATGCTGTACATAGACCCACTACTTTAAAAAAAGGAGAGGAGGGAAAAGAAACCCCTGTTCCAGGCGATCCAGCAAGAACTGCCTGTCAGACAACCTTTCTAGAAAGGGTCCCTTGCTTTTCCATGTTTTCCGTCTTCTCCATGGCCCAAAAAATGCCTTTTGCTTAGTCCTAACCCAGAGATAGCCAGTATGTATGTGTTCAGTTCTCAAAATATTGCTTTAAATCAACTTTGAACTCATTTAACATATTTATGCAAATCTTTAAGAATGTTTTTTTCTACCCAATTTAACCAGTCACTATAACATTGTCACATATGTTGGAAGCATTTTTTAATAAGCTGATTTTGCCTTTTGTGTTTTTTAAAGCACTGTACAAATTAGTAGTTATTAGCCACCCAGTATTGCTACTCTGATCAAGATGAAGATTGAACAGTGGAGTGGGTGTGGACCTGTGGGTGTGAGGAGAGCTTATTCCTGTAATATAGAACTACAGCAGGTGTATCACTTTCTCTCTTACTTCACCTGGGTTAAACCTTCTCTTAGGCTCACAGTGCTAGGTTTTTATTATATTATCTTTATGCTCTACATTTTGAAGTTATTTACTAGCTCAAATTGTGTTTCCTGTGGTCATGTCTGATTAATGGAGAAATGTAATGTCTCTCCAAAGACATGTTCCCTTTATGATTTTGTTGAAAATGTTAACACAAGAAGCCATCATTATTATTACAAGATTTTTCAGCCAGGCACTGATGGCTTATGCCCTTAATCATAGCTACTCAGGAGGCTGAGATCTGAGGACCACAGTTCAAAGCCAGCCTGGGCAGGAAAGTCCAGGGGACTCTTATCTCCCGTAACTACTCAGAAATAACTGGCGTTTCTATATCTCCATCATAACCCTGTCCCCGCCCTTCATAGTGTAAGGAAGTAAAACAGACTGCCAAAGGTTCTGATCACAAAGACATGCTTAGTCTAACCTGTAATATTTGCTCAAGTGCTTTGACTTCTATAGCTGGATTCGGGTGTGAGAACACTCATTTGATCTGTGGAGTCCCTGCTGGTGAGTGCAGTGTAAAAGCAAAATTTTCTATTACCTAATAGTTAAAATTTTGCATCTGGCATGGATTTTGAAACTGTTTGCTTTTACATTCATCTATGCTGGGGATAACCTAATAATAGCACTATTCAGAAAATTATATGAAACTATGTTTTAGGGGCTGGAGATGCATCTCAGTGTAAGACATGGGGTTCAATCCCCGTCACCACAAAAAGGAAAGGCAAATAAGTTAAAACTATGTTTGGAAGATAATTGTTACTGGGGAATTTTGTTGGTTGCATTTGTGAAAGAAAGGTGAATTGTGAAGTTACTTTCCTGTGATAATTTTGCCAACTCTAGTAAAAAGCTAGTGTCTTCCTGAATAAGCTCCTTTATCCAGATTTTTATCAGATGTAAGCTCTATATACCAGAGAATAGTTATGGACCATGAAAATGACTCTGAGTTTCATGGAGAAGCTAGTATGTACTGTAAAGATGTATTTCCAGCTGCAAACTAATAGCATATAGCTAAAATTTAAAAAGTGGAGAGAGTATATTCAAGAAAAAAAATGAAGAGAAATAGGCATGGCTCAAGTAATAGAGCTCCTGGCTAGTGAACACAAGATGCTAAGTTCAAACCCCAGTGCTGCCAGAGGGGTAGGGGGTTGGGGTATTGCTTGACAAAGAAAAGTACACTAGGGGCTGGGATATCATTAAGTGATGAAATGCTTACCTAGCAAATACAACACCTTGTACCAAAAAGGAAGAGATAAAATAATAATAATAATACAGTTTTTCTTTTAAGGCACACTGGAGTAGAAAGAGAACTTTCAAGTCATCATTTGCTAGCCACGTGGAAACTCTTGTTAGTTTATCCCCATCTTGAATGCTTGTGGTTCTGATGTCCTTTTTAAAACTTCTACTGGCCTGAGTCTCCCACTGAAAACGTACCCAAACTGTCATTTATCAAGCTTTTGAGGGTGGAGGGATCAAGGGATGTTTTCCTTTTTGGTAAATTATGCTCTTTCTTCATGTTTCCTTTTTTGGCTGAAGAATGGGCTACTGCTGCTCAGCTTGTCATCTTTATGTGCTATTTACAAATGGCTTTTACAAAAGAAGCCATTACCACATCTGATTTATCTTTTATTGCAAGTGCCCATTTAAAAGCATTGGTTTTAAAGTAAATTGGTGTCTAAATTACCAGGTTGGTGTTCTTACTGATTATTATACAACTCAGGGAAGCATTGATATTAATAAGTTTTCAAAATAGGAAAGAGTTTACAAATATTTACAATATATTCATGTATGAAGACATATATTTTGCTTTAAACAAAACCTTTTCCTTAACCATTCAACATCACTCTTCCCTGAGACATTACCTTGCCATGTTTTCTTAGAAGAATGTAGAAACAGAGCACTCGCAATTAACTGATCTTATCAGGATTGGATTCTACGTTAAAAAAAATGTTTTTTAGCTTGCATGTTACCAACTATCTGGTGATATTACCTAAATACATTGTTGATAATCTAAGTGACTGTAATGTTTATTGTTTACTTTAGTTAAGAACCAGGAGCTGGACTCTTCCGCTGGGTATCTTCCTTCTGTGCTTAGCAAGATAACCTGGATTCCTGCTGGTTCTGTGGGCCTTTGCAGTGCAAAGCGCTTCTTACTGGGTTTACAAAGCAAGGGTAATATGCTCTGTGGGTGTCTGTGTGTCTGTGCACTCCCTCAACCCCAGTCCCATTGCCACCTCTGCTCACTCCCTTTTGCTTATTAAAGCTTATTATTTAAAAAAACAAAAAACAAAAAACCTATATGGATCTTATTTAAAAGTTGAACAAGCTGGCTCCAGTAGCTCATGTCTATAATCCTAGCTACTTAGGAGGCTGTCCCCTGCCTCCTAGAAATCTTCTGGATGTAAAATATGGTAGTATTAGTCTACACAGTGTATATTGCTAATCTAGAAGTTATTTAGATCTATTTGGCGATACCTTGATCAAAATGTTTTGTATTCTGAGTTCATATCATAACTTTGGCAAAAAAGTGAGTATTTACTTTGAGTAGCTTCACTGTTCCAGAGGCAGATTTCAAATAAGGAATTTTATTTTTTTAAAAAAACTAAACTCACATACAACCACATTTTTAAAACTCACATTTCTTACAGACCCCTGCTGAATAGCCCAGAGAGGACTCAAACTCAGATTCTTCCTGCCTCAACCTCCTGAGTGCTGAAGTTAAAGTATTATACTACCAAAACCAGCTAGTTGTTGACATTTCTAATAGTTTTTTCCCTTAGTTAATTTCCTCTTAGGAACCTGTTAAAGGTCTATTTCGAACTGTCTTTAAAGGCTTGATGAACATCAAGGATGAATGAACATCAGCCATTCCTTCATAAATGGTTTACTGAACTTATCAAGGGTTTTGTTGTTGGTTGTGTCTGATTTTGTTCTTGCACATCTAGGGGTGGAACCCAGGACTCACAAATGGTAGGCAAATGTTCTGCCACTGAGTTACACCCCAAATCTTGAACTTTTTCAAGTTGTGCTGTCCCTGACCTTTTGTGCGCTCTACCACATGAGCCATAACTCTACTCCCAGGTTTTTTGGTGATTAATTGGAGATCAGAGTCTCATGGACTTTACTGCCTAGGCTGGCTTTGAACCATGATCCTCACATCTTAGCTTCCTGAGTAGCTAAGATTATAAGTGCCCAGCACTTAGTTTTTAAGGTCATTTCACTGCTGAAATCAGACACAAGACCTTAGATAAGATAATAGTAACAAAAGATAATAGAATACACTAAAGTCGTTTCCATGTATAGTTACATATGTAGGAAAATACATATATCTTTTTTTCTGTTGGTCATGGGGCTTGAACTCAGGGTCCGGGAGCTGTCCCTAAGTATTTGGGCTCAAGGCTAGCACTCTACCACTTTGAGCCATAAGGCCACTTCCAGCTTCCTGGTGGTTAATTGGAGATAAGAGTCTCACCAACTTTCCAGCTCAGGCTGTCTTTGAACCACAATCCTTAGATCTCAGTCTCCTGAGTACTTAGCATTACAGGCGTGAGCCACTGCTGGCACCTGGTATTGCTATCATTTTGATTTCACTTGTTTCTTTGTTTTTGTTGGTTTGGTTTTTTGAGACAAGATTCTCAGTATTTAGGCTCATCCTCCCAAGTGCTAGGATTACAGGTATGTACCACCATACCTGGCCCAGAAAATATGTTTAAATGAGTGATAAATAAAACATAGTGTATTATCAGAGGATGCTGGTCTTCTTCAGTGTTTTTGCCTCCTTCCCTCATTTTACATCTCATCATGGCCCTGAGTTGAAAGTGCTTCCCAAAGGTCTACCAGCCTTCACATGCTCCCTTTCTGCCTAACCACAGTGTTACTATATAGAAAGATAAAATGAGACAGCACAGAGAAAGGAATGGGTTTTCTGTCACTACTCAAAGGCAAAATTAGTCTTCACTAATGGATACAGGAAAAAAATCACTACGTGGGACCTCAGGAGAAACTGATACAGCTTTGCCTGGAAAATAAAAATTAAGAAAGTTTTTTATCCAGGATTTTTTCCCCACTGTGATCTTTTATAAGAAAGATAGTCTTTTTAAAATGGACCAGTGGCTCAAAGAGGTAGAATGTTCTGGGACAGTGCTTAAGCCCTGAGTTCAAGCTTCAGGACCAACACACAAAAAAACATCTCAAGAAAGATAGTCTTTTTTTGCCAGTCCTGTGGTGCTGGGGAATCGAACCAAAGGCTTCATGTATACGAGGCAAGCGCTCTTGCCACTAGGCCATATCCCTAGCCCCTAGAAGAAAGATAGTCTTTTAAGCATAACTCTAGTTGTTTTGGTTGTCTCTTCAAATAGATGGCTCTTACTTCAAAAATAGCCTGAAAATAAAAAGACTCTGGGTTATATGCAACGAAGTGGCAGCACAATGCCTGTAAGACACCCATATCCTGCTCTTAATGCTGTCTGTGACCCAAGAGGCAAGGGGTGGAGTTTATAACCCATCAAGGCACATATATACACAGGGTTTGAGGATGCTGAGACATAATCATGTCTTTTGAATAAACATTTGTCAGGAGGAAGATGTCTTTGTTTTCTTCCACAAAACACAGAAAGCCATTGATTTAAAAAATGAGATTGAGAACCTTTAAGTGAGATTGCTCATCAATTAACTATTTGTTTAATGGTCTTCTTTTCACATTCTTAAAACTGACTAGATATCACCGAGTATCTTGTATAGGTAGCCAATCTATAATTGTTATCTTTCTTCTTGCTCTTTTTATTTTATTTTATTTTGTTGCCATGGGGCTTGAATTCACGGCCTGGACACTGTCCCTGTGCTCTTTTGCTCAAGGCTAGCACTCGACCACTTTGAGCCACAGAGCCACTTCCCATTTTCTGGTGGTTAATTGAAAAATAAGGATCTCAGATTTTCCTGCCCGGGCTGGCTTTGAACTGTGATCCCCCGATCTCAGCCTCCTGAGGAGCTAGAATTATAGGCATAGGCCACCAGTGTCCGTTTTTGTATATTCTTATAGCTCTCCCAGTTCTCTAGATAAGTAACACCTTGACAGATACCTCTAAATCACATTAGGTCTCAATTTTGCCGCTATGCTCAGATGTAGCTATATATCAGTTCATATTCCTGGAAAGATCCCTTTAAAGCTTCCAGGCTAATTTGGTAGTAAGCTGTTACACAAGTTTATGTAATCTTGGCTCTTGTTGATGATCATAGCCAAAGGCAACAACACTGTCAGTTAAAATTATTCACCCATACATTCCAGATTCTGAGTGTCTCATGTCATAGAGCCTTTATATCTTCTTCTGGCCAGAGTCTTGTCTTTTGGGTTTTCTACTTCCTTATATTTACAGATATCTTGTCAGCCACCAAGACTAAGAGTACCTTAGACAAGCATTGTACTTCTCAAATTAGAGTGACATGAATTCTTTAGAGCATAACAAAACATGTGGTCCTACTAGAGATGCTTTCTGGTGCCATGTAAGAAGATGAGCATTAGAACCAGAGATAAAACAGAATCTAAATCCTAGCTTCATTATTTCCTAGCTCTAAGTTCCTTAACCTGATCTTTCTTCATGTGTAAAATGAATAATCTCAGGAGACTGAGATCTGAATATCATTGTTCAAAGCCAGCACAGGGAGGAAAGGCTGTGAGACTCTATAATCTTCAATTAACCACCAAAATGGTAGATGTGGAGTTGCGGCTCAAGTGGTAGAGCACTATCCTTGAGCAAAAAAGGCTCAGGGATATCACTCAGGCTCTTGAGTCCAAGCCTTAGTATAGGCACTAAACAACCAAGGATAATGACTACCTCCAAGTGGGATTATAAAGAATTCAATGAGCAAGCATGTTAAATAACTACCACAGTACCTGATTCATGGTGAATATGCAATAACAGTAACCTTCTTCTTTAAATACGAGATGAGATTATGAACCTTGTTTAGTGAGCCACAGTTTGTATTCTTTCCATTATAACATTCCTTGCTAGACATTGCAGTTTTTAAATTACATGACAAAGCAAAAGTTCCCTTATCAACTAGATTTATTTGAAGTACCTTCATCTTAATTTTACAGGACACCTATTTATATGCCAAAAACTAAATAACAAAGACATGAAGCTAAGTAAGACATAGTGAAAATAAAGAAGTCCTAATTCCTCCACATGCTCATAGTCTAGGAAGAGACAGATGAATATTCCAGTAATGAAGGGGCTTTAATGAGGGGCTCAAGGAATGACTAAGTCATAGAGTAGTTGGCTAGCATTAGCAAGGAACCAGGTTTAATCCTCAGCAAAGAAAAGAGGAAATAAAACTGGTTTTGGTGGCTCATACCTGTAATCTCAGCATGTTGGGGGTAGAGATTAGGACTATGGTGGAGATTAGGACTGTGGTTGAAGGTCATCCTGGGCAAATGCTAGTGAAACCTCATCTTAATTAATGAACTGGGCATGGTGGAATCCACTTGTAATCCCAGCTACTTAGGTCATAATTAGGAGGATCACAGTCTGAGGCTGTCCCAGGCAAGACCCTACCTGGAAAATAATTAAATCACAAAAACGCTAGTATCAGGTGATAGAATGATTGTCTAGCAAGTGGGAGGTCGTGAGTTCAATCCCAGGTACTACCAAAAAAGAAGGAAGAGAAAAAAGATCAGGAAGAGGAGGAGGAGGAGAAGCAGCCAGGAGAAAACTCCCAGAAGAACTGACACTTGAGTTAATCATCAACTGTGGTCAGAAGAAACAATATCTACAGCAGTGTGGCAGCAAAATAAATCATGCTCTGTTCTGCAAGTAGTTTTGAATTAATGGAGAAAAAGTGAAGTACTTGCCTAGCATACATGAGGCCCTGGGTTCCATTCTCAGCACTGAAACAAAAAGAGGAGGAGAAGGATGATGCATGTAGAAGTATCGCAGAATAAAGGTGGGGAGATTTGAGGAATTTTTGTCTTAAGGGTCTGCTTTTCAGCAGAAGAGTTTTAAGGTAGAAAATGGAGTTTTCATGTTAGAAATAAACACTTTAGTAGTAAAAAAGAAGATGCATTCAGAGAAAGTTTGAGCTGAAAAAGGAAAAAGGAGTAGAAGCAAGGAAAAACAGAAGGAATCAGTAATCTGGATAAGATACTACTAGAGCTTGAATGAAGCTGATAGATAGAGGAATAGAGATGAGCAGATAGATATGGAAATGGTAAAGTAGAATAAGTATGACTGGATGATACAATTTCTGGGTGAATGGAAGGAAGGCCTTGAAGATGACTCTCAGGATTTGTCATGAAAGACTGCTTTAGAGCCGTCCCATTTACCATTATACACAAACAGTGAAAGTTGGAGTGAAAGGCCCAAGTACTAACAGAAGTGAGTTTATTTTGGAGTATATAGAATTCCATGTACTTGGGAGGATATTCTATAAATAGCAGTTTGAGTTGTTTAAGAAATCTGGACATTGGAGCCAATTGGAGTGGTTTACATGGCTATGAGAGTCCTACAATGGTCATCTGACCCAGCTGTTACAATTTTTCCTTTCATTTCTAATAACTAACACTTAATAGGTATTCAGTCAAGTACTATGGCTTTGGCTTTAACTTTTGACCTCTTTTGTTTATGTTTGGGGTTTTTTTGTTTTGTTTTGGGGTTTGTTTGTTTGTTTGTTTGTTTTGGGTTTGTTTTTTTTTGCCAGTCCTGGGGCTTGAACTCAAGGCCTGAGCACTGTCCCTGGCTCCTTTCTGCTCAAGGCTAGCACTCTACCACTTGAGCCACAGCACCACTTCTGGCCTTTTCTATATAAGTGGTGTTGAGGAATCGAACCCAGGGCTTCATGTATACGAGGCAAGCGCTCTTGCCACTAGACCATATTCCCAGCCCTGGTTTGGTTTGGTTTGGTTTTGAAGGGGGCAGGAAAGAGTGATCTAATTTTCTGTAGCCGTATCAACTTCGGGTCCACATAGTGCTAGCCTAAGCAATGTTTAATTTACGAATAGCTTTTTGATAACAGATTATCACTTCAAAAAATCATTGCAGTAGAAGGGCACAAACTTTGTTCTTGATTGCTTTGGGGTTTTTCCTCATTATTAGTTAGCCTTCTCAGTAGTGGCAGAATTAACTTGGAGAATGCTTAAAGTTCCTATTAATGAGAATGGGTTTGGTACACTGTTGACAACTAGGGCTATCATATAACATTTTGATGAACCTTATATATTGCCAGCTGGTCTATTTTTGGACATCTCTATAGCAGTTTATCTGATTCAAAAAAGAAATTGTGAAATAAGTACCCTAGAAAGTAGTCAGCATGCTAATAATAGCAACAAATTAATTCCAGGCCTTAGCACATGCACACATGAACAAGTATGAACACACACACACACACACACACACACACACACATACACATTTAGGTTCTCTGTTAATTGTGTAGTTGAATTAAACAAATTGGCATCATTCTTTAGAGCTTACAAAGTATTTTCATATGTGTGTTATATTTGATCCTCAGAACCGCACAAGTCAAACCAAGTTATATTCTCATATTGGCAAGAGGTATATTCTCTGTACTTCTGATATAAAACAGCTCTTTTATTAGTCTCAAGTTTATCCTTCATGGCCTGAATAGTGTTCATAATCAGCTATTTTCACTAGATCTTTTGATCTGCCTAATCAGTGTGTATCTATTTGAGATGCTCATGAGTTGCATGTTTAAAGATGGCTCAGGAGTGAAGCTGGTCTGAAATTCTTGAATGCAGGTTGCCTTTTCTTGCCTTCATAGAGCATTGATAAATTTTTGTAACAACACAGGCTGGTTTGCAGGCTAAAGAGCAGTGCTTTTTAAAAAATATACAATGCGGGCTGGGGATATAGCCTAGTGGCAAGAGTGCCTGCCTCGGATACACGAGGCCCTAGGTTCGATTCCCCAGCACCACATATACAGAAAACGGCCAGAAGCGGCGCTGTGGCTCAAGTGGCAGAGTGCTAGCCTTGAGCGGGAAGAAGCCAGGGACAGTGCTCAGGCCCTGAGTCCAAGGCCCAGGACTGGCCAAAAAAAAATATATATATATATATATATACAATGCATATAACATGATTAAAATGTATAAGCTGACCCAATCTATGTTATTTACTCCAGGAAAACCTTTAAAAATCCCTCTTCTAATAGTAACTTCCTATTTGTTATTAATATGGACAAATGATCATACTAAAATTTGAGGCCTGTGTGGTTCCTTCATAGCTTTCTGGTGAGCCCATGCTGTTACATGTCATGACACTTGGCTTCAGCTAGATTGTTCTTTTTTTCAGACAGGTTGTATCCCTTTTCTACAGATGGGAATTCCCTCTGCTTTTCTTCCACATAGAGATTCTTTCTTTACATTTTAGCACAAGGTCCAATTACTACCTACTGTAGTGGTATCTTCTTACCCATGTTTTCTTTAAAACTTTTGTAGAGCACCTTCCTAGCAAGCTCAAGGTCCTACATGCAAATCTCCGAATAAGGGGGAGGGGGGCGTAAAAGCTTACCTTTTTCTGACACTGGAGGTTTTTCTTGCTGGCTGAGTTGCTTTCTGGTAAAGCTGAATACTGGGACCTGTGGCTTCTGGGCTGGATAAACCACATCCTAGTGGAGACATGAGCTGAGCCTAAGCCTGGACCAGTATGGGTCACAGTTGGATTGATGATTGTGGTGGCAGGATTTGCAGGCTAATTTGTTTCACCAGCTATGGAGCATGTGAAGGTGCAAGTAAAGCAAGCTTTTCAAAGTCTACCAAAGTCTGCCCTCAGTCATGGCTATTGTAGAGGTGGGTTTGAATCCAAAATGACAGAACAGCAGAGTTTTACTACTAATAGAAAAATGCAAGATGCTCATTAATGACTTAGGACGGGGGTGGGGGGGGAGGTCTCCTTCCTTAGCAGCCAAAATTATTTGCAAGGCTAAAAATAAAGTAAATGTGTGATGAAATTTCTGTTTCTACTAGTTTATGTATACGGATACCAATTTTCTTCCAATGAAATGCTTCAGAGCTACTTCTTTTTTTTTTTTTTTTAAGAAATGACAGTGTAAGCTAAAGACATAAAATAAAACTTTTTTCCTGTTATTAGAAGCCTTAAATCTAGGAATTAACTCTCACAGAAGTTACAGGTGTGGTGTCATCGATCTGTAAAGAAACAGTTCCTATTATTTTGGGGGGGGAGGGTCAGTTGTGGGGCTTGAACTCAGGGCCTGGGCACTGTCCCTGAACCTCTTTTTGCTTAAGGCTACTGTTCTACCACTTGAGCCACAGTGCCACTTCTGGTTTTTGAATGGTTAATTGGGCTGGCTTTGAATCGTGATCCTCAGATCTCAGCTTCCTGAGTAGCTAGGATTACAGGCATAAGCCACTGGTGCCTAGCTTAACCGTTCCTATGACCATGATAGAGTAAATCTGTACAGGATGGACTCAACTCCCATCTCATGCCAACCAGAGTCGAGGCTTTAGCTTCTCTGTTGGAGACCAGTCGGATTATATATAGGGATATGAGATATGTGACATTTTTCCAACCCAACCAGGCTCATCAAGAACATGTTTTGATTGACTCATAAATTACCTTGTGTCTTGTGCATAGTAATGAGTTCTGAAAGAATGATAAAGTAACTGTTAAGTATGAAGTTATACAAGGAAGAACATGGAATATAAAGTATTGAATGCTGTGTGGGAAATGTTGAAATTCTTTCCCACATTAACAGTGTTTTTAAAATATGGCTAGAATGAGATTGAGACCACTTAAGCGGCTGATGTGTATGATGATTAGCAGTTTTTCTTTTTGCTACCTTTGGTGTTAGCATTTATGATTTATATTTGTCGTTTTTGTTTGTTTGCTTGTTTTTTTGCTTGTTCATGGGGCTGGAACTCTGGGCCTGGGTGCTGTCCCTGAGGTCTTCAGCTCAAGGCTAGCACTTTACCACTTGAGCCACAGTGCCACTTTCAGTCTTTTGGTGGATAATGGGATAAGAGTCTCATGGACTTTCTGGCTTGGGCTGGCTTTGAACCATGATCTCAGCCTCCTGAGTAGCTAGGATTACAGCCACTGGCACTTGACTATTTGTCTTAATATTTTGAGGTTTCTGATAAATTATTGTTGATTCTCATCGTTCACTATAATGTCTCCCACTTATTCCTAATCTTGCTTTTGTATATGTCCATTCATTTGTAGAGTGTAAATGGCATTCGCACAGAGGAGGTGGCTGTCGTGACAAAGGGGCCATCTGCCTACCCTGCTTCTGAATGGGAGGGTCCCAAGCAGTCAGTAGGTCCTAGTAAGAGCCAGATGACCACCCCCTCGGAGTCTCTGCAGAGCTTTGGCTTTGGCTCCCTCTCCATAAGCAGCAAGGAAACAGAAGAGAAGGAGCAGGGGGCATCTGGCCATCTTGGGCCAAGTGGCCCAAGTGGGGAATACATAGGAGTGGAGGAACAGGCCAGTGCATTACAGTTCTCAGCATCCTGTCAGCTGCAGCTTGGTGAAAACAAGGCAGACAGTAGTGAAGAGCATGTTACACCAGGAGAGCCACTTGGAAAACAAAATGGATCATTTCTTGACTCTTGTGTGGGTAACCAGTTCCCCACCCTCATTCGAAGTTTCCAGGTAGTAACTGATTTGCTGATGCAGCTCTCACAACTCTTTGGGAGAGGGCAACAATCTTCTGTGGAGGAGGAGGGTGATACTGCTTCTGGTGGTGGTGGTGGTGGTGGTGGTGGTGGTGGTGGCCAGTTTGTTTTTCAAAATTATAGTCAGAGTAAAGTCTATGATTGTTTGTTTGTTTTTCTTTAAAGGTTCATTCAAAGGAATTTCCTTCACAACTACACATGTTTCCCACTCTTGCAGCTTTCCAGAAGTCTTGGGAGTAAACCCCAGCTATGAAGCTGGCATAAATAGGTTCCACATTTCCTTGCTCAAGTTTGAGCTGTGGGAAAAGATGGGTTATTGAAGTTTCTACAGCAAGGAGCCTTCAGTGTTCTCAGAACATGTTAGAAAAAAATTCAAAATTATACGTTCTAAAATGATATTTCAGGCCCCAAATAATAATCTATGTAGTGCATCTACATTGTTCAGGCCACCACTACCACTGACCACATACACAGGGGCTTCCCTGACCATAGGCTCTCCTCCTTTGCTGAGGCAGATGAACCTGATCACAATGAAATGGTACTTTTAGGGTGATTTATAGTTTGGGGGAAGTTGAGCAGATGAACACTAACATTTATTCTTCTGAAATCCTGAAATTAATAATCACCAGGTGGTGGTAGAACTGAGTTTTCTGTCTAGTTTCCCAAATACTGTTTCTTCTCAGTAAATCCAAAGTGAATGTCTGACATTGATTTGAAAGAAGTTAATGAATTCCAGGATAAAGCTTTCCTGTGCCTCTGCTGTTTCCTGTACCATTTGTCCATAGTGGAGGAAATGTGGCTGACTTGCTTAATTATAATGGCACAGTCGCAAGGACAAATGAAAGTGATTGCTATTTGGCAAATAGTTTTATATTCACATTTGAAGGTCAGTCTGAAGTATTTTATATCACCAGTCATAACTGTCTGATCTTACAATTTTCCATTTGGCTTATGAAAGTGATTACGGTAATGGTGCTTTTTAATGCCCTTCGTGTTGTGACACCTTGTCAGAGCTACTTTGGAATGGTGTCCAAGTCTTGAGCAGACGAAACACCTTTGGAGATTGAACTTGCCCTTTGCTTCATTCCAGCAGACACTTTGATCAGATCAATGTCAGACAGTTCAGCTCTCACGGCCTTCAGAAATTCCTACTAACTCTTGTTTCTTTACTGTTTCTCAGCCTCCTCTGGTAAAGACTCAGACCGTCACCATCTCAGACTCAGCCAATGCTGTGAAAAGTGAAATCCCAACCAAAGACGTCCCTATTGTCCACACTGAGACCAAGACCATCACTTACGAGGCTGCCCAGGTAGGACACCTTGGATCCCTTGGTAAATACCAACATGGCCTTCTTTCCTTACAGGCTTCTGAGTTTCTTACTTTTGATAATGCCAGGGTTTCTGGGGAAGTTCTTTATAGAAGAGAGTACTGATCTAAGGATAGTCTCAAATGCTTTATTAAAACACAAAATTTTTGAAGGGTAGGGTATAGTTCAGTGGTACAGCATAATGCTTAGCCTGCATGAGGTCCTGAGTTCAATCACAGCACCAAAACAAACACACAAAAAAACAAACCAAAAAAACAGTAACAGCTGAGTACCAATGACTCATATCTATGATTGTAATCCTAGCTACTCAGGAGGCTGAAATCTGAGGATCATAGTACAAAGCCAGCCCAGACAAGAAAGTCAGTGAGACTTTTTTTTTTTTTTTTGCCAGTCCTGGAGCTTAAATTCAGGGCCTGAGCACTGTCCTCAGCATCTTTTTGCTCAAGGCTAGCACTCTGCCAACTTGAGCCACAGCATCACTTCTGGCCTTTTCTATATATATGTGGTTCTGAGGAATCAAACCTAGGGCTTCATGTATATGAGGCAAGCACTCTTGCTACTAGGCCATATTCCCAGCCCAGTGAGACTCTTATCTCCAGTTACCCACCAAAAAGCTGGAGTAGAGCTGTGGCTCAAGTAGTACTAGAATGAAAGCCTGGAGCAAAACAGCTGGAGGACAGCATACAGGCCCAGAGTTCAAGCCCTAGTTCATGCACACGCGCGCACATGCGCACGCACGCGCACGCACACACACACACACACACACACACACCAATTAAAAAAATTCTTGGATCTGACTGCTTATACCTACCAACTCACATTCATTTGTGAATTTTAGTCTAGCATAATTATTAAGGAAATGGGCTTTGAGTCAAATTAATCTGAATTTGGGTCCTGGCTCCCCCATTTCCTAACTCAGTTAAGTCATTAAATATCTATGAGTTTTCACTTTTCTTGCTAATGGCTGGCTTCTGTAATTCTAGCTACTCAGGAGGCTAAGGTCTGAGGATCTCAGTTGGAAGCCAGTTGGAACAGACAAAGCCAAAAGACTCTTAAGTCAACCAGCAACATGCCAGAAGTGGAGTTATAGCTCAAGTGGTATAGCACTAGCCTTGAGTGTAAAAGCCAAGAAAGAGTGTGAGGACCTAAATTCAAGCCCCAGTACCAGCACAAAATAAAAAAGTTAAAATCCTCGTAACACTACCATGAAATATATACTAATATCATAGGCAAGAAAAGTGAAAACTCATAGATATTTAATGACTTAACCGAGTTAGAAAATGGAGGAGCCAGGACCCAAATTCAGATTAATTTGACTCTTACATTTTGAGCTACAGCACCACTTCATTTTCTGATGATTAATTGGTGATAAGATTTCGTGGACTTACCTGCCCAGGCTTGTTTCAAACTGAGCTCTTCAGATCTCAGCCTCCTGAGTAGCTAGGATTACAGGTGTGAGCCACAGATGCCTGTGTAATTCACATACTAGTAAAGCAAGATTGGCAATAGAACACAAAAACAAATGTCTAAGTTTTGGACAGTGGTAAGTGCTACAGTAAAATTAAAATAGAATAAGGAGACAATACGAGGGGCTACAGGTGTAGCTCATTGGTAGAATGCTTACCTACAGTGTGTAAAGCCCTGCATCCAATCCCAAGCATACCAAAAAGATAGACAAAGAATATGGGATCAGGGCTGGGAATATGGCTAGTGGTAGAGTGCTTGCCTCACATACATGAAGCCCTGGGTTCGATTCTTCAGTACCACACATATAGAAAAAGCCAGAAGTGGCGCTGTGGCTCAAGAGGTAGAGTGCTAGCCTTGAGCAGAAAGAAGCCAAGGACAGTGATCAGGCCCTGAGTTGCAAACCCCACAACTGGCAAAAAAAAAAAAAAAAAAGTATATATATGTATATATGGGATCATATGACAGGCTGCTAAATTGGCGCTAGGATAAGTAAGAAAGTCCTCTCTGTAGAGGGGAGGGGAGGCTGAGGAATGCAAAGGCCACCAGATGTAGCTTTGGAGGTTGTTTTTATATAGATTTCAGTGAATCCTCACATCACTGGAGCTAGATGGTGTTAATTCCATTTAGGCAACAGTGTGGCTTGCTGGGGAAAAGCATATGCTTTTCAATTAAACAAATGGAACTTATTTCCTAGCTCCATCAGGTAGGTACTAGCTAGATAATCTTGGGCAGATTACCAATCTTTTTCAGTTCCTTTGGCTACACATTGGGGACAAAATGACCTACCACTGCACGATCTGGAGGAGGAGGAGGTGACGTGATGCCTGTAAAGAGCATATACATTCATAAATGTCCAGATGATGTAATGTGCTGCTCTGTTCTATCTCATTGTAGCGGAGAGTGTAGAATTTGAACTTGGTAACTGAGAAGTGGCTTAATTAGTGATTATAATAAAATAGCATAATTAAAGCAATGACTTGTAAGGGGATTTCTAAGGCCATTTGCTCAATGTATTAATGCAGAGGTGAGGCCTGGAACTGAAGCACAGCCTTAGGAAATTAGAAAGATAAATGTCAGAAAAGAAGGGCAGAAGAAATTAATGCATAGGACTTGTCAGTGGGGGGAATAAAAAGTTATTTTGAGATTGTGCACACTATTAGTCAAATTATGTAGAAAAGAATTACTTGCAAATGGGAAGGAATCCTTTGGGCTAGAGATATGGCACAAGTGGTAGAGCACTTGTCTGGCAAGCCTAAGATCCTGGGTTCAAATCTCCATACTGCTCTACTCTGTCTGAGAGAGAGAGAGCTAGCTTCTGAGTTCAAATCTCAGTACTGCTGTGAGAGACAGAGACAGACAGAGATAAAGAGAAACACACAGAGATATAGAGAGAGCTCCTGAGTTTAAATCTCATTACTGCATAGAAAGAGACGGAAAGGGACACTGGGGGCGGGGGGGAGGAGAGAGAGAGAGAGAGAGAGAGAGAGAGAGAGAGAGAGAGAGAGAGCTCCAGAGTTCAAATCTCAGTGCTACTAAAAAAAAGAGGGAGAGACAGACAGAATGAACAGAAATTCCTTTAAATTTTTACTACCATGAAAATATCCTGAATGTTTATCAGTCAGGGAACTGTTTAGGTAAATTATAGAACATCTAAGTAAAGTAATGAATATGGGTTTTTTGTGAGAGTCATCTGCACAATGAATTTGTGAATGAACAAGCATAGTTCAACGAAGTGTGACTAGGATGCTAACTGTTTATAGACAGGAAAGGAGAAATATATATAACTGTATGAAAGAGCTATGTGTGTGTAGGCTTCAATAGCAACACATTGGGCTCTGGATGGATGCTCCAAAAAAGTAAAACTAAAATAAACACATGAGCTGGGCATGGTTGCACATATGTGTAATTCCAGCACTTGGGAGACATGGGCAGTAGAATAAAAAGCACAGCAAAACAAACAGGATAGGGTTTGCCTGGTACATAGTAGCTAGTAGCTGCTAGTAGCTAGTACATAGTAGCTATGCAAAATAAAAAGGTAACTTATGATATTATATTTCATTGTTAAATTTTATTTCATCTTTACCAGCCAAGGTACAGTGGGGTTTTTTTTTGTTGTTGTTATTTTTGTTTTGGGTCAGTCATGGGGCTTGAACACAGGGCCTGGGCACTATTCTGAGCTCTTTGCTCACACTCTACCACATTGAGCCATAACTTCCCTTCTGGTTTTCTGGTGGTTAATTGGAGATAAGAGTCTCATGGACTTTCCTGCCTGAGCTGGCTTTGAACCATGATTCTCAGATCTTAGTCTCCTAAGTAACTAGGTTTACAGGTTTGAGCCTCTGGTGCCTGGGTAAAAATTGCTTTTCTTATTGCTGGCAGATGGTGATACCTAGTATAGAAGAGTGTTGTCTGTGGACTCAGATGTCCTGGATCTAGTGTGTGCTCTTTGCAAAATGATTTCTGTTTGCAAAGTGTGGCCAGTAGTTGTACATCACAGGACTGATGTAAGAAATAAATTAATAATATCACATGCTTCCAAGTACCTGGCACATAAGCACCAGATAGTTATTTGCTGTTTTGGGTTGTTTGGGGGTTTTTTGTTGTTGTTGTTTTGTTTTTTTTGAGACAGGGTCTTGCTATGTGGCCCAGGCCTAGCCTCCAACTAGCTGTTTGAGGCTTGCCTCCACTGTAAGCCTCAAACTCATCCTTCTGCCTCAAACTCCCATGTGGTGGGATATTGGGTGTCTGTCACCTTGTATATTTACCTTACTGTTAATTAATTAATTCTGCTTGTTTGACAAGTAGCCCAAGTACCATTAAAAAAAATTGTTCATAGTCTCCACCCTTTGGGATACAGTTTAAGAGGGGACCAGGATAAGTTTTTCATTTGTATGTGTATGCATGCATGTGTGTGTATGTGTGGTAATAATTGTTAATAGTGAACTGTTTACTTTGGTCAGTTTTGACAAATTGTCTGCACCTGTGCATCCAAAATACAATTTGGGTTCTGAGCATTTCTCCTGAAATTAACATCATAGTTTTTCCATTTGGTTCCTAACCCTCTAGGCAGCCTCTGCCCTGATTTCTGTCACTGTAGTCTACTGCTGTGTTTTGATGCCATATAATTGGGAATGTATATTGGTACACTTTTGTGTCTCTTTCTCTGAACACAATACTTTTTAAAAATTAGCAGACACTAGTTGTACAAGGGAGATTTCACTGCTGACACATGTATTGTGACCCTCACCCCTTCTAACATTCTCCCTCATCCTACTCTTTCTTCTTAAAACAATTTCAACAGTTTCAGTTGAACACTTTGTAAATTCATCCACATTCTATAAATCAGTAGTTCATTCTTCTTTGTTGATGCCATATTTTTTTAATCACTTCTTCCCTCCCTCCCCTCCCCCTTCATGCCAGTACTGGGGCTTGAATTCAAGACCTGGATACTGTCCCTGAGATTCTTTTGCTCAAAGCTAGCACTCTTCCACTTGAGCCACAGCTCCACTTCTAAATTTTGGTGGTTAATCAGAGATAAGCATTTTCATGGACTTTCCTACCTGGGCTGGCTTCAGTGATCTTCAGATCTCAACCTCCTGAACGGCTAGGATAACATGTGTGAGCCACCAGCACCTGTCCTTTTTTTCACTTCTTGATTGACAGTTGAGTTCATTTCCGTTTGGGGAAAATATGAATGTAGCTGCTGTTAACATTCATGTACAAGTTTTTTTTGGTGGGCATTTTACTTATTTTGAAAATCACCTAAGAGTGAAATTACTAGATTATAGAAAGAGTGGATGTTTATAAGCAGTTGAAGAGACTGTAGTAGGTTGATCATGGAAAAAGAGATCCCACTGGGAAGAAGAGAAGACTGGAAGCCAATCTCTTCCAGTTTTCACCTTCATTCAAATACAGAGGGGTGGGGAGACAGGTGGGTATAGGAAACAAGAAAGTCAAGTGTTTATAGGAGAGAAACTCTGGGAGAAAAGTTTGCCCTCCTGGCATGCAATTGTATACTCCTACAGCAGTTTCTAAAGTGATTTTATTTCTCTGGCATGCAATTGTGTATTCTTATAGTAGTTTCTAAAACACTTTTATTTCTATAATTTCTTTTTATCTTCATGATAGTGCTATAGTATAGGCAAAGCAGACATTGTAGTATTGCCTTTTAGAAATTAGAAAACCAAGGTCCCACAGCAAGTTATTGTCTGAACTGGGACTCAAATCCAGTTTCAAAAAGAAGTTTCTTGGCCTGGTCTGTGTCCTAGTTCAAATACCTACTAACTATAGAACCTTGGACAAATTATTTAACCTCCCAGGATTTGTTTTCCTAATTGTACAGTGAATATAATAGTAGCTCCTGTCTCAAATTTTGAGAGACAGTGAAGAGATATCAGCTGCATGATAAACTTGACACACTGTAAGAGTTCAAGAGTTATCAATAGGGTCTGAATCTAAGGTAGATAAGTGCTCTTGGCTAAAGAAACTATTATTGATGAAGGTCAGGAATATAAAATAGGTCACATATGGGATGGAGGTACAAGGGAGAGAGAGAGGGTGGATATGGTCAAAACACTGGATGATGTTGAGATTGATGTGGGAAGGGAGGATGAGGGAGAGTGATAGAAGGAGGGAGTCTGATCCAGCTATGTTGTGTACATTTATAAACATGTCAAAGTGAAACTTCCTTGTACAAGTAATTGATGCTAACCAAAATATTAATCTTGGCCAGGATCCTGTGACTCATAGCTATAATCCTAGCTACTTGGGAGGCTGAGGGATTGAGCTTCAGAGCCAGCCTGGGCAGAGGCAAATATTAAAGACTCTTATCTCCAGTTCATCAGCAAAAAGCTGCCACTGGAAGCATGGCTCAATTGGAAGAGTACCAGCTGTGAAAAAAAGCCAAGTGACAAAGAGACCCTGAGTTCAAGCTCTAGCACCAGCACCTAAATAAATGAATAATATAATTGTTTTAAAAGCCATGTGCAGGGGCTGGGGATATGGCCTAGTGGCAAGAGCACTTGCCTCGTATACATGAAGCCCTCGGTTCGATTCCCCAGCACCACATATACAGAAAATGGCCAGAAGTGGTGCTGCGGCTCAAGTGGCAGAGTGCTAGCCTTGAGCAAAAAGAAGCCAGGGACAGTGCTCAGGCCATGAGTCCAAGGCCCAGGACTGGCAAAAAAAAAAAAAAAAAAAAAGCCATGTGCAACCTACAAACTGCTGTAGACATGTACACTTAGTGTGGCTACACTTCTGCTGCCTCTTTCTCTTCATTGTTCACTGACACACTGCACAGGACTATTACCCATCCAGCTCGTAGAAGGAACCTAGTTCCCAAGGGTTTACAGTATCTGTAAATTAAGAAATCATTGATAGGGAATTGGATCTTGGCATTAGAATGCATATGTGAGAGCCAAGCTGCAGTCTGTAGCACTTGCCCACAGGTCTCCTGAGAGGTATGGTGATGAGTTAGCTGTGCTTTCTTCTACAGACTGATGAGAGCAATGGGGACCTGGACCCAGGAGTCTTGCTAACAGCTCAGACCATCACATCCGAGACCACAAGCAGTACCACCACAACTCAGATTACCAAGGTAACAAAACTTCCTTAAGGAATCCAGTGATACACAGAGCTTGCAACCACCCCTGGGAAGGCTTTCACCATAATCAGAGTTTTTCTCTTGTAATCTTAGCTACTCAGAAGGCTGAGTATTGCAATTCGAAGCCAGCCCAGGCAGGAAAGTCTGTGAGACTTTTTTTCTTTTTCCTTATTTTTTTTCTTTTTTCTAACCTTGGGGCTTGAACTCTGGGCCTGCTCACTATCTCTGAGCTCTGTGTTCAAGGCTAGCATTCTACCACTTCAACTATAGCTCTATTTCTAGCTTTTTGGTAGTTTTTAGTGGAGATAAGAGTCTCATGGAGTTTCCTGCCGAGGCTGGCTTTGAACCACAGCCTCTTGAGTAACTAGGATTACATGCATGAGCCACCTGTGCCAGTCTTCCATGAGACTCGGGAGACTGAGAACTGAGAAATCATAGTTTGAAGCCAGTTAGGCAAAAAAGAAAAAAGAAAAAAAATCTGTGATATTCCCATCTCCAGTTAACCAGCAAAAAGCCAAAATTAGGGGTGTGGTAAATTAATGGTAAAGAACCAGCCTTGGGTGAAAAAGCAGAGGATCATGAGCCAAAGCCAGGCCCAGGCAGAAAAGTCTGTGAGACTCTTATGTTCAATTAACCAGCAAAAACCTGGAAGTAGAGTTGTGGTTCAAATGGTAGAACACCAGCTTTGAGCAAAAAAGCCAAGCAAGAGCCCAAGGCTCTGAGTTCAAGTTCCAGTACCAGCATACACACACAAAAAAGAAGTGAATTCAAGTCTAGCCTGGGCAACTTAGTCCGACCCTTTCTCAAAACAAAAAGATGTTTAAAATAGCTGAGGATACATTTCTATAGTGAAGTACTTGCTTGCCTACACAAGTCTCTAGTTCAGTCCCCAGAAACAAATCCCTTTTCCTCCACATATTTGAAGTATAGCTTTCAGAATAAGTAGGAGTAGAAGTGTAGCTTAGTTGTAGAATGATTGCATAACATATAACAGGCCCTGGGGTCAGTCTTCAAAAATAACTTTTTGCATGCCAGTTCTACAGTTTCAATTCAGGACCCGTTTTCTGGTGGTTAACTGGAGATAAGAGTCTCATGGACTTTTCTGCCTGGGCTGGCTTTGAACCATGGTCCTCAGATCTCAGTCTCCTGAGTAGCTAAGATTACAGGTGTAAGCCTCCAGTGCCCAGCTGCAAAAATAATTTTGAAAAGCAAATGTACATAATAATCTGTGCTTATTTTGGTTTCTCTTGCTATATTTCTGATCTCATATGGCCACCTCCCTTTGGTTATAGACCGTAAAAGGTGGGATTTCAGAGACCCGGATTGAAAAAAGAATTGTGATCACAGGAGATGGCGATATTGACCATGACCAGGTAGGAATGCTGAGGAAAGTCGAGTCCGGAAGGTGGGAGATTGATAGGTGCAGCAAGGTGCATACCCCAAAGGATATCGCTGGCTGCTTCATCACTGCTACTCTAGACTTTGAAACAAAGAGACTCAAGCCCCACAGACCTGGGACTGGGGGAGAGGCTCTGCAGATGGGGAAGCTAGGAGTGCAGTGAAAAGAACAGGGGCTTGGGACTCAAAGATCTGAGGTCAAATGCTGGTTCTTAACTCTCTTCTTAAGACTGCTTTTTCAGCTATAAGCTGGGGGTTATAAATAGTACGCTCCCCTCAGAGCTGGTGTTCAGATAGTGAGATACTGGCTGTGCGCTGTGTGTCAGGCATACGGTGGGCTCTGAGTTGATGGAGGAATAGCGCCCTCCACCTGGGCTCGATAGTACCAGAACTATGGAATGCCACAGGGGCTGATGACACTGCGTGGGGGGGAGGGGTGCAGAGCACAGGATGGTGGCCAAGACACCAGCCCAGCCCCTGTCCCCAGACTTGTAACTTGCTCTCTGTCCTTCATCTAACTTCCTGTGCCACCTTAGACAAATCATCTTACCGCTGATAGCTTTCCTTTCCTAAAAGAGAGTGGGTTAATCCAAATAATTCCTGGGCCCTTCTGGGTGCTAAAAGTTCTATGTTTTTATGTTAATTGGGTGCTAATTGTGTGCTACGAGCAATTATCAAATAATAAGGTCAGGATTAATTTTCCCTATTCTCTGCTGGGTGAGGTTAGCCCGCAAAGCTGCAGAGAAGAGGGGGTGGAGGAGACAATGCAAATGCCTCTGGAATCACTGACAGGACTGCCAGAGCTATAACTCTGCGGCCTTTATGCTGATGAGCTGCCTGCCTGCAAGGAAGGAAAATTGAACTGCATTGCTGGCAGTTCCCTTGGCAGCAGGCTGAAACTTAGAGCTGGGAGTACTGGGCTTGGGGTCCCAGAAACAGGGTTGCAGAGCCCAAGTGGGAGGCCCGCAGCTTGCTTGCCCAGCCTCCCTCGGGTGTGGCCTGAGCCCATGCTGGGTGCTCAGTTCTCAGTGCACAGCAGAACCATGTATGTAGGTGCTCATGGTTTGCAGGGAGTTTCACCTGTGTGCCCCAGTAACTTCTCTGAGCAGTAGTTTCACCCTTGTCACATAAATGCCATCACTGGGTTTGTCTGGGGTGATTTGACCATGGTCCTCCAGTTCTCCTAGGAACTGAAGCACACCCAGAAGGCATGGGGTGTGGTGTTCTCTGGCTGCTGAGAGCTGCACTGTAGGGAGGCCTATTTAGGAAAGCAGTGAGGTACGTGTGAGCCTTCCTAGAGAGGGAGAGGCGGAGATGCCAGGGAGTGCTTGAGCTGGCTGGGTGTGAAGTGGGAGTAAATGGGTTAGAAAAACAGGCTCAGGGAGGAGCCAGGGTCTATAGGTGGCAAGTTTAAAAATACCTTTCATGAAGCCAAGAGGACTGAAGAGGTTTTCTCTTCTTTTGTCCCTCCTAGAGGTGGTCTCCAGGATCCAGTGTGAGCAGGCAGCTGGAGAGTTCCAGCCAGTCCTTTATTATTGGGTGGGAGGAAAGGAGACTACAGACAGTGGCTAACAGCTGGGGGAGTGATGCCACTGCTCTCCTTTGATTTCTCTGTGTGTTCTTAGCCTTTCTCCAGTGCCCAAACTCCTCCAGCACCCAAACAGGGCCCCCTGGGAACCTTCCAGACAGTGTGGTAAAGAGAAAAGTTATTTACTAGCTATGAGACCACAAGCACTTAATTTAACCTGCAGTTTGCTCATCTGTTAAGGAGAAATATCCATTCAGTTGCTGTGAGGATTAGATAAATGATATGCTTAGACCAGGACATAGTATATAGCAAGCTTTCAGTGAACTTCTGCAGTCCCCATCTGACTCCTTGAAGGAAAGCTCTATCCTTCCCTACTTCAGGGTTATTGGCCCAGGAGCCTCCGCTATGCAGGATGGTGGAGCGGCAGGGTGATGACCAGCTTGGCCTGGCCTAAGTGCTACCTGTACATTGTTAGAAATGACTAGTGCCTTCCTTTACTAGCCAGGCTGCTTTGTGCCCAATGGACTCTATTGCTTGTTCACAGGTTCTTGTACAAGCCATCAAGGAAGCAAAGGAGCAGCATCCTGACATGTCAGTGACCAAGGTGGTCGTCCATCAGGAGACTGAGATCTCTGAGGAATGAGCTCAGGTAGGAGATGCCTCAGCCTGAGCAAGCCCAGCAGGATCCTTGGGTACCCCTTTAGGGTGACTGCCCTGAGATTGATGAAGTAAGACAGGGGAGAGTATTAAGTATGTGGCTCCATTATTTGAAGATAATAGTCCTGGTGGCTCACACCTTTAGTCCTAGCTACTCAGGAGGCTGAGATCTGAGGACTGAGATATCTGAGGACTGAGATTTGACGCCAAACAAATTCGACTCTCATCTCCAATTAATCAATAAAAAGCAGGAAATAGAGTTTGTGGCTCAAGTGGTAAGGTGTCTGCCTTAAGTAAAAATTCTCAAGGCCCTGAGTTCAAACCCTGTTACTTGCATGCACAGACTCATACACACACACGCACACACACACACACACACACACACACACACATTCTGAAGAGTGGAGCTGTAATCAGTTCATCTTGTATCTTCATAAAATCTAATAAATACCTTTGTATCAATTTTTAAGTTATTTGGCTCTAATCAAAACAGCTAGGTTGCCCAGCGGTAGTGGCTACTTAGGAGGCTGTGATCTGAGGATCATGGTTCAAAGCCAGTCCTGCCGGAAACTCAGTGAGATTCTTTTTATCTCTAGTTAACCACCAGAAAACCCAAAGTGGTAGAAGTGGTACTGTGGCTCAAAGTGGTAGAACACTAGCCTTGAGCTGCAGAGCTCAGGGACAGAGCCCAGGCCCAGAGTTCAAGCCCCACAACTGACCAAAAAAAAAAAAAAGAATCCAACTAGGTCATTTGTGTCTCCTACCTTAATGTGCCTGCAGTGGTGGGTAAGAGGAGGCACCCTAAACTTGGGTGTAAACCTTGCCCATCTCTGGAATCCTCCTGTATTTTATTCACAGTTCCCTGCCCTCTTTCTGTGGCTGGGGAACTGTCTCTCTGACTCTGAAACCGAGAGGGCCAAAGAAGAACAAAACCAAAGAGAGCAAGACCAGGGCTTCTGGAAGGTGAGGACTGGGGCGGCTCTGGGAAAATGGCTGAAGCTTAGAGGCCAGACCAGAACACTGGAAGCAGGAAACTGTCCTTGGGCATCCAGGTGAATTCATGCCTAAAAGTAGTCTACAAGGACTTGTAGAGGTCATCAGTCATCAGGAAGGACAGGCTCAGTACTCAGTTTTTGTTTATTTCGTTGGTCATGGGTCTTGAACTCAGGGCCTGGGCGTAGTCCCTGAGCTTTTTCTGCTCAAGCTAGGGCTCTACTACTTTAAGCCACAGCTCCACTTCCAGTTTTCAGATAGTTAACTGGAGATAAGAATCTCATGGACTTTCCTGCCTGGGCTAGCTTTGAACAGTGATCCTCAGGTGTTAGACTCCTGAGTAGCTAGGATTACAGACATCAGCAACCAGGGTCTGGCTCAGTATTCAGTTCTAACTGTCACTTACAGCCACAAAAAGTTGGTGGTAGCAATGGGAAGCTTTCTCCTTTGCAGGATTTAAAAATGTGCTTCTTTCTTTCCTTTAGGAACTATCCTACCCCAACTCCCTGCCCTCCCACACCCAAGAGAAATCAGCGCAATGCTAAAGAAGCCAGCCTGCAATAGTCAGACTCCAGACTTTCAAGATCATTCTAAACCACCAGAAAATTTACTTTATTTTCTATTTGGAATTTATACCAAGAGATTCTTCTAGATATCACTGATCCTTTTGAAGACCTTTTTCTATATTGTGATACCAGAAATTGTTCCACTTTTCACTCTATGAACTGTTTTCGAAGAATTTTTTTTTTTAATAGGATAGTTTGTAACCCATTCAACCTAGCCTCTCCTCACTGATCCTCAACCCAGGCACTGAGAGTCTACAGATTTCAGGACTTCCTGCAGAGACTCTGTCAGCTGTGTTGGAGCCAAAGCCAATTCCCTGGGATACCCTCTCCTCCCCACGTTTTACCCTTTGGATGACAGCAGAAACTTCAGCTTTCTCCAAGCCAACCATATAACGTCACCAGCATGTCAGGCAGGGAGACTGCCCTGATCCACCGGCCCCAGATAAATGTCTTTTCCCTTGGTGAGGGTGTGTCTGATGAGGCAGGCCTCTGCTGAGAATGTAGTGTTGGTTTTCCTCCCTCTCTCCTTCTCTCTACTTTGGAGCTTCCTTAGGTCAGAGACGTAAGAAGTTGCTTCCGATGTATCTGATACTGTGAATGTTTGAACATATCTGTGGCCTTCACCTCCCCACCGTCCTCACACCTTACTGGAAGCCGTGGCTTCGCCCAGTGCCCCAAGTTCCTAGCCGAGGAAACTAAAACACATGGAAAAACAGACCTTTTTTTAGCCATGTTCTTCTAGTGGAACATTTTTAGTGGTGGTTTGGGGAAGGAAAGTTAATGAGGTTCTTAAAATAAGGTCTTCTAGTTCTGGGGGTGTGCACCTCACTAGGAGGAATGGTGTTTACCTCAGCTCCTCAGCTCCAGCTAAGGAGCACATCTACTAAGGAGCACTCCGAGAGTCATGGTCTTTGACCTTCCTGCATTCTACAAGCACCTGCCTAAGGACACCCTTCAGCAAGCAAGGTATTGGCTTCTGGAGGCTACCCCTCCCACACGACACCACGTGTCAGGGGTACAAAGCCCCCCTTACTCATTCCCATTCACTGCCTGAGGTCTATCAAATTTTGTGCACTTGCTTTCCTAGCAGGTTTTCAATTTAGTTTTTATTATTGCTTTTTTTCTCTCCCTGGCTTCATTTTGAAAATGAGGTCTGGTGCCCCTGATTCCTGGAAAGGATTTGGGAGCATTTTTTTTTTTTTAAGTCAAACAGGGCTTCTCTAGTCCTTCAGCTTGCTTCCCCACAAAAGGATCTGCCTGGAAGCTTCTTAGAACCCAGATTCTAGGCTAGAAAGTCATGAGATTAGACAGTATGTGGATGACAGCAGTCACTTGGGGTCCCAGGGCAGTGGGCAAGAGAGAAATCAATAGCCAGTGGGGACACCACAGCCCCTACTAACTCAGTTGTGTTGAGGTGAACTGAGCTGTTTGATTTGTGTGTGTGCCTTTCCCTTTTCGTTCTCACATGGACTGTTACTGCCGGCACGCAACTCTCTAAGGGGGGGAGAGGGCATGGTGGGACATTTGACAGGCTTGAGGAAGCAGGTTGTCCTCCTTCAGAAATCAACTTCCAGGCTGTGGCAATGGGGTTTGAAATGGTGGCACGTTAAAACTCCCCCTCCCATCAGTCAAGCTTAGCATTAGCTGGCCTCCCCAAGGCCAGACCTCCTGCTGAAGGAGCCTCCCCTCCCCAGCTCATAGATCTGACACCTGGGATGGAGAAGATATAGGGGTTCACTTAGCACCCCAAGCATTCTGTGTGATTCAGCTCAGTGCAGCAGTTCTTACAGCACAGGACCTCGACCTCGGACCTGAGGGCTTGAACTTTCCTCAGCTCTGACTCCACTCACTCCTCCTCTCTGCAGCTTTTGTTTCTGGACCCAAAAAACTCTAGCATCCTTCCAGGCCTCTCCTCCCTTCCTCTCTCTCTCTCTCTCTGGCAACAGATTTCGAGGTTGGCAATTGTTTGGATTTTTTTTTTCATTCTGCAGTTGTGTGTGTGTGTGTGAACAAACTCTGTCCAGGTAGAAATGGTGAAGGGGGGAGAAGGGTGACATTTCCAGGGTCAGAAGCTTGGCAGCAATTTTCCTAAAGTGACTCAGACACACCACAGTAACAAATCTCGCTGCAATTTTATTTTTACTTCAGAAGTAAGTTTCCTTCAAACTTCATGGGATCTCTGCCACCCACCTGCAAAGCAAGACCTGTCCTCATAAGCCCAGGGAGCCTACCTGCAGGGACCTGTCAGAGCACCTGTCCCCCCCTCTCCCAGGCCAGACTCTGCATTCCCGGGAGATGGGAGGACACCACCCTTGACACTCACAGGAACTCTGTCTAGGATGCCAGCCCCAGGCTACTTGTTTTTACCAATCACTCTCAAATGTATTATTTTGGTGACAAAAAAATGAAGGAGCTTTGTAAATTTTTTTAAAAAATTACGAATCATATATCAAGTAGTTGTTTACATTTCTTGACAAAATAGAACTATGGCAGCAGAATTACATTGGCAAAAACCCTTAGATTAAATAGGCAATAATTAGGTCTGCTGTTTTGGCCTTTTGTAGCCAGGGAAGTGGTTGTAGTGTTGAGATCTGTGTTTGGTCTTGCTTCTTGTATTGCATTTTTCAATAAACAAACAACAAAAATGCCTGCAAAGACTGATCCACTTTTCCATTTCTCTTCCTCCAGTAGCATGGGGAAAATTAAACCTGGGTGGGAGACACCTAAACTGAAGCCATAGTCTAAGCTACCCAACACTGGCCAAAGTACAACATCAGGATCCTAGAAGGGGCCTTTGTAAGAATTGATCAATGCTGTCTGTTGCAGCAGAGGCCACAATGAAGGACGGGCCAGACCTCAGGGCAAGGCAGTGGCAATAGCGACCCTTCTGGGTTAGAGCCCCCAGGGCCAATGGAAGAAAGAGTCCTAGTAGGTGGTGGGAGTCAAAGGCTCGATCCCCATCCTGGATGGCAGTGGGAGTTTCTCAGTTTCACACCATCTTCCCAGAGGCCCAAATTCCATCATCAGTGCATATGAAACATCCCAACCTACCTTCCAACTCTTAAGGGTCCTTACCCACCACTTAGGGTTTTCCAAACCACCCCATGCATCTCCTGATCACCTTGACCTGGACCTCCATCCCTCTCAGGTACCTGTCCAGGGCTAAGGCCACATATAGAGGCAGAACACAATCCTGAGGCCAAGTCATGCTGGTCCCGCACTCCACATTAAAACACACCTCTCCAGCTCACTGAGCTCAGTGCAGCCGGCCTTTCTCTGCCCACATACAGGTCAGGAGGTTTAGTGGCTGCTGTGGTCAGAGCATCTGTCCTGACCTGTGATGTGACCGAAGCAGCTGCTACTAGACGCTGGACCACTGGTCCTCTGGTCCCGTTACCAAGGTCCATGGTGCTGCCTCATAGCAGGTGGTTCCCTGCTTCTCAGACCCGGGCCCCCAAGTGTCCTCCCAGTTTGGCATACCCCCCCAGATTGAGGCGGTCCAGCCGTGGCCAGCTTCGGTGAGCACAGTCCCGAGCTGCTGGGGCCCCCAGGAGGAGCTCCCCAAGGCCCAGATCCAGAGACTTGGAATGTTCAATGCAGGAGCCCGAGGGCTGCACTGTGATGATCACGTGGCCAGTCTGGGTTCGTGGACCCCAAGGTGGGGGCAGCCCTGGGCCCTTCAGCGAGTAGCTGTTGAGCAGGGCAGGTAGCCCCAAGCGAGGATTAGCAGGCTCTGAACGCAGACTCCGCACTGACGGCACGGGCGAGGTACCCCGATGCGGGGACAGGTCCCAACTTTCTGGCTCTGTGCAGCCCAGGGCTCCAGCAGTCCTGGGGCCGGGACTGGGGAGGAGGGCGCAGTCCCAGCCAGGGCCGTCGGGGGGCCGCAGGGCCTGAGCCCGCAGCACCCCCTGGCGGAGCCGCCTCGTCTCCAAGTCTCGGTTCTCATACAGAAGCGTGTTGGCGCAGATGAACACGAACAGGCCGACGCCCATAATCACCGGCCCCAGCAGCCGCAGCCGCTCGTGCGGTCCATGGGCGCGGCCCGCACCGCGACCCTCGCGCCGCAGCTCGCTGGCCCGGGGCGAGCTGGCATTGGCGGCCCGAGGCCCCGGGGCCCCCGCGCGGTGCGGCCAGTAGCCGGCCACCGCGATGCCCATGCCCACCAGCACCACGAGCGCCCCCAGAGCCGCGAACGCCCCCGACGGCGAGCGCAGCCGCAGCCTCGCCCGCACCCGCAGCGGCTCCGGTGGGGAGCGCGGGCGCCGGCGGCGGCCCAGGCGGCGGCCCAGGCGGGAGACGCGGCCCTCGGGGCTCCTCCGCACCTCCACGCAGTCTCCGGGGCTCCCGGCCGTCATCTCGCTGTCGTCCGGGCGCTCTGCGGAGAGAAGACGGAAGGCGGGGACTGACCCGACGGACCTGGGTGGGGAGCTCCAGGCTCGGGGCCCAAATCCGGGAGGGAAGCTGGGGCCGCCTCGCCCCGGCCGCTTGGAGATCCCTGGCGGCCACCCCCGGATTTTCCCGGGCTGCGAGGCCCGGAGCCGCCCCCGCCCGGGTTTTCCGCAGCGGAGCTCGGAGCCAGGGACGCGCGGCAGAAGCCGGAGTTGGCCCGGCCCGCGCGCGCGGGGAGCGGGGAGGGGGCTGCGGGGCGCTCCCTGGCGCAGCCCGGGCTGCGGGGCTCCGGCCGCCGGCGCGCTCTTCGCAGGCCCCCCGGGTCTCCGCTGCGGGAAGCGTGGGTCCCGGCAGCCGCGTCTCCCGGGTAAGTACCGCCCGGGCTCGACCCCACCCCCGCACGTGGCCGCACCGTAGTAACGGAGAAGGGGGGAGCCCGGAGCGCACGGGGCCGCTGGGGTCGCGCGAGCCGGCCCCCCACTGCGCCTTACATACCGCAGCGTGGGAAGGAGGGGTGTCCCTGACTCCGGCCTCTCCTCGCCTGCCCCCTCCTTCCAGACTTCCTCAGTCAGCACTGGAGCTGCAGCAGAAGAGACTTGAGCTAGACTCCGGGAAGACCGCTCAGACCCAGACAGCCAGTCAGAGGAGAGGAGGCGGCAGCGGGCTTTGTCCAGATTCCTTTCCACTCGGCCAGAAGAGGCCTCCCCACCCCCAGTGGCCCGGCCCGCCGGAGGCCGGAGGCCGGAGGCTGCCAGCGCCGGGCGCAAGGGCCTTGCCGGACGGACTCCCCTCCCGGCTCTCCCGTCGGCCCAGGCAAGGCTGTTCCCAGATTGTGGCGTTTCCGATTCGGGCTCCTGGATGAATCATCCCCCCTCTTTTCCCGCCGCCTGGCCTCCTTTTCCAGCCTCCTCCGCCTGAGGCCTCAGTGGACCTCGTCTCGGCCCCGGCAGCACCGCCCCTGCGCCCCAGGGTCCAGGGCGCAAAGCTGGGTCTCTCCTCGGCCAGCTGGGGCAGGAGTGGCCAGGCTGTGCGGGATGGCCCCTCACGAAGGGGAGGGCTCCGGGGCCGCAGGACTGGAGGGCGCGGGCCTCGGTGTGCAGCTAGGCGCCCTCGCCCCTAATCTGGTCTCTGAGCGGCTGAGAGCCCGGAGCCGGGGCCCGACCTCGCGGAGAGGCCTTCGTGCCCACCCCGGCCCGCAGCTCCAGGCGGGATGCCCAGGCCGGCCTCGGACGGCAGCGCCAGGTCTGGGCCTAACATGGAGCATCGGCTTCCCGCGCCCCAAACTGGTTTCCACCCACAGAACCCGCAGCTCCGAGCGGCTCGGGGTGGGGGAGGCAGCCGGGGTCACACGGCCTCGAGGCTCTGGTCCGCCAGCCCTGAGCACCTCCGGGCACAGCCGCAGGCGCGATCGGGAGCGGCAAGGCCTGGTTACCCATTGTCCCCGGGTAGGGAACCCCGTCCCCAGCTAGGAACCAGAAAAGCGACCACCCCGCCGCGCGCCAAGGCTGGCGCCCCGGTGCCAACTTCGGAGAGGTCGGTCCGGCCCCAGCCGGGCCCGCCGGGAGCCGAACGCGTGCGGAGCACAGATGTGAGGTCCGGATCTGAGCTCCGGACTCGAGGGCGTGGGACATGCTGGGGGGCCCTGGAACCCAGCTGGGGACCCCGGGGAGGCGGGAGCCCGGCGGCACGGCCCGAGGTCCAGGTCCCGAGAAGTTGCTCAGGGGCCGAGCGCCCCGTTCTCGGGGTCCCGCCGCCGCCCGCGCCCCCTCTCGGGCCTAGGGGAAAGGGAAGGCCGGGTTCCCGCCCCCCGGGCCCATCCCAGGGGAGGAGCCAGACAGAAAGTTGGGGAAAGTGGTTTGGGGGGCGGCTCAGCCCCCAGTTCAGCTCACCTGGCTCCTCCGTGCCCGGCCAGGTCGGGGTCCGAGTCCGCGCGCGCGGCGGTTCCGGGGCCGCCTGGGTCTCCGCGGAGCCCCGCCCCGGCCCCGCCCCGGCCCCGCCCCCGGGAGCCGCCCGGGAGCCCCCGAGACCCCCCGAACCCCGCGGGGTGCCGCCAGCCGCGGCCGGACGGCCCCGGGGCCGCAGGTGAGCGCTGGCGCGCGCCGGGAGATCCCCGAGGACCGGGGCCCGAGTCCTGCACCCCCGCTGCCCGTCCCGGAGCACATGGTGCGCCCCGCCTTGGGAGGGCTTCCCCGGGGCTGGAAGCGGACCCCGATTCCAGGAGCCCGCTACCCGTCCCGCGGCCAGAGCCTGCGGAGTGTGGCCTCGAACTCTGCGCCCTCCCTGCCCCCACCCCACCCCCGTGCCCTGCTCTGCCCGGACCCCCAGCCGCTCTGCCTCGTCCGTGGAGCAGGAGCCACGCAAGTGCGGGGGGCACGGGTCACCCGTAGAGCCGACCCGGGCACCCGAGCCCTCGGTGGCTGCAGCAGGCGGGCCACGGGCGCTGAGGGGGCGGCCCAGGACGCGACCGGCGAGCGGGAACCCCGACAGGCCGCGCCCCCCTCCCCCCGGCCCGCCGCCCGGGAGCGGGAACGCGGGTGCGCGGCGGGGCCGGGAGGGCCGCCAGTTTCCATGATGCGGGGGGCGGGCTCGGCGGCCGGGCCCTCGGGAGAATTTCCGGCCTGGGACTGATTAGAAGCCCCCTCCCCCCCTCCTGCCGGGGGACACCCCCCCTCCGGCCCACGCAGAGCGGGCGGGGGATGGGCGCTAATGAGACCCGGCTGCGGGGCGGGGCCCAGGCGCTCTCCGGGGCGGCCTGGAATCCGCTACCGCCCCAGCTCCCCGGAGGGGGCCGGGCGCACCGCACCGAGACCTCTCGGAACCCTTGGAAGCCAGGCCACTCCCAGGCCCCCCCACCCCCCGACAGCCACAGTTGGGGAGAGAGAGGCCACCCGGTTCCTGCGCCTCAGCTTGTGCTTCCCGCTGCCCTGCCGTTCCCGGGGCGCCCCCACCCCATCCTGCATTTCATTCGCTCCCCACCATCCCACCTCAACCCTACCCGGAACCCGAATCCTGACTCGGGGCGCTCACACTCCGCCCTCACGGGTTTCGGGTGGGGTTCGCGGAGTGTCCCCACCCCACTCCCGTCCCAGGACACCAGTCCTGGGGGCCACAGGCTGGACAGCATCCAGGCCTTCCCGACGGCTTGCTCTCCTCCCTCCCCATCCTCTAGTCCTCCACGGTGTTGGGCTCCTCAGACCTTGGCCACACGTCTAGCTTCGCTTTAAGTGAATGGAGCCCCCTGGCCCCTCCATGGCTCCCCAGTCCTGCCAGGCCGAGCCTCTGCCCTGTGCCCATGCACCCCAGCCCGCCTGTGGTGTGCAGGCGTTAGACAGCTAGCAGCTTCAGCGTGGGGCCCCTAAGCCCCAGGAGGCCTAGGTCCTCTCAGATCTGTCCCGGCCTCTGTGACCTCCACGCTTCACTCCTGATCTGGGAGTGGCTGGGAGAGGTGCCTCTGGGAACTGGGGGAGGGAGGGCCCTCTGCCCCACCTGACCCCATGACGGGAGGCCACTTTCCAAGAGTCACCTGGGGAGGGAGCAGCCTGTTCCAGGGGCCATGGAAATTCAGCAGGACTGAGGATTCCTCTTTTCTCACCCCATTCTAGGAACAGCCTGAGAGGTTATCCTCCCTGAGCCCGTGTTGGGGTGACACAGGAGAAGGCTCGTGACATGGCCAGTGGAAGGCGGCACTGCACACCAATCCAGTGAGAGACCTGCGCTCAGATGGGAACTCAGAGCCATCCTGGGAGTGGGCACAGGCTGGGCCCTGCGTTGATGGTGCCCTTCAGTCATTCCTGAGCAAGTGGCAGCCCTTCCCTGGGCTCCTGCTCTGTAATGTGGTCTTCACAGGCAGATGAGTGTGGGGTTCAATCACGTGTGATGGGCACAAAAATCCAGAAGCTCAACCCCAGTACTCCCTTATACAAGGGCAGAAACCAGTGCCCAGAGAGGCAGTGACTTGCGGGGGTGACCCAGCGGGACAGCACTGGGCTTTGGGACAGGGCTGGGCTTCAAGCCTTACAACTCCACCAAGTCCACTGGACCCAGGGCCTTAGAGAGCAGAGGTCCTGGGCTATGAACCCCAGATCCATCTCTCACTCCATGGAAGCTTCTGAGGGAGGTCTCCAGGCTCCTGGCAAAGCCCCACTTCCCTTGCTCTCTGAAGCCTGAGAAGAGGAGGAAGGAGAGCCTAGCAAAGCTGGGCTGAGGCAGAGGACGAGGTGCTCATGGGGGGCTGGGTAAGTCTGGCCTTCCTCAAGTGCTCTTGGGCAAACAGATCGCCATCTCGCTGAGCTGCCCGGGGAAACTGAGCCTCCAAGGGGTCCGGGCTGCTTGTGGTCAGCAGCAGAGCCAGAGTCAGAAGCAGTTTGAACCCAATGGGATTGACAAGTCATGCCCTTCCTCTCCCCGTCTGTGGATATGGGACCTGGTAGCATCATCTCGAGGCTCTCCGAGACCCCATTCCCCTTCCTTACCTGGCCCAGTGGTGGTGTGGATGCGCGCGGCAGCTGCCTCACCTAGACAACGTGACGCTGGGGCCGGGAATTGCTTCTCCTCGGCCACCTCTTCTGAACTGACTGCTGGGGACCCGAGTACACTCATGCACACAGCTAAGGAAGCTGCCCCCTTGGGGAGCCCCCGGGGGAGCTGTGCTCAGATAAGCTCAGGCAGCCCCCTCTCTCCGTGGATTGCCTGCCCACCACTTGCCACCTGCCGCAGAGAGCCATGGGAGTCCCCGAGCTCCTCACTAGTGCTCCGTGAGCCTGGGCCACCGTTAGCTGTGAGAGTCTTCCTCCTCCCTGCACCCTTTCTCAAGTTCTTGACGACTTTCAGGGGGTCAGCTTGGACTGGGAATGTTTCTCTCATCCAACTAGGAATGGAAGGAGACAGCGTCAGGAACTCCAGTGAAATAAGGGCGGCGGGAACTCTACATTCTCTTCAAAGCCTGGGATGACCAGTCCCAGGGAGGAGAGCAGGTTGGACCTCATGAGTTGGTCTGCCAAGGTTGTGGAGTAGGGCTGCTGTTCTAGAAGTGTGCCCATCGGCATGTGCCTGCCATCCATGCGCTCAGCCACCGGACCTGTGTCCCCCAAGGGGATGAAACTGGAGGCTCTGCCCCTCCCTTGGTGGCCAAGGTGTGCCCACCACCACAGGTCCCCATGGGAGCCCCGCCAGCTACATTCATAGCACAATAGTAACAGCATGTTTCTGATAATATCTTCATGTGTCCCCATCACCGTAACTTAGGAAAACAGCACCATTGTGCAGAGGGCAAGCCTTAGGGAGGAGCCCACGACCCACATGACAAGGTAGGGCCAAGCATAAACCCATAATCACCAGATAGTACTGACTTGTTACAGCAGCACAGCCCACCAGAAGCTGACTAACGTGCTTGTTAAATTGTAGCTCAACATTTGTTTTCTTTCAGGCACAGGGCAGTGGGCCTGGGTGCCGGGCTGGCTGTCCAGGGTGGACAGGGAGGCCACCAGCTCCTGTTGCTCTGCTACCCCTCAAGTGTGGCACATGCCTTGGCTTTGTGTTTAAAGATACTTGCTGACGCCGGTGCTGGTGGCTCTTGCTTGTAATCCTAGCTATTCAGGAGCTGAGATCTAGGGATCAACAGTTTAAAGCCAGCCTGGACAAGAAAGTCTGAGACTCTTATCTCCAATTAACCACTTGCTGTGGCTCAAAGTGGTAGAGTGCTCACCTTGAGCAAGAAAAGCCCAGGGAAAGGGGCTGGGGATATAGCCTAGTGGCAAGAGTGCCTGCCTCGGATACACGAGGCCCTAGGTTCGATTCCCCAGCACCACATATACAGAAAATGGCCAGAAGCGGCGCTGTGGCTCAAGTGGCAGAGTGCTAGCCTTGAGCGGGAAGAAGCCAGGGACAGTGCTCAGGCCCTGAGTCCAAGGCCCAGGACTGGCCAAAAAAAAAAAAAAAAAAAAGAAAAGAAAAGCCCAGGGATGGCACCCAGGCCCTGAGTTCAAGCCCCATGACCGAAACAAAGAAACAAACAAAAACAACCAACAAAAAAGATATTTGCTAACCCCCCCAAGTATTACAGATAGCCTGTGAGAATTGTTTGGGGATCTGACAGTCATGCCCTTTAATCTCCCTCAGTGAGCACATTCAGAATGATCATTTCCCAAGACCATTTGTCAGAGCCTGGTCACACCTGGCTGAGCAGGGCTGGGAAAGGATGCCTGAGACCCAGCCACATGTCAGACACATGGAGATGTGGCTCCTCCATGTGGTGACAAATCACACTGCTAGTGAGAGCTGTATCACTGGGAGGGAAAGCAGAGCCCCAGTCTCCCAAGGATGGAAGCTGGTAGCAATCATGGCAGGTGCCTGTTTTAGGGCACGGCTTCTGCCTGGATAACCAGGCATGGAGCCACTAGGCAGGGTAAGATGATGGAAGCATGGACGTTCCCTTGTGGCAAGGCTAAGCACGTTGTGATGACAGGTGCGGCTGCCCCCTGGTGGTGAGACCAGGGTGGGACACGGTCATGTAGGCGCCGGGCATCCCCTGGCTAGAGTCTAGATGGGATGTGGTAACAGAGGTGCAGGAGGGCAAGGAGCCGCTGGGCAGGAAAAGATGATAGGCGCATGGGCGCTCCCTGGTGGCAAGGCTAGGCAAGCTGTGATGGCAGGTGCAGGCGCCCCCTGGTGGTGAGCCTAGATGAGACAATGTAGGTGCAGTCCACCCCTGGCTAGAGTGTAGATGGGATGTGGTAAAAGAGGTGCGGGCGCCCTCTGGTGGCGAGCCTAGGTGGGACATGGTAATGTAGGTGCGGTCATCCTCTGGTGCTAATCTAGATGGGATGCAGTAATGGAGGTGCAGGCACCTCCTGGTTGGCAAGACTAGGCAAGATGCCATGACAGAGACACAGGCCACCCCTGGCATCGAGGCTAGGCAGGATGCAGTGATGGAGGCATGGTGCCTCCTGGCACACGGTGATGGAGGTACGGGCCTCCGGCATTGAGGCTAGGCAAGACATGAAGATGGGTGAGGCAAGGCTGGGTGGGACACAGGAATGGGAACTCAGGTTCCTCCTGTTGTTGAAGCTAGGCAGGATGCAGGGACGGGGGTTGGGTGCCCCCTGGTGGCGAGGCCAGGAGAGACGTGATGGAGGTTACCATTCCTGCACCAAGCCTGCACTGGAGCATCCCGATTCCAGCCTGGCGAGCCCAGCTTTCTGGAAGAGGCTGCATGGCCAGATGTGCGGATGCGATGTGAGGGCCAGGGCTGGGGGCACAGAGTTACACATGCCCTCCCCCGCCTTGGCAAGCGGTGGCTGAGCAGTGAACTCCCCTGCTCCCCCCCTCAGAGCAGGGCACCCAGCTGTTCCCTGGGAGCCTCTGCAGGCACAGCAGGTGACACAGCACGGACAGACAGAGGAGACAGAGCTTTTGCTTTGGTGCCTGGGTGGAGATGGGACTGCGGGGGGGGGGGGTGGGGAAGAGACTGGTGTCCCCAGAATTCTACCCAGGCCAGTCGGGTCAGCAGAGAGCCCTGACATCTGCAGCCCCTGCCCCTCCAGCTCAAGAACCTGCCACCCGCTCCCTTGCTGGAGACACGTGCTGGACTCCCTAGCTTCTCTCCTGAGCCCCTCTGCAGGAGCTGAGCCACGTCACCCCCCATGCAGACTGCGCTCCGGGGCCCAGGAGCTGCAGGGACTCAGGAGAGGAGCTGAGAGGGGTGTCCGGGTCACAGATGGAGTTGGGCCACGTGGGCTGGTCCAGAGAGATATAATCGTCAGATTCTGCCAGGCTGCCATCGGTACCAGTTTATTTACCTATTTATCTAGGGCAGGGCATGGTGGCGGTGTCCACGTTTGGACAATTCAGTATACATCGTTCTCATCATTGATCTCACCCCATCCCCACTTTTTTTTTCTGGCAGTATTGGGGATTGAATTCTGGGCCTCATTCTCTGGCTGAGCTCGCTTGCTTCCCTGGTGTTCTATGACTGGAGCCATACTCTAGCCCTGGTTTTTTGTTGTTTGTTCTTTGCTGGAGTGTCTTCGGACTTCCCTGCCTAGGCTTCAAGTGTCTCTCCTCTGGATCTCAGCCTCCTGAGTCACTGGGACTGAAGGATGAGCTGTAGGTCCACTTCCGGGGTTTCTGTTCTGTTCCATCAGGAGGTCTTTAGGTTGAAGAGTATCAGCCTTGAGTTTGCTCTCCTTAACATTGTGTGGGCTGTTCTTATTTATTTATTTATTTATTTATTTATTTTGCCAGTCCTGGGCTTGAACTCAGGGCCTGAGCACTGTCTTTGGCTTCTTTTTGCTCAAGGCTAGCACTCTACCTCTTGAGCCACAGCACCACTTCTGGCCTTTTCTATATATGTGGTGCTGAGGAATCGAAACCCAGGGCTTCATGTATATGAGGTGAGGACTCTTGCCACTAGGCCATATTGTCAGCCCCCCAAATAGTTGTTTATTTTGCTTTTTTTCTTTTGCCAGTTCTGCGGGCTGAACTCAGGGCCTGGACATTGTTCCTGAGACTTTTGCTCAAGGCTAGCACTCTATCACTTGAGCCACAGAGCCACTCTGGCTCTTTCTGTGTATTTGGTACTGAGGAATTGAACCCAGGGCTTCGTGCATGCTAGGCAAGCACTCTACCATTAAGCCACACACCCAGTCCCTGATTTTTGATCTCTCATGTTGTGCTTGCTTTTATGGCATTCTACCTTGTCGCACCTCTAGCCCTTGTTTCTTTTTTATTTTTTGGGTGTGTGTATATGATCCTGAGTGCTGTCCCTGAGCTCTTTTGCTCAAGGCTAGCACTGTACTATCTGAGTCACAGTGCCACTTATGGTTTTCTGGTGGCTAATTGGAGTTTAGTGTCATGGACTTTCTTACCTGGGCTTGTATCAAACCATGATCCTCAGATCTCAGCCTCCTATGTAGCTAGGATTACAGGCGTGAGCCACTGGCACCTGGCTTTGCAGAAGAATCTCTGGGATTTGTCTGCCCAGGCTCTTGTCAGCTCTCGGCCTCCTAGGCTAGTATGTGGGAACTACTGTTATCTCACAGGTCTTGCTTGTTTGTGCAGGCACACCTGGTCTCATAGTTAAGCTTCCTGCTGTAGCTGGGATGGCAGGTGTGCCAGCCAGTTTCTGTGGAGTCTTGGTTGGGCTGGCCTGGAACCTCAATCCTCACCATCTCATTCTCCATTTAGCGAGGTGACATCCGTGTACCACGGCACCCAACTATTGGCTGAAATGAGGCCTCATGAACAAGAGGCCATCCTCAAATGAATCTTCCTGATCTCTGCCTCCTGAGTAGTGAGGAGAGGAGGGGAGCCCCTGGCGCCCAGCTCTTCTGGGGTGTTGAACTCAGGGCCTCGCGTTTGTTAGGCATGTGCTGCATCACTTGAGCCACCCCCTGACCTTGCTTTTGCCAGCGCCCAGCTTGGTCTCTGTGTTTAAAGTGAGCTTCTTGTAGCATTAGTGTTTAGATAGGATAAAGCCTTTTGCTCTTTGACCATGGCTGACTTTGACTGTGATCTTCCTAACTCTGACTCCTGTGTAGCTGGGATTATAAGCACAAGCCACCATTCCTGGCTCTCCCTAGTTTTTTTTTTTATTTTTTTATCTAGGCTGGCCTCAGACTTAATTGAGATTCTCCTGATATTCTAATTTATTGACCTTTATTTTTTCAAAGAACTAGAATGTTTTCCATTGAGTTTCCTACTTTCAATTGCATTTATTTCTGCTCTAGTTTTAAAATTGTTTTCTGCTACTTACTTTAGATTTGTCTTTTTCTGGTTTCTTAATGCAGAAATCTATACATTTTATCCTATTAAGGTTATTTGGGAGTGTTTTACAGCCCAGAATGTGGTCCGTCTTGATGGATGAGCTTATTTTCCTGGTATTGTATGAACTACTCCATAAAGCCAAACAGACCCAGTTAACTGATGGCACTGTTCATTGAAGTATTTCTTTGCTTTCTGCCAGCTAGATCTGTCCGTTATCAAGGGGAATGGGTGAAGTCACCAGTGGGAATGGATGTCATATACTTTGCAATTCGATCAGCTTGTTGTTGTTACTGGGGCTTGAACTCAGTGCCTTACCCTTTCCCCTGGCTTGCTTGTTTGCAGTTGGAGCTCTACCACCTGAGCCCCGGCCACCAGCCCAGCTTCTTACTAATTAAGAGATGGAATCTCAAAGAATTTTTTCTGCTCAGGGTGGCTTTGAACCTCCATCCTCTAGATCTCAGCTTCCTGAGCAGCTGGGCTTACAGGTGTCAGCAGTAGTGATTGGCTTAGTTCTACCAGTGTTGCCTATGTACTTGTTGCTTTGCTCTAGGTGCATTGTTCTGTTTTTGGGGTGCTGGAGCTGAGTCCAAGGCTTCATGCATGGTAGGTAACTGTCAGTCTCAGAGGATTGTACCTGGAACCACATTAAGGACTCTGACTTTGGGGATTGGATTTGTTTCCATTATGTAATGCCTTTCTATAGCCCCGATAATTTTTCTTGCTTTGAGTTTGAATTCATGTAAAATTAGTTTTACTCCAGCCTCTTTTGATCAGTATCACATGGTGCATTTTTCTCTCCTCTTACAGTCCATTATTTATTTATATTCATTCATTCATTTGTAATGGTGCTGGGGATCAAACCTCAGACCTCTCCTTGGCTAAGCATATACTACCAGTGAGCTACATCCCATCCCACTGCCCCCTCCCCCACCTCTGCAGGCTCTATCTATACTTTATTATTATTTGCCAGTGCTGAGGCTTGAACTCAGGGCCTGAGCACTGTCCCTGGCTTCTTTTTGCTCAAGGCTAGCACTCTACCACTTGAGCCACAGCACTACTTCTGGCCTTTTCTGAATATTTGGTGCTGAGGAATTGAACGCAGAGCTTCGTGCATGCTAGGCAAGCACTCTACCACTAGGCCACATTCTCAGCCCTTGGCTGCTTACTTTTGGGTAAGTTTCCAATGTGTCTATTCTTATGGAAGTAGGGGGTGTCTAATCTCAGGGTCTCTCTTTTGTAGGACACCACTCTGCCACACTGTGTACACCCTCCTGGCCACTCATGAACTGTTTTCTAGTAGAAACAAAATCAGCTTCCAACTTCCTCCTCCATTCTGGCTTCTTAGGCTATGGGATGATCTGGATTTGGCCTAATGGGTATTATCGGGCAGGCCTTTGAATCTTGATCAAATGACAACAGAGCCATCACAAACCTTCACATTGTCTTGAAGCAATTTAGAACTTTTTTTTTGGCCAGTCCTGGGGCTTGGACTCAGGGCCTGAGCACTGTCCCTGGCTTCTTTTTGCTCAAGGCTAGCACTCTGCCACAGCGCCACTTCTGGCCGTTTTCTGTATATGTGGTGCTGGGGAATTGAACCCAGGAACTCATGTATACGAGGCAAGCACTCTTGCCACTAGGCCATATTCCCAGACCCAATTTAGAACTTTTTTGTTGGGGCTAGAACTCAGGCTTAGCTTTCCTTCACTGAAGGTGGTGCTCTACCATGTGAATCACATTCCCACTTCTAGTTTTATGCTGTTTAACTGAGCTAAGTCACATGGACTTTTCTACTGGGATGGCTTTGAACTTTAATCCTCAAATCTCAGTTGCTGATTAGCTAGGATTACAGGTAGGAGCTGGTAGCACTTGAATTTTTAAATGTATTTTATGGTGGTACCAAGCTTTGAACTTGGCAAAAACAAAATCCTGGGGCTAGGAATATGGCCTAGTGGCAAGAATGCTTGCCTCTTATACATGAAGCCCTGGGTTCAATTCCCCAGTACCACATATATAGAAAATGGCCAGAAGTGGCGCTGTGGCTCAAGAGGCAGAGTGCTAGCCTTGAGCAAAAAGAAGCCAGGGGCAGTGCTCAGGCCCTGAGTCCAAGGCCCAGGACTGGCAAAAAAAAAAAAAAAAAAAAGAAACCCCAAAACAAAAACCTTTGGTTTGGCTGTCTAGCATATTGTGGACATTCTGCTTCCAAAGTAAACTTTCTTCCTCTATCCATCTCACAGCTGCGGCACCACCTTGGGGTCACCTGAGAGCCCCTTTCCCTGGGCCACCCACCAGGTGTGGCTGCTCTTGCCTCTTCTTAGACTAGACTGTAGGGCATCTCTACTGCATACGCAAGCCCTGCTTTTCCTGCATCTAGGTCATCTAGGTCCTCACACCACTGTCAGTTCAGAAACACAGCTCTAGTTCCAAGGATGGAGAGTGACTTGTGCTCCTGGCACCATGGAGCCCTTCTGACCCCATCCAACATGCTAACCTTCTTCTCTAATGCCCACTTACACCACAGGCTCTGTTGGGATCCAGCCTTTAGACTTGACGGGGGGAGGGGGGGGCTTGACGCCCTTCCCCCAAGCCCTAGGGGAATGCGGAAGCAGGCTACGGTTCTCTGGGTCCGGAACCAGAAGAACTGGCTTTGCACCCAGCCCCCAACTCTCTAGCCAGCCCAGGCGCCTCCCAGTCTCGCCCTGGCTCGGCGCTTTCGAGTGACGTTAGCTCAAGGGGATCATGTGACAGCTTTCAGCCTATCGGCGTCCTGGCCGATCGCCCTCTCTCGCTATCATCTCCCTTTACCCCCGCCTTAATAAATCAGTTGGCTCTGGAAGCCTCCTCCGAGACTCGCGTTCGCCTGACTTTATTTACCAGTAAGGAGGTGGGCACGCTTTCTCGTTAGGCCGCGTGCGCACGCGTAAGGTCGGCCCTGACCCCTCTGTCCCATCCTGGCTATCTGCCGGCCGGGTGTCCAAGAGAGAGGACGAGAAAAGGGGGTGGCAAGAAACTTAGCTGAGCCTTGATCCCCACGCCGGGAGAGGCGACCGAGCCCGACATTTTGGCGCTCACGTGGTTTCACGAACCCACACGAGCAAGTCCGGCTCCTGACCGACCCTCACGAAATTAGGTTGGAAACCCTGGGACGCGCGGTCCTCCCACTCCAGGCCAGAAAGAGGATGGGACAAGTTCAAAGTAGGCGAAGCAATTCGCCTCTTAAAATCCTAAAGTTCACCCTCCAAAACGCGGGGATGAATATCTCAGAACCATGTGCCATGCTTACTTGGCAGGAGCTAAATCTCAGGGTCCCGTGGCTAACTGGAGCCAACCCACTCTCGTGGGAAACTTGGGACCGACTAGAGCGGGAATTACAAGAGGCAGAATGGGGAGGAGAACTCCCACTGCGAGCCATTAAGACTCTCAAGGCTTGCTTCTCCTGGGACACAGGGGGGAATCCCTGGATTCAGGAGAGGGCAGCCGGAGGGAATTTTGATTTGGAGGGGGCCCCCGACGCCCTGCTCCGAGAGGCCCAGGGACGAACGCACGTTTGGTCCCCGGGACCCCAAGCCAGACGCAGCTCCTGCGGCAGCTAGGAGATGCGTGCCGCAGCGGCTGGCTCGCTACCCCTCCCCCATGGGAAGCTCGGCTTGGCTCTATACCTATGCAGATTTTGGCAGCCTCGAGCGGCGGCTTCACAGCTGCCGCCACGGCGGCAGCACCCCGCCATCAAGCACAAACGGCCTGGCCGATTTTAAATTCAGAGCCTTTACCCCTTCATGGGAGTTGCAGGAAACTACAGATTTCCATGAGTTCAGGAGGATGGTTCTTGAGAGAGGCAGGCCGAACGCGCCCTGGGCAGAACATCTGCTTTATGGCCTGACTTTCAGATTCCCTACCGACCAAGGCAATAAACAGCCTGAGGCCCTTTGCTGGGCAATCCCCATTGTCCCCGAGATAAGGCCAGAGACAGTAATCATGATATTTGGAAAGGAGTTCCGATTCTTAATTGATACGGGAGCAGATCAGACCATATTAAAGAAGGAGTTAGTGCCTCCATGGTGGGACCTAATCCCTGGCCCCCAGATCTCAGGGGTGGGAGGCACAGCTGAGAGTGAAACAACCAGAGACTGGCTCCCCTGGGATGATATGAATGGTGGCAAGGGAGTAGTGCGTCCCTTAATAATGACCAACTCACCAGATAACTTGTTGGGACGAGATATCTTGGGAAAGATTAAGGCCGCGGTCATCACAGGCCAGAACCTGCCAATCAGCCCTAGCGACTGCCAAAAGGCGCCTCCCTCTGAGGCCTCAGGGCAAGAGGCCCCTAACTCTTCTACAGGGCCTCACCCCCAATCCTAAGGGCCACTGTTCCTACTGTCCCTGCCATTCAATGGCACCCGGGCGCCCCGATTTGGGTGGAACAGTGGCCTATTCCCTCAAACAAATTAGAAAAGTTAAAGGGAATAGTTTTAGAACAACTGTCCCTTGGGCATATTAGACCCTCGCTGAGCCCTTGGAATAGCCCTGTATTTGTTGCACAAAAGGCCTCAGGTAAATGGAGGATGGTACAGGACCTAAGAAAAATCAATGAGCGGATAGTCCCCGCAGGCACCCCCTTAAGGGGGCTGCCATGGATCCCCTCTATTCCTCGGGATCTTAATCTTATTATACTTGACATCAAGGACTGTTTCTTTTCCATTCCCCTTGACCCCCAGGATTGCGAGAAGTTTGCTTTCTCTGTGCCCTCGGTTAACTACCAGGGGCCTGATCAGAGGTATGAGTGGGTAGTATTACCTCAGGGCATGGTTAATAGTCCTGCCTTCTGCCAACATTATGTGTCACAAGTTCTCCAACCCCTTCAGAACCAGTCAGATATTGTTTTGTTCGTTTACATGGACGATATTATTATTGGATCAGCAGATGTTCAAGTGCTAGACTTGGCCTATAGCAAGGTACAAACACTCCTACAAAGAGGAGGGCTGCGTATAGCCAGTGACAAGGTTCAGAAAGTATACCCCTTTAAGATCTTGGGGGCAGAGCTTAAACTAGACTCTGTGTGCCCCCTTAAGCCCCAGCTATCCTTCCAGCCATCTTATACTCTGGTGGAGATGCAAAGACTGTTAGGGGAAATTAATTGGCTAAGACCCTGGCTTCACCTGCCTACAGAGGAGCTGCTTCCGCTCCATGACTCTTTGAAGGGCAAAGCGCCCACTCATGTTATTACAATAACTCCATCACTTCAAACAGCCTTCCAGAAAATCCAATTGGCCCTAAACAAGGCACAGCTGGCACGCTACAATCCTGAGTGCCCACTTTGCCTTTGGATCCTCCCTGGGTCTGAACTCCTCAGCTGCAATTACCCAATCAGGCGAGCCCCTTCAATGGGTGCATGCATCAGTGGGAGGAGCTCCCAGAGTTTATTCCCAGCTAGACCAGCTAGCTGACTTGGTAATTTGCTACCCAACCTGGTATGTTCATACATTAAATTAGATGAAAACCCAATCACTCCTCTGATGATCCAAGTCAGGTCTCTGTTAAAAGAGCGGAGTGAGGGGCTGGGGATATAGCCTAGTGGCAAGAGTGCCTGCCTCGGATACACGAGGCCCTAGGTTCAATTCCCCAGCACCACATATACAGAAAACGGCCAGAAGCGGCGCTGTGGCTCAAGTGGCAGAGTGCTAGCCTTGAGCAAAAAGAAGCCAGGGACAGTGCTCAGGCCCTGAGTCCAAGGCCCAGGACTGGCCAAAAAAAAAAAAAAAAAAGAGCGGAGTGAGCCTATATTTTTACAGCACCTTTGTGGACACCAAGGACTGCCTGGGGACCTGGCACAAGGTAATCGTATGGCTGACCAGCTGGCCACTAATGGAACCATTATAGCTCTGGCCATTGTACAACCTCAAAACCTTCAAATGGCCAAAGGACTCCATGAGCGTACTCACTTAAATTGGAGAGGGTTACATCAGAGATTTCCTTCAATTCCTATAAAAGACTTAAAAAAGATTATAAGGACTTGTAAATCATGTATGCCTTTTGTGCAAGTCCCTCCTCTGCAATCTCCAGGGGTGAACCCAAGAGGTCTCAAACCTAACCTAATTTGGCAGACTGATGTTACCCACTACGCTCCTTTTGGAAGGCTAAAATATATATTTATGTCTATTGACACATGCTCTGGCACGTGTTGGGCCTCTCTGCATACCGGGGAAAGAGCACGGCATGCTGAAAGCCACTTCTTACAATGTTTTGCTATCCTAGGGCTGCCTTTACAGGTGGAAACAGATAATGGACCTTGCTTCACCAGTAAGCCTTTACAGGCATTTTTCCAAATGTGGAATATTAAACATACCACTGGAATACCATATAACCCAAAGGGTCAAGCCATAATTGAGAGGCATAATAAGACCCTGAAGGATCAATTATTAAAACAAAGGGGGGGGGAAGCCCCCATGACCAGCTGAGGACAGCGATGTTTACATTGAATATTTTAAATTTCTCAAAGGACCAACCTCTGTTGGCTTTCCAGAGACACTGGTCAAGCCAAACACCCTACTTAAAGGTGGAAGTCTGTTGGAAGGATCCCCTTACAGGGGCATGGCGAGGTCCAGACCCACTTATCAGTGCCGGAAGGGGCTTCGCCTGCATTTTCCCAACTGGGGAACCAAATCCAATCTGGATACCAGCTAGAGACGTAAAATATTGTTCATCAGAATAGCCACCCAAGGGCACCTGCCCTTGAGGGATGTCCCCCCTTGTTTCCTCTCAGGAAAGCAAAGACCGTGGTGGAATTTTCTATGGAGAAACGGGAAAGCCTGCCTGTACCAGCGATGGACCCAGTGTCGGCCCTGTTTCTTCCCTGGACCTTGCCTGGCGCCCTTTGGAGTAATGTTTGCTGTGGCAGTGTGGCCCACAGCCTTGCACAAGGACCAAAGGGAAATTTTGCACACTGTTGTTCCTCCCTTTGCTGCTTATCTTAGGGGTCCCCATTGGAGGGAAATAGGAGCTAAAGGACTTGGACACCTTAATGTTTTATGATAAATGTTTACAATAAGCAAGGGATTGGCACCTTGCTGCAATGTTTACTATAAAGTGTTTACTAACCTCAGTTGTTAAGTTACCAGCACCCTGGCTGCCACATCACCAGGACCTGAACCTGCCTCTACCTCACCATCGAGGGAAGGAAGACCCATCTGCGCTACCTTGAGTGACACCAGAATGGACCAGGATTCCTCTATTTCCTGTGGACTGAACCAGATAAGAGACCCTCCATTGCTTTGTGCCTGTGTTGTAATTGCTCATGTGTTACAGTTGCTCATGTTTGCATTTGCCTTGTATTACGATTGCTTATGCTCATGTCTGCTTTATGCTCCCATTTACATTATGTTTACACTGCCCTGTGCTAGACACATGGGTCTCTTATATTGTAAGCGATAGGCCAGAGCTGTCTAGGTACCAAGTGGCCTTTGGCCTTTTAGCCATATAGGAACCCCATGAGGCTCGTCACTCGACCCCTAGGACCTACTGCTCACTGAGGTCCGCTGGTATGAGAAAATTATCAGGGCTTCCTTTCAAGTGCCAATCCCACTCTCCCCGAGTCCTCTCATGGGGCCCGCCAGCCCGGCAGGAAGGTCAGCCTGAAGAGCTAGGGCGTTAGCCCAAGACGGGTACGACTCCCCATGGGGGGGGGCAACCTAAGACACAGCGAGCTCTCAAGTAGGGCGCCTCCTGCTGATCAAAAATAAATAAATAAAAAAAAATAAAAGGCAGATGTTGGGATCCAGTCCTTAGACTTGACAGGGGGGGGGGGCAGGGGCTTGACGCCCTTCCCCCAAGCCCTAGGGGAATGAGGAAGCAGGCTACGTTCTCTGGGTCCGGAACCAGAACTGGCTTTGCACCCAGCCCCCAACTCTCTAGCCAGCCCAGGCGCCTCCCAGTCTCGCCCTGGCTCGGCGCTTTTGAGTGACGTTAGCTCAAGGGGATCATGTGACAGCTTTCAGCCTATCGGCATCCTGGCCGATCGCCCTCTCTTGCTATCATCTCCCTTTACCCCCGCCTTAATAAATCAGTTGGCTCTGGAAGCCTCCTCCGAGACTCGCGTTCGCCTGACTTTATTTACCGGTAAGGAGGTGGGCACGCTTTCTTGTTAGGCCGCGCGCACGCGTGAGGTCGGCTCTGACCTCTCTGTCCCATCCTGGCTATCTGCTGGCCGGGTGTCCAGGAGAGAGGACGAGAAAAGGGGGTGGCAAGAAACTTAGCTGAGCCTTGATCCCCACGCCGGGAGAGGCGACTGAGCCCGACAAGGCTCCTGAGCACTGCTGTATGCTGCCCAAAGCCACACTTTTGCTCACACTTCCTGCAACAGGCACTGCCTGGACAGACAACCACATCCTAAGGAAGCTTTGGTGTCTTGAGTACCAAGCAGCTCTGGCTCCCTCCCCTGGATGCCCACTTTGCTACAGGACAGCAAGAACAGTGCTTCTCTTGGCCCCAAGCACCCCACAGGCTTGCTTAGGGAAGGTGGCAGAGTGAGAGTGGAGCTTCCAAGCCTGCTGCCGCGCTTTGCCGCCACACTTCAGGTGTGATGAGGCTCCTCAGCTTTCTTCCTGCTCATTCCAAGTCAAGAATGAGGGGGACGGGTGCAGCCCTCTCCTCCGACTCTCAGGTGATGAGAGGATTGAGAAGGGGCAGATCCACAGCAACTCCACTAAGCAGCACAGAAGAACTCTGGCAGGGAGTTCCCAAATGGTCTCAAACCCCAGGGTCATCAGTTCTGGCAAACTTGCCTTTACTATGCTGGGCAAAAGTCCTTTTGGATTTCTTTGGTTCCAGGGAACCAAGCTGCATGACAAGGCGAGCTTTCCATGCTGAGGACTTAAGGCACATCAAGAAATGCAACTCAGACCAAGCACATAAAATTTTGTCAAGCAAAAATAGTCTTTATTCAAATTTAATGGAAACAGGGGCCACTATACTTTGCAAGACGGGGAAAAATAAAATTAAAAAAAATTCTTTTCTTTTCTTTTCAATATAAAACAATATAATCACAATACCAGAATATGGAACTCTACAGTTTATTTCCTATGGTTACTGCAGGTGTCAATTTTCCTCAACTGTGCTATTCACAACTTCGTTAAGTCCAAAAGTATGAAACCAAAGTGGTAGGAAACTGAAGACTTAGCACTTTCACTAATGGCATACATCACAGGGCGTCAATCCAAGGGCAAAATGGTTGAACTCACCATACCTACCTATGCCATTGCCAGACCAGCCTGAAAGCCACCCAGGTTCCAAGCGCCCGGAGGCCAGTCCAGGCTTGGGAGCCAAGGCATTCTGGATACTCTACTGTGGGCCATGAGTAAAGGGGGTTGTTCATAGATTTTTTTCAGTCAAGCAGGAAGGCCTGGTGCCAGGAGGCTTTACTGAGAGGAAGCACTTAGATTTAACAATTATAGACACACCATTGGGGGGGGTTAAAAATGTACAGCAGTGACGTTGGTTCTACTTCAATCACCTGTGCTACAGCTACCAAACATGTACAAAAGACTCCTCGGGTAGTTCCAGCTGGTTGTAGCCAGTTAGGATCTCGAGTGGGACCTAGACCTAGACCTGGATGCTGATCTCGAAGCAGACCTGGATTGGGACTTGGATCGAGACCGGGTTTTTGATGCTGACTTTGATCTGGAGCGCGATTCTGACGGGAGGTTTGGTTTTGATTTGGAATTAGACCTTGACCGGGACCGGGCCTCAGGCTTAGGCCCAGCATTCTCACTCTCCCCACGGCCTTCCCTCTGACCAGATTCGGACTTGCTGTGTTCTCGCTCTTTAGACACAGAGCGGGAAGGCGACCTGGACTGTGAGCGGTCAGTGTCTTCCTTCTTCTTCTTCTTGCTGCTGCTCCCTTTGCTGTCTCGCTTGCTGCTGCGCTTCCTGCTCCGCTCACTCTTGCTGCGGGAGCGGGAGCGGCTGCGGCTCTCCTCCCGGCTCCTCTTCCTGCCCTTCCTCTTGTCCTTGCTCTTGCTGCGGGAGCGGCTGCGGCTGCCGCCTTTGCTCCGACTGCGGCTGCGGCTCTTGAGAAGGCTCTTTTCCTGACTGCGGCTTTTCTCCTTGCTTCCGCTCCTGCTCATATGCTTCCCTTCCTCTCCTCTCCTCTCCTGACTCCGGCTCCTGCTTTTACTCTTACTTTTGTGCCGGCTGGGACTGCGGCTCTTGGGTTTGCCAGTGCTGTCGTTGTTCTGGATCTTGTCTTCAGCGTGGTCTTTACTTTTGCTGCGCCTCTTGTTCACACTGCGGCTGCGGCTACGACTCTTGTCTTTGCTGACGCTCCTGCTTTTTTCCTTCTTGCGACTACGGCTCTGGCTGCGGCTGCGGCTCTTGCTCCGGGAGTGGGAGCCCGACCTGAGGAGACACGGGGTGGGGGTGGGGGGTGCTTTGTGAGTCACAGGGGTCTTGACTTCATGCTAATCAGAAGATAAAAGACTAGAGGGGGCTGGACACCAGTGGCTCATGCCTGTAATCCTAACTACTCATGATGCTGAGATCTGAGGATTGCAGTTCTAAGCCAGCCCAGCCAGGAAAGTCCTTGAGATTCTTATCTCTAATAAACTACTCAGAAAAAGCTGGAAGTGGCTCAAGTGCTAGCCTTGGGAAAAGAAGATTAGGAACAGATCCTCAGCCTAGAGTTTGAGCCCCAGGAAGGGGGTGGGGGTGGAGGAAGAAGATGGGAGTGGAAGTGTGAAGCTCGAAAGGCTGGGACTAAGAGGGTGGGGTCACTGGGCTAAAGTAGAAGAGAACTGAGGTACAAGTGCTCCTGGTGACCTCCTGTTGCAGGACAGACCCACCTGGATCGGGACCGGCTCTTAGAATGACTGCTTTTGCTGCTGCCACTTCGGCTTCTGCTCTTCCGGGAATGTCTACTTCGAGAGCGGGACCTGGTGGAGAAAAATATTTTACTTAAATAATATTTTTGTGTGTGTGGGTCCTAGGCAGTGTTCTACTAGCTACAGCTGCACTTCTGGGTTTTTGATGGTTAACTAGAGGTAGGAGTCTCACGGACTTTCCTGCCTAAACTGCAAACCTTAGATCTGACTCCTGACTAGCTGGAAAAACAGGTGTGAACCACGGGTACCAGGTGAGGGGCTAGCTGACGAGAGCCAACCATTCCTCCAATCAAAACTAGGCCCACTGCGGGGTCCAGGCCCCCAGAAGGTCTTCTACACACATAGATGGCTCCCCAGAAACTTTTCAACTCAAATCCCAAGCTCTGACTTGCCCCCTAGACTGGACACCTTTTTTCACTGGGTTCCTAATTGTCATCTACCTATGCCACTGTGATTTACTCAGTTTCTCATACAAGAAACCACAGCTGCCCTGCACTCCATCCCTCTATACATTGGTGGTCCTGCCTCTGTTTTCTAGTCTACCCACTTCCCTTTCCTGGCACCTTAAGAGAGCCTTCCAATTCACTTTCTGCAAACACTCCTGCCCTTTACCTCTCCTTTCCTCTCTTAAAGTTTTCCCTCCCTCCCTCTGGTACTGGGGCTTCATGCTCTCGCGCTTGGCATTTTCGCTCAAGGCTGGCACTCTTCCACTTGAGTCACATCTCTAGTTTTCCTTCTTATTGGGTTAAAAAGCCAGATTCTCCAACCTTTCAAAAACCCTCGACAAGCTAAAACTACAGACTGTTTTGGCCACTTCCTACTCAGGAATGACTTATTTCAAGTGGAGAGTAGGAAGTATACATAATGGGTGAATAAGATTTCACTGTGAAGAGATGGAAATGCTCACAGCTTCTTGGCGCTGTTACCTATGAAGGACTCTTTACAGAAAGTCTAATTTGAATCTTAACCAGAGCTAAGTTCCAGCTTACAGAAAGTTAAGGGAGTAAGATCTCACACTTCAGCAATACCAAGAAGAAACAAACAAAAAGAATCAATCCAGAATGTGGGGAAGTATTAAAAAAGCTAAGAAAATAAATGCCATGGGGAAGAAAGGTGGTGGGACTGCTCCAGATTAAAGAGACTTTGTAAATATGACCAGATTACACAGAGTCAATCAAATCAGGGAAATATTAGTTCAGCTGGAACAGTAGGTGATTGATAGGATCTTGTTCTCAGGTGAGAACTTATCATTCTTTTTAAAAATTTGTACCACTATTAGGATTTGAACTTAGGGCCTCACACTCGGTTTTCTTGCTCTACCACTTGAGCCATACCTCCAGTCCAGCATTTTGCTGTTTAACTGGAGAGTGTTGAGGATTTTTCTACCTGTGCTGGCTTCTAACTATGACCCTCAGATCTCAGCCTCCTGAGCAGTTAGGATCAAGGACATGGGCCACCAGCATACAGCCTTATCATTCTTGGACACACATGCTCAAGTGGTTCAAGAGGAGAGCATATAGAGCTCAAGCCAGTAGTCCTAGCTACTCAGGAGGCTGAGATCTGAGAATCACAGTTCAAAGCCAGCCTGGGCAAGAAAGTCTGAGACACTCATTTCCAGTTAACTATAAAAAAGCCAGAAGTGGTACTGTGGCTCAAGTGACACCAGCTTTGAGGGGAGAGAGGGAGGAGAGGGAGAAAGGGAGAGAGAGCAAGAGAAGTAAGGAAGAGGAGAGAGTGAGGAGAGAGGAGAAGTGAGGCGAGGGAGACAGAAGAGGAAGAGGGAAAGGAGAGGGAGAGAGGAAGAAAGAGGGAGGGATAGACAGAGTGAGAGCGAGAGAATGAATAACTCAGGGCCCAAGCACTGTTCCTGGCTTCTTTTTGCTCAAGGCTATCTAGCACTCTGCCACTTCAGCCACAGCGCCACTTCTGGCTGTTTTCTGTATATGTGGTGATGGGGCGTTGAACCCAGGGCTTCATGTATATGAGGCAAGCACTCTTGCCACTAGGCCATATTCCCAGCCCCCAAACATTGTAATTTATAACTCTCTTTCAAATAGCAGACAGACACAGAGAAAAGAAAGGAAAAGTACTATTAAAGCCTGAAGGTGGGGCATACAGGTATTCATGAACTGGTATTTCAACTTCTATGTTTCAAAGTGACCACAAGAACAAGTATGGGGAAGTAGTAAAGTACAGTCTCACACACACACACCAAACCCAAATACAGACAAGACTGAAGACAGGAGCCGATTTGAAGGGCTTCCAAAGACCCCAGTCAACACCGTCCAAGCACTGACAGAATATATATACTAGGCAGGGTGCCTGTGGCTCATGCCTACAATACAAACTATTTAGGAGGACCCTGAGAGACTTGAACCAGTAAAATGCTGGCTGAAGGCATGACTTCAGTGGTTCATTGATAGATCAAAGGAGTCTGAGTTCAAGTTCCATGGCAAAAGAAGAAAAAGTTACAATTAATATGCATGCATATATCACCTAGTTATGAAAACAGGAGCATGTGTTACGTACTATCAATGAAGCAGCCTTTCTAAAGTATGCCCCTTTTCTAATGTCTTCAGAACATATGGGGGATAGGATAAAAGAACGAGTTAAATGTTAGGATAATGATGCGGTCAGCAGAATCTAAAATGGAAAGTCTTTACAATCAATGACCTTGCTTCTTCAACATTAATCCATAAGAGCCTCCTACTCATTCCTATCTCCAGCCTTCAGTCTCTGTTAGAAAGGCACCTACTTTCTTTAATCACAGTCTCCAGCTTAGCTTTCTGGGATCAGTGTCTATGACATGTCATTGTCTTCAGTTTAGGTGCGTGGAGTGTATTTCCTTCAAGGAACTTGTGATAGTGGAAAGCATTTGCTTATGGCCTGCCTTTCTCCAGTGAAGGAGGGGTCAGATCTGTCTTCCCTGGTGCTTTCTTTGGGTGTACTGGCAGAGCAGCTACCAAATATCTGGTAGCATCACCAATACTCTCCATGGGTCCTCACCACCTGTCAGTGGCCATGTGTGCTCATGCCAGCTTATGATCAGAGTCCCTAGAAAACGTGAAAGGTCACTGATTTGTCTCAGAGAAAGAAAGGACTTTACTTCTATCGATATTTGTGACATAGAGACCAGGAGTTTTACAAACAAAGGTTTAGTCCAAAGTTCTGAGTTATTGAACCAGATGGAATTGTCCTATTGAGAACCTGATAGGGGAACATGAGTGAGGATCTGTGCTCAGTAACAAGCAGATAGCAACAACACACAGACACCCACAGTACCTTGAATGACTCCGACTCCTGGAGTAAGACCGGCGCCGTCTAGAGCCTGGCTTGTCTTCAACTAATCTGATTTTTCTGCCATTAACTTCAGTTCCATCCAACTTTTCCAAAGCTCTTTTCATATCAGAGTAAGATACAAACTCAATCACCCCTTCATTTTTGCGTTCCTTGTGAGCATCTGCATATGTTACTTCTCCTGCCTGACGCATATAATCCTAAGGGAGAAAAAAAATCCTTAAATATATTAGGATACATTTTGTTAAAATATCTAAGGCAATTATGGGGGTGAAATTTTCTTTTCCTTTAAGAGATGTCCGTTTTCCTCCCACCAACCACCTATTCAGGTTCTTTATAGCACTGGGCATAAGGTAAGTGGCAAAGACTATAAACAAATCGATAAATATTAGACTGAGGCCAGTCCTGACCTCAAGATCTTCCTCATGGCAGGGACTGCAGATGTGCACCATCATTCTAGCAAGGTGAGTCTTTTTACATGTCACACTCTATGCCCATATTAGAAGACATGTAGATATTGACAAAATGTAAGCAAATTCATAAAGAGATTATGAAATTAGCCTCCAAATTGTCTTTAGAACGGTTATCTTTTTTTTTTTTCTTTTGTGCTGGTCCCGAGCCTAAAATCAGGGCCCGGGCTATCTTTTACTCGAGGTTAGTGCTCTAACACTTGTGCTACAGCTCCACTTCTGGCTTTTTCTGAGTAGTTTATTGGGGATAAAAGTCTCACAGACTTTCCTGCTGGGGCTGAATCTGTTTCCTGAGTAAGATTATAGTGTGAGGCACCAACACCCGGCTATATTTTATAGTCTCATCAGCAGACAATCTATAAAGGGCTGCTAGAATGTTGGCGGCTGACACAAGACTAGAAAAACTCCACAGTGGGTGTCAGAAGCCCAGTCCTTTTGCCAAGACAAGCTGCATAATTTAACCTTTTCTGGAACTTATCTTTTTACCTGCAAGTTATTGGGAACAAATTTTTAAAAAACTGTTTTTACGATGACACGAATATGAAGGATCTCTACTCTTTCCTGAATTGACTAAGGACAACTTATTTATTGGTGGACAAGGTGAGATGTGAGACAGGTTTGCCTAAGCTATCCAGTTTAGGATACTAGTCAGTAAGTATTCCTCTTCATCATGGTTAACCAACACTGTACTCAGAAAATGAGCTGCAGGGTACCAGATGGTCAAAGTAAACGCCACATCCATCAATCCACCCACCCACCCATCTACACACCCACGGGACTGAAACTAGACCCTCACGAATGCTAGGCTCTAACAATGAACTACAACCCCAACTGTGGACGTTAACTTTAACACTAAAATTCTTTCAGGATAAATATTTCCTGAATAACAAATCCTACAAAAGAATATGGGCTAGACAATCAATATTATCTATGAGGGCCTACTCTAGAAGCTGTAACATAGTGGTACCCCTACCTTTCTTGACTGGTGAAAAAACCACCCCAGCATCTTTTTATAACACTGTCTACAGAGGAAAGCTTCATGTAATGAAACTTCAAGATGGGCAGTCCTGCCAGGGTAGAGGCTGATGTCTCTGTACCAGCTGTCTTTCCCTGGACGATTTCTCCGCTGCTCTAGTGAGGCTTTCAACATACAGTACCATTACATTCTGCCAATTCCTGAGCCTGCGTGAATTTACCTGTTTCCCAATCTTACTCCTGCCCAACCTTACCCCAGAAAGTTAATGAGGCTCAAACCTTTAGGTCTTGCCAGCTGCACCGACTTGACAAATTCTCCACAATAAGTCTATACTCTGTGCGGGTAGGAGGGCCATATTTATCTCGGCCACTTCTTCTATAACCATATCCACCTTTAGAAGGTTCAAATACATACAATTACTTTAGTGGAGGCAAAGGAAAAGAGGACACAGCACATATTCCCCTTAATATATATTACTTACTCCCCCCACCCCAAATTTATTTTTAACTCTAGTCCCACCCTTGATTCTAAACTAGATTTAAAAAAATCTATGAGTTAAACATGAAAATTTAATTTACAAACATGAATTTAATTTATAAAGTTGTAATTATATATATGTACTCATTAATAGTTACATTTAAAGTTAACATGCATAAAAGTATCAGTAATTTAACAATTTAGAAGTAAACAAATTACTGAGTTACTGTTGTTACGTTACTCACAGTGATTAAAGTTTTTGTCAATATTTTAAATGAAAAAAGAGTGTCAGGCACCTATTTCAGTTTAATCTCATCTGTGTCTAACCCCTGGGATCCTCACCACCCAGGTCTAATGGGAAAAGGTTGCGGTCGTCACATGGCTTCCTGTTTTTGGTCAGCCAAGGGCCACAAAGGTTCAAAGAGCCACGCATGGAAAGGTAACCCAAGGTCAGCAAATGGAACAGGCAGTCATCTTAGCCTCAAAGGATTCTTTTAATTAAAACATTGAGGTCTTTGTTAAATCTATGTTAAACAATTGCATTACAGAGAAAAAAAACAACACAAACACATCATTAAACATATTTATAAAGTATTAAAACAAGTAATTTGTCATTTAGTAAAAATTAAACATTATCAAAGACGTTTATTTGCAATTCTACATTTAAAAGATACAAAATTTATCAAAGCAATGGTTTATAAACATTAGCATATTTAAATATAACATTAATTACTTTGAAAATTAGCATGTAATAACAAAGGCACATCATTGACACAAATATTGCCCTTTAAATGCTTACTGCGTCCAGAACCGTAACTGCCATCTCGCCTTGGGCCACGGGCATGCTCAACAATTACTCTTTCACCACAAAGGTCTTTGCCATTGAGTTCATAAACAGCATCATCTGCATCACGCAGATCATCAAACTCCACAAAACCATACCTATAAGAGAGCAAACAAAATCCCAATTGGCACCCTTTCGAGATTTAGGTTCTCTAACATTTAAGAGAAATCAATGAGGTTCATGCTTAGCACAGATTAGCTAGGGTATGCAAACTAAGGGCCAGCTTTCTGGAACTGCTTTACTTCATGCCAAGAGGCGTTATAAGACTTCTGTGAGAAGACCCTTGCTTTCTAGCAGGGTGCAGGCTATCTAAATTTTGATCCCTAAGTGGTTGGAAGCATCTGAAACCACTTCTGCAGATGCGTGGTTTAAGATACACTATTAGAAAGCCCCACAAGACCAAGTATTTGCAGTTGCTCTTTCAACATATTATATAAAAGCTATTTTTTAGCTCTGAAAGTGGTTATCTTAAGACAATAATCAGTCCTACATTCAGTCACGATTGTACTACTAAAATCATACTTGGAGTAACACCAAAGGTAAAAATCAGTCTGTTAAAGCTCTTCTGTAAGAGAAAAAAAGCTCCTGTTTTTCTACTCAAATTACTCTCTGGTGGCTCACGTCTATAATCCTAGATACTCAGGAGGCTGAGATCTGAGCATTGTGGTTTGAAGCCAGCCTGGGCAGGAAAGACTGTGAGACTCATCTCCCAACTAGTGACCAGAAAACCAGAAGTGGAGCTGTGGCTCAAAGTGGCAAGCCTTGAGCAAAAAGAGCTGAGACAGCACCCAGGCTCTGAGTTCAAGCCCCATGACAGACAAAAACCAAAAACCAAAACTAAATCTGGAGCTATGGAATTTCAAACTCAATTCCTTGAAGTTTTGAATAGGCTGAACCTACATACAACTATACAAACTTCTTTACAAAGCATTGCCAGGAATTTTCTAGCAGAGGTGATGGTTTACCACATATGGGGAAAACCCCCTCAAATCCTACTAACTCCTACTAAAGAGAGTATAAGCAAAGCACAAAGTTTACAAGATACTGGAGTCTCTTAACTCCCATTCCCTGCATGAGAAATATTTTTTTTTTTTTTTCCTGACTTCAACCCTGTTATATACCCTGGCGGGGGTGGGAGAGTTACAGGTTAAATAATCACCTTGTAAATTATGTTACCAACAAATACTTGGTTTGGTCTAACAGCTATTTTAAAAAGCCTATCATTGTGATTATATATGATTATTACTTCTGGTAGTACTGGGGTTTTAAACTCAGGTCTCCAGCTTGATTGGCTTTCTTGCTCAGGTCAGCTCTATGCCACTTGAGCCATACCTTCAGCCTAGCTTTTTGCTGGTCATTTTAGAAATGGAGTGTCACACTTTTTTTGGCCTGGGCTGACTTTGGATCACAGTCCTCTAGATCTTAGCCTCCTGAGTAAGAAGGATTACAGTTGACCAACTAGTGTCTGTAATCAAAATCATTTACTGATCCTACCTAATCGTAAAAGGAAGGTACAAGCAATTTCTTTACTCTGACAAGTGTGCAGAGGTAAGAAGTGTTCCTCTTCATGTAAACATATTGACACTAGATACAGTACTTGCCAGTGGTTCATTCTGCCTGCTACTGACAACATGACTTTAGTCTTTTTTTTCCCTTTTGAAACAAGGATTAACTGCAGACTGCAATCTCATGTCAGTAAGCTACCTGAGTGCTCAGATTACAGATGTGCACCACCATGCTTGACTAGTGAAGTTTCTTGAGCATGCAATATTTATACTCAGTACATGTTGACAGAACTCAGATCACTGTCTCCTTTACTAGAGTTCTTTTCCTATAAGAGTCTCTCAAGGTGACAAGGTTATAGTCCTAGAGGGTTCTTTGTGCTAAAATGACTGAGTGGCCTGTAGACTTTTTAGTCACTGAATCTCAAACTCTACACACACTTGATTATCTAATAGAAGTCCTTTGCAGAAACAGTTCAGAAGTCCCTTGGCCCAATTTATGAGCTGTGAAGTATCTTTAAAACAGTTTCATGATTCCATAGGCCAGAACTGTGGAAAACTTTGAGAATGATTTTGAACATGGACAAGGTATCTGGAAAAGGTAAGTAAAATGTCTCCAAACCACTCTTGCTCTGTTATTTCCAGAGATAAAAAAAAAAAAATTAAGGGGGAGGAATGTGGCTTAGTGGTAGAATGCTCGCCTAGCATGCATGAAGTCCCGGGTTCGATTCCTCAGCACCACATAAACAGAAAGAGCCAGAAGTGGCACTGTGGCTCATGTGCTTGCCTTGAGCAAAAAAGAAGCCAAGAACAGTGCTTAGGCCCTGAGTTCAAGCCCCAAGACTGGCAAAAAAAAAAAAAAAAAAATTAGCCAGGAGCTGGTGGCTCACGCCTGTAATCCTAGCTACTCAGGAGGCTGAGATCTGAGGATCACGGTTCACAGCGAGCCTACGCAGGAAAGTTCGTGAAAGTCTTATCTCCAATTAGCCATCAGAAAACTGGAAGTGGTGCTGTGGCTCAAGTAGGAGAGTGCTAGGCTTGACCTGAAGAGCTCAGGGACAGTGCTCAGGCCCAGAGTTCAAGCCCCATGACCGACAAAACAAACAAACAAAACAACCCCCCCAAACAAACAAAAAAAACCCTAAAATTTAAGAAGCAAAATCTAACTACTTTACTTTGGCTTATTTTTGGTCTGCTATGTGATCTATTTAGGTAGATCATAAATACCAAAAAGAAAAAGAAGAAAAAAATGTAAGTGGCAAGACTACAGTTGGGTAGTTCTGTCCATAGTATCACTGCGCTCAGCACCATGTGACACCAAGTTGAGTGAAACACTGAACATGGAATGGACACGATGAAATGGCCTTTCTCCCTAACGGAACCCAGAACTCATGTAGTATGGGGTCAGAACAGCACAGTTGAAGGTTGTAAGAAGCAGGGATGCCAGAATGCAAGACCACTAAGCTCTGAGGGGCAACTGCGGGGAAAGCTAGTTTTTGCAGATGCTTCTGCCAGACTCAGATCTTTCTGTTCCAGGCTGAAAGGCAGAATTCACCCTGATTTTCAGGAAAAGTACTAATACACAGACATATCAATCTCTATAAGCTGAGGCTAAAGTAGGGCATAACTTGTGGCTAACACTTTCCTGAATTGTAGGGACAAAGGTGATGCCAGAGGAAAATGGTCCCTACTACCTTTCTCTAATACTTGTTTCTGAGAAGTTCCAACAAATGGGACACAGTAGCTAAGGTAGGGATAATCCAAGTTGCTTTATTGAAATAGCTGACTTAAAGGCCAAACTTATTTCATAGAAAAAAATTTGGGTACTCCTCTGTGAAAAGCTGTAAAACCTACAGAATTTTAATGTCAAAGTCCAATTCAAGGATCAAATCAGGTATCTGATGATTATCACTTCTCTCTGTCACTGGCATGCCGAATAGGTATAGAGGAAGGAAATAGCAACTCTAGTACAAGAAACTATACCTGAGAAGAGACTCTTATTTTCAGAATAAAGCTAACAGCAGGTAAGTGTGTTGTTGCTTCTAACAAATTACTATTTACTTAGGTCTGCTTTCCTTGAATAATTCTAACGAACAGGTCATCCAAGTAAGGCAGGAAGACCAGATTGATAATAACAAATATCAGCTAGTATTACTAAGTAACTTCTTATTTCAGACAATGTTATTACCTTATTTAATATTTGTAGTACACAAGAGCCAGGAACTATTGTCCCCATCTCATAGATGAGAAACTGAGATATAAAGAACTTGCATAAGAAACCCAGCAGAGCTGGCATTCAAAGTCTGTCTGAAATCAGAATTCATAACCCTTAAGACAAGAGCCACAAGCACAGCCTGGGCTCTCATCCTGGTTCTGTGAGAAACTAATGTTAAGAACAGTGTATTTAATGTTAAGAATCATTTTACTTCTTTGGGTAGTTTACTTGCAAATGAAAGAGCTATAACACATATCTCAAAGGTTTCTTCTAACACCCAAAGCATGGCAGATAAACAATACAATTTATACTACTTTGGCTTAAGAAGAGATTTGTGTGGGGGTGGGGTGGGGTGGGTATTGGGCTTGAATTTAAGGCCTGGGTGCCGACCCTTAGTTTTTTCACTCAGGGCTGGCAGTCTGAGTGCAGTTTAGTATCTAGCATTTTGGTGGTTAGAGATCAGAGTCATATGGACTTTTCTGCCCTGGCTGGTTTCAAACTGTGATTCTTGGATCTCAGCCTTCTGACTGGGTGGCTAAGATTATAAGAATGAACCACTAGCACACATTAAGGATGGATAAACTCCAAAATTTGGCTGGCCGGGCAAAAAGGTACTGGGATGAACTTATTTTTATCATGTACTATGGCCTCAGTATTTGATTTAAGCATTTTAATAGTCCTCGAATTGAATTTTAGTTCCTTCAGGAATTAAAGCTCTTTCTGGTAACTAATACCAGAGTCCTGTAGAAAAATCAACTTAAACACCCCTTTAATGCTTTATAGCAAACTAAGATGCAACTAGCCTTTTTTCTCAAGAACTAGTCTCTTTTGAAACTTTTGTCAAAGCACGGGAGCAGTGGGACAAAATGCATACATGGATGTATATACATGATTAGATGCATGAATACAGATCTCTGGAGGGACCTGTGAGCTAGACTCCCAAAATACAACCCGAGAGCTAAACATCTCTAACGTTAAGACACCTTTCCTTTCTCTACTCTATTAAAAACAATGCCTTTTAAAAAAATAATACTAGTATTAGAAGAGAATGAAGGAATTAAAGAATGAATCTAAGAAAAATTTGTAAAGCCCCTATACAGTTGGATTGATCAAACCAAACCAAACCAAACTTCAAAACAAAAGCCCCCCAAGCATGCCTCAAGCTTATTCTCAGATGACAGTCTTCCCAGCTTTCTCCATATGACAGAAAGCAGGACACACTTTTGTTTCAACAGCAACAACAACCCCCCACCCGGTTATTGTTATTGCCTCTCCCCAAAGTGTTTTATCTGGTCCTGCTGTCCTGCTCTCAGGACAAATTTAAGAGAGAGGGGAAAAGTAAGTTGCTGCCACTTTCCTCATTAAAAAAAGAAAGAAAGCATCATGATTCTGACCAAGTCAAGACAGGTACCTGGACATTACAAAGTGAAAACCATGTTGAATTCTGTGGGTTATCCTTGCTCCTTCTTTTTTGGGGGTGTTACTGGGGTTTAACTCAGGGTGCCTTGTGTTTGCTAGATAGCTCTACTGCCGGGCCACCTCCAGCCCCCTTTTGAGCTGGTCTTTTGTGTATGCTGGTATTGGAACTTGAACTCAGGCTCTGTGCTTTTGCTTTACTTGAGCCACAACTACACTTCTGGCAAAATTTTTGCTGGTTAAGTAGAGATAAAAGAGTCTCACAATCTTTCTTGCTGAGGATGGCTTTGAACTGCAATTCTCAGATCTTAGCCTCCTGAAAGTTAGGATTATAGTTGTGAGGTACCAGTACCAGGCTTGAGCTGGTTATTTTTAAAATATGGTCCGTCTGCCCAGGGGCCTGTGCCATGATCCATCGATGTCAGGCTTCCTGTAATAGCTAGAATAACAGACACACGCTACCACGTCTAGCTTACTTGAGGATCTTTCTACTGATACCCTCCCAGTCTCAGCACTGAGAGTTTAGAGTTTATGGTACATGGCACCAGAGTTTAATTTTTTGAAACAGGGTCTCACAATATAGCCCAGGTTGGCCTCTAATTCTTGATTCTCCTGCCTCTGACTTTTGGGAACTAGGATTACAGATGTGTGCCACTAAGCCTGGCTTTAGTCAGCTCTTATACTCCATGCAATGCTCTATTTTAGTCTTCCTCATGATGCCGCACTTGATACACTGTTCAGGCTATCTTATCAGTCAGAACTCTGGCAAGGTACAAATGGAATGACATGTTTTCAAATCAAAGTACTCTAATACTTTAAGAAATGTTGTCACACTTCTTCATCCAAGAATTATCAGTCAAGCTCATATTGCTGCCAAACAGGTTCTCTGATACCCAACACAAATGGTCCCAACCACTAGGCCTGCACTCTCTTATGTTCTCCAGAAGAGGGTGCAGGGTTTACTCCACCCTCATCAGAATGGCTTTAAGGCACCAAAAGCCATTCTTTTAAACATCCTCACTGATCAAAGAAGAGGACAGGGCCACCTGAGCAGTGAGGGGAACGGCGTACTCTGGAAATGGGTTGATTGGTGGCTGACTGGGTATGGTGCGACTGAGGGGGTGTGTGTGTATAGGGAGTAGATATGAGGAGCAGGGAAAGCAAGCCTCCATGCGTGTGGCTGCGGTCACCCATCAACTGCTTACCGAGGGGCATGCCTTGGATGTTCTCTATAAGAAAAATGTGCCCCTTTCCACGGTGGATCTCTGCTCACCTTTGTCCTACAACTGTGCCACATGCTTTTCTTTGTATATGGACATGACAGTCCTCAGTCAACCATCAGCAGGATGTGAGTTTTGTTTTCCCAATGTGGTGAGCCATTCCCACATTCACTCATTTTTCTTGTAAGAACCGAACCTCTCCATGGCTGGTCAGGATTAGGGATGTTGCTGTAGCCAAGGAAAAATTTTCATCTGTTGAAGTTAACCCACGGGGTGGCTTGGACCCTCAATCTAGAGCCAGTAGCACTGTATTTTAAGGGCAGAGCCCTTAAATCTGCCCTGAAAGAAATGGCATTCAGTGAACAAGAATCAAAACAGCTTTCTTTCAAAGCACTCAAGTGTCAGTCCTATGTTTCAGCCAATTTGGTCATACAAGGTGAAAAAGGACACATTGGCAGGACAGTAATAAAAACAAACAGCAAGTGTTGCTGTATGCATAAAGTGCTCGGAAGCGTGCAGGACAAAGACAGTTCTGCATCTACTTTGCAGGTGAGGCCAACTCAGAGATATGCTTGTGAATGATAACAGCGTGTCTGCCCCAATTTCACAAGGCTATGACATCCAGGGCACTAGTGGTCAGGCCCTCACAGTAGTATTAACCAGTGTCACGTTGACTGCTTGGGTTCAGTGATCAAGGTTGCAATCTGACTTGCCCAGTAACGGAATGGTGCTTGCAACCATAGATGGAAGCTGCTAACACACGAGGAGGCTCCTGAGATCCTTTCCTATGCTGAGACAGGAAGGAGATTGCTCTGGGCTTTCTGCCCTCCCTCGCTGTAGTCTCAGAGGTGGGAGGGCCCTCAAGGCCACCCGGAGAAGGTGGATGACTTACCCGTGCTCACTGAGTGGCAGAGCTGGGGTGCGACTTCAGGGCTCACCATTACCCAGCCTGGGGCTCTTTCACGTCGGCAAACTGGCAGTTCCCGCACACCATGAGCTCTCTGATTAGAGCTAGTGTGGATTCCTGGTCTGCAAACGGTTGGCCACAGCTCAGTCTGCACTTGATCTTTCCCCACCTTCAAAGAAGAAAACCTACCTCATGATTTCTCTTTTAGATCCTCTGACGATCTAATTTACTCCCAATGATCTTGAAAACACATCTGATTACTCCTCACTAGTTACCCACTGGATCTATTGCCAAGTTCTAAACTGCTTTTTGCTGGGTCTATCTGTTTGACAATTTACATCATTCTAGACTAAAGCTATTTTTAGTCAACTGGTCTCTACACTGTGGCAGGGAAAGCCAGCTGCTAAATCATTCTTTTAAAACTTAAGGTCTATAATTCTTAAATTACTCTTCTCTATACAAGTTGAATCATTTCAATTTTTCTCCTTCCTTAGGCTTGAGAATTATCTGACAGGAAGCCTCAGAAACTTGGCCTAACTCTAATAATTTTTAGTCCATTTTGTTTTACATGGCAACAATTTTGTGGCCCTTCAAGCCTAGCTATCCCTCCCCCCGAAGTTGTGGGGCATGAACTCAGTGCCTGGGTGATGTCCCTGAGTTTTGCACTCAAGGCTAGTGCTCTACTACTTTGAGCCACAGCTCCATTTCTGTTTTTCTGGTAATTAATTAGTGGTAAGAGTCTTACTGACTTTCCTGCCTTTGCTGGCTTCAAACTGTGATCCTCAGATCTCAGCCTCCCAAGTAGCTAGGATTACAGGTGTGAGCCAGTAGTGCCTGGCTCATTTTTCTTCTATCTTCCCATTTAATTATGAGGTCTGCTGGGTATTTAAAAAGTGCCTGGCACATAGTAAATGATTTATCCAGAGTATTTCACTCACTTCTCATAACAAGTGTGATGTATTATTATTTCCACTCACAATGACTGAGGCTCTTAAAGGCTAAGCAATTTGTTCAGTCAAGAAGTTCACCAGTGGTGGAGCTGGATTTGATTCTAGCTCTAAACCGTAAGTCCCAATGCCATTTAAAGGTTCTCCTCATGCACAGTCCTGAATATATATTTTTTTCACTTAATAAACACTGCTGCTTGATTTAATGATAATCTAACCTCAGATAAGACAGGTTGTAGTACAGTTTTTGACACAGCAGGGTGAAGTCTCCAGAGAAAAAAGAAATTGATCTTGGGGCAGGTGAAGCACCTCTAAGCTGGGGGTATGTGACAACCAGGTTACTTTCACTCTTGTCTTTTGGTTCCCATTAGCCAGTGTCAGCCATCTGGTCCTTCCGAAAACATGTGTGGGTTCAGAACATAACAGACTAGAAGAATAGAGGAAAAATAAGATTATTCTATGCAATCCCCATTCTAGAGGTCCCACATAAACCCCTGAAGCCTGTCTGTGGTTCTAAGGATTGGCAAAAATCAGACCAGCACAAAATTAGATGGGCCTAGCTGACATGATGTTCATTCCTAGATATAAACGGACACTAACAATATAATGTATTGAAAGATAAATTTACTTCTGTAACTAATGGTGACTGGGACCAAAATGTAAACATGAATAGTGGGAGAAAAAAAATGTGCCAGAAGTATTGGAACATTTTACAGAATTTCAACTAGGTGATCATAGCAGCAATTGGATGATACACATCTAAGATCTCATTTAACTTTTTTTTTTTGGTGCCAGTACTGGGGCTTAAACTCAGGACCCTGTGCTCCTGCTTGGCTTTTTCACTCACAGCTGACACTCTTCTACTTGAGAAACATCTCCAATCTCATGGACTTTTCTGCCTTGGCTGGCTTTGAACCTCAGTGTTCAGATTTCAGCATTCTGAGTAGCTAGATTACAGGTGTGGGCCAATGGCACCTGGCCTAATTTAACTTTGAAAAATTCCAAACCATGAACATGATTACTCCATGCCACTTTCCTTCTTCAAGTTCCTTTGTAATAACTACCCCTATTTTTTAATGTCTTACTACATATCAAGCATTACGCTAAGAGACTTACATATTACATCATACAACTTTCACAACTCTGCGATTTCCTGATACCTCAATACATGAAGAACTAAGACTTGGAGCAGCTGGTTAACTTAGTAATACTAGGATTCTTCAAACTCACACACTAAGTCCTACACTCCATTGTCATGTTGCTATGTTCTATACACCAACTCGAAGTAGTCTGTAACACTAGTTTGAGAAACATGAACTCTAGGGGCACAGAAAATTAGTTTCATCAGGATGTTTACATTTATTCTCTACTAATCTACTAGTGGAACTAAACCTATAAATGAACTATCAAAATTTTAACAATAGTCCATGCAAAGGTAACACCATTAAGAAACTTGTATTCCAAGTGGACATAACTGCTGCAACATTCCACTTTATATGTAAAGAAATGTGGAACTGTGATTTTTAAAATGGTATAGCAAGTAGTTATTTTATTAGCATTTTCTTTGTTAAAAAGAGACCTAAGGGGCTGGGAATATGGCCTAGTGATAAGAGTGCTTGCCTCCTATACATGAAACCCTGGGTTTGATTCTTCAGCACCACATATACAGAAAAGGCCAGAAGTGGTGCTGTCGCTCAAGTTGAAGAGTGCTAGCCTTGAGCAAAAAGAAGCCAGGGACAGTGCTCAGGCCTCAGGCCCTGAGTTCAAGCACCAGGACTGGCCAAAAAAAAAAAAAAAAAAGCCTAAAATATACACTAGTTGGTGTATAATAAAGAGCAATGAAATTCTGGGGAAAAAACCATGTATCCTATATTAATAAGAACATAAACATACACAACATGTTGGCTGGAAAATTACACCCAAAACCCTTCTTTCTCAAACCAACTTATACTTTAGGCATGACGTGCCCTTCAAAGGCCATATGTTGAAGACTTGGTCCCCAGCTGGCAGGGGTCATTGAGATGTGATTGGTTCATGAGGGTCCTGATCCACTCCTGGATCCATTTACTGACAGAGCCATAATTTGACAGCATTATGTAGTAGTAGTGGAAACTTTCAGAGGTGTTGCTGAGTTGGAGGAAGTAGGTCCCTGGAGGCGTGGATCTTGTCCCTGGCCCCCTTTTCCTATCCATAGGTCCACAGCAATGGAGTAAGCAAGCCATGGACCGAAACCTTTATCTACTATGAGCCAGTATAAATCTTTTCTCCTCTTAACTGATCTGCTTAGGTCAATGAAAATCGACCAATACATGGAGTAAAACATTTGTTGAAAAAAAAATCCAAACGAGGAAGAAATAACCAAAATCAAGCCCATGGTATTGAGTCCACATTGTACTATATAGCTCATCTCGAAAGGAATATTCAAATACTGGTGGAAAAACCCCCCAGAAACAATTATCCTAAAAACTAAGTCCCCCCCCCAAAAAAAGGTAGGTAGAGGACAATCTATTATCAGATTTACACTTAGTACTACCCTGTAACTGCTCTAAAAGCCTTTGTACAACTTGCTTAAATCATCCAAAACATTTCAAAAATTAACTAAGAGGACTCTGAGTTTGGTCCCCAGATCTACTCCTCCAGGATCCCAAAAAGACTGTCTGCTAAACAATTTCACTTTTACTAGTTTGCCACCATATTTGTATCATATAAAATGGAATCACCTTGAAAGCAATATACTTGTAAATAGTTTGTGGATCCAAGAAGCATAATTGGAACTGCCATAACAAAATACAGTTACTATGTTTTAAACTCAACATGGCTACATTCTTTAAAGGGGAAAGGACACATAATCTCTCATGTACATTTCAATTTTCTGACTCTTACTAACACAAAGGGTAAGTGAAATGAAAAAGTCTCACCCTGAAAAGGAGTTAAAAGTGTACCACAGCTGATACCACACTAAATCTCATGAAGACTGAAGTACAAACCAAGAACAACCTTAAAGAACTTAAGATATGAAAGCCACACTGATTCAGAATACAATTTTGGGATAAAAAAGAACTATAGTTGCCAGGTGCCAGTGGCTCATGTATGCATGAGCCACTATAATCCTAGTGACCCAGGAGGCTGAGATCTGAGGAATGTGATTCAAATACAGCCTGGGCAGGAAAGTGTGTTAAGACTCTTATCTTCAGTTAACCACCAGAAAACTGGAAGTGGTACTGATACTCCTACTAACCGATATCAAGACTAATACTCAGCAAACAGCATAACCCAATTCCACACCAAAGCTACAAAGGCAGTTCACACTCACATCTAAAACAAGAGCAGGTTGCCAGGTGTTAAAGTCACATAAAGATTATGCCTCTGGGACCATCCTGGCTGTTCACACATCCTCTTAAACTGCTTCTGAGCAGCAGTGTTTTCTTCTTTAAGTTTGGCTAAAGACACCACTCCCCATGTTACTTATTGGCGATGAATTTTCCCTGAAATTGGCCAGTTCACCATTTTAATGACCTTTTCTAATCGCCATTTATTCCTGCAGGTTGATTTCGAAGCTCCAACCTTTGTTCTTCTTCCTTTCTAAGACTTGGAAGTCCTCTGATCATGAAGGTCCTATGTGGCATATAGACACCTAAAGACATGGTTGGGGACTGGAAGAATGATAGCAACCGTCTTAAGTGTTTCTTCAAATATCACCTGTAGTTCAGACCTCTAACATGGATGTCCTGCAGCGCCTTTCCTCAAAATATGGACATGCAAATTTGGAGCACAATCTGACCATGTACCTTAGGATGCTCTAGGACAAGAAACCCTAGGAATTCAGAGAATGTGTGCTGGGGCACATTCTAACCCCAGTTAACCCCAAGGCCACCACCACCTTACAAAGGTGGAAGAGAATCACTCCAGCAGTCACAATGCATTCCAAGGCCAACAATAAAGAAGGGACCATGTTGTGTCACTTCTAGCAGTAACTTGTCAGCTTGATGGAAGGAAGCCTTGGGAGGCACTATCTGCTGAACAGGCTAAGTGGCCCAAACTACTCTCTCACACAGGTGCTGAAAGGGTAGAACTCATCCATCTGGAAGGGATCAAAACCATCACAATCATAGCATAAGTGAAGTTCTGACTGCCAATGTCAATGCTATTGGTGGGATATGAATAAAAATATTCTACAGTTTCCATAGCTGTCAACAATGCATTTTGTAACCTTGAGCCCATTACTTAATCACTCAAGCCTGTTTCCCCATATGCACAAACTGGGGCCACTTGTCTGTAAAGTGATTTGATATAGCCAGTTGAAAAATGAAGTATACAAATGCATGTTATTAATATAGTTTCTGCATTTTAGGATTTCAGTGGTAGCTTACACTTTTTTTTTTTTTTGCCAGTCCTGGGGCTTGGACTCAGGACCTGAGTGCTGTCCCTGGCTTTTTTTTTTTCTTTGCTCAAGATTAGCATTCTGCCAGTTGAGCCACAGCACCACTTCTGGCCTTTTCTGTTTATGTGGTGCTGAGGAATTGAACCTAGGGCTTCCTGCATGCTAGGCAAGCACTCTGCCGCTAAGCCACACTCCCAGCCACACATTTATAATTACCAATGCCAATAGTATTCTCAGATGCATGCAGCACCTTTTTTCCGAGTAGCTCCAAGTACAATTTTTCTGTTCAGATTACCTAGATAAAGCCAAACCCTATCAACCAGTCTATATTTTGTTCTCTGTGTTTGTATTCTTTCCCTCTTCCACTTCTGTCTCCCTTCCTTTTTCTTTGTGCCTATACCAGGGCTTGAACTCAGGACTTTGTGCTTTTGCTTGTCTTCCTAACTCAAGGCTGATGCTGTACCACTTGAGCCATACCTCCACTACTGGCTTTTTGTTGGCTAACTGGAGATGAGAGTCTCACACACTTTCTTGCTGAACTGGTTTCAAATCTAGATTCTAAGATCTCAGCCTCCTGAGTAGTTAACACTACATGTGTGATCCATCAGTATTGGCTCACATATTCTTTTAAATAAACAAAACCAAACCAAAAATAATCTCAAAACTTATAATCCTAGTTGAAAATTCTGAAAAATAGAATTTCTAAATATGGCAAGTGAAAAAAAATTGCTAGGAAATAATGGAAACCAAGAGCTAGAAAAACACATTGAGAATGTATATAATGTGCTTCTATTCTGAAAGGCCACTTTCAGGAATCTGCCCAAAGGAAAAGTGCACAGAGTGCACAAAGATTTACATAAAAAATTCATCACTGTTCTATAGGCATAAGATAATGAAAACTCAAAAATAATCTAAATGTCTTTCAACAGGGTTTTAAAAATGTACCTTAAATAGCATTTATATGAGAACTCTTACATATCCATTAAAAAGCAGATTATAGATGCTGCAGATATAGGTCAATAGAGCACTTGCATGAGGCCTTGGGTTTGATCCTCAGCACCACAAGAAAAAAAAAAAAAGACAAAAGATAGAAATCTTGGGAGATGGAAGACATCTTTCTTTCTGCCAGTGCTGGGGCTTGGGACTCAGGCCTGAGCACTGTCCTTGGCTTCTTTTTGCTCAAGGCTAGCACTCTACCACTTGAGCCACAGTACCACTTCTGGCTTTTCCTATATACGTGGTGCTGAGGAATCGAACTCAGGGCAAGCATTCTACCACTAGGTCATATTCCCAGCCCTGGAAGATATCTTTCTGACAAATAAATAAATAAATAAATAAATAAATAAATAAATAAATAAAGCTTTAGGCAAATCAAGCAGGTTACCCCAAATCTGTTTAAAGAAAAAAAACGGGCAAGGGTTATGTACATGCCCAAGTTTATGTGTGAAGAAAAGTCAAACCAACTGATCAAAGTGGAGATAATGTCATCTTTGAAAGGCTTTTGTCCTCTATGTTAAAAAAGTTGTAATACAGTTATTCCAATTGTGAATATATGCTGTTTTGACATTAGAATAAAAATGAAGTGTTTTAAATCTTAACTATGTATAAACAGTTGTTCAAACTTGGTATAAAAAAAAGAAAACTGGTTTAATTTGCTTCTAGATAATCGTAAAATTATGCAAAGCCAAATACTTTATTCTTCTTAACATGGACTCCAGTGCTTGGTACATGCAGGTTTGAATGGGACATTATTTTTAAGGCTAGTAGAATGACATTTGAATATAAAGGTGGTTGACAGATTTTCTAATTGTAGTGTTTGCTTTTATAACATTGTCATAAAAATGATAAAACATTTATCTGCCATTTGATGGTGGCCCATAACCAGAAACCAACTAGATACCGTAACATGGGACATCAATTCAACTTCCTTTACAGGAAAAATAAAAAGAACAAGCTCTTGTTGGGCACCAGTGGTTCATGTCTGTAATCCTATGTACTCAGGAGGCTGAGATCTAAGGATTACAGTTTGAAGCCACGTCTGAGATTCATATCTCCAATCAATCACCAAAAAGCTGGAAAGTTGAGCTGTAGCTCAAGTGGTAGAGTGCTAGCCCTGAATAAAAAAAAGCTCAAGTATAATACCTAGGCCCTGAGTTCAAGCCCATGGACCGGCAGAAAAAAAAAAAAAAAAGAAAACAACAACTGTGAACAAGTGCCTATCAAATTCCCGTGTAAGTTATGGGATTGGTAGAGATTCTTCTCAGCATATAAGGGCCACCAATACCTGGCAACAATCAGGGACACACAAAACAATGACCTGATTCATTCAAACAATAAAATTATATATATATATGCCAAGGTGCATACCTTTTTTCTTTTTGAGGTCAGTACTGGAGCTTGCTCCTCAAGGTTAGTGTTCTACCACTTGAGTCACAACTCCACTTCTGGCATTTGAAGTTAGGTCTTGAGGACTTTCCTGCCCAGGCTGACGTCACACAGCAATCATCAGATCTCAGCCTCCTGAATAGCTAGGATTACTAGCTAGGCCTATGGAGCCATCAGTGTCTGGATCAAGGTATGTACTTTTTGAAAGAATTCTTCATAATACTTAGATTAAAAACCCAATTAAACCAGAGTGTCACTTGAGAATCTAGCTATCCACAATTTCACTGTAGTATGAAATTTAGGCTTTGAAATTTTACACCATTTCCCTTTAGTCTTAAAAATTTTTTTAAAAAAACTTTTTTGTTGGTCACAGAGCTTGAATTTGGGGCCTGGGCACTGTCCCTGAGTTCTTTTGCTGAAGGCTAGCACTCTACCACTTTGAGCCACAGCACTACATTTGGTTTTTTGGAGATGAGAGCCTCATGGACTTTACTACCAGGGTTTGGAACCATGATCCTCAGTTCTCAGCCTCCTCAGACATGAGTAGCAAGGATTACAGGTGTGAGCCACCAGTGCTTGGTTTTTCCCTTCAATCCATGGCATTAGCCCACTTAAAACATACCCCCTCCCCCCTTAACAATTTGGGGGTTTACTCCCTTTCTTAAGCAGGCAAAATGATCTTTGTATGCTATAAATTTTATTAATTGAAATGTGGGAAAATAAAGGTATAAAGATCTATGATTGAAACCATAAAGTATTGTAACAAAAGAGTACTCCAGTGGGGGAAAAAACTCACACAATTTAAGATGAAAATAATCTATTAATGAAAAAGAAATCCAAGTAATCAAAGCCAGTGAAAGCTACCACAAAGCTGAAAAGCTATAGAGATACAAATAGTGTTGCTTCCTTGACACACTTCTAGGATTCCCTTTGGTCTTTCCCTCTTCCCTCCATTGTGGCTTCTACTGTTGTATGTTTAAAAGAGGTAGGAATGCAGAAGACCCTAGTAGAGGACCTGAAGTGTCTATACAGCTCTGGAAGACCCATATGTTTGTGGTCCCCAAGAGAATCATCTATCTATATAGCACCTGTCTAGAAGTACTCTAAAACAAAGCAAGTAAGGTTAGTTGTCTGCTGAAAAAAATGTACCTCTTCTCCAAATCCCAAAAAAACTAGTCTATAGAATCTTTTCTGGAACACTAAATCTTCTTTGGAAAGTTTATCTACTTCTTCATGTTCGTTTTCTACACCTTTTCTAGTTAATTCTAAAATCTACCAACCATCAGTCCATCTAATATCAAACTCTTCAGCAATTCTTCAATTCATCTAGAATATGCTCTGAGTTTACTATAATCACAATCCAGGTATGTTCTAAGATGCTTCTCTGTAAGAAGATCCACTATTCTCAGATTTGGAACTATAAACTTAGGTACATAGCTGAATTGTGCCATCTTTTGCTTTTATTCTTATTTCTTCCTTTCTGACTTCCTTGCATCTAGTTCAGGCAATCTCCCCTTGAACTACATTTTTCTTTGCAATGTTCCCCGGTCACACTGTGTGCCATTTGGTGACTATAATATGTCTTGAATCTCTGAAATATTTCCCTCCCTCATTTTACCTTTTACTTACAATGATGGATTTCACACATCTCATGATTTTGCAGTGTAAATGTAAAAATGAAGAGTTTCTAAAAATGAGACTCAATATTTAGGGTTCTCACAGCTCACCATGTCCTGGGTAGCTCAGTCTTACCCTATAGAGACTCTTAATTCTTAATCATGATTTTGAATTTATAGTGTAAAGTCCTAGTTACTTCTGGTTTACTGTCAATTTTCTAGATCCTTCACAAGGCTCAATCCAAGCTAAATTATTTCTCCCAATTATCCCTTATTGGACCATGTTATCATTAATTAAAACATACAAGTATTTCCAGACACTTTACTCAAGAGCAGAACTGCTCTGCCTCCTTCAATGCATCATCTGGTTGATTAACCAGTTACCCACTGTTACACTAGTCCTTAGAAAACATCTCACCAAACCGACTTTGCCATCAAACACTAACAAGCTAAGATCCCTCCTTAATGATTACAACCAAATCTCCATCATACAAAGTTCTTTACATCTTCCTTTTTCATGTGAATGAGAAATTTGGGCTAGAGAAACTAAAAAAAAAGACACTTAAATACTGGAGCTGGGATCTGACTCGGGCCTACCTGATTTCAAAGCACATGCTTTTTCCGTGCAAGTAATTCTACCAACTTAGTTGGACTCTTGACAAAAAAAAAAAAAAAAAAAAAAAAAACAAGAACACAAAAAACCAACAAAAACCGAGGAAATATAAACTCTCAAATATATGCTATGCATCACAGTAACAAATTCCTTCACTTTCATATAGTCTTTAATAAGTGGAAATCCTATCGTAAAACACTGAGTGATTTTCTAGGCCTTTTATACGATATCAGTTTTCACAGTAAACATTTTCTTAAACTCACTTCAGTAAGGCAATTCTTCCTAATCATCCATTTCAAAAGTCTTTTAAAACAGAGCACAATTTGAGAATGTTAGCCACCAACTTTTCTCCGTTGTGCAACTTACACTAAGGTCTTTCTTCTCAAGTGACAGGTACTAATGGAGGAGTAAACTCTGGTCATATCAGACCTGTTGCAAAATATTCTCTCTACTTAGTAAACATTCCATTAACACACAAAGCTTAATATCCTGAATGTTCTTCCTAGGTTTCTAAGATTTTCTATCCATGCCTTCCAAGCCCTAACATTCCCCGATGAGTATTTTCTCCAGGCCCGAAACCAGTAGCCCCTGCTGGCCCTATTTTGCTGAGGCAGAAAATAATACTTGTTCTAGGGAGGCACAAAGTTTGCATTTCGAGATGTGATCCACCTTCACTAATGAACATATTAGCTAGGTGGCCACTATTCTCTAACAAAACTCTACAACAGCAAGTTGGAGAACAGAAATTGCAACATGGAAACTCAGCCTGGACACTACCACAATAACAAGCTAAGAGTTTAATTTACTCTAGCCCGGGGAACGGGTGACGGCTTTCAACACGGCAAGACGATACTTTGAAAACTCACTACTCTAGTCCAACAGCAATCTCCCGCCCAAAAAAGTGTGGCACATGGCAAGCCTAAAAAAGGGCCTTCCCCTTCCCTCAGAGATTCTGTACTCCGGGAAAGACTCGTGGAGACCGTCTGATCCGCCAGGCTGGGAAGAGGTGGAAGTAGCAGGAAATCCTGTCGGTTTATTTCCAGTAGCCTTCTGAGCGGGAAATGTCGGTCTCGAGCATGAGGCAAACCAGGTTTCAGCCCCAGGACCTAGGCCTTCCGGACGCCGGGAGCCCCAGTCCTAGCGGGACTTCCCAGTTCGGGTCCCATTCGGTCTCCGCCACCTTTCCTATTATTCCTCCACCCGCCCGCGCAGGCGCAGTGGGAGCGGGCCTACCCGCGCCCCAGAGGCGCGACCATGGCGGAGCTGAGCAGGCCCGCTGCGACTCCGCGTGGGGCGCCCTCTCCTCCCACGGTCTCCGTGGCCTCCCCGCCAAAGCCAAGGCTCCGTCCCCTCAGCCGGCCCCTCTCCCGCTCTCCTCACCCGTTCTTCAGATCCACCTCCAGGATCTTCCCGTAGCCCTTAAAGAAGCGCTCCACATCGCGCTCCCGGGCCTGGTAGCTCAGGCGGCCGATGTACACCCGCGGCATCCCGGCAAAGGCAGTGGTGACTGGCCCCGGCCCCGACCCCCCTTAGGTGGCGGCCGGAGAAGCGAGAACGCGGCGGCGGCGGCGGCGACGGCGGCAACGGGCGGGCGGCGGGACGGACGCAGCTGAACCCTGGCGACGTACGCGAGCACGCAGCTCGAGAGCGCGCGCCTCGGCTTTCCCCCGCCCTACCCGCAGGCGAGGGTAACGGGAGAAAGCGCGCGTTCGCTTCCCGCCCGGCCAGGTCTGGGGGCGGGCTCTTCCCGGGGGCGCGCCGGCGTGGGGCGGGGCCCAGGCAATCGACGGTGTCGCCCGCGCTCCTGCACGTCTTCTCGCGAGCTCTGGCGCCGGCAACGCCTTACGGCTTTGCCCTGCTCCCGGAAGTGTCTGCGCGCGCGCAGAGTGCGTTCCCGCTTCTGTCCTTTGAACCGGGAGTTGTTCCCGACCCGAAGCCGTGTGGGATTGAGCCTGCTTTCCAGGCGTGTGTGCAGTGCAGCCATGACCCTGAGCTGGACTCGCACGATCTCTCCAAGCTTCTTTATCTTGTCTGCCAAAGTACTTCTTACCTTTCAGTTGTCTCTGAGAATTATATGAGAATAGGTACGTAAAGCACTTCGTACTATCTGGCACACCCTAAGTGCTCATTTGTGGTCCTGGGCTTCGAGTCCAGGGACTCTCGCGTGAAGAGCTAGCGTTCTGCCACTGTGCTACACACACAGCCCCAATATTTATTTATTTGCCATTCCTGGGGCTTGAACCCCGGTCCGGGCACCGTTCCTGAGCTGCTTTTGCTCCCGGCTAGCACTCTACCCCCTGAGCCACAGGGCCATTTCCGGCTCTTTGTGTGTTTGTGGTGCTGAGGAACCGAGCCCAGGGCTTCGTGCATGCAAGGCAAGCACTCAACCGCTTAGCCACATTCCCAGCCCCAATATTTATTAAACAAACAAACAAATAAATAGGACACTGCTTAGATAAAAGCAGAGTTTGCAGTGAAGAATTCTACAATTTCGGAGCCAGAGAAGGCGTGACACTGAGTTAAATTACTTGGCCAATCGAATCTATTTTCTAACGTGGAATTGGAATTTGTATGCATTCCAGTGAACTACCAGGATCACTAAAGGAAGTGGAAGTAATTGTTTTGAGGTGTGTAGGAGCCCAGTTATTGGGCCCAATAATTTGCCTAGGGTCACCAGGGGTTTTGCTTCTTTGTATTTATTTTTTTATAGTTTGAAATGATGACTCAATTCAAAATGATATACAATGGGACAATTTCCCCCTTCTGCTGGCCACCCTTTTAGTTTACTTTCGCAGAGACAGCTTCTTAAATATCCTTCCAGAGGTTATTTTACCCAACTCCAAGGCCCAGTGTGAGGCCAAAAGATGTCTGGTCTGGTGCCTAGCAGAGTCAGAGACCTGGCTTTGGGAGGCAGCGCTCTGCCTGTTGTGTGACCTGGAAGAACTCCCTTCTATCGTCAATGGCCTCCTCTCCAGCCAACTGTTGCTGGTGATATTAAAACTAAAGTGATACTAGAAAGTTGTAAACAGGGGCTGGGGATATGGCCTAGTGGCAAGGGTGCTCACCTCGTATACATTAGGTCCTAGGTTCAATTCCCCAGCACCACATTCACAGAAAATGGCCAGAAGTGGCGCTGTGGCTCAAGTGGCAGAGTGCTAGCCTTGGGCAAAAAGAAGCCAGGGACAGTGCTCAGGCCCTGAGTCAAAGGCCCAGGACTGGCAAAAAAAAAAAAAAAAAGTTGTAAACAAAAAAATCAAAGGAAGATGCATGTGAAATTTATGCACTGCTAAAGGTTGGGATTGTAAGCAAGGCCTCTTTCTCCCCCTTTCAGAAGATGCTATTATCTGCTTTGGGTTAGCTTGAAGTCTACTCAGGAATTTTCCTGCTTACATCTGCAGGCTGTTCTGGAGGAACCATTGCTCTATCTAAGGCATGGTGCCTGTCAATAGGCATTGTGGGTGTTGGCTGTTACTAGCACTTCCAGGCATGAGAACAGTGATACCTGTAACACCTGTGCTCATGCAAGAACTTTTCTTCTGAGACTGTCTTCCCCTGAGGAAAGCAGACTTAGCTCATCTCCCAAGGCTCAGGCACTTATCAATATTGTGGCAGTGGCTGTAGGAGTTAGTTGCAGGGTGGTTGGTCCCAGAAGAGGACAGGTAGAGGCAATCAAGCTACTGCAGGGCTTCTGGTGCACTCCAGTTTTGCCTTAGGAGACAATGGCTTGTTTGTCTTCTAGTTTTGGAGCCCAGGGCCTATATACCAAAGGTGTTTAGTGGGCCTGAAGAGCTATTCTAACTACACAGATTATTCAGTCTGAAAATGAGAAAGTCTCCTGCACTTGTCAGAAGATCTGATGATCCATCTGAAGTTATATTCCTTCACACATTGCTTTGTTTCCTTTCCTCTACTACCCCTTTTAATGTTGGCAAATAGTAGTTGGTTTTCAAAATTTTGCTGTGGAGGGGCCAGGGAAAGGGAGAAGTTAGTAGCCTGAGAATTTTAAACTTTTTCTTTAGATCATCCTTCCTCCAAATTGTCTCTCAATATACTGCCAGAGATTTTTCCAAAGCAGGTTCTTCTGGCTTAGAAATCTTTTGTCCCTTATACCAATGAGTAGAATAAATTCCTTTATAGGTAATCATAACCTGCCACAGTTAACTTTTTGTGCTTCCAATGGGCTGACTTGATTTTGATACGTTAAGACAGTAATATCATTTAGGAATAGTTCAGTGAAACATCACATACTAGGGGCTTAAGTGAGGTATAAGTTTATTGCTCACATGTAACAGGGCCTGAAGTAAGCAACTGGGGTCTCTGTCCCATTCTTGCCCAGGTCAAACATGGTAGTGCACACCCCATGAATCATATTTGTACTCCTGCTGAGAGGAGTGGGAGGGGAGAGAGATACAGGGGGCACAGTACACACATTTTAAAGAGCTTCCTAAGAAACCCATACCTAACATTTCTGCTGACACCACAGGCCAACCTTATTACTTGGGAGGGAGATGGAGAAGTCCAGTAGAGTCCATCCTACCAAGTTCCCACCTAAAAGCTGTTAGTTTTAACTTTTAAGGGGATGAGTATTTGGAGAAAATGAGAAGGTTCTGACAGGAATGCCCTGCCTCTGAAATTTTGCTTACCTGGTCTCTTGAGTATGAAATTGCTCATCTTCCTTCCTTGGGTAAACTGCAGTTATCCTTTCAAGACCAGCCCAAATGTCATACCTCCAGACCCCCAAAGGTAGGGCCAAATTCCCTTCACTGTTCTCAGGAACTTTCCAACACTAAGCTTGGTGTCAGGAATCCTCCTTCTTGCTTCCAGCCTCTTCTTATTGGCCTCAGACTTGTCAATCCCCTATCCCCTAGGACCCTTACCTTACTTTCACTCCTGTAGCTTCTGAGCCTCTCCTCCCCAGCAAGCCATCTCACTTGCCCCATTTGACAATCTGTCCAAATCACTTGTTCCAGAACATATAGGACAGATTAGGGAATGGAAAAAGGGGTAGAGGAGCTGATCCTGAGCCCAGGTGTACAAAGGGTCCCTGAAGACCTTTCCCAGTAGCAGGCTCAAGCTGAGTCTTTTCTCCAGAGGTCACAAGAAGCTCCCAGCAGCAAGATAAGTACCCCTGGGGCCTGTGTACACACTCGTATGAAATTAAACCCTCCCAGCCAGTTTTTCCATCACTACCCTGCTGCTCAAAATCCCTCAGGGCTTCAGCTTCAGACCTGACTACAAGGCCCTTTGGCATCCTCCTGCCACTGCTCCCACCTCAGTTCTTACCCCATTCCAGGCAGAGCCTATACAACACGTTTTGTGATTCTCCAAGGGCCAGAATCTTTTCAGCCTCCAAAGTCTCCCACAAGATGTGGGCTTTGCTTGGTATATATTTGCCTGTGTAGACAAGATTGCCTCCAGGAATTGCCTAATTTCCTCAGGCAGAATGGGGGGGTGTGCTCAGGTCCTTCTGTGGCTTCATGTTTAATACTGTCTCTTGTACTAGGTTATACAACATGAACATCCCTAGCTTTAGGGGCACAGTAGTCACTCTGAACGTTCATGACTGAAACGTAGGGGTGTAAGGGGCCAGGTGACAAGGAAGACATCACCAGTTCTCTACTCTGCTTTGATCAAGCGGATCATGAAGCAAGTATCAATGTCATCTAAGGCAACTCTTATATGAATGATGCTTATTTCTCAGGGTCTATCTGCCTACTCCACTGGGATTGTTTACTTCAGGCCTCAGCAGCAGCAGCAGTAGCACTATGAATGCTTTGGACTCAATGACGGTTGTGAGAACTGGCCTAGGCACTGTAGGCTTGGTTTTTGGCACAGCCCAGGGCCTTACACAGGCTAGGCAAATGCTCTACACTGAGCTGCACCTGTAGTCTCCTCTGCAAGATGTTTACAAGCACCATTGGCCTCTTACAGGCCATTCCAAAGCTGGGACAGCCAAAAGTGTCCCTAGGGGAAAAACTGCCTCTGGCTGAGCACCATTGACTCTGGTTACTCTGGGTGAGTAATGCCTATTTCCTCAGTTAGAATGGAAGTGCCCCAGGGGTGGGCCAGTCACCTGTGACCATGGTCCTCAGTTCCTTGGGCCTTGCTGACTTCACTCTGGCACTTCTTCTTCCTTGCGGGTGGTCCCCCTGACCCTTGGCCTGAGCAGAGCCACATGCTACCACAAGTCCAACCTTTTTACATAACTCTCCTCTGCAGGTTTGCACAGCTGAGGAGCAGACATTGCAACTCACTGGCTTTTGCACTTGCCAGCATCTACCCAGACTCTGCTTTCAGGGAGGTGAGGAAATGTCCACTGGGGAGCAGGTGAGAGAGGAGCAGTGCAGGGGCTTCTTAGAGCTGTGAGGTGGCAGGTGCACAGTGCTACCCTTGCAGAGATGACTTACAGTCTGTTCTTTATTTAAAGTTTAGACTTTATTAACTACAGTGAGGCTGGTTACCCTATCCTCCTGGCTGGGAAGGCTGGGCCCTGAGGGAGGAACCCAAAGCTAGCCCCACTGGTCTGCTTCCACTCCCATCTCCCTCCAGCTCCTCTAAGATGATCACATGATGAGAATCTGCTTTGAAGACACGAAAGGCTCCATTGAGGCTCCCAGAGCCTGCTGGTAGTCCTGTAGAGGGACTTCAGAGCAGGCTGGAGCTGTGAGCTGACCTCTGTGGATGAGGTCACATAGAGTGAGGATCAACTTCTTGAACTCATCTGTGGGAGATGGGAGGAAGTGAGACAGGGAGGCGACAGTTAGTGCTGCAGGCAGGAGCAGGTGCTGAATGCCAGTAAAGTCTCAAGAGCTGGGCATGGTGGTACAAGTTTATAATCTCAGCTACTTAAGAGGCAAAGGCAAGAAGATTTCAAGTCCAAAGCCAGCCTGGGAAAAACTAATGAGACCCCGGCTCAAAAACAATAAAAAGAGCTTGTTGGCTAAAATAGGGGTCTTGCTAACTTTTTGCCTTGGCTGGCCTCAAACCACAATTCTCCAAATTTTTGCCTCCCAAGTAGCGGGGGTTAATGGTGTGAACCACTGTGCCCAGCCCTTTTTGGGAAGTGGCATTTCCCTGGGTAAGCCTGTAGCTGAAAGTTGGCCTGAAACTTCAATTCTCTTGACTTAGCCTCCTGAATGCTGGGATTCCAGGTTTGTGTCACTATGTCCAGCCTGCTTTCTTGGTAGTCTTTCCTACTGTCTGTTAGCTCCTTAGGATAAGGGCAGTAGTTTGTGTGTGTGCTGGTACTGGGGCCTGAATTCAGGGTCTTGGGCTCTTGATTGGCTTTTATTTTTATTTTTTTTGCTATTGATTGATACTCTATCACTTAAGGCATACCTCCACTTCTGGCTTTTTTGCTGATTAACTACAGATAAGGGTCTTGTGGATTTGTGTGGTTGGGGTGGCTTTGAACCATGATCTCAGATCTCAGCTTCCTGAGTAGTTAGAATGATAGGTATGAGCCACCCATGCCATGCTGCTTATTTGATACTTAGGACTAGTCCAGTTTAATCTAGCTGCTGACTATAGCTATGGCTGGAGGCTATTTTCCTTTATCCTATTTTAGGGCTGGCAGCAGATCACACTGTGGGGCTCAGAGCAGCCGTTCGCTTTTGAAGTAATGCTAGGCACTGCTCTCTCCTGTGATCCTTGGCATAAGACCATCATCTTACCTGGACCATGGTTCTTCTTCCATTGGGACAACCAGAACCCTCGAAGTCTGAGGTCCTTAAAAATGAGCATGCTCTGTGGACACAGGGGAGACATGCTGGGATTCTGAGGTAAGAACTCTGGAGTAAAGCCTGAGCTTAGACAACTGCAGAGGCAGGGAAGAGGCTGTGGAGGCCTCTGGACCCTGGTCTGCAGGCATATTTCCCCCCAGCTTACCACAGAGGCTGTGACAGGCTGCTTGGCCATCCCCCCATAGGTCACCATAGTTCCTCCAGGCCTGCAAAATCCAGAGGGAACAGAGTGAGTGCAGGCAGAAAGAGACACTGAAAGAGACAGCTTGTATTCCAGCCCCGATTCTTAAACTTCGCTCCTAGAATCCCTAGGAAGGGTCAAAATGCAGATTCCTAGGCCTGACCTTTGACCTAAGGAATTATGAGGCAAGAAGTTATTTTAAAGAAAACAATACAGGAATGGGAATGTAACTAAGAGTTAGAGCTCTTGCCTAGTCTGTGTAAGGTCCTGGATTTGACCTCCAGCAACATAAAAACCACACACACACACACACACACACACACACACACACACACACACACCATTTATGATGATACACACTTGTAATCCCTGCACTCAGGAGGCTGAGGTAGGAGAGTCATGAGTTTGAAGCTAGTCTGGGCTACCTATGCAGTTTCAGGCTAGCTTAGGTATATTGAGAGACCCTGTCTCAAAACAGAGCAAAGAAAAACAAAACAACTAAAAAGTACCATACTCTCCAGAAGACCTGGAAGCTTAGCCAGGGCTAAGGACTAAGTGCTGGAGATGAGGGAGCCCCACAGAGACGAAAGCTAGGTTCAGCTTGCTCCATAATGCTTACAGGAATGTGACTTTGGCCAATGTAATGAAAATGGCTCAGGCCTTGTCTCCTCATCTGTAAATGCCCATTCTTTTTTTTTTTTCTTTTTTTTTTTTGCCAGTCCTGGGCCTTGGACTCAGGGCCTGAGCACTGTCCCTGGCTTCTTCCTGCTCAAGGCTAGCACTCTGCCACTTGAGCCACAGCGCCGCTTCTGGCCGTTTTCTGTATATGTGGTGCTGGGGAATCGAACCTAGGGCCTCGTGTATCCGAGGCAGGCACTCTTGCCACTAGGCCATATCCCCAGCCCTGTAAATGCCCATTCTAAATGTCAGTACCATGAAATAGTTCTACAGCCATGATGGGACAATGTAAGGGACAATGATTGTCCTTATACTGCAGAATATGTCCCTTTAGTACTCGCTGTCTCAAATAGGAGTGAGGATAATGTAATTTTAAAAGCTAATGAAAGTAATGGTGCTGTGGCTCAGAGTGGTAGAGTGCTAGCCTTGAGCAAAAGTGGTCAGGGACAGCTCCCAGGCCCTGAGTTCAAGGTCTACAACCGACAAAAAAAAAAAAGCTAAAAAAAAAAACAAAAAAAAGCTGGTGGCTCATGCCTATATGTAATCCTAGCTACCCAGGAAATTGAGATCTGAGGATTGTGGCTCAAAGCCAGACCAGGTGGCAGGAAGGTCTGTGACACTGTTATCTCCAAGTAACCACCACAAAGCCAGAAGTGGAGGTATGGCTCAAGTTAGGTAGAGCACCAACCTTGAGTGAAAAAAGTGCATGTATGTGTGTGTGCGCGTGCACATGTGCATGTACACATGTACACACACACAGTGCTAATAAGTGAGGAGCCCAGGTACTAGACTTAACCTTTGTTCCCTCTCCGAAGTTTGTTGCTCAAGATGACTTGAGGCACATACACACACACACACGACTAGTAAGTGAGGAGTCTGGGTACTAGACTTAACCCTTGTTCCCTCCCTGGAGTTTGTTGCTCAAGATACTTGAGGCACATTTGGGACAACAGATATAAGACTATAAACTATATAATGGGAGTTCAGACGCTGCTTGAGATGAAAACTTGGGGTCAAACCTAGCTGACCTTCCTACTAAGCCTTCCACAAGATGATTACCGACTCTGAGCCTCCTATTCTTTAAGTGTAAAATGGAGATGGGGGTTGAGTATAGCACAATGGTGGAACATATGCTTAGCATGCTGGGTTCTACCCTCAACACAAAATGGGGGGAAAAAAGAAATAGAAGGAGTGTGGATTAGTAGCCCTGGCCTAGGGGCTATGGGACAGTATGGCACTGTGAGTCAACTGCAACCCAGTTCTTTGGCTGGGTGGTTTCTCTGCCTGCCCTCAAGGCAGCAATATCTGCACTTGAGGGCTAATGAGTGCTCTCAATATCCTTTGCCTGAGTCATGGGGGAGGATCTGTACTAGTTGGGCAGAGTCTTTTCAGGCACTTTGCTCTTTAGCTGGAGAAATCTACATTAGAGGGAAGAACAGAATGTGCACAGCTAACCTCAGCAGCAGTGCTTCTTCCCCTCAGGTATGGGCGAGGGGCAAGAACTTTTATGTTCACCTTTCCCCTTGTACTTATATATGCTTCCCAAATGTTTGTAATAGGCACAACATATGTTTTAAAAGCCAATTTAAAAAACAACTGGTAAGGCTACCAAGTTCAGGCTCAGTTACTTTTTTTTTTTTTTCCAGTCCTGGGGCTTGAACTCAGGGCCTGAGCACTGTCCCTGGCTTCTTTTTGCTCAAGGCTAGCACTCTACCACTTGAGCCATGGTGTCACTTCTGGCTTTTTTTATATATGCGATGCTGAGGAAATGAACCCAGGGTTTCATGTATACGAGGCAAACACTTTACCACTAGGCCATATTCCCAGCCCCCTCAATGACTTTTAAAAGGGCCCTAGGTTGTAAGTCCTTGGCCATTTCTCTATGACAGACAGCGAAGTTATCTACTTCTGGGGTTCCTGGTAAAACTGAAGCTGGTCAGACCTTTCGGTCATTTACAGAGGACTTCATTTCCTTCTCCATGATGGCTCAAATTGACAGTTGGACCTTGTTACTTGAGCGTGGTACTCCTTGGTAAGAGATCTAGAGGGAGAGTGAAAATTGGACTTGCAGCCCAAGGAACTTACGCTAGGTGGCGCAGCAGCTCTGTGGAGCTTTTTCCACCAACACAGTTGAGAGCAAGCCGTGGAGGGGACATGTCCTGGAAAATAAGGAGCCTGTGGTGAGGGAGTTGCCACACTATGTGTGTGTGTGTGGGGGGGGGGAAGGAGGGGGGAGAGGGGTTGCCAACTGCTACAAACAGTATTTCCCTGAAGGATAGAGTGAAGGAAGTGGGGTGTGTCATGCCTTTGAATTTGCTTTTTGCTCTGCTCAGGGCCTTTAGCAATTTTGTCCTGTTAACCATTTTTAGAATCGGCTCAAAACTCATTTCTTCTGGGAAAGAACAGACAAGAAGCATCTACATTCAGTTTCGAGGAACTTGAGCTTCCTGAGTGCTCCTCTGTTCGATGTCTAACCTCTATCTTTATGAATGTTCTCCAAACACTCTTCATAGGCGTGTTTGGTCTCTCCAGATGTTCTAATTCAAGGACACTTAGGGTTTGCTTACTCACTGGGCCTGCTGTGGGTGAATGTTCTGGAAGAGAGATCTGTCTGAGGCCAGTCCTAATGCACCATTTATAACTCTTTGGTCCTAAGTCTGGATTCCTTATCTATAAAACTGATGGCAAAACTGGGCACCAGTGACTCATGCCTATAATTCTAGCTACTCAGGAGACTGGGACCTGGAGGATTATGGTTTGAAACCAGCCTAAGCAGAAAAGTCTGTGAGATGCTATTTCCAGTTAACCAACAAAATGTGGGACTGAAGGCATAGATGAAGTAAGTGGTTGTGTACCAGCTATAAGGAAGAAAGTCAAGCAAGAGTGCAAGGCCCTAAGATCAAGCTCTGATTCTAGCACAAATAAAAAACAAAACTGCTCACAACTACTTTGTAGAATGTTTCTAGGGGTTGGGAGGGAATGTGCTTCTTTCTTTTCTTCCTTCTCTGTGCCTCAGTTTCCTCAGGTCCTCTCTGAGTTCTAAGACACACCCCTTGTAGGGGTTAAAACTACAGATGTTAAGCAGTTGTTAACAATGCAGATCATACAGTGTTTCCTGAGCTTTGCTTCTCCTGCCTCCCTCACAGTACCTGGGCAGTTCGTGCACACTGTCCCCTGGCTAGGGGAATGGGCTTTATTCTAAGAATAGGCAAAGGAGGTGTTCACACAGGAGCAAGGGACTAGTCCCTAGCTTTTCTAAGTCAGCTATTTTTTGGGAAAAGGGCCTGCCACAAGGGGAACGCCCTCTTCCTAGGTACCTTGAAGAAGTTTTTTGTTTCAGGCTTCCTTAGCTCCTCCTCTGTGATGATGTGCTCGGCCCCCAGGTCTTTTAGTCTGTCCATCAGCTTCTGGATGTCAGGTCTGGAAACCAAACACAGTCGAAGGTACCTGGTCATACCTACTGGCTTTCTCTCCCCAAAGGCTTCTTCCACAGCTGGCAGAACCCATACTTATGTTTTGGGAAACTAGGATTGGGGTCCAGCCAGATCTGGAGCAGGGGCCAGCTATATAAATTACTCATGTCCCAACAGCTCTTGGCTTCATTACCTCACTGGCCATTCCAATTAGACAGAGCCAGGCTGAGAGATGTGTACATGTCTGCATATGTACTGGGACTTGAAGGCATGGCTTAGGTACTGTCCCCTAGGTTTTTGCTTAAGGCTGGCATTCTACCACTTGGGCTACAGCTCCATTTCCAGCTTTTTGATGGTTAGTTGGAGACAATCTTACAGACTTTCCTTCCCTGGCTGGCTTCTTACCACGATCCTCAGGTCTCAGCCTCATGAACAGCTAGGATTATAGGCATGAGCCACTGGCACCCAGCTAGTTTAGGTGAATCTTTAGCTCCTGACAGCTCATGGATGCTAGAAACCATTTGTGCCCAGGGAAAGTTAACCCAATTCCTGGTTTCTTCTGAAATGTCAAACTCAGTTTCACTCCTCTTTTCAAGGGGCTCTTCAGTGTATTGTGCAAACATACCTTTAGCCTAGGAGTGGGTACTGCCCTGTTTCTCTATCCAAGACAAATGATCATTTTTGCTAGTGTCATTGAGAAGACAGGAGCTGAAGTATTAATTCTAACACTGGACTTCCATGACAAGGCACAGCCACATTGTTAGGACAGAGAGGCTTAAATGAATTAGGTAAACAATGGAAAAAGTCTGTTACTAACTTGCACGTCTTCCTGAGCATGCTGCTTCCTCTCTGAAACTTCAGCTTCCTCATCTGTAAGAGAGATGACAAACCTGCCCCACCTCCTTCATAGCTGAGTTTAGTGCAAAAACCTAAGGGGACAGGGAACTCTGGCTAGAAAGTTAACAGGAAGAATAGCACACAGCTCAAAACCTTTCTTTCTTTCTTTTTTTGTGTCTTAAAATTTACTTATTATACACTTATTTGGGTTTTACAACAATTCTGTGAGGTTAGAATTGTACTTTATCCAATGAGTAGATGGAACCTCACAGATATTGATAGATTATAATTAGAAAAATTAAAAAGGAACAGAGAATTATATTAAAATCTCCTAGATTCTAATTTTGCAGCACAAGTACAATGGAAGGTATTAAAGTTTCCACAACTTCTAAAGCAATAGCTAAGTTTAATTAAGCATCCCATCATAAATAAGATGTTTCATAAACAATCTGACAATAAGTTGTCTTCTAAACAATGTATAAGAAATGCAATGCCATTCCTAGTATAAGGTCATCTGGGTTGCCCATCGGGCTATGGATCCTTTATTAAAAGAAGAAAATGGCCAGGGGTAGAGGCTCACACCTGTAATCTTACTTCCTCAGGGGGCAGAGGCTGGAAGCAAACACTTTCAGAAGGGTTTGAGAGAGTCTATGCCCAACTGAACACAAGAAAGAGCTGAACTGGAGGTATGGCTCAAGTTGTAGAGCTCCAGTTATGATGGGAAAATCCCTGTCCTAGCACACAGGTATGAGGATATGGTGGGAAAAGAGGAGGAGGAGAAAGAAAGGAGGAAGAAGAAGAGAGGAGGAGGAAGAGGAGAGGAGGAGCAGGGGAGAGGAAGAGCAGGGGAGAGGAGAGGAGTGGGAGGAGGCATATGCAATAGACTGCAGGGGATTATACTCAGCTCAAGTCTGTCCTAATGAGTCTTCCACATGTATTTCACAGTAAGAAAAGCACCATAAATGCACTTAATGTTTAGACCTCAACACATGCAAAACAAAACAGCTTAATGCTTGGATATAATGAATAAGTAATCCAAATAGTAGTTATTATTATTAAACTAATTAATGAGGGAAGATCTCCTCTCTCCATTGTAGGTTAGCAACTTCAGAAGCAACAAAATCTCACACTGAAGGCATGATTCAAGTGTGAGGCAGAGCTCAGGGCCCTGGGTAGTGGTAGATATACACACACACACAATCAAGTTTTTTAAATGCTAAAAAATATTTAAGTTGTTTCTAGGTGCTGGTGGCTCACGCCTATAATTCTAGCTACTCAGGAGGTTGAGATCTGAGAGTCAGGTTCAAAGCCAGCCCCTGCAGGAAAGCCCATGAGACTCTTATCGCTACTTAACCACCACAAATCAGAAGTGATGCTATGGCTCAAAGTGGTAGAGCACTAGCCTTGAGCAGAAGAGCCTAGGGACAGCATCCAGGCCCAGGTTCAAGCCTCACAACCGATTTGAGCTGTTACTTTAGGGAGGTTAGGCTGTTTGTTCCACATCTTAGCGAGTCCAGCAGTTACTCCTGGAGCACACACCCGGAGCTCCTGCGAAGTCCTGAACCAGGGGCCAGTGCTCTGACGTCTGTGTAAACTCGATTCAGCCATGTTTGAGTAGATTGGAATCCCCGCCTTGTCTTCCCTCCACGATGCTCTGTCTGTGGGGATGTGGGGTGGTCAGTCAGTGCTGTCACAGGTCCCGGGTTAAGTGATCATTTGCTGCTGCTCTGTGCTCTGAACCCGGCCGTCTCAGCTGTGGACGCCACCTCTGCTCCTCCGCGCTGACCCTTGGAGGCATGCTTCTGGCTGCCACCATCTTACACTGAAGAGCATCGGCCCCCTTGTCCCCATCGCAGGCAGCACTGAAGAGCAGGCTCTGCCAGCCCTCGGCTGGCCACAGGCGACTTCTGAGCTCACCACTGTCGGGGTCTTTAGCCCCCTGTGCTCCCCCGACCCACGGGAGAGACAGGGAAGGCACGCCCCGGCCCGACAAGCCAAGCAAGGAAAGGGTCGGCAGACTGCCCGCACCCAGCCCTCCCTCACTGGAGGACAATCATACGGCCTGGGAGCCAAGTCGGCGCAAGATCTCCAACTTTCTTTCTTTTTCTTTCTGTGCCATCCTGGGGCTTGAACTCGAGGTCTGGGTGCTGTCTCTGAGATTTTTGTTCATGGCTAGCACTCTACTGCTTGAGCCACAACTTCATTTCCAGCTTTTTTGGGGGTGATTAATTGAAGAAAAGAGTCTCAAGGATTTTCTTGCCCAGGCTAGCTTTGAATCATGATTGTCAGATCTCAGTCTCCTGAGTATATAGGATTACTGTACCCATCAGCTCAAACCCTTCCTGAATGTGAATTGTGGTTTTGAAAATAAAGAGCTATCCTCAATCAGATCTCCACCACTCTTGGCTATTTAGTAAGGGCAGCCTCCAACTCCTTCCTGCTGTCTATCCATCTTAGAGATCCAGGCAAAGACCACTTGGGCTTCATTTCTGGGGACTCATCTGCTTCAGCATCCAACTTAACTATCTGTAAAGTAGGCCGTTAGTTTACACAAAAGCACCATCTGGTGGAGATGTGGGCACCTACAGGATCATGAGGTGGAAAGGCACAAGTCCTGGCCTTGGAATTAGACCTCCCCACACACCTGTCTCGGACCACGTTGATAGTCCTTAGGCCCAAGGCTGCGGCGATCTGGATGACTGCTTGCCCCACTCCACTGTTGGATGCATTCTGGATGACAGAGTCCCCTGTGGAGCCAGGAAGAGACCGAAGTCATGCCCTCTAGACCTGACTTCGAGACAGGATTCCTAGCTTGGGCATGATGGAGACCTCAGGAGCCTGGGACCTGGTAGTAGAGCTTTTCAGTGGAGCACCAATAACACATCTAGCTTTGTTGTTTACTTATGGCATAATTTTATACAAACAGCTCAACTTTTGGGGCCTCTTTCTCATTGATTAAAAACAATCATACAACATCAACAACTAAAAGCATAGCCTACTAAAAGCAGTTGATTGTCACTGCACTACAGCACTGTAGGCCAGGCCCTGTACTAAGTGCTACACTGCAATGATCCAACAGTCCTCTAAGCCCTTTTTCATCTTTCAGGTGAGGGAAAGTGAAGCCTGGGTCTAGCCTTAGTTTGCCTGGCTAGTGCTGGACCTCAACCTTAGTGCTTTGAAGATGTGTCACATTTCATGGGGATAATGCCTGTAAAGCACTATGTGAACAGAAACTGCTGTATAAATGCTGGGCAGAATCCCTAAAACAAAGTTCAGCATTTTAGTGACAACACAGGGATGGTGTCTATCTTGTCTGGCTTTGTATCCCCAAAGCTTAGCATAGCTCAGTGCATTTTTGCTGGGTGACAGCATTCTATCCCAAGCTCTAGGGAATGTGACCTCTTAGCACTTTCCCAGATCCTACTCCTCGGGAGACTTCAGCACATTTTCTAGGAACCCAGACATTTTTCTCAGTAAAAGCAACACACTCACCTAGGTTAGGGCCTGCTGTTCTCCTAGAGCCTTCCCCAGAAAGTTCCCATGACTGCAGAACCAGAATCTAGTCACATCTGGTGGGAAATCCCTCGCCTGCTACCCATGTCCCCCTCCCCCCAACTCCCTACCTGGCTGTAGTTGCTCGAAGTCCATCAACATCCTGTAGGCTGTACAGGGGTTGACACCTAGGGTTGCAGCACTCTGAAGAGGGATGTCATTGGGAACTTGGATCAGCGCTTCCTCGCTGAATATGGCCTCTGTCCTCCAGGTTCCTGAGTCAGAGGAAGGGCAGAGCAGTGAGGAGGGACCTGCACACCCAACCTAGGCCTCCTTCCCAGCTACATGAGCAGCTAGGGCAGCCAACTTCAAGTAATGTTCAAAGGTGGGAAAGTCCTCAAGTCTCTTTAGATGCCTTTGAGGGCTATGATAATATTATAAGGTTGTTTGTGTTATTTCCACTTTAAAAATGTTGTAAGAGGTTTGGAGAATTTGCTTCTCTAAGTTAGCATTAGAGTTAGCTCATGTCATAGTGCAGGGGGCTGAGGACCTCAAACTCTGGCCTCTGAGAAGCCCCCTCTCCTCCACCTTCCTTAGATTCCTCATGGGCTGACTCAGGAGATTACAGAAGACAGTGTCAAGGTGGAAGCCAACAGGTTTGACACTGGCAAAACTGACCTCCCCTGTAGCTGGCATACAAATCATTAGAGGAGATTAGAGGATATGAACAAATCCTGTACCAGTGGAAAGAAATGACTGTTACCCCAGTGCACATTCTAGTTTCAAACCAAAGCAATGCAGAATTTCAGTACCAAGAAAACACTTGAGTTTTAACACCCCCCAGATGTAACCCCGTTATCTGACATGGACGAGACTGATGGAGAGACGTGCCTATGCCCACCTGGCCATGTGAGTAGGGCTGGAGTGCGTGCTGCCTGCACGAGGCTCTGGACACACACCTTCACTTTTCTGTGCTTCTTTTTCTTCCTCGCTTTTATTTTTAAATAAGATAAATCTTATCTAACTTTATTTTTGCCAGTCCTAGGGCTTGAACTCTGGGTCTGGACACTGTCACTGAGGTTTTGTGTTCAAAGCTAGCCCTCTACCACTTGAACCACAGCTCTACTTTTTACTTTTTCAGGTTAACTGGAGATAAAAGTCTCAGACTTTCCTACCTGAGCTGGATTTGAACTGTGATCCTCAGGTCTCTGCCTCCTTAGTAGCTAGGATTATAGGTGTGTGCCACTGACACCCAAATTTGTTTTTACTTTTTGGCTGTGGTTTGACCCCAAGATCTGGTACATTGTGGACAAACATTCTATCACTGAGCTATACTATACCCATTTTGCTTTAACAGCTATAGTCTCACTATATTGCCTCCTTCTCCCAAGTAACAAGCTCTGTGCTGTTATATCTCTTACTTCCACATTAGTGTGATAAAACAGGTCAGAAACAAACAAGTACATCTAAGAATTATTGAGACAGTAGCAGTGGAGTTACTTTAGGTGGGAGTCAAGGGTGTCTTTTCTGAGGAGGTGACAGGTTAGGAGGTACAGGATGGAGATGCTATAACAACTTGAATATGAACATGGAACTGGAGAGTCTATACTGGAGGAGTGATGGAGGGACAAGGCTGATGGGACTGTCCATGTGGCACAGGCTGGAGGAATGTCATGTGGATGTTCCTGATCATGAGTCAGGATAATCATGAGTCCTATTCAGAATTGGGACATCCACAAATATATATATAAACAGATGTACATAAAAGAAGCCTAAGTGCTGTGGAGCCATATTTATGTGCTAAAGTTTGGATCTTAAATGTTCCCCAAGGGTGCATGTGTTGAAGGGGTATTTCTGAAGGTGGTATTGGGACCCAGGCCCTCTTCTTATTCTTCACTTCCCAGCTACCATAAGCCAGCAGGCCCCCTCTGACACGTGCTCTTACCTTGATGTCCTGGGTTGCTATAGGCCCAAAGTAATATGCCTAGGCCAACAAGTCATGGACTGAAGCCTTAAGGACTGTGAGCTACAACAAATCTCCCCTTTCTGAGTTGATTTTGTTACAGCCATAGAAAGTGATTAATATACTGCTATTTCTTTTTATTCCATCCCTCTCAATTTTAGTAAAAAAAAAAAAAGCTATTTTCTAGTTCTAGATTGATGCTGCTTATGGGTAGCAAACAGCCTACTGTCTGAGAACACAGGGCTCAGGACCCCAGGTGTGGAGAGTAGATTTATTTAGAATGAGAAATCTCTGACAAGCTTTGAGGGGGATGGAGCTCTGACATCTTTTAAGATCACTAGGTTGGGGACTGGGAATATGGCCTAGTGGCAAAAGTGCTTGACTCATATACATGAAGCCCTGGTTCAATTCCCCAGCACCACATATATAGAAAATGGCCAGAAGTGGCTCTGTGGCTCAAGTGGTAGAGTGCTAGCCTTGAGCACAAAGAAGCCAGGGACAGTGCTCAGGCCCTGAGTCCAAGCCCCAGGACTGGCAACAAAGAAAAAAAAATAAGATCACTAGGTTGCTGGGGGGGTGGGGTGGGAAAGACTAGGTGAGAAGGTAATATGGGAGACTGGGCAGTGAGGAGGCTTGTGCAGGGGATGAGTTCTAAGGCGACAGCCACTTAGAGAAGACTACTGGTGGTGGGGATGAAGCAGAATCAACAGGATCTGGTGAAGATGGGTGACAGGGGAGGCGCCTCTCACAGGCAGGAGGCTGTTTGAGGAAGATGTAGAGAGGATGGGCCTTGGAGCCAGACATCCTTGTCTCTGCTGTGTTCTCTCTACATCACCTTAGAGAAACTGCTTGGAGTCTTGTTGGCCCAGTGCGTGGTATCTGGGATGTCTCAGGGACCTGTGGACCAGGTTCCAAAGCTCTAGGTTGCCCACAAACTAGCCAGTTGCTGAGATCGTAACAGCATCTAGAATCCTGTCACCCAGCTGTGGAAAACAGAGGGTGGCCCAGGAATGAAAAACTGTGCTACATGAGGAGGGAGAGAATGGGGGCCCCAGGGACCAGGATTGGGTAGGGACACAGAAACACTATCAAAGGTCTTGCTAATCCTAGAGTAGTTTTGTGGCTGAGAAAGTCAGAGATGGTAAAGGATTCTTCTGGAATCCAGGGGGTACTTAAGCATTTTTTAGGCTTCAATTAGCCCAGCTGTCAAATCTTCATACATTTTATGCCCTTTTATCTCAGAGACATTTATTGTACTCAGTGGGAAACACCTAGTGTAGGACTCTCCACGTATGAAATAAGGGTGCTTTCTGTGTCACCTTCTGGCACAGCAGTGGAAATTCAGCCATTGACATGATTTCTAGGGCTTAGCAGTACCTCAGGAGTCCTACACCTCTCTAAGTGCTCAGATGGCTGGGCTCTCAGTGCCAGGTGGGTTTGGGAGAAGGTGAAGCTATTCTTGGCATCTTCCCTGAACTAAGAGAAGGAGCTTGTTGTAAACATCTGTCACAGCTGTTTCCCTGTTTAGTACTTTTCTCTGTCCAGAGGTGTTCTTTCCTATTCTCTGAGCTGTCCACCACAAAGCCCACCCTTACAGAAGTGAACAATGACTCAACCAGGGAAACTGGGGGGGCCCAGCCAGTGCCTCAGGCGACTACTTCATGGCTGGGCAAGGGGTGAGATGGCAGATGTGGTTGTGTAGAGTGTGCTTATTTCTTTGTTCTCAAGGTGATGCAAATCTCAAACTGCAGGTGGTACATATCAGACTGGATTTCAATCTTGGTACTGCTCTTTCATGTTGGGTGATTTCAAGCACATTATTTAATCCTTGACATTCATCTCACCTGTGAAATGTGGAGTATTTACCTCATGTTGTAGGAATAACTGAGTTCATTTGTGTAAAGTGCTTATAACAGTGCCAGTTGCTCTTTCATGTTGGGTGATTTCAAGCACATTATTTAATCCTTGACATTCATCTCACCTGTGAAATGTGGAGTATTTACCTCATGTTGTAGGAATAACTGAGTTCATATGTGTAAAGTGCTTGTAACAGTGCCAGGTCAAAGTAGTCAACAGACAGTTGTTACTGAATTGTATCCTTATGTGGGAGACCCCATGAAAATTGGTGACAGGTTTGAACTCAGGGCCTGTGTACTTCTTGGCTTTTTTTTTCTTTGTCACAGCTGGTGCTCTACCACTTGTTGAGCCACACTTCCAGTCTAGCAATTTGTTGGTTAATTGGAGATGGAGACAGAGCATGAGCTGGTTTTGAACCATGATCTTTGAATCTCAGCCATCTAAGTAGCTAGGATTATAGCCACCAGTACCTGAACCTAAACTTTACTTCTTAACCTTTAGTTCCTTAAGTGTCTGTTGTAAGGACTAATTTGTATCACAGACTTTTCCTCAGAAACTATCAGGTGTTGAAAAGAAATACATACCAATGACTGTCCCTATACTCTTCAGCTCAAGGCTGCTCTACCACTTGAGCCACATCGCCACTTCTAGTTTTCTGGTGGTTAGAGATAAGAGTCTCATGGACTTTCTTGCCCAGGCTAGCTTTGAACCATGATCCTCAGATCTTAGCCTTCTGAGTAGCTAGGATTACAGGTGTGAGCCATTGGCACTGGGCACTAAAGACTTTTTATACCTGAAAAAAAAAATCAAGCTAGGCTCTGGTGGCTCAGGCTTGTAATCCTAGCTACTCAGGAGGCTGAGATCTGAGGATTGTGATTCAAAGCCAGCCCAGGCAGAAAACTGGAAGTGGAGCTGTGGCTCAAAGTGGTACAAAGCCAGGTCTGGAGCAAAAGAGCTCAAGGACAATGTTCAAGCTCTGAGTTCAAGCCCCATGGACCGGAAACAACAACAACAACAACAATACTCCTTAGCCCTGTAAGGTCCTGCCTACTATGTGGCCTACTTTTACTTTTTGGAGCTTTTTTTATTTGTTTTGTTTTATTTGGTGTTATTAGAGTTTGAACTCAGGGCGTGTACTTGCTTGTCTTGCTTGCTCAGCTAGTGGTTTACCAATTGAACCATACCTTCAACCTGACTTTTTGCTTAGTTTTTGAGATGGAGTCTTGTGGACTTTTTTCTGTTTAGGAAAGCTAGCATCAAATAAACAAGCGTTGAATCGCAATCCTCTGGACTTTAGCTTCCTGCATAGCTAGGATTACAGGCGTGAGCCACTGGCACCCAGCCCCTCTTCATCTTTTTAACTTTCTTCTCTTTCTTGCAACCTTCTCCAAGTGCAAATCCTCTGCTGGAGCCACACTGGTTTTCCACCATTTCCCAAACTCACCTCTGTATGGGCTCATTTCACATTCTCTTTATTAGATGATTTTTGGCTCATCTCCACCTAGTAAAACCCCATCCATCAAAGTCCTGTTCTAATGAAGCCTCCTCCACGATGTTTTTTCTGACCCCTCTCTAGGTCTCTTTGCCTCTCCCTTGTTCTAGTACTCTCTTATACACACATACACATAGAGGCACACCTCTACTTCCTGTGTACTTGGAGCACTCCCTTTATGGGTTTACAGACTTCTTTATGCATTTACAGAATTCTTCAATTAGAGTGGAAGCTCCTAGGGGGTGGGGCCTATTTGATTTGTATTCTTCAGGAACTTTGGAACAAGGGCTTAGGGATGCAGAAATTCAGAGAATCACTCCCATGAGTAGGAGCCAGGCAGATGAGAACACAGGGTTGGCCCCTCCCAGCCCTATGAACTTACTAATGCATCCCACATTACTTAGTTACACTAAGCCAATGGACAGGAGTCTCCAGAATGGGCAAAATACCACCTGGATGAATGAAAAGGCTGTTCACACCTGGGAAAACTCACCCAAACCGGCATTTGCTGGGATAACCCAGTCTCCTGGCTGCAACCCAGTAACACTGCTGCCCACAGCTACCACCTGCCCGATGCCTTCGTTCCCTCCAACAGCAGGTAGCTTAGGAAGGAAGCCGTAGTTCCCTGAGGGAGAAGAGCACACATGGTCACCCATTCAGGCCTGGGTAGTGAGAGGACATGGACTTTGGAGTTAATCAGACCTGAGCCCACCTAGGTTTTGACAAGGTATCTACCTAACCAAGCCTGAGCCTCAGTTTCCTGTCTAGGAACCAGACAGTTTCCTGTCAATCCTCTTTCACACTGTTCAGACTTAGGAGGAAAAATAAATCCCAGGGAGGAGTCTGGCATATCCCAGCAGTTTCTCAGGGCTCAGTTTACTCCCCACTGCACTCTTCCTGCCTGTCACAAAGCCTAGGGTCCTAAGAAGGGAGGTCAGAAGGGGAACACTGTGTAGCCAATACCTCTGGTGAATAGCGACTGCTAGTCACAGGAATGTCACACCCACCACACCTAAGAAGGGACGGAAATGAGGTGGCAGCAAATTAATATAAGCTCCGGAAACCAAGGTTACCTTGGATCATATTTATGTCAGATGGATTGATAGGGGCTGCCAGCATCCTCACGTGGACGTCTGATCCTCTCACTGCAGCCAGCTCCAGGTTCTTCAGTCTAAGCACAAAGCCAGAGAGAGACAGACGTTAATGTCATCCAGGCGAGGCTGAGTGTCTTTCGCTCAAATCATTTCCCAAAGTAGGTCAACATGTCTGAGATGCCATGTGTGCCCAGAATTTGGTTCTGCTGGGAGAGTTCTGTGCTGTTCTGTACTGTAAGAACAGCACAGGGTAGCAGGGTATGGGCTGACATGAACTGTAAATGGGTCATCCTTATGATACTGTCCCACTTGGGGACAGAAACAGCAAAAGCCTTTGGTAGTCTCGCCTGACTATGGCTTTTTTCAAAATTTCTTGGCTCTAAGAATCATGTGAAGGAAATCACCAATACAGATTCCTAGGACCTAGCTCTGGTGCATAGAACCAGCTTCTCCAGCTGAGTGTGCTGTAAGCCGTTCTAAACAGGCACACTAGGGAAGCCATGGCCAGCACTTGTCTTCCATCTGTTTGTCTTATCAGGACTAACACACACCTATGATAGAGGATACTGTCCTTGCAGTAGAAGGTGGGGGGACGGAGGATGGTTTCTGCACCTAGGAAGAACTTCCTGGTGACTGCCACTAATACTGCAGAATGATGTCCTTTCTGGATAGGGATCCTGGTCTGTCTGAAAGTATGCTAGAGTGAGGAAACTTAGGAGAAAAGTTCCACCATGGGATGGCTGGGGCATTGGCGGCAAATTTCTTTTCTACTCTAGGCCTCTACTTCCCCACTGTTCAATGTGGTGGGAATGGGGATTTGGACTTGATAGCTTCCATCAGCCTCTCTCACTTTAAGTTGTTTGTTCATGATGGGCCCTTGACACTATGAGACAAGCATTGCTTGCTGTGCTTTATGTGTACTTGCAGCAAAAGCTTCTGAGGGAGGCCTAGTCACAAGGTCCATGTTACTTTTTTTTTTTTTTTCCAGTCCTGGGGTTTGAACTCAGGGCCTGAGCACTGTCCCTGGCTTCTTTTTGCTCAAGGCTAGTGCTTTGTCAGCTTCAGCCACAGCACCACTTCTGGCCATTTTCTATATATGTGGTGCTGAGGAATCGAACCTAGGGCTTCATGTATATGAGGCAAGCACTCTTGCCACTAGGCCATATTCCCAGCCCCCATGTTACTTTCATTATTTTTTAAAAAAGCATTTTTTCTTTTTTTCTCTCTTTTTCTGGCCAGGTATGGGGGCATACATTCCAATCCCAGTACTCAGGAGGCTGAGGCAAGAGGATGGAAAATTTGAAGCCAGCCCAGGCTACACAGTGAGACTTGTCTAAAAAAATAGAGCCAAGGGAAATTTGCTAGTCAGACTGCATAGTTACTAGATAGTGTGGCCCTGTGACTCTTTTTTTTCTCTCCTGTACTCCAGACTTTAGGCTGGTAATGCTTCTCTCTGCCCATATGTATTTACTAAGTAATGCTGCTCTCATTTTTTACTTACCAAAGCCATATAAAACTCCCAATTAGAGTTTCTGTGCATGGGAATCACAGCATCATCACACCAAATTAAGGCAATCTACTCTCTTCCTGAAGAGATCCCACCTCTTAATTAGACCTAAGGCTTGATCATGGGGTACAGTGTGATTCTCCAGAAATGTTTTGTACTGATAGTGATAATGGAGGCAGGTACTTAGGTGTTTCTTACACACTGGGTCCTGTGCTAAGGGCTTTAAGTCCATGATGTAATTTATGAGGTAACCTTTCTCCTTGTGTGAGGTTGGAAGGAGGCTGTTCAGGTGGCCCGTAAGTGGTAGGTTTATATAATTACAAAGCCAGTGCTATGATTGACACTGCTCAACATCAGAATCCTGAAATGAGTCTGGGAAACAGACTCCAACATGGAGTAGCGATGGGGAATCTCACAGAAAAGACAGGCCATGTCTCACCATGAACTGAGAAACAGCAAGAAACAAAACCAGAAAATGCTCTACTAGGAAGTAGAGTATTGCCAAGGACAGAAAGAAAGGGCTTTTGAAAACAAGGGAAGATTGGAGGCATGTTCCCGTAGCTAAGGAAGGGAGTCCTCACGTAGAACTGGAGCTTATAGAGTGCTCAGGCACCCTGCTAAGTGCTTTCCTAGCCAGCCTCCACACCAGCCAAAACAGTTTTCATTCTGTTCTGCTCTTACAGGGGAGGAACAAAGACACAAAAGAGGTAAATAACTTGCTCCTGGCCACTCACAGCAGGAGGTGCTGATCTGAAGTGATCCAAGCAGTCTGATGTTAGAAAGTCACCTGCTAAGGGGTCAACCCTAGACCAAACAGAAGGCAGTGAAAGGAGCCCCATGGGGAGGAATGGTGTTGACCCTGACTGGCAGAGGTAAGGGTGATCAGCAGGTGCCATGGCCTCCCTAACATAGGAAAGGAGGCCCTCAGTGAGGTGTCTCTGGGAAAGTGTGTATTAAGTCTGCATTCCTAACAAAAATCCTGCCCAGAGCAAATAGATTTTGGAGTGGCTGCCCCTTTGAATGAATTGTACTGCTTTTCTCCTGCATTTTGACAGATAATCAGACTTTTTCTGTAAGCTGACAAAGTCTATGAGCTCAAGTTGCTTAAAGATATTTTTTTCCCCTGCACATTTTCTACAGGCACCTGCCCCAGCCAAGATTTTCATTTGCGCAGCTTCTCCAGGAAATGAGAAATTCAATTCACCCTCAAGACTGGCTCAGACTTTTACCTCCCCTATGATATCTCTGACCCTCTTCCTGGCTCTGGTTTTGTAGTCTGAGTATGTGCACATGTGTGTGCACGTGCATGTCAACATCTGTACCCACTCTTTCCTTGTTAAGTCTCTGAGCTCATAGAGGGCAAGGAATCTTTAGTTTTACCTTAGTGTAACAAAACTTTTCTTTCTTTCTTTCTTTTTTTTTTTGCTAGTAATGGGGCTTGAACTCAGGGCCTGAGCACTGTCCCTGGCTTCTTTTTGCTCAAGGCTAGCACTCTACCACTTGAGCCACAGCACCACCTCTGCCTTTTTCTGTATATGTGGTACTGAGGAATTGAACCCAGGGCTTCATGTATATGAGACAAGCACTTTTACCACTAGGACATATTCCCAGCCAACAAAACTTTTCTCTCCACCAAAGTGCCAGTCACTTGGAAGTCAGGGGAGGGGGGCCTCTAGTCACAGGCCATCACCTATTTTCACTTGCTTTTCCTGGTTCTAGGCTGCTCAGAAAAGCACTCCCAAAGGGCAGGCTCACATAAAAATGGAGATTATCTTTTAACAGTGTTTTGTTTGGGCATACAAATAAAATGTTCAGTAAGATTACACTTCTTAAAAATCTAGACTACCGGGACTGGGAATATGGCTTAGCAGTAGAGTGCTCACCTTGCATGCATGACGCCCTGGGTTCGATTCCTCTGAACCACATAAACAGAAAAAGCTGGAAGTGGTGCTGTGGCTCAAGAGGTAGAGTACTAGCCCTGAGCAGAGAAGCCAGGGACAGAGCTCAGGCCCTGAGACCAAGCCCCAGGACTGGCAAAAAAAAAAAAAAAATCTAGACTACCCGGCTCCATGGGAATGCAGGCTGACCTCAGCACACAGGTGTGTGGTGCAGCATGGATGTAAAGGGATACCAGTGGCCAGCAGATAAGCCTCAGACCCTTGCTGGGTTAAAGGAGCCAATTTACATAAAGATTTTGCCACAGCACCCAACACACAGGAGAGGTTGAAGAAATGACAGCTCTTATCAGTGGGAGAAAGGTCCAAGGAAATGGTGGGAGCAGTTAGCTAGTTGTGAAAAGAACCCGTCACTGAAATGAAGACTGCATCTTTTCAGACAGTTTAAGAACATTGAACTCAATGAATGTTTAGTGACAGACCCAGTGCTAGGTTCTGGGCCAAGAGGTCTGCTGATGAACACTTTAAGATCATCTGCCCAGGAGCTTGTTGGTATGAGGACCCACATAGAGAAATACTAGAGTTCTGACAAGCTTTAGCTTGCAGTACTCACTGAACAGCTAAAGGAGGAAGAAACATAGAAAGGCTCTTTGTAAGAAGAGATAGCTGGGGCCTGAAGGATATAGAGAAGTTTGCTCAGTAGACTGAAAGAAAGACCTTAATGGACTGGGAATGTAGAAGGGATCAATAACCTGGAAGCTGGCTCTGAACTTGGGATCCTTCTGCTTTAGTCTCTCCAGTGCAAGGAAAAATATTTGTGCAGCAGGATGTCCAGAATCATTTGGATATGTGATATTAATGTTACAAGGTGACCAATTATGTGTGAGGATGGAGAATAGACAATGCTCTGGGCTAGATATAAATGTGTTTATATATGTGTGTAAGATAGACAGGAAGAGTCAATTTGGAGAGGGTGTTATCTTTTTTTCTGGAGGGGGAACTCCTGGAGTTTGAACTCAAGGCCTTATGTCTCATCAACAGGCACCCTATCATATGAGCCATGCCTCTAGCCCTGCCTTTTGTTGGTTGTTTCGGAGATGGAGTCTAATGGACTTTTCTGCCTGGGCTGGACTGCTATCCTCTGGAACTCAGCTTTCTGAGTAACTAAGATCACCGGAGTGAGATACTGGGACATGGCCAAAGAGGATGTTTTATCAGAAGTTTAAGGCAGGAAACATGAAGGATGGACACATAGCAGATGATGCTCTGGGCTAGACATGAAGAGCAGCAAGCTAGCTGTGTGTAGGTGGAGACTATAAAAAGTAAAAAAAATTCTGGATCATTTTGCTGGACAATAAAATGATAACTAACACTGATGGTGTTCTAAGTTTTAGCTGTGATAGTTATCATTTTACAAACAAGATGTTTCATAGTCCTCTAAATGCTTGTTATAGTCTGTGATCACACAAATTAAAAAAAAAAAAGAAGAAACTGAGGCTCAGAAAAGGAACATAAGAGAAAGTGACAATTCTTCCTGCTGAGCTACACTCTGAAGCTCAGATTGCTGAATGCTGCCAGCATCTACTAAGCTGTTTGAGAAATTCTTCAGGGAGACATGGTCAGGTATTCCCTGGGATCCAATTTGGGAAAAGTGTGCCCGCACAAGGTCCCTTCTTCAGTGCCAGATTGCACACCAGGCTGAGAAGTCTTTGCGTCAAGGAACCCACATGGCTTGACAGAAGCCAGAGCTTCCCAGGCTTAGCCTGTGAACACAATCTTCACAGATCAACTTGCCCCAAACATCAGGGAAACGGTGCACTGAGCTACAAATTGTTCCTGGTTTTGGTCTGCCTTCTGTGGAACTCAGCTCTCCCTGCCAGCTGAGATTCACAAGTGGGCGGAAGGTGTGTAGGGAGGGGCCAACTAGAACTGAGGGCATGGAAATGGCAAGAAGCTGCAAACACAGCAAGTGGTGGCAGGGGCAGGCCTGACATGCTGCATGCCTGGGGTGAGGTATGTTGGTCCAGCTGCATCTCACCAGGGAGACCAACCCCAGCCTGTCATCAATACCAGACACTGCTGTTCCTGTACACAGTTCTACAGCATCAAGGACACCGCTCTGCTGAGACAGGCAGAAATATGGGGGTTTTCCATTCCAGGAGCAGGACCTCTCATGCAATAACAGCAATTTCTTTCCTGTTATTCTTTTTTTAAGAACTTAATTTAACAAAGGAAGTAGTGGAGTGCAAATGAGGCAGCAACCACAGCATGACTGTAAGTCACCTCCCCAGTATGGCTTATGTCCTTTCCCTGTGTGTAACCAGGAGGGATGCCTTTGTCTTCAATCAATAGATCCCAGCCCAGATAAGGTCACAATGGCTCCTTTGAGGCCGAGGCTGTACACCTGTGATGCCATATGAAGTACAAGGGAGACAAAAGCAGGCAAAAGAAAGAGGCTTTTGAGAAGGGGAAAAAGAGGCCAGTGCCTTGGGGACCAGCTCCTTTCTAGCTGCCATGTAAGGTGGGCTCTGCTGCACTCTTTCTGCCTTCCACATTTAATTAGCAGTCACTTATACTTTTCCTTATCTTCCAATATCCTGTCAATATCACTGGCAAGAACAGCCAGAGCATTTCACTGACCAGAGACTTTCTCATCTTCCTAATAAGGAGAGCCAGGAATGTGTCCCATTGTAGGGTACTAAAGAAGGTAACTGACACCCAAGTGGCTCTCCCGAGTCTGTTTTCAGTCCCCACAGTCACCAAGTTGCCCCTTGTGACTCTAAAGTGCCCTGTGTGCTGAGCAGCTTGTTCTAAGCTTTTACAAATTATAAGCAGGGAAAAACTGGGTGGTGGTGAGGGAACTCACAGCTCACCACTTCTTGCTCTTGAGTGGGGAATGCTGGTGGCCCCAGCTGGTGGGGATGTGAAGAAATCCTTGACTCTGAGGAAGGGCTTCTTTCCCTGAGCACAGCTCTTTGTGTAAGGACACAGGTCTGTGTGCCAGCACAGGTACCTGGGCCTCTTCTGGCTTCTCTGCTCTCCTTCCATTCAGGGCTCATCTTTTGGCATAATTGCTTCCCTGTCCCCTTCTTTCTTTTTTAAAGACACGGTCTCAGTATGCTGCCAAGGCTGTGCTTGAATTCCTGGACTCAAGTGATCTTTCTGCCTCAGCCTCCCAAATAGTCGGAACAACCACTGGTGAGTGGGTAGTCCAGCATCTAATTCACTTTCATAGAATTGTCAGAGCTGAACCATCAGAGAGGAGGAAACATTTTTCAGTTTCTTGGATGCAGTACTATGTTGGAATGATAAAGCCTGCTATGCTATGGGTATTAAGTGTTCTCCAAAAAGTCTGACATGTGTTAAAGTAGCAACACTGGGGGGGGGGGGGTGATAGAACCTTTAAGAGGTGGAGCCTAGTGGAAGGTTTTTAGGTCAATGAGGGCTGTGGCCTGGTCTTTTCCTCTCTCTCTTTTGTAGACTCTTGATGGAGTGAGTAGTTGTGCTAAATGCCCATGCCCATGTGTTACATCATTACAGGCCAAAAATCAATGGTGCTACTTGGGTCATGAACTAGACCCTCCAAAACCCAGAGTTACAGTGACAGTAAGCTGATTAATAAATGGCACCTTGTCTTGGCAGAAGTGTTGTTTGAAGAGAATGGGGTAAAAAGGTTCCTGAGGTATAGAGAAAAGGGGCTATGAAGGTCTGTTATTGGCATAGAAGTTGCAGGGGATACTGCACATATGCCCACATTTACCACTGCTGACACAGTGACCAACCCATTTACTTCACTGAAGAGAGTGCAGACTGGAGTGATTTCCTTGTTCTAATAACTAGTGGCCAGGGTAGGATGAAATATCCAGAGCCACAGTGTGACCTCGTATCCTCTTTATGTGCCTCTAAAATGAGCATCTCTCTTACCTCACCCAGGGAGAGAAGGGCTAGGAAGCATGCCAGACAGTGCAGGAGTTGCTAGGAAAGGGCAGACAGGAATAATGACTTGGAATTGCACAGTGGCAACATTCCTTTCAGAGGCTCTGAACAGAGAGGAAAAATCCCAGCCCGTTGTGCATTTCCTTGGAGGAATGCAGGCAAAAATGAGGAAACTGGAGGAGGATGTGTCCCTGAACTCCTCAGTCTAGGGTAAAGCACAAGCTCAGATTGGAAGATAACACTGGAGTGTTCCAGCTGCTATGTAGTGGCTGGAGTGTGAATCCTGAAACCTCTGGCTAGTTACTGCCAAACAATCCTGTAGGCACATTCCACACAGGTCTATGTATTGAGTACACAGTAGGTGCTCAATAGTGTTGAATGGAAATGTCACATTTCATCTTCCCTCTGAGCATGCAGCTTCTGCTCAGAACATTTCTATATTTTCTCTCCTCAGGTACTGGCTAATCAGATCCCCTGTGGGATTCAGATTCCTTGTCATCAGCAGAAATATTCTTTCAGGTGCCTACTGTACACTGAACACATCCTACAACAGTACCTAAACACACTGGGCTGTGATGACTTTTCTATGGGATCTGACTGGGATTTCCTGAGGGTAAAGACCATGAATTATGTCTGTACTCTCAGTGCTTGGTGTAGGCCCTCAATGATCATTTATGATCATGAATAAACACTGAAGCCAAATGTTAATTTTTTCAATATACTATAATTTGTGGTTTCAAAGCCAAGTTAAGCTTGGCTCTAGTGGCTCATGCCTCTCAGGAGGCTGAGATCTGAGGACTAGATCTAGGACAGGCAGGAAAGTCCATAACACTCATCTCTAATTAACAACCAAAAACTGGAAGTAGAGCTGTGGCTCAAGTAGTAGAACACCACCCTTGAGTGATGAAGCTAAGGATAGTGCCCAGGCCTTGAGTTCAAGCCCCAGTACCAAACAAACAAGTTATATGTGCAGTTAACTGTTTTAGACACAGATATCAAATGTAGAAAGAATTCCTGAGACTAGAATGCCCTACAGTAGTAATTCACTATCTACATGTCGTGGGCCCCTCACCTGCTCCCCTCAAATTTTATTTGGCTTAAGGCAGAATGGAGATATGTCCAAGGGTTTTCCAGCTTAGTTTCACCTGTAACTGCAGCAGGCAGTGGAGACAATGATCTGGATGCTATTTTATGATGGCTTCAGGATGTGAAAAGGGCAGGGGACAGTGGCTAGTACTTCTGTCCATCCTACACTGGGGCGATCCTTCCTATAAAGTGAAGTGCTCAATCATTTGAATGATTTGTAACTTTACTTTCTCTTACCTATTCTCCTAATTTTATACTCCATCTCATTCTTTTTTTTTTGTCAGTCCCAGGGCTAGGACTCAGGGCCTGAGCACTGTCCCTGGCTTCTTTTTCTAGTACTCTACCTCTTGAGCCATAGCATCACTTCCACCTTTTTCTGTTTATGTGGTGCTGAGGAATCGAACTCAGGGCTTTGTGCATGCTAGGCAAGCACTCTACCACTAAGCCATTCCCAGCTCATCCATCTCATTCTTAAAATGATGAGATGATTATTTCTTGCTTCTTTATGATTGAGGTGTTAATTAGGTCATTGCCAAGAACTTTTAATGAAGGACCATTCCAGCTGCATGATCCTGGGCAAGTGCCTTTCAATCCTTTTGAGCCTTGGTTTCCTTACCTGTAAAATTGGGACAAAAATGTCAAAAGTGGATTCTTTTCCCCGTTTGGTTGTAGGGCTTCAACTTAGGGCCTGAGTGCTATCCCTGAGCCTCTTTGTGCTCAAGGCTACTGCTCTACCACTTGAGCCACAGTACCACTTCTAGTTTTTGAGTGGTTAATTGGAGATAAGAGTCCCATGGAGATTTTTCAGCCCTGGCTGGTTTGAACTGCGATCCTCAGATCTCAGCCTCCTGAGTAGCCAGGATTATAGGTGTGAGCCACCAGCGCCTGGCTAGATTATTTTTGCCTGTCCTGGGGGTTGAACCCAGGGCCTAAGATTCTTTTGCTTAAGGCTAGCACTCTACCACTTGAGCCACAGCGCCTCTTCTGGCTTTTCCTGTTTATTAAACCACATTCCCAGTCCTGGATTGTTCTTGTTTGGGCGGGGATGCCAAAGATTATTCAGGACCTTGTGCATACAAGGCAAGTATTCTACCTTGGGGCTATTACACTCATTAGAGTAGAGGTTATAGCTATAACACGTGGAGAACTAAGTCTAATGCTTATTATATAGTGGGTAGATAATGAACAAGTACGCTCACACTTCTCTCTGTAACACGCTGAGAAGAATAAAATTCTGAAGAGATTGTCAGAAAAATAAAAGAGAAAGGCAGTGAGAGCTCTCAGAGAATCTAGAACTCTGCACAAAGGACCATGGCTATGGGCACATCTGAAACTTCTAGGATGTTTG